>NC_136653.1:11675985-12875985 GCF_949748355.1 Melanostigma gelatinosum
TGTGTATTTGGGGATTTTTTTAAATTTGTATTTATCTGTTTGGAGTTTAGCCATTTTCCTCTGATGATAGCCAAATTGATATACAGAGTTTGTTTTATTCATTATTCGGCTAAATTAATATATTTAAATATGTTACATTTTGTTCATAATTGTTTGCAGTTTTTCTTGTAATTATTCTATATTTTTAGTAATTGGTTCTCAGCTGCAATTATTCATCAGCTATACGGATTCGTGTATTATAGGGTGTTATTAGGGTAAGTGATTATTGTAAAACAGCTGAATTGTATTGATCTAAACTGCACTGGTGTGGCACAGAATGACTCAAACACTCCTAATGGGGAGTTTTTCCTTCTCTGTATTGACAGCCTATGGACAGTGTAGATTGTACAGAATAGATACATATGTGGCTATAAACAAGACCAGCCGGACTAGACTTTCAAAATAAAGGAATTAATGGTAAAGTTTTGTGTTTATACTTCAGTCACTGCATGTGCGTCAAGACGCTCCAAGATGTCATTGAACTGGGAGACAGAGAGACAAGAGAAGGTCCTGTGAAGGTTGTGTGGGCTATATGTGTGTGTGTGTGTGTGTGTGTGTGTGTGTGTGTGTGTGTGTGTGTGTGTGTGTGTGTGTGTGTGTGTGTGTGTGTGTGTGAGGAGGGTGACATGGGAGCGCCACAGCAGAAGAATACGAGCAATCTGACGATGAAGAGGGATGAGGCTGAATCCTGCTGCTTCTCCTCGCTACCATTATCCTACAGGAGAGAAACCTGTGGGGGGCACACACACACACACACACACACACACACACGTGCGCGCACACCACCCTCCACACACTTACCCTGGGAATCTCCTCAGCTGTTCCCTCTTCACTCTCCTTGCACCCTTCCTCCTCCTCCTCCTCTTCCTCCTGCCCTGGCCCTAAAACACCTCTGTTCGCCGGATCTGGTTCCTCTCGGCACCGGATCAGGGCCCCTGGCAGCGGACTGCAGGTTTCTGGTCAGGATTAAGGCTTCTAATGGCAGCCACTGTGATGATTTACACTGCATTATTACTGTACACATCAGCGGCTGCCTCCTCCTGCTGATGGTTTATTACACCGGAGCCTCTCTCGGCTTTATTGCTCTCTCTCTTTGAGGCTGAGGTGTAATTAAATAATTTAACTGAATTACCAAACATATGCCAAAACCTGTGTAGGAATTACTCATGGCACTTGGTTAACCTGTTTTATGGTTTTGCTTTCCTTTCTGCGTGTGACGTCTTAGCTCTGAGTTTGTCGGGAAATATGATGGCAACAAATCCTGTGAGTGTTTGAAAATCATGTTGAAAAGCATGCATCTCCAAACCGCAGCTTCTCAGGATCTTTGACAATGCATTTTTCAGATGGGTGGTTTTTTAATGGTTTATTTAATAAGGAGTAGGATTTTTTTTTTCAATTGATAAAGGAGCATTGCATCTATTTATTCAAAATAATCTAAATCACCCAATTTTGACATACGTGGTTATCGTGGCTCATGTAACAGTAATTAAAACTTTTTAAAACTAGATTTTGTCTTCCAGATGTTCTGTTCTGTTGTTTTTTAACATTCTATTTGTATTTATTCATCTCCTTGTGTTCTTATTTAAGTTGTCTTTATTCAAGATCGATGTATCTTATTTATGACAAAACGTTGTTGTGCCTTACTTGTAAATGCAGTTTGTGTGTGAAGATAAATCATTTAAATGTGTGCACTTTGTTTTTCTATAGATACAATCAGGACAAATAAAATCCAGAATCAAATCAAGGTTTATTCTCTGGTTTCACTCTGCTTCAAGCTTTCTTGGCTGCAGGTTTTTTTTCCTCCTGCTTTGTTGCACACCACCAAAGGTTGTTCAGGGGTTCAGAAAGACGCAAAACCATTGAAATGCTTCATTTGGAAGCAGGAGAATGAATAACAGACAGCAGGGACTAAAAGGTACATAACCTGCTCAGTCACAAGCAGGTAAAACAGCAGCTCAGCTCGCCTCTGAAACTAGAGATATCGGCCCAACATTTGCCTAATCATCCAGAGCTTAACCCTCCTGCTGGCCGGCTATCTGCTCAGTGTGTGCGTGTGTGTGTGTGTGTGTGTGTGTGTGTGTGTGTGTGTGTGTGAGCGATCTCCTGTCTACTAACACCAGGGCTCAGTAGTGTTTTGACTTTGTGATCAGGCACCTGGTTGGGCAGCACACGGGGGTCCTCCATCAGCTGGTAAGCCCTCCCACCCTCGGGGAAGGTTTCTGGGTGAGTGTGATCGATGATGGACACAGCAGCTCTGCCCTCTCTGTGTGTGTGTGTGTGTGTGTGGTGGTGCTATTACCGGGGGTGGAGGGGAGGCAGCTCTGATGGTGGAGGCTTATGAAAGAGAAGGTCCTGGGTGGGGGTCGTGGTGGATGTGGGGTATGAGCTGTTTAAACACCGTGGCTTTGATTGACAGGGCTGATAGTGAGCGGAGAGGGGGGGGGGGGCACGGTGAGGGATGTTTGGTAGTGGGAGGGGTGAGTGAGCAAGTGCTTGAGAAAAGAGAAGAGAAGGGAGGGGGGGGGGCTTGTGTTGTTGAATGCAGGTTAGATTGTTCGTGTGTGTGTGTGTGTGAGGAGGGGGTACTCATGAAGGGGGTGGGGAGGGGGGTATTTTGGGGGAGCAAGGGTGCAGGAGGAAAGTGAGCTTTTAATTACCAGGGCAGAAGCAGATGTAGCAGAATGGTGCCCCCACCTCTAAAAACACACACACACACACACACGCACACACTGATTGTTTCTTGGCAGCTGGAAGTCATCAGCTTTGGGGGGTGTGTGTGCATATTTGTTAGGACAGGAGCCTTGAAGCACATTGTTTAAATTTAAAGATGTTCAGCTTCTATTGGCACTTGATGATTATTCATTTTCCTCCCCCTTGTTACTGAATAAATCACATCTTGCTGCTGCCATCTCTTCCATAATATTCAACATAATTAATGCGGTATAATATAAACCAGGTACACATACCATCTCAATTTACATTGTCAATTAACTTTAAATAAAACATACTTATTTTAATAGTTGCCTATTTACCCTTTTATTATCTGCAGTCATGATTTATATATTTGATCAGAGGAGAAACAAAGCATGCTATTTAATAGGTAAGGATTGTAGCAAACTGCATGTATTATGAGGTATTATTTATTGGTAGAAGTCTGTTCTATTTTGTGCATATTTAATATGTTGTATACATTAACTTTAACTATTTTAGATTGCCTTTTAAACATCTGGATGGATGAAAAAGAAACTTTGGCTCATTTGCAGTTTTTCCTTTGTCTCCTGTCAAATAAACAAACAAGATCAAATGAATGTTATATTCAATGCCTTCAAGATTAATAAACGGATGGTGTTACTACTATAACTAAGAAGATCCGCACCAACTTTCTGTCAGCAATAAACATGCTTTGAAAATAAATTATTTGCATATTGTTTTAATAAAAAAAAACGACATATATATATATTAAATAGAGAATCACAAATTAAAAAAACTTTCTAATGTGTCAGCATATTTAGTATTAATTCAGGTTTAATTAAAAAAAATGTAATTGAAAAATAACCTTTATTTTATTGAAAAACAATTCTGTCTAATGTATATTGTTAATAACCTCCTTGATACGACAGAATGCTCCCGTTACTTTATCCATAGTGTTTCTTTATTTTGGTGTTTTGAAATACATCAGACACCCCCCACTCTCCAATATTTTCCACTTGTACAAAATGCATCCAAACAAATGTGCACAGATGAAAACACGGTGCAGAGTATAAAATGACTTCTCATCAAGAAAATGGTGCAAAACTTAAAAAAAGAAACACAATGTCCCTGCACATATAAAAATAAATTAATACTTTGTGTGTCCAGTCACGGTCAACCTTGTTTGTTTTTTTTGTCTGGTCCTAAAGATTCACACACACACACACACGCACACAAATTGAGGCTTCATTGGCTTTCCTTCACACCAGCACAGCTAATCACAAATGTACACCAACGGCCAATGAAAGGTTTATGTACACTTAACGAGGTAAAAACTGTGCCACTGAACTCCCCCGTGACACACGTCCGCCCTCCTACAGCTATATACAACCACACCCCCTCCCCAATCAAGTAGCAAGTAGCTTTCAACACACAACACAGAATAGAATTCATTAAATGGGTTACCAGCAAGATTTGACTGTAAAAAAAAAAAAAATCAAAACATAACTTTACACAGTAGTACAAAATGTTAAGTCGCAACACCAGCAGGCTGTTAAAATATATCATCTTATGCCCATTACACAAACAAACTCCCAATAAATAAAAAGCACAATACAAAGTTGGCTTCGATATTAGAGAATGCAGCAGAATATTGCCTGGTTTTATTGAAGAGACTGCACGTCCAGCCTGACATTACATCAAGTCCTTTTGTAATCTGTTGCTTTTAGCTACGCAGCGTCATTACCAGTAGCATTGTGAGGAATCGGGCTGAGTGACCGGGACACAGGTAAAAGGAAACAAATCCCCACCTTCCCACCTTGGCCTCAGGCACTTGGGTTTGGACCCCGATTGGCCAGTCCTCATGGTTGTGGGTTTGTCGCGGCCGCTGCTGTCGGCCTGTTTAGGTCCTGATAGGCTGGTCCTGCTGGAGAGGTAGGTGCAGCAGGGGGCTCAATCAGGAAGATGAAATGTACCGACTTCCACGCGCTGACAACCAACTGCATAATATCTCTTTGAGAGTCCGTGCCGTGTGGATTAATGCATCCATCTGAGCATTCAACTTGCCAATGTTATTAACTATTTTTTCCTTCCTTTTTACATTTCACTTCCCTGAGTGAGCCGCCTGTATCTGGCCCAGAGACGAGACAGTCAAAAGCAAGGCTTCTGCAGTGACTGTATGAGGCTTGGCTCACCGACGTTAATGGATCTACACAAACAGTGAAAGACAAAGAGGACAGAGGCACCGGCGAGAACATGTCGGATATTTTCACAAGCCTCTCGCCCAATATTCCCCTCGGGAGCGCTGCGAGACAGATGTCAAACATACATCTGCTACCGTTACGTCCTGGGGTGGGGAACTGTAGTTTCTTTTTTACATACATGTATTTCTGTTATTTTCATGTTTTTATTTCTGTGTACGTGCCAGCTTGTGAGCTGAGGCCCCTGAGAGAGAGTGAGACAGTAGAGAGACCAGACCGAGATGGTTGTTAGTGTGGAGGATGGAGGATGGAGAAGCAGAGAGAAAATAGGAAGACAAAGGAAAAGAGAGGAAATGATGCAAGAAAAAAATAAAACCACAACACAGCAAAAAGAGAAAGAAGAAATGTGAAGAAGCTGGATGATGAGATTATGGAAGAAAATATGAAGAGAAACTCATTGAAGATAAAGGCTGACCCGTTTGCCAACTCCCCCGTTGAGAGTAGAGATCAAACACAACATGTGCTTATTTACTCACACGCTAAGTTGCTACCAGTGATATCAAATGAAAATCATTATTGTGACAAAATAAGAACCTGAAGCAGCACTAAAGCATCTAAAAAAATAATCTAAAATTGGATGGACACAAACAGTACAAATGAAGACAAAATGTTAAAACTGTAACCTGAAAAACGTAGCAAAATAAACCTGACAAGGTCAACTACAGTGAGCTGGTGACTGGTTCTCATCACTGAACCACAAAGTTGACCAACAGGCCGATCTCCTGAAGACTCTGCATATTTATTCAGAAAAACAAAACAAAAACATCGACAACCAAAACATAAAGGGCATCTGCCGTCATGTCTTCTCTTGCCCCGCGACGCCCACGGCCTTCTCGGCTAGCCGCGGCTTCTGTGGCCCAGAGGCGTGTGTGTCAGCATGTGCGTGCTGCATTGCCAGGAAGGGGTTGGCGGTGATAGCGCCTTGGCCCTGGGCGCTGGGCAGCAGGTTGCTGATGGGCAGCTGAGGGCAGGAGAGTGGGATGGAGGGAATCTGGGCAGAGGAGGAGAGGGATTGCAGCTGCTGGAGGTCCTGCTGCTGCTGCATCAGTTGGTAGAGCAACACCTGCTGCTGCTCCTGGGGGGGGGGGGGGGAGAGAGAGAGGAAGAGGAAGCAAAAAGAGGAGGGGAGAGAGGATGAAATAAGGAGGAAATGGAGAGAGCCAGAGGAAAATGCAGGAGAAAAAAAATATGGATAAAGGGAAAGTTTTGGACAAAAAAAGGGAAATGAGAGTTGGATAAGAAGGATAAAATAGAAAAGAGTAAAGGAAAGTGGGGTGAGCAGTGGAGGGAATAAAGAAAAAAGAAGAGTCAATCAGCTTGGTGATTTAGGCATTGTCCAAAGGAAAATTGTAGCTCAGTGTCTGTGTGTGTTTAACTGTGTGCGATAGTGGTGATGGCAGTGAATAGTTGCAGGCCTGCCAGTGCATGTGTGTGTGTGTGTGTGTGTGTGCGCGTGTTGTACCGCTGAAGGCTGTGAGGACAGCAGCTGCTGGAGCTGATGCTGCTGCAGGAGTCTGTGCTGCTCAGAGAGCAGGCCGAGCCGCGCAGCGCTGACGAGGCAAAGACAACTCGCAGTGAGACAAACGCGCTGAACACCGAGCACAATACATCTCAACACACACTTTCAAAACATCACCAGAGCTGCTGAATGCAACTTACATATGACAAATATCAACAGCTCATGAACTGGATACTGAAGGAGTATTTTACATGAATTGCCATTTAAAAATGAATCTGAAATGTCAATTTCAGTTGCCAAAAAAGCAAGAAAATCATATATATATATATATATATATATTTAAATTCACATAACTACAGAAAACATGCGACACAACAATCTCTTGTGACAGACTTCGGGGATCTGAAGGAAACGGCGCTGCAGGTAGTTGTGACACTGGATCGACTTCTGTCTCACCTGCTCTTACTCGTTGGTGGGCTGCAAGAATCCAACACGCAAGCAAAAGGAAAAAACAAGGAGAGGACGCAATAAAGCTCACATTCAAACATCTTACACGTATGTTCCCTGACACTAGGAATGATTGTGGTGTATTCAGTACTTCAAGATGTGGTGACAGAGGGGCTGAAATCTCCAAAAAAAAAAAGGGTTTCCAGTCGCCAGACACACCATTTAGCATTATTGAGCATAACGTTGTACTTGCTCCTGTCATTCAGTTAATGAAGCAGCCATCAGACGTACCCATTATTAACGGGCAACGTGATGCCCATAGCTGCTCCTGTAGTGTGCGCGTGGGGGCTGCCGGTGCCCGCCGGTGTCTGGATCACCCCGTTCAGCGCGCCGACGATTCCCGCCATGCCCAGCGCACCGCCTGCGCCCAGAGCACCCATCAGCCCCGCCAGCCGGGCTGGAGCCGAACCCACGGCAGAGAGCCCGTTCAGCTGCGGCGGGCTCTGGGAGACGGAGGGAGGGGTGGAGAGAGATGAGGTGGAGCCACTACTGCTGTGGCCACCGCATGAAGCACCATCCTGAGCGAGAGAGAAACACCATCAACGATGATATAATTAATCACAAATGTAGTTCATCTAATTCACCGTGTAATGAGGTGCAAAAGCATGACATTACCTCACATAACTAAACTTGAACGTCTGATGCTGGTTTTACTGAGCCGTACTTCATTATTCTGTTATTACATTAACGATGTGTCACTGCTCCGTCTTGTATCGTAGTGCTCGACTTTGTGCTGATGCAACCTGATTTAAACTGACAGCCGGGTGTTTGTTGTTACCTGAGCTGCCACAGGTAACGATGAGTCAGTGGCTCCCAGATGGCCTCCTTTCATATCTGCAACACAAATTCGGCTGATTATGTTTTCATCATTAAGTCTTTAAAAAAGGTCAGAAAAATAATGCTGGGCACCCAGGGTGACGTCATAAAATGTCTTATTTTGAAGAGTATTTGATTTAAATCAGATATGAAACACAAAAAATCTTCACATTTGGGAAGCTGGAGCCAGAAGATATTTGCCATTGTGCCTTTTGATTAAACAACTGCAATGATCACTCAGTTATCAACTCATGGATTAACTGACCAACTGTTTTAATTCTAGTATCGGTCTGTGTGTCCCTGTGTCTCTGTGTGTGTGTGTGTGTGTGTGTGTGTGTGTGTGCGCGCACCAGAGGAGGCCGTGCTGGAGGTGAACGGCACTGATAGCTGAGCGCTGAGAAGCTGCAGTCTCTCTTTCTTCATGGTCAGAGTTTTAATCTGCTCCTCCAGCCTCCTGTTCTCCTCCTGCAGCTGGTGGAGGGACTTCAACATGCCCAGCACTGAAAGAGAGATGAAGGGGGACACAATAGATTGATTCGATTGATTAATTGATTCGAATATTTGAGGGAAGCACTTTCTGCTTCCAGCTCAAACACATTGCTGTCGCAGGCTTTTCAAACTTTATTTCAGATGTGATGTTTTGTACTTTTGGGAAGAAGCTGTATTGGGGTGACCTTTTTTCACAGGCAGGAACACAGATGCTCTGACTTTCTGAAAGGCTGATGCTTCCTGAAGGCAAAACCATGCAACTCTGCTAAGCCTCCACTTAAAATACCCAGTAACTGATGGTCAGATGCACTCCACAGGGAGGTCAGAGGTCAAGATCAGCTACAGAACAGGGACCCTGATGCCTGTGCAGACTCAGCGACAAGGACAGCTCAGTGAGCAGGGAGAGGAGGTGGACAATTTGCACACACAGGAACTTAAACCTAAAGTCCAGATGAAGGACGACAACTAGGCCGCATTCCCTTTTTAGATCCCTGAAGGGATGTTCAGATGGGAAGCTGTAATTGACAATAACCGATAAACTGAGAAAGTGACTGAAAAGAGGGAGCCAGAGAAGGCAAAAAGGCAATAGATCAAGATAAATGGAGCAAAGTGGCGAAGGAGGAAACATTGATTAGCTGTGGGGGGGATGGGTATCGGACCTCAATACTTTTCTGGTCCGGACAGAAATGTGCAACAAGTACCGAAAGCTGGCTCTTTGGTATCTGTGCAGTCATTGTATCAACACTAGAATTAAAGTACCTCAAATGATACCCAGCCCTGTGTGTTCAGGTGTGTTTTAGTGTGTGTGTTTTCGTGTGTGTGTGTGTGTTTTCTCACCGTCTCCCTGCGCTCCCTGCTGCAGCAGGAAGCTCTGCCCTTCGTTCCACTGCCTCTCCAGGAGCTGCTCGATGCTGGTGGCCACCGGGGGCAGCGTCTCCCCGCCGCCTCCCCCCGGCCCTAGCAACCCAAGCCCCGGCCCCGGCAACGACCCCGAGGAGTCATAGCGGATCTGCAGGCCACCAATGGGAGAGCTGAATGACAGGAGAGAGAGCATGGATAGAAAGGGAGAGATAGAGAGGTCAATGGGGAGATTAACGACCCAACATGAACGTCAGACAAACAGACACTGCTGGCTATAAAACTACATCAATTTGTTGTTACAGTGGCCTCTAATGAAAAGGGGCCAGGCTTTCTGTCTGTGTGTGAGAGGCAGAGAGGCAGAGAGAGAGAGAGAGAGAGAGGGAGGAAGAAAGAGGACATGCGAGAGAGAAAGACAGAGAGGGAAGTAGACTGTCTTGATGCGATAAATCTTTATGCGTGTGTGCTGAGACAATCTGTTGAGTGTGAACGAGGGGAAATGAGAGACAGCAGGAGCGAGTGGAAGGGAAACGAGGAGCTTAATGTTGGGGGGGAGACAAGAACGGAGCGTAAAGGCAAGATTTTTCAACAGTTGAATCACACCGCAAACTTAAATACACTCACATTTTGAGTGTAAATGTCACAGTATTATCCACGTGGAACGCAAAATAAAATGTGTCAGCTATCTTCAGATTAAGACACTACATTGTTTAACTACATATTACTTAAGGTATTCAAAGTCTGTCATTTTCTCTTGACACCATATTCTGCTATTACAATATTTTCTTTTTAAATGAAATGCAACCCTTTCCCACAAACAGATTATGTTTCCTAAATACAAGCTGTGAAATATTACAGGTGCAGTGAAATAAATGACCAAGATTATGCTGATTGGAACCAACCTCATCAAGTGAAATTATCCATTCCACAAAGAAACAAGCAAAAATGGATTCGTATCATCAATATTCCCATCCTGAGAGATCCATTGAAATACTCCCAAATGAAGGAGATGCAGAAAATCATCAGACTGTCCCTCCATGTGTGATTAAACGCAAGAAACGAAAAAAAAATCTAACTGGAGTTGAAGGATGGTTACCCCCTTCAAAAACACAAGTTATCGTTGGCTGAGAGAGCGAGAATTGCCTGTAGGGGTGAGAGCGAAAGGGAGATTGTGCATGTGTGTGTGTGAGGAATGAGAGGAGTGAGAGGAAGAGAGAGGAGACGAGGGGCCAGCGAAAGGGAAAAGCAGAGAGGGGGATGGGTGAAGGAGGGGAGGGCAGTGTGGAATGTAAATGGCGAGGGATCGGGGGGAGCATCTGTGTGTGTACTCACCGCGGGGTGGTCTTTGGAGAAGCTCGTATGGAGAAGCCCTGAGCTCCGACGCCGCCGTCTCCCACCTCCTGATCTACACACCCAAAAAAAAATCAATCGTACATCTAAGACCAAGCCCACAACAAGCCAGCTAAAGTTGAAAGCACTTTATATGTGAAAACAAATTGCATCCATAATAACATTTTCAGGTCTTTTTGTGACGTTCTCTGTCCACTCAATCTCTTCTTCATTGTTTTATTTTGGTGCGGACACAACTCAACACCAGGAGTGCGACCAACAGCCTGGTTAACTCAGCCGAGTGTTTGGTGCCCTCCTGCTCCTCTATGCTGTGTATATGTTATGAGAAGATGCCTCCAGCTGTAACATGTGGTTTAATACAATCAATTTCCATATGCTCTATATCTGGAACTAGTGTTGTCAGTACATTTACACAGCACTACCGCTCCCGAATCCCAAATATGTCATTTTGGATTCCTTTCAGTGCGAGCTCTGTAACGCTTTGATAAGAGGTCTAACAAGAGGTCAAATTCAGCCCCTGACCAAGCTTACAGTACATAAGTTCCCAAAAACTCATTGAGGTAGTTGTCAGATTTATCCGCACTGGAGACTCGATGTTGTGGATGAGAAAATTGGCTGAGTGCCAAAACAAAAAGGAAAAAACTTGCATCATCAAATTTAGTTGGCGTAGTGTGGACGAATTGTAATACTTGTGGCTCTGCAACCTCCACAGCTTTGTCTCTCTTCCTTTGCATCTCTTTCTCACACACACACACACACACACACACACACCACACACACCTTCATTCAAACTGCATGTGCACTTCTCCCTCTACCTTCTGTGAGAGTTCCTACCTCCTCCCTCTGGGCCCCTGGCCAGACACTTCTTTTCATTTTCCTCAGTGAGAGTAATGAATCACACATGCACACACACACACACACACAAACTCCCCTCTACTTAAGACAGTCAATCCCAGCTTTTACCCTCGCCGGGTCACCACTCTAGTCCCTCGCTCGCCTCCTTTCTCTCATAACCCTCTCCGTCCTGGCACCTCCCTCCAGACACTCAAAAGCAAAGAAAAGCGGCTGCCAAAGTAAACAGGCTACATGCATACAAACACACGCACACCTTGCACGTTTGTGCTCACATGACCCTTACTATAGTGCACAAACACAACTTCACGCTTGTGTAGCTGCACACACACGTGCTGTACACGACTGTGTGCATAACTTTACGGTAAAGAGAGCGGGGATGTATAGCAATGATTTTCATTCATGACTGGAGATCAAATTAGTCAACTAATCTATTAGTCGATCATTGGGATAATAAATCAATCATTTTTGTCAATATTCAAGCAAAAATGCAAAATAATTCTCTGGTTTCAGCATCTCAAATGTGAGAAATGTTTGATGTTTTTTACTGTTATATAATCACTGTAAATAGTTTGCCATGCTTTTCCTGTGTTGCAAATGGGCTACGACTACATTTCGCTGTGCATCCCAGTGTTGCATTGTGAAAGTAAATATCTTTAAAAGCGTGAATATCTTTGGCTTTTAGACTGTTTAAGACATTTGAAGAGGTCACCCTGGAATCTGGGGATGCAATTGGCAGAGTCACTGATAAACGCTAACACAAATCTAAAATTCTACTTTTTATCTAATTAAACTAAATATAACATTTATCTGATATAACATCTAATATTTTTGTTGTTTCTTAGGTGTGACAATTTTTTTTTCAGGAATTACACAAAGCGTGCTTGTGTAGACACACAGAACCTGCCTAGTCTCCATCTGTTGCGTGCGTGCACACACACACACACACACACACACACACACACACACACACACACACACACACACACACACACTCACTCATGCACGTGCACGCAGCCCTGTGGCCCCCTGTCATTCAGCCTGATTAGTGAGTTGACCTGCAGGTCAGGGTGGATCTGGCTCTGATGACTGCTGACCGGCAGCAGGAACTACCTACCTTCCTCCTCCTCCTCTTTAACTCTCTCCTCCTCTCCCGTCTTTACTCTTTCTTCTCTTCTCTCTATTCAACCAGATGTCTCGTATCAGGAAGTGGCTACTCTGATTACTAAAACCACGTCTTACTCCATCAGCTCTTCTGCACAGGGCAGACAACAAACCATCTATTTTCTACCACGGGAGCTCCTGAAGGCAGCTACCGGCTCTCTCCACTCCTCCGTCACACCGCTACCTCAACACAATCCTCCTCTTTTACACTGGCCACAGCTTAGAGCGGAGTTCGATGTTACACATATATATATGTACGTATGTATGTATGTATGTGTGTGTGTGAGCCCATGTGCTGTATTTGTTTGTGTGACAGAGAGGACGGGTGAGAGAGGGGGAACAATCTCGGCGTGTAACTGGAGCTGAGTGGGAGGAGCTTGAAAATATCGCGAGTGCTGACCCTTGACCTCTCTGTGGGACCAAGGGGGCGTGACCTATCCATTATCTCTCTCTGACACACATGCGCGCACACACACACACACACACCACATTAGGTATGTTGCCGTACCTGCTGGTGAGGCCTCGGACTGGGCAATGAGCGCCGCCATGGCCGAGTTGGGATTCAGCCTGTTGCCAAACATGTGGGAGGGAGCGAGGTTGAAGACCGACCCTGGCAGACCGCTCACCTGCAGACAGAGAATAAGCCACAAGAAGCAATGTTTCACTGGGGTTGAAATTGTACTTCTAAGTTGCATAACAGTCTTTTAGAGATTTCTTTTTTTTTGTGCAATTATTGAACAATTGATAATTTAGAGATGGACAGGAAACAAGGGAGGAGTGTCCCCCACAATAAGGTTACATGCTATGCGCCTTAACTGCGTGGCTATGGAGAACTTTTTAAACCTTGAACATCAAGCAATGCCTCAAGGGTTAAACTGCTTTAATAAAATAGTGGAAATATTCATATGCAGTTAAAATAAATTGTCATTGAATTAAAAATAATTGTAGAGCTACAATTTATGATTACTTTGATGAATTCTAATTTTAATGATTCATACATCATTATGGATTTATTTTTTGATTCATCAATTATAGTTAAATGTATAGAATATCACAAAAAGTACAAATTTCCAGGGCTGTACAAATTAATAAAAAATTGATAATGATAGAAACAGATGACAGGCTGGGACCAGAGTTTTGGTGTTAATTAATGCTTGAAAATTACCCAAATGATGAGTTGATTATCAAAAGTGGTGATTGATTTTCTGCTGTCTTTATGTCCATTGTTTCAGCACTATGCATTTATTAAAAAAATAAAACATCATCTCTGAAGAGTGGGGAATTTGTGTAGTAAAGTGATATGTAAATCTGATGTTGCATAGTAACGGATGTTTCTTTGGTGTGTATTCTACAGTACCGATGAGCCACGAGTCTATTTGTATTACATATTTAGGGAGGT
This sequence comes from Melanostigma gelatinosum, assembly GCF_949748355.1. NCBI lineage: Eukaryota > Metazoa > Chordata > Actinopteri > Perciformes > Zoarcidae > Melanostigma > Melanostigma gelatinosum. The sequence goes on from NC_136653.1 coordinate 11,689,868, forward strand.
CTGACTCGTATGTTATTACACATTCAATGAGCCTGAATCTAAACCTCAGAGTCAATCTGATGAATCAATGGTTTGAGAATTCAAATTCTCTGATATTCACGATTGATTCCGCTTCGTCACAAAGCATCTACACATCATTTCATGCCATTGAAGCTTATTTGAATGTAGAAAAAAAATAAACATTTGATCTGAATGTGGATTTGACATCACCAAAAAAACAAAAAAAAAACATGGCTATATTATGGATCCACGGCTCATTATTCTGTTACCAACACACACACACACACACACACATGCATACGGGGCTCAGAGTGCCTCGACACCCCGACAGTACGCTGACATGCTGACAAAGTCTTTCTGATGCAGAGTTTAATCCAATTAAGGCATTTCCCAAATCAGGGCCGTGGAGTGACGGGTGGGGTAAGACGGAAGAGAGAGAGGGTGGAGCACCAGGAAGGGAATCGGGTTATCTAAAAGAACAAAATGGCTGACTGTTGTGGTTAAAAAGCTACAACCAAAGTAAAGGACACAACTAAAAACTTTTTCAGTCACTGGTTAGTTACTCTCCCAGAATTAGTTTGGAAGTTCCAGGAGCTCCGTCATTTTTATGTCAAGCTAAAAAGCAGAATGAAATTATTTTTTTGTGACTGAAGAAAAAGTTATTATTTTGTGTTGTAACACAATTTATAATGAATTGTTGGGACATCGTTTAAGAGCTTAAATAGTCTGGTTTCCTACACGTTCTGTGGTTTGAGCAAATAGAGTTCTGATCAGCACTAAAACCAAGAAAAAGAGTTTTTGCGAATAATCAGAAAACAGAAAAATCACAAACCTAAACATCTAAAGGTATAAAAAACAAAGCCTCAGTTTGCACATCCAAATCCTGCATTTGTGAAGCTTTGCCTGCTTTTGCGTCGTATCTATTGAATGTAAAGTAATTCCGATCCATTTGCTGAATGCCATCATCTCCGATGACAAATTCATGGAAGTGGCATGTCTAAAATAACACAAATTTGGAAAACATCCTGGAAATTCCCATCGTTGTTAAATGTTAAAATCAAAGAAAGAACCTGTACCCTCCGTCCTTTCTTCCACCCTTTCCACTCCCCTCCTCCCCCACCCTTCGCTGCCATAATCCGGCCCCCTTTTCCCATCAACATTCATTTTTCATTCAAAGTCTCTCTCGCACTCCCTTTCTCTGTCCTGGGCTGATAGCCAATAACAGTAGGCCGAGAGTCTGCTAGCCGACCGAAAATAGCAAATGGTCTCTGTCACTCTCTCTCACACACACACACACTCACACACACACACACTGGAGGAGGCCTGTTGGCATCCTTCTAGTTGCGTAAATTCTGAAGACTTTATTTGGAAGGTGTGTGCATCTCAGATGTGTGCATCACAAGTAAAGCAGCGACAGGAAGAAAAATAAATATTCCTCTCTCTGTTAAAGTCTTCCTCCCTCTGGCTGCTCTCTTTCGGCCTATTTCTCTCTCACACCCTCACATACACACAAACAAACACAGCTACAGTCCAAACTCAACTATACATGCTGCAAACAGGCGTGATATCCTGTGCTTCCCTGGGCGTCTCGTCCTCTATAATATGTGCCGAACAGAGAGGAGCGGGGCAAGATGAAGGCCAGGCCAGCCAATTCAAGGCATCAGTGCAAGACCCCCCCCGATCCCTCCCTCCATCTATCCCTCCATCCCTACTGTGGTGCTTGTCAGATGTCATTACATCACAGGACAACGGAGGGAGAAAGAGAAATGGATGGGGACAGAGAGGAGGAAGGTCGCGGGTGAGAGAAAGTGTGTGTGAAAGAGAGAGAGAGAGCGAGAGAGAGAAAGGAAGGAAGAAAGAGAGGTGGTAAGTGGACACAGGAGAAAAATAGAGTTGGGTGGACAGAGACAGAGCATGGTCTTTGGGGAGGTTTTGAAAGGATGGACACTGGGGGTCAGTGATTGAAGATGAGTTTCCTTTTTCTTTTTGGGAGATGGGACAGCGATTACTGGAGGGGGTTGCGCTGATTGAATTAGAGTCTATGCCCTCACTTTTGCATATCAGCGTATTTAAGCCAATGGGACAGACACAAATTTTTTTCTTTTATTTATTAATTTTGATCAGGATAAACCTGCTTAAGTGTTACTTCAACATCCAAGGTTGAAGTAACACTTAAGCAGGGGAATGTTTAAAATGAATTTAATTACTGTTTTTAATTGAATCAGGCAGGAGAATCACAGACGTTTCAATAAAATGTTTAGAGACAAAAGATAAAAAGATATATTTTTTTTGTGCTTTGAATAAAGTTGTAAGACCTTCTACAGGTCCAACCGTATAAAATCAGCTGCTAAATAACTCGCTGAGATTAAAACACAATCCATACAAGGCCAGGACACACAAACAATTCACACACAATTAACATGCAGCGGATTCATAATAGCGCTGAGAGATTTGATGCGAAAGACATTTAATTAGTGTGCTTTGGTTTATTTGTCTTCCCACAGTTTATCTGCACTTCAGCTCAAAGATGCGAGAGATGCGGATGACTTGATGGATGTAGAGTGTGCTGAAAGAAGAGAGTGTGTGTGTGTGTGTGTGTGTGTGTGTGTGTGTGTGTGTGTGTGTGTGTGTGTGAGCGAAAGAGAGAAAGACAGAAAGAGTGGTGTGTTTAATGAGGATGTATTTTAATGTATGAGAGTGTGCGGAGGGCATTGAGAGTTGTTTAGCACAGTTTAAGTGTTTGGACTCACGTGTGCTGAGGCTGTGCTGGTTAGGGGTGCGGTGGCAGTGAACGGAGAGGGAGGGGCTAGTGAAGGTGTGGGCTGCTGTTGCTGTGACAACTCAGAGGCGGCTCCGCCAACGGCGACGACTCCCGTCCCCGTCGATGACCCATCAGCCCCGGAGAAAACACCTGCGGAGGAATCAGAGACAACAGTGTTATCGTCATCGAATGCTATATAGAAATAACACCATAAATGATTTGGAAACTATTTATTACAGTATGAAAAACACTGGTGTAAACAATAAAAACAATGATGGCTGATTTAAATTTTGCCTTTTCAGTTTTAGGGTGCTGGTGTTGTGCCTGCTGGCTAGAAAGAGATAAATGACTGTTAGAGGATGAATCATTTACTGAGATAAGGGAAAATCTTAAAGTACAGATCTGCTGACTTTAACCAATGCATAATCAAGTATGTGGGCTTATGATAAACTCAAGTTCAAGCGTGCATAAATACACACGACTCAAATCAGTCACATTAAGCTTTTACAAATAAAGACAGGAGGAACATCAATCACCTTCTCTCCATATGGATTATTTGTACTAATTCAGATAAAACACATTTTATTAAAAATCCTGAATATTATATTCTAAACATTTTGCTCCATTTTCACACACCCATACACATTCTCTTATCTCTTTGCTCTCCCTCCCCCTCACACACCCCTGTGCTCGCCCACTAACCAGGGACAAGCCCAGCCCCTGCCCCCTTTGACCCCAGCAGAGGAGAGGAGGGAGGGGGGAGACAGGGCCCCTCAGCCCCACAAAAGCCTGAATGGCTCAGGGCAGCGCACATTCACTTTGGGAACAAGAGATCTTTGTGCCAGGAGGGGAGGGGTGGAGGGAGAGAGAGGGAGAGCGAGCGAGAGAGCTATAGGAACACTGGATGGGCCTACATACTATTTATAACACTTTGTAATATGCACCAGAAAAATTGATACCCGAAGCAGGGCAGCCGTGACTCAGGGGGCACGAGCTCCTGCAGGATTCCTAGCAGCTGGATTAGAGGCCAAACCAACAGTTTGTCAGAGATTAGCTCGTGCCATTGATGAACTGAGCTGCACACAAAGAGATAAAAATAAATAAATAAAGGTTAATATTAATTCATATTGATTTGATGATGTGCGAATATAGAAGTTATTCAATGTGTCGCAGAAATTGAATGGCATTTGTAAATCATGCACTCTGTATGCGCCGCAAGGACTGTTTGAATTAAAATGACTTGACTTAAACTAAACAGAAAGTTATTTTCTGATCTGTTTTTTTCAAGCACCCAGGAAATGACAGTTGAAGTTAAAACGTTAATGACATTTCTAAACAATTATGCAAATTGGTTGTAGTTTATGAATATAAATAGTAAATCACTCATTTCTTTTTACTTTTGTCACTTTAACGTGAAAATCATTTTTGCTCCAACTGAGTCTGAGGTTGTAGCTGAAAAGCAGAAAATCTACAACCCTTGCAAATAAGTTATTTTTAAACAAATTAAATAAACTGAAAATATATAATTATAGTTGCTGAGAAACTTCTATTGCAGAAGTGTATATTGTCATTAATTGCTTTTTACACCGGTGAGAACATTTTCAAATATTACAGATTGTTATTTAAATTGATTATCATTTGATTACTGCTTTTGACGGGAATTAAAACTTCCCCCGAGATAACAAAACACCTCTTAACACACGAGTCTGAGCTTGAAAAGCATATACCCCATCTGTGTGAGCGATAAAACGAAGACCTCGAAGCACAACTGCCTCAGTCGCCTGACCTTCCTGCTCCTTTTCCCTTCCTGCTCAGTACATTTGTCACCTTCAAAAATATCCACCTTGATTAGTTCAAGCTGGTATAATCTCCACAGGAAATCTATGTCTATTATTATTACTATGTGGTGTATTTAGGCAGGGTTAACACCGATCTAAAAGCCAAGTGGATGACATCACAGCTGAAATGAGTGTTGAGATTTACAAGTCGCTCAGAACTCTGTTTTAGAGCAACGTGTCCACCTTTGTAGCAGTGCGACGCTAAAGCCGGGCGTGTTTTTTTAAAAACAGGCAGACATTTAATCATGTTTAAAAATGGAATGTGGAGACAAACACTGAATACCTTCATGGCAACAGAAAGATTTGTTATTCTGAGAATTTTCTACCACCAAAGATAACCAGAAATGTATTCAAAAATCACAGCAATGTGTAGAGGGAGCAGAGCCACATTGCAGTCAATGCAAATGTGTGTGAGTGTGTGTGTGTGTGTGCGCGCGCTTGTCTATATGCATGCGTCACAAAATATGTGTATGTGGATTTGCCACTAAATGATAAGGTTTTATCAGTTGGTGGCAAATCCACATACATTTTGTGCAAACAACCACATTTAATAGTTTCTCCCATTATGAGCAGTAAGGGTTCAAACTGAACCACTGTGACCTCAACAGGAAATATTTTTACCACATACTAACTCGGTGTAGTTTAGTAAGGAGGAACACGCATATTCTTAAGTACATGAAAGAGCTGCCTCTTTAAAACAGTTTTTCTAAAATTCATCAGATGTGTTTTTGAGGGTTTCTGCACAATGTGTGTGTGTGTGTGTGTGTCTTGTTTTTCTTAAGTGTTTGCAAAAAACAAAAGCAGAACATTTGGAAAATGTAATTTATCCAATCTCCAAATAATTCCTTCTCATAAAGAAATTTACGGGTTTGATATTTTATCAACGTGTTTAATTTGGCATTCAAATCCTGCTCACTAAATATTCTGCTGGTTTTCACAACCTCCCCTCACATGTATTGCAGCGAGACCAAGCTGCTGATAATTATGATTTCACTGGGATGGATGAGGAAAAAAAAAACAAAGCCGAAGACATCTTTGACAAAGAAATAAACATTAAAAACATAATAAAAATGAACAAATAAATACAAAAATAAACAGCAATAAGCATCTTATGCTCTCTCGTCTCTCTTATTATTCTTTGCTTCACACACACACACACACACACACAGCGCTCCACCAGCTCGTCCGTCCCATCAGTGACCCCCCTTGCCGTCAAACATTAACCGAACCAAAATCTAACCCCCAGCCTCTCCCACCCTCAACACATAACTATCAGGCTAACTATCTATCCATCAGCACGGTGGAGTCAGCAGACAGGATGGAGGAGGGGGGAGGGGGGGGACTAAACGCTAAGAACCTCCGCATTACTGCCCTGCATTAACCCTCAGCTAAATATTTACAGTAGGAAGAAGAACACACGGTTCTCACAAACACACGATGCACAGCCATACATGACCACCAGATGTGGTCAGAAATGCCGCCACTGCTGGAGGGGAAAAGCACAAGCACCAAAAACAGAGCTGAAGGCAGAATCCCAAACGAAATGATCCCTTAAATACCAACGCTGCCAATAAGTATATTAACGCAAACGGCATTGGTCCTCACGTTTGACTCAGCAACTCGTGCTCAAAGCTATGCATATAAAACATCCACTAAACACACCTCCGAATGTCAATATTTATGGATCGACATGACTTTCGCTTATGCTATTAGGAACAATTAATTTGAGGTTTTGCAATAACACAATAATTTCAACGTGTGAGACGGCCTCATGTCAAATTGCTACATTTACGTGTTTAATATCATGTTTCCTCACAGTAACAGTAAATGCCTGACACACACATATATATATATTTCCTTTTAATACATTTGATGTCAATTCCCAATTAACCGCATTGAATTTGGGATATTGATGAATTTATAAAATGGCTGGCGTAAAGGTATGATGGCACTAAACAAATAACTTAATCTCTTGCAAGCAGACAAAGACTATAACACTTTGTTATTGCTTTGGTTTAATATACCAAGCAACAAATGTTTAGGTCACAATCAGCGTACAATCAGTTCATACTTCAGGTACTACACTGCTATGAGGAAAAACAACACAATTACTGCTGATTAATGTATTCTAAGGGTGCGTTTATATTTATTATAGGTTTTAACGGTTAAGGACAAACAATTTACCAACATGAAATAAATCCCTTTAAAGATAGTAGCACCACTGAAAAATACAGTACCGTACTTTCCGGACTATAAGCCGCTACTTTTTACCCCACGCGTTGAGGCGTCGGCTTATAGTCCGGTGCGATTTATATACGGATTTTTCCGTAGCTTTTCTCCGCCACAACAACAACCGCAACTTCCGGTTCCGGTCTAACACAACATTTACTAGCTCCCGACACAGAACAGTTGCTACCAGCAACCCCTCTGCTACCAGCTGTTACTGACAGGGTCGCTACAATATGGATGAAGTACCTTTGACCTACCTCTCACTAGGACTGTTAACAAAAAAGGTTGAACGGCAAGATGCTTTTAACAGTACATGTCCGACTCGCTAGCTTCTAAGCTAATTTTAACATTACGGCCAACGGGGAAATGCTAACCGCGATTAGCATTAGCGAATATAATATATCTTCGTACATCTTTTCATGCAGACATACTTACAGACCAAGGTATGTCAAGGCTACCAAACGGAAGAAGTTAAACGAAGCAGCGTATCTTCTCATTAGAATCTAAAAGCAACGTAGCCGTAAATGCTACTCAGAGCTACGAGCTACGTGGACACGCTGCTTCGTTTTACTTCTTCCGTATGGTAGCCTGGAGAGACCTTAGTCTGTAATGTAAGTGTGTCTGTATTATGGATTTTACGGATTCTGTACCCTCGTGGGGTGGGGGTCTGTTTAGCTTTTATTTTAATCAAATCAAAGAGGCTACAGATCTGAGTAGAACACCACTAAGCACCTGCCAAAAGGTTGTCCAAACACCACCTGAACAAACAACGAATGGCTGAGATAAAGCAGACTATGAAAACACACATATTACTCGCATGCTGTGGGGTGGGGGGGGGGGGTACAGTTAGGACAATGTTTAGAAAAGTGTAGCATTCAGCGTGTTGTTGAAAGCATTTGTCACGGAGAAAAATACCGGAAATAGTCCAGACATATTAAAATAAAAGTCCGAAAAAAAAAGGCCACGCAACATCATCATACCAGCCATTGTAAACACAATTATACATGAACTAAGATCATATCTGGAAGATTTGCCACAATTGTGGCCAACAATCGACGAACTATGATCGCTGTATGGCGCGCTCTCCGCCGTCTCACCACGGAGCATATGGCGGATGAATAGCAAAGTGACACTGACGAAAGATTGACTGAAAGCACAAACGAAGCAATTCTGAGGCTGTTCAATTCCGACACTGAAGAAGAGGACTTTAATGGTTTTAGTGCACAGGAGGACGAGGGCGACAGCGATCAATGGCAATCCTTTCCGGCTCGGATCAGAGGGATTACCGGTACCGTAAGCCACTTCCCGGCTTGGACCTGTGCGGAGCGCGTGGAGACGCCTCCTAGTTGACGTATTACCGTTTTTTCCAGTTTTTTTTTTTTCCAGTTCTACAAAACTTGTTCAAGAGTTTTTTTGTGTGCGTGTTTTTGAGTGAGAGAAATAAATCATCTTGGTTTGCAATATAACTCTGCTGTCTTGAGTCTGCATTTGGGTCCTTGAACACACCACATCATGCACCGGTAGGTAGATGTCCGACTCGCGAAGACAGACTAAGGTCTCTCAAGGCTTTTAGATTCTAATGAGAAGACACGCTGCTTCGTTTAACTTCTTCCGTTTGGTAGCCTTGAGAGACCTTAGTCTGTAAGTATGTCTGCATGAAAAGATGTACGAATATATATTATATTCGCTAATGCTAATCGCGGTTAGCATTTCCCCATTGGCCGTAATGTTAAAATTAGCTTAGAAGCTAGCGACATGTTATGATGTTCAGAGAAGACGACAACTTTAGTACTGTTAAAAGCATCTTGCTGTTCAACGGGGACACCTGCGGCTTATAGACCGGTGCGGCTTATCTGTGTACATGTTTTTTTTTTTTTTTTGGCCAGCTGGTGCGGCCTATACACCGGTGTGCTCTGTGGCCCGAAGAGTACGGTATATAAGGAATAAGCTAAAAATAAAAACAGGTTCAGTAACAGACAAAGAAACAGGTCTCTAGGTAAATATGTTAAAGGACAGGAACACATTGGTGATTAGTATTAGATCAGCTGATCAATGATGGATATTGGCCTGATTAGAGCATCTATTAAGCATGTACACATGCGCTTATACACAATATAAAAGTCGACTTGGGCACTATGCAAACGCACCTTCCACCGCACAAAGCATCAACATGTGAGATGAGGATTTGAGGAATGAGCAGGTAATAGACAGCAGCTGAGAGGCAACAGAGAGAGAAACAAAAGAGTGGCAATTCTGGAAGAAAGGGGAGCTGTGCTGTGCTGAGCCATTTCCATCAGCAGAAGGGAACTCCAAAGCATAAAGACAGTTGCCAAGCAACAGAACACGATGAAAGAAACATACAGACCACTTCCACGTGTGTGAGCAAACAGCACAGAGACCCGCACTCTGACTTCCACACACACACAAGGAACCAATAACAAAGGTGTGTTAAATCCTTCCCGTTTGAGACAGGAAATGTTAATACTGTCGCGATGCACAAACATCTTCTGGTCAACACGTCAGCGTTTAGTGGTGAGTGAGGAGAAAGATCTGCAAGTCAGGAGCTGGAGAACAACAACTGCTATAGCAATGCCACACACACACCAGCCACATCCCTTGTATTCATTGTGATGATGCTATGGAGAACTCAATGGGCCACAACTTCTGTTTTTTTTCCTAACAGGACGTAATTGGCTCGCGGAACTTGAATAAAAACCCGTTTCCTTATTTAAGCTGCCAAAAACAATTTCATGATTTCTGGCCATTTGTTTAGCCAAAGCAAAACCGTGAAGATGATTCCCTACATGCAGCCGACACTGACAGATGGATCTGAGAGAGTATTTCTCATCTAGAGATCTGTGAGACGTGAGCTTTCAAAAACTCTCATTATTGTTGTTAAACGTTGTGTTTTGTGTGTTAACTGTTTCCTCACCTGGCCCAGCGGTTGTGGAGCTGCTGATGCTCTGCAGACTCCCATTCCTTAGGTTCTGTATCCCACCGCTGACACCCATGACCCCCAGCCCCCTCTCGCCTCCTCCTCCCACCCCCAACCCACTGCTGGACACCAAGCCCGGCCGGCCTGCGAGCGTTGACGATGAAGAGGATGGGGGGGCGGTGGTGGATGATGATGATGAGGAGGAGGAGGAAGTGGTGTTGGCCGTGGAGGAGGTGGGGAGCGTCAGGGAGGGGGCTGGCTCAGAAGGTTTCACATCTGTGGTGAAGCAAGGTCCAAATCTGTTTCGCCAGTTGCCCTTCTTTTTCTTCTTCACAGCGTCGTCCCCTCCTCCTGCCGCCGCTCCTCCGATCCCCGGCACTGAGCTGGCGGGTTGGGGCCGCTTGTAGCCGGCGGACCCACCGAGGCTTGTCGTCTCGCTGGCCGTGTGACTGTGGGAATTCTCATACAGCTTCCCGCCCACTGAAATAACAAGAAAGCAGAACTGAATATGCAAACGTATAAAGCCTGCGGCCTCTTTGTGTTCCGTTGTGGATTGTTGGTCAGCAAAGAATCTACTTCAAGAGGGAAGCAAAACCTGTATCATCAGTTTATTATGGCTGCAACCATCGATTACTACACAGACAACTGATGGAGCACGTGACCTAATAACATGAACATATTTTAACTAAACCTGTGTGACCATTGACGTAAATAAACATCTGGTACCTGCAGAAGCCGTAGTGGCAGACATCAGAGAGCCGAAGAGTGTCGTCGTTCCCTCTGAGGCGCCGCCCTCCGAGCTCGGCTTCACGAGGCAGCTGCTGAAAGACGGCGGGGAGGAGAAGGTAGTCCCACCCCCCGGACGCAACGATGAATCGGAGAAACTTAGGAAGTCTGAGGAGGAAGGGACAGAGGGCGTCTTGCTGGCACTGGTCAACAGGAGGCCTGGAAGAAAAGAAAAACAATGAAGGGGAGACGGACAGAAGTGGAGATAGAAAGGAAATGACAAGTAGCAGGAGAGAAACGAGAAGACATTACAGCTGGAAAAGTTTTCATACGACTCGTTTCCATCATCATGGGAGGAGCAGAAACAACACAAACCAAAATAAGCATTTTTATCAGCTCTCGCGCTCTCTATCTGCTCTGCAGTCAGCCCTCCCTCGTCATGTCGTCCTCCCTTGTACCAGAGGAAGTGCCTTGCGAGCACACAAATGAATAGATACCCAAAAAACACAAACACACACACACACACACACACACACACACACCGTTTCTCTACAAGACGCACACAAACAAACACACACGCCTGACAAGGGCTTCAAGGTTGTGATAGTACAAAACACAGGAGCTCAGTGTGAGCTCTGACTCCTTTCAGGTCCTGACCTCCCCACATGTTCCTTCTCTCGGTGCGTTTCTGTGCATTTTCCCCAGACAGGGCCCCCGATTTCAGGAGCCAGAGGCCAGTCGAGACGAAACACTGTTATCACGGCCACACAAAAAGGTCTGGTGTCTGGCCAAAATCCAGCCAATGACACACACAACACATGAATCACACTCTTATTTTAATAGCATTGCAGTGATTACAACTGTGCTGCACTTTCAGTTCTTTGGTGGGTGGGCAGGGCAGCAACACCAGATGATTTGTCATCGCGTTTCCATCTTTATAAATGAACACTTAATTCCCAGTTGTGGGGGAAATTAACATACAGGACCGTTTGCAGCCATTAATTCACCTTGGTGGAAAGGCCCAGTGGAGGCGGAGGCAGATGTGGAGGAGGTTGCCATGGTGACCACGGCAGAGGGGAGGGGTTTCCCCGAGGAGGTGAGAGACTTGCGGCCCCCCCTCTGTCCCACCGCATGACTCGCGCCGCTGTTCTTCTTGTTCTTCGCCTCGGACGCCGCCTTCCCGGCGTCCGCGGCCAAGCCATCTTTGGAGCCGCCCCCGGAGAGAGTGGACGACACTTCTTGAAAGTTGGCGGTGGTGAAGCGGGCCGCGCTGTCGTCCAGACGCTTCTGTGAGGACGCCGGCAGAGAGGCGGCTCCTACCCCTGAACTGCCACTGATGTAGGTCTGGAGGAGGAAGATGGGGGGGGGGGGGGGGGAAAGGGAGGGAGAATAAAGAAAGAATGATGGTTGAAAGGCAAGGGAGGACAGGAACCATGAGAAGCAGCGGAAACAAGGAAAGAGAAAGTTATCAAAACAATGCCGGTTTAGAGAGGGAGGACCAAAAATGGGAGAAAGGTCAGCGGGAGGACAGGATATGTAAGCGATACAGAAGAGCAACAAAGGTAAATCAAGGTGGAGGGAAAAAAAGCCACCCATCCCTGCTGTAATATTTAACTAGCTCAGTCAAAATTCACCAAAAGAAAAGGAGAGAGGAGCGGAGGAGTGCCCTCACCTTGTCCGGGACCAAGATATTAGGAAGGACAAGGGAGGGCGACATGTCCATAGAGATCTTCTTATGTTTGGGTTTGTGCCTTTCCCGCTCCTTGTGTTTCTGAGCATGGAGAATAGAGAGAAAAAAAAGGAGAAACAGATGAGTGAAGCTGCTTAAGACAGGATACAAAGAGGAGAGAAATAAAGATAGAGACACAGAGAAAAACAGACCTCCCACAACCCTTATTTCATAGCCCTCTGCATTTTGAGGAACATTGGGAAAACACTGACTACAGAGACACACCGGATCATATCCGTCAGTGGGAATGAGTTATTAGGCGAAGCTCAGGATATAAGCACAAAAGAGGAAGTGTGTGTGTGTGTGTTTGGCTGATAGAAAGAGAGGAGCATTATATTTCAAAGGCTCAGTCTGAGATGAAAGCTAAGAGATCTACAAACACAAAGAGAGTGATGGAAGAGTGATAAAGAATGGGCAGGAGGAACAGGAATTCAGCACGCTGCAGTTTAGAGCAGAGTGTGTCGAAGTGGCTCTTGCCGCTCACACGGTCTCATCGTTTCATCCAATCATATCCTCCTCCTCGGACCACCACGGCTCAATTTACACCCTTTGCTATCACACGCACGCCGCCGCCACCCTCCTCTCGCACCCCTGAGGTGGCGACTGGGTGCCAGTGCATTTACACCTCGCGTGCGCACCCCTGACACCTCCCCGCACAGGCATAGAGGCAGACAGGTGCACGTATAATCTCTCTCACACACACACATACGGACACACTCTCGAAGATAGGCGGTTGAATTTATGCAGCGATCCTGTGACGACGTGGGACTCGACATGCTTGCGATGCTCAGTGTCACGACAACTCTAAAACACCAGAAAAAGCCCCTCCCCCATCCCCCCCCCCCCTCCCTCCCAGGATGCATGAAGGCTGGTGGCAGTTAAGCCAGACTTCCTCTATGTGTAGCAGTTAACTGTAATCTAACCCAATGCTAAGATTCTGCGGTTACACAGATGTTGCGTTCTCTTTGTGTCCGTATAACCTGGAACTCTTCTCTTCGTGTTTAATTTAAAGTAGCTTTAAAGTTGTTGAAATCTTCTTATTAGATGCTGCCTCACAGTATCATGCACATAGTGTTCTGTAACAGTTACTTTTCCTTTGAAGCTGTGCGTTAACATTGACTGCATGTTTTGTGGTTGCACCATTCTAACAAATTGTTGTGCTTAATTTTCTACACATTGTTTCTTTTCACCCCTGGCGATTATTTTCAACTAATCAAGTAACTGTTAAGTCTAAAACATCAGAAAACGGATGCAAAAATCACATTTCCAACAGCCACGGGTGGCGTCTCAAACAGCATCTAATGGCAACAAAAAAGGAGAGATGATACTGGAGAAAAAGGAGAGAGAGAGAGACATGAGGTAAATTCTTTTGGATTCTCTTGTTGTTTTTCATTGACATTCCAGAGGTAGGTGTTGATGGACAGAGGCTGAGCTGAGAGGGTCGGATAACACACACACACACCCGAAGCACTGGGCGTGGGAAACATAACACACACACAATGTAACCCTGACACACCCTTATCAATCAGGTCAATTGATTATACAGGCAGAGACAAAGCCTTTCAGCGTGTCCTTTCCCCGCTTTCTCTGTCGCTGACCATTAGCAGCCCGATCATTTGACATGTCCGAGTGGTCTTTGAGGCCGTGTGGGGTAAATATGAGCGGTGGCAGAGAATGAGGGCCACGTCTATTTATCAACACACCCCACGAGCAACGAGCAATACCACGGTGGGCTGAAATCCTCTTCGTCTATGTCCAACGCTGGTCGTGGGATTCTAAACTGGGACGCTCACTTCCAAGGAGGCAAACACTATTCCTTATAAAAGGTCTTTTTACTGTTCGGAAAAAATATATACGTGCCTGGAAATTTCTTTAGTGTGTCTGGTAAACATAAGCATCTAGAGTTTTGCTTTTGGGTCACTAAAACTAAATGCAATAAATTAGGGCTTTAACTATCTATTGATCGATCATTCTCTCAATTCTCAAATATGACAGTGAACAACGGCCATAAATAACTCACAGATGCAAGTTGATTGTTTTAACCAACAGTCCTATTGTCATCGAATAAAACAAAGGAAAGCAGCAAATCCTCACATTTTAGAGACTGAAACCAGACCATGATTTTACTTGATAAATGACTTAAAATAATAAATATACTATATCTAATTATTATTAATAATATAATAAAAACTACCTAATGACTTGTTTGATCATTGCATTAAATCAAACGGCCTTCTGAACTGCACACTGTGTATACACCTGTGGTACCTTTCCTTGCTGTAATGCACCTAGATAACATTACATTAAACTTAGCTTGGTTATGTACGAAATAAGAAATGAAGGGCCTGTACCAATGATGCAAGATTTTGATGTAATATGCATCTTAAATGCATCACAAGTTAACACAATGGCCTCAGGAGGAAGATGAGAGGCTGCAGGCACAGAGAGGAGGAGGGCTGAGGTAAGGCGAGGGAAGACGAGTGGAAACGGAGGAACAGGAAGTAAGGGGTAAAATAATCCGCCCAGGCTTAGCAGGAATTCCCCTGTGCAGTTTCCTGCAGGATTTCTGACCAGCCATTGTGTGTGTGTGTGTGTGGTGTGTGTATTTCCTGCAGGCCTTTTCTAAGTGGCCAGTGTGGGGATCTTTTAGCCCTTGCTGTTTGACTGCAGGGTCTAACATGAGGTGGGTATACATCCAGAGCACATAAATGTATGAGTGGATGTGTCGACACACACCCGAGCCCAATGATCTCTGACCCTGGAATGTGGATGGAGAGTATGCATGTGTGTGTGTGTGTGTGAGAGAGAGACAAGTGAGATACTACTGCAAATAAGGCGGTAATAACAAAAACCAGGGCTGACGGCCAGGATAATATGTGGACAAATCCTCACGCACAAAGACAGACACAGACACACACAGACACACAGACACACACACACACACACACACACACTTTGTCCGACACAATGACTAAGTAGCCAGATAAAACGTCACACAACATGCTAAATGTTTAATTTGGATTCCACTAATTACTTTATGAATGAACACAATGAAACATCTATTGTCTTGTTTCATGCAAAGACAATTAAGGACAACTTAAAAGATGGAAAGGGGAACTCAAAGCATCAAAGTCTATTTGGATCAGCAGCATCATCAACAAAATCTGTACGGAGCGGTCTGCATAAACCCAGGGTTATAAATAAATGCAGACTCTCATCAGAGCATGAGCATTGTTTGGTAAAACATGAGAAAAACAAGCTTGGTTGAGGAGCTGACTTCCTCTGATTCTAGAGCGGTGGGGCTGACTGCAGGGCCAAGAGACACTTTCAATTTGCATCCCTTCCTCCTTCCTTCCTTCCTCATCTGAAAACACCAAGCTAACAAAATACCATGGTGCATATTCAGAGAAAAACATATAACTTCATGCAGCCATATCAAATTTCAATCATTGGTCCATTATCTCTGATATCTGCCCTCTGTATCAGTTGTTGTACTACTGTGGTGTAAACAGATTTGACCCAAAACTTGTTGCAGTAAGACATACAACACAGGAGGCTAATATGCTTGCAGAGCAGAATTTTTAATTAGAAGGTTGCTGCCGCCACTTGCACTACTTTTATTTGTGATGTTTCACTGCTGGTTTACATTGTCGATACAGGCAATTTCTTCCCAATGCAGATTTGAAGCATCCCCTTTCTGAATTGAAATGGGTAAACTCGACACATCAACGCCAACTTTCAATATTTGGATCCTGTAAACTCTTCCCAGTGATTGCTTCTCAAGAAGGGAGCAAGGTTGAGTGTATTTTCAAAGTGCCGTCCAGAACAGGGCACATTGTTGGAGAGTTTGGTGGAGGGAATCAATGACACTGAACAGAGAACTCTCTTAACCAGCTTAACTGTGAAGGGACAGTCATGTACATTATTCTAATACTGGTGCAATAGAGTATCAATCATCATGGTGCTTTTTGAGAAGGATTCAGTTTGAGAAAATTCAGCTCAACCCCGTCCTCTGTTGGACAAGGGATTGGTAAAAAAAAAAAAAAAATTGTGGAACAGATGACTTGACACCTTCTGTAAATTCCGATTATTCTCAGCCCGTGATTACATGTTCTGCTAACAGCTGTGACTGATTAAGTCACGCTAATGCAGCATTCATTAGAGGCTGGCGTCGCTGGTGGGTGTAGGTGGGCTGCAGTCAGACTAGCAGCTGAAAGCCAATCCAAATGCAATTGCTGCTGGCTCTGTGAAATACAATTCCAGCACTCACTTGGAAATCAAATGAAAGCACTTGTGTGCTTTTTAAAAAGGCCTTAAGTTAAACTGAAGGACACGTTGATGCGTTGTTACGCGTGACATTTTTAAACTCCCAACTGTCAAGGTGGTAAGCTCGAATCAATAACATCTATATAGCATAGTTTTTTTTGTTCTCAGGAAAATATTAATTACACATTTAAATAAAGATATCAAATTAATTACTTTCAAGGCCATTCGTGCATTTCAAAACATTTCAATATCAGTTTTCTGAAATCAACTGACTTAAAAGTGATTATCAACAGCCAGGGTAGACATTTGTTGGGGTTTTGGTTAAATATACACCTATCTACCCTGCCTGGAGAGCCCTAAACATATTACTACATTCGTTAATCAAAACCACACACCTCTTTTCTCCATTTCCCTCGTTAACTCAAATAACATGCCTCCCGACACTCCGCTTGTCATAAATAAAAGTAAATGTTCTGCCAATATATTCAAAGATCATCTCCAGAAATGCTCATTACGGAGCCATTATTAGAAGCACTGAAAGGTATTAATGCTCTTACTGCGGTATGTGCCTGTCCCTCCACGGTGGGAGCATGTTTCATTGTTTTGAGGCATAGAGAGGGTGAGATCTGAGGGCCGTCATACCTTCTTGTCCATGTCTGGGGGTCTCTCCATACACTGAGAGGAAGAGTCACTTAAGCTTTGAGACATACTACCACAGCCCCTGCTCCTTCGCTAAAGAGGAACTCAAAGTTACTGGATTAGGTCCAAAGAAGAGTCTGAAAAAATAACTCTGATATATATTTAAAAAATAAATAAAACTAAAAAAGGCTGATTGAACTCAAAACTGAAAAACAGTCAAAAAGCATTGTGCACAAACGTGGTGGTTATAAAAGAAAAAACTAAATACACCACTGTATGAAAGGCTATTCCTTTTTTCAACTTTCATTGACCAAATGTAACCATTTCAGTGTTGAATAACCTTCATGAACACACATTAGAATAAACGATCAGGATCGGGGGCAGCAGTGAAGACCCACACAACCACGAGCTGTGTTTTATCGTTCCTCCTTTGCCAAAACTCAGATCTGAAGAGGCATCATGGGACATTTCCGAGGGGGTCTTGTGTATCGATCCCAGTCAAAGTCGGATTGTTTCTCGCTCGTAGTACCGGTTGCCATGGTGATAAAGAACCACATCCTCAAATTACAGCCAAATTACCTCCAGGCATAGATCAAGGCGTGTGTTTACCCAGTCTATTCAACAGTACAGATCTATGACCAGAGACTGCTTCTTCTGGCATTTCATGTAAAACGGACTCTCCGGGGCAACATGGTGCACCATGGGATAAATCCTCCTCTTCTGGCCTCACACACAGCTCATTGTCTGAGTCATGTGGCAATCTCTTCCCTTTAAAGGAGTCTCTCAATCTGGGTTTACAAACTGACATACTGTATGCAATTCATCAATTACTGATCCGACTGAAAAGCACTCGATTATCATTCAACCTCGCAGGACAAGTTAAAAAAAACTCCAGTGTAACAAGTGCATTAACACTGCTTATAAATAAAGGGGAAATTATTCACACAGTCTTGATGAAATCAACAACACACAAAGATAATCTCAAATTTGAGATTAGATTTGGATACCGACAGAGTCCGGTCAAATACCATATGTTGCTAACATGCCGTAAACATCCATCAAGTGGTGTTTTATGAAAGCCACTCTGCTAACAACATTGCTTTCCTTATCATTGATTCCCTCGTACATTCCTGCCATCCATACAATCCCAGCTTAATGACATTATGCCCCAGCATCCAATTCATCCATTCATACACGATCAATAGAACAGCACGAGTCTTTTCATCAGCATTTGTTAACATTGCAAAATGTCATATATCTGTGTGTGTGTGTACACACTATAAAGCCCGTCCTGTGTTTCCATCCTACTACTGTTCCAGATATCATAATTGTTAAGTCACGCTCCTGTTTTTCTATATTTGCGTCCCTCCAGCAACTGATGCAGTGTGTACATGCATACATGTGTATGTATACGTTGCAATAGGTTGTTATTAACTAAGAAGCGGAACAAAATCAGGAAAGCAACAAGACGTCTCTACAGTGAATGCGGGGGCTGAAAACATATTCCTTCTGCATATCCTGCATTTCAGTGTTGATATGCCTATCCTTTTCGTTCTTCTCTTATCTGATGGAATTCTTCTCGACAGTGGGTCAGCTATCCACCCATCAGGTTTGCATTATGCCGGTCGCATCATCAGTCTACAAAAGATAAGGTAGCAATCATGGACAAGAAACCAGCAATCCGCCAATTAGGAGTGAATGCGAATTCTTTGTCAAAAAAACCTCCCAAGAGCAGACAAAATAAACCGTTTTTCTGCCTTCTCTGGGTAACTTTTATGCTCTTAACACAGACAGAATCTGAAAAATGGAATTAGCTGTAAAACGCGGAATATCATAGAATTTGTGAAACTGTGGATGCAATATAGGAAAATCTGGGAGTTTTCCTTCCATTATAAGCATTTTGTTCACAGGTTCAGTTGTTGAACCGAAAAAAAAAAAAAGACGATGTTGTCTTTGTTTTGGTTTAACTTTCGAGTAACCTGAGGCAACCATGGGCCACTGATAGAGAGATTAGAGGCACCAGGAAGAGAGGAGGAAGACGAGTAGATGGAAAGGGGTAAAGGACTCATTGGTCCGGTGCAAGAGGAAGCAGATGGGGGAGAAAGACAGATGGAGGGAAAGAGGGCAGAGGCCAACAGAGACCGGAAACTGACTAAAGGAGGGCGATGGCCAAGCAGGAAAGAGAAACCGTCCACGGAGGAAAGGACAAAAGATAGAGGAAGGGAAGAGGAGAGTAGTGGTATAAAAAGGGGACAAGGATGAGAAGAGCTAAGGGAGGGAGGAGCTCAAGAAAGAGGGCAGAGGTGATGGTGGGTCATCTCTCAGCAAACCATTCACAAGGTGAAAGGTATATTTCTCACTGTGTTACAGGTGAACCAATGTGTGTGTTGTGTCTACATAGCCATCAGTGCTTGGAGTTAGTGGAAAAAATATCAATACCTCATTGAAATAGTTAATAGACAGGCAACCTTCAAGACACACTCGTGCATATAGATGTAGTCATGTACAACACACACACAAGTCATAATGGTGTCATACTTAAAACTATATAGAACTGGGATCAATGCTCGGCTATAAAGGAAACAGTGTATCCATGAGTCTAGTACAAATGTTTACGTGTATGTTACTATCATAGTTATAAAAACACAAGCTAGCTCCTCATTTAATAAGTGCAATCAATCATTAATCATCTTAAACTAAATACCAAATCAAAATACTTAAAAATCTAACTTGCAGAAATTGGTTATGGCCAGAAAAAGAAATCAGTTGAGCAGAAAGAGATATTGTGATGTGTGAAGTTGTGGTTTAAATGTGACAAACATACGAGTACACGTACCAATTTGCTGTGGTGGTACTTGCAATATCCACAGTACTTGACATTGTCTGCGTCCGATCCTTGTTCCTCACATAACAACCCCGCAAACTGGGCACTGTGTCAGAGCGCAGCGTAAAGCAAATTAAATGTTAAGGAAAACAATAAGAAATAGGAGAAAACTTTTCATCATTCATGTGTAACGTTGTAACACAATAAGAATCACATTGCCAACACGTGATGTGAAGGGATTTGTACTCAAAAGTATATCAAATCTTCAAGTCTGTACTTGAGTGTGAGTGAAGAACTGAAGAAACAATCTCCTTCTTTGTCTAGTGAGCTTGATGTGATGTGACCGGGTCTCACCATGTGACATGGAAGGCCTGCCTGCAGCCATGTTTGTTGCAGGTCATACAGGCTCCAGAGGCTGCTTTACTCTCTCTGCCCTGGTCCTCACAGATGTAGCATGTCTACACACACACACACACACACACACACACACACACACGTAAGAGATTATATTTTCACTCAGTCCCTCATACTTACATTGTATTATGCGATTTTGAGACATGTGAAAATGCAAAGACATATTTTGTTTTACCTTGTTGTAGCGATCGTGTGGCACGGACTGGAGTACTATTGGCTCCATAGTCGAGACATTGGCGAATTCCACTTCAGGTATGTAAAGGGCACAGACTACATGGGCCCAGCCTGCAAAGACACACACAAGCCACCATCAACGGCTGCACATATACGACAGCAAAAAGGTAGTTTGTGACAACATGTCAGATGTTAAACCATCTGTGAATATCTTGAATATGAACAAGAGTGAGAGAATTGATGTTAATTATCGATTTGTTTCATTCGTTGGTTGCAAAGAACAGATGACCTGAAGAATACGATCAAACAACACCAGGACAGATGATGATGGGCCCATCTCACATCACATGACGCATCATCTCATCAGTCGCTATCGGCTCAGTGCTGAACTAAAATCTATATTTAAATGTGTTCCTCGTCAGTCCATGAAACTTTGACAACAAACCAAAAGTTGCAGTACGAACTCCAAATGGACAAGACCAGACGGGAATGATGGATAATACTTCTTTGGCCCAAACCAAGAGAACCAAACACAACCATAACGTTGTCTGGAGCTAACCCAACTAATTGATGCGGTGGTGACTTAAGAGGCTTTGCGTTTCCACAACAATGCACGCATCATCGTGGCTGCTAACTCTCCTGGACGGGTGAACTGTGGATTTGATCTGAGCCTGTTTCGCAAATACCCTGCAGCTGGCGATAAATAATGGATTCAACCTGTTTGTGCATCGCTTATCGCTTGTTAGGAACTTCAACCCCCAGCACTCCTGCATGGAAGGTACTAATCCCGTCTGTTAAAGGTCAATGCTCGGTTAAGAAGGGTCGGCTATTGGTCAGAGGAAAAATTATTAATTAGCATCCCTAGTCTGGAGCCAATATTAATATGTCAAATTGCAGTTTTTGGTTACATTCACATAAAAAAAAAAGAAATCATGAATCAAACTGAGCTCAACTTTGAAATGCTGAATCTTAAATGTGTAAATTTGCAACTTGGTAGTTAATCTATCCAAGTAGCAGTTTATTGAGCCCTAACACACACAGCTGCTTGTCAGTGAAGACAAACCGGGGGCGGTGGAATGACAGTGGGGCATGGTGGAGTGGCAGTAAAATTGACGACAAGCTGAGGAGGAGCAGAAGGCGGTCAACGGGAGGTCAAATGGAGGTGGGAGTCTCCTGCCACACTGGAGGTGTCTGTTTTTCCCCATAGCGCAAACAAAAACAGGCTTAAACTTACAGTTGAACCCCTGACCTGCCTTTGACCTGCTGTGCGGGACAGGGGTAGGAGGGCAGAGGGCGGGACGGAGGGGAGGCAGCGGGTGTGAAATGGGGGGTATGTTGTTGTTTTGAAGTGCCTCCAAGAATCTGGAAGAGGCCTATAAAACGGGACTATAAAAGTGGCACAGCCTTCCTCCTCAAACTGAGCATTCACGGTGTTTCCCCCTAAAAACCTAACAAAGCATCCCTTCACAAACATGCCTTACTCCCAGAAGCTATCACAGTCAGACAATGAGCTTACATTTTTTTGACAACAGTGTGTTATCAAGTTTATTTAAAAAAAAAACGAGTTTCTCTGTAAACCACAGTAAAACCATGACACCAACACCAGGTAAAAAACAAGCTTTAGTTCATGTTGTTCTTACCGTAGCAGGTAATGAACTGCATGTATAGTGAAGCCACATCTATAATTAGAATATGCTCAGGAGTGACGGCACCAATTTTCTATGATGCCACATGTTGAATATTTCTTAGCACTGACTTGTAGGACGTGAACTTGATGCTGATTTTAAAGCGCACTCGTTTCCATTAAAAACCCTTAAATACACAGATGTGAGAGATTATGTTTGAAACCTTTTAGTGTGCAACTTCTTTCAACTTTGTGTGTTATCTTGAAACTCCTGCTTCAAAGAGGGCACCAATATTTATTGGGCAACTGAATGAGAAAAAAAAGAGGCCAGGACAAGCAGCTGTTAACGGAACTCCTGTCTCCCTCTTTGTCTTTTCTTTCGTCTCGGCGATGTTAAGATCAAACACCCATTCTAGACTAATCCCTCGGCTCAGCTGTTGTTTCAGTCGGGACAGTAATAAAGCAACTACCACACAGATCAACAAGTGAAGAGGAAGTGACAAGAGCAGAGGAACGGACGGCGTGGGGAAAGAGATGGTGAGAGAAAAATGGGGAGGAAAAAGAGAGGGAGAGAGAAGGGTCATGGGAAGGGTAAAATAAAAGAGAAAGTAGTAAAACGGTGTGTGTTAGTGTTGTCCTGATGCCTCCCTGCAGGCCTGGACACAATCCCACAGCTGTGCCTCTCTCCCCGACTGACTCTCTCAAACACACACACACACACACACACACACACACACAGACAGAATATTTACAGTCTCCACCAAACTGACCTCCCAATGAACCCAGAGAGGAGACTCCTCACAGGCCATGCACTATACTCATCCTGGCCCGCCCCCTCATAAACACACACACATAAAACATGGACTGGCAAGGACGGCAGAGAGAGGCTACACACACACAACAAACAGCAACATAACTCTCCCAGCACGCTCACACCCCCTTAAACTTGCCGGTGACATAGAATGACAAAATACACAAGAGGCTCACCACAGTTGTGTGTCTGTGTGTGCGTGTGTGTGCGTGTAAGTAGCCGAGAGGGATTCTACCTCCGTTGTCTGTCCTCTTGAGGGCTCCATCTTTGTGGGGACACAGCTCACATCTCTGTGGGTAAAGAAGACACAGCGGGTCAGAAACATCATCCTCTACTGAAGGGGAGGTGAGCACAAAAGTATGACAAATATGCCGCTATGTGAGATAAACTGCCAAGTGGCCCTGACTGAGCACAAGGCCAGAAACTCTACGGGAGGACACCCTCACTACCTGCCACCTAAGCTTGTTTCTGTCTCCAAGTGTGTGTGTGTCAACAACAAGTCACAGTGCAGTTATCTCTGCTGCTGCTGAGCTTGACAATTCAACTGTTCCTCAACTTACACATAAGGTGGTGCTGCTCGTCTTAAGGCCGACACTACATGTTACAAAAAGCACTGTGTGCGCGCGTAGAAAGGCTTTCATGTCTTCTTTTCTTCTCCAACAAATAAATTGCCGTTGCGTGTTTAAATACACACTTCACCAAAAAATAAAGTCAGTAAAGGTGCTTCCTCTCCACATTGCATAATTCATCTTTCTGAATAGCTGTCTGTATACCATTACTATACTTGTTATATTTACTATGATGTTCCGTTTAAAAAGTGTATAAATGTATTCACTCAATCTACAATCTGTCTGAATTTGGCACCTGTGGACTACTTTCATTTATTTTTTTAATCTCGTAAAAAACATTCAAATGCTACAGGTGCTGATGAAAAAATAGCTTCTTGGCTAACTCTGGTGCATTTACAGCAATGTTTGTATTAACGTGCACTGTGCCTTATCAAGTAAACCAATAAATAAAAAACCTACCTACCTAATATTACTTTGTCAGGAAAACAAGGCAGAAACAGGAAGTTAAGTACTTTACAGCATTCATTTTTCATTTTTATCAAGGACACCGCCACTGATTAAATTGCTGGTTCTAGTTATCTGCTAACTTTGCACACAATGTAATTCTTTGTGAACACACACATACAGCAAGTCAGCAGATCATTCCTAGCACCTGTACCAACAGCTACGCGAGTAAATCTTGTCCCGAAAATAATCTCGACGGGTCCTTACAAGTTTGCCGAGGTCATATTAAGTTGAAACTCAGCAAGCCATACCAGTTTGTGGCTTACGCGCCAAGTTTTACGAAAAGACCAAGTCTAATACGGAAACTCCTCAGACAAATTCAGATCAGTCCTGAGCAACGCGATTGAGAGGTCTGTGGAGAACGGGTCAGCCCAGCAATGAGTGGAAACGCGGTGCTTTCCAGGGCCACGTTCCTGCCTGGGCAGCAACATCTTCACAAGCTGTTAGGATGCAGACTACATAGCTTAATGTTCACTTAATAGGCCACACACACACAACATGTGTATGTGTTAGTGTTGGTGAACTGAACACGCACAAACAGCATTTAAGATAATCTTTTATAAAGCTTTACAATCCGGATTAAATAATATGATTTGGTGAAATATGATGGTAACTGGGGCAGAATACAGATTGTGGGCTGACAGGCTACGGTCTGCGGGACAGTGCAGACCTCTAATATCATTCCTCTACTTTGCCTTTGATACAGCTGCTTATGCCAAGATGTATAGATTTAAGATGAAACGGTAGACATGGTGGGCTAAACAACACAATCATGCTTCTGAAGTCTCAAGTTAAACAATGTTACTATTTTAATACAATACAACGTATTCTTAGATCCCCTGTTTTAAAAAAGCCAAAAGGAGTTCATTTTCTTTGGTGGAAATGTTCTCATTACACATGTGACTACTTTTTGGCAATGATGCACTATATTTCCGGAACAACCGAATCACCCGAACACTACAAATAGAACGAGAAGAAAATGTCTGTATCTCAGAAACTGCAACGAGCACAGTCAAGTATTTGGTACTTTTGAACTGATAACAAATTGAATATCAAAAGCTACGCACACATATGCAATGTAAAAACAAATTATATGGAAAACATATTAATATACACAATGTTAGTGGTTGTCATTTTTTTCTAAATCCTGACGTTGACTATTGATAAAAGTGGAATTTTTCATGTGATCTAAAAATGTAGTACCGTTAGATATTTGTCCAAAGTATGTCCGTACCATGATGCTTTTTTTCATGCCAAATGACTTATTTACAAGAAACTTAAAAAAACATCTCTGGTAAACACAAGAGTTTTGTACGATTCTTTGTGGAGAAACTCAGATTTAAAGATCTGTCAATTAAATCAACTAATAAGGATGAGGATGTTTATCGTCATCGTAAAAACATTCAACGAAATTAAGTCTAATGGTATAAATGTTAGTCGACTAAGGCTAAATCGACAATAATACGTTTTCGTTTTAAAATCTCCACACGAGCGCTTCAGCACCGTTTTAGAAATGATTTGCGTCCATACTAACACACCTGAAAACGAATATCACATGACCAGTCACGTGAACTGGGCATGCGGGTGCCGGTGTAAACAGGAAGTACTGTAGATTGGTTGCTGAGCTACAGAATACACAACAGAGTACTATTGTACTGTTTAATAATAAAAGTTTGTCCTTGATCCTTGAGATCTTCCTCTACATTTCTCTCACTCTCACACACACACACACACACACACAAACTGACAAGTTATATTTTTCAAACGTAGTTACAAGGCCGCAGGTCTCTCACCAAAAATGCACTTATTAATCAAAGTTACTAGATCATGGGTAAAGAACTTTGGTCAACACCCGTCTCTCACTCGTTTCCCCTTGGTTTCATTGTCTGTTCTCACACTCGTAGCTCGGCCGGGTGGCTGGAAGTCCCCGTCTCACTGGAGAGCATTTATGCTTTTGTTCATTTACAGTTTCTTTGTGAACGTCACAATAGTTTTGCAGAACAAATTAAGCATTGATAAGAACAGGAAAGATTTGTGTCCATTGTCCCTCCTCAAAGCCGCAAACCATGACTTCAAACGTCCACTCCACATAATAAGAATAAGAATCAGGGAAGGACACGTCATGACTGCTAAGACCCAATCAAGCAGCAAACCTAGGTCCTCGTTTTCAAAAAAAGTCTCCGTTTCTGCCTTTCCACGCGACAACACAACCCCGGACCTTTCAAACTAGCGTGGGGGTCAGACATAAAATGTAGCAAAAGATATGCGTGGGTGTAGCCTAAGAATTGATTTGGTCGAGGACATCTCTACGCTAGACCAATCAGAACAAATGCTGTGGCATTTTTCCATATCATACTAATATAGTTCATTTTGTCAAATGTAACGGCCAGCTCCCAGTACATCTGAACTAATTTTAGTTTGTCATATATTAAAATAATCATAAATAGTTCTGTCAAATAGAACACAAACAAAACTGCCCCCAAAACACTGCTGCATTGTTCTGCATTTTCATTCAGATTTGTAGGGAAATAGATTTCCTTTCACCCAGCAGTCCATTGAAATGATCTTGAACAACATGACGTGGGATTTTCCAGAGCTAAACGGTAACTGTAGTGCAAAACAATGGTAGAAAAAGAAGTTCTGGTCATCAAACGTAACAGTGACCCCCCCTCTCCCTTGCTTTGCATTTACTCACATGACCGACATATCCAGAAACAGTGGACGACTCGCACTCAGAACGTTCTCAAAAAATGTTCTCAGCAGCACAAGATATGATATTGGCTACCCATTGAGATGAAATAGTGCCTTCGACATGCACCGTCTTGTTATTTTAGGAGCTTTGTAGCATGCCCTTTGAACAGACTCGCCGATGATTCAAGGCCCAACCTATTTTCTCGGCACATTTACAAATGATAGCGCTGCGCGGGAGCACGAGGTCCGCCGTCTCCGACAGACAGTCCTGTTATTCCAGGAGTTTACTCATAAATGATGAATGGATAGATAGATTCTGTGACTCACCACACGGGCCGCTCTCTCCTGAGATTCACACTTTCTGCAGAACCACGGACCAGTGGGCACCTGCACGATGCCATAGCAGGCTGAGGAGAAACGGAGGGGGGACGTTTGAGTAAGTCATCACAACCTCAACAAAAGACTACATTTGATACCACAGAATACAATCACACAGGGATAATGAAACCACACCAGATCTGACTGCACTCCATAAAAATCTGTACAATATCGCACACGCCAGTGCCAGAAGGTAAACTCGAGACTAAACTGGTTTGAATGCAGAACTGAACGGTGTGACAGATTGTTGAACACGCTGCTGTTGTTTTTATATATCGCTCTACTGACAGCTGACAGTTTGCCTGCACTACAAAATATTTTAGGCCCGAGGGGACAATAACTGGTAATGCATTGTTAATGTCAACACATATAGGAATCAATGATAACCGTTTGCTTTACGCTAATGTTGCCAAGAGGCTGCATTTAAACAGCCCACTCTACTTGACCTCATCCACACATTTCTATGAAAAAGTCAAAAGAAAGGTTGTATTTTAGAGATTAAACAATACCAAATACTCAAAATATTACAGGTAGAAGTAACTTTGTATTGTACTCACTGCTGTGTGGATGCTACATGAACAGGGTCAGAGAGGACACTTTCATATGTTCTCAACGCATTAGCAAACAATAAAATTGCCAAGACGGACTGCAACGTCAAAACCACACCGAGTTCTTTCACCTTGAGGTATAACCTAGTTTCACGGATGCTTACGCGACTCAGATTTAAAGTTGCAGTACAGACGGTGATCCCCTAAATACAGCAGCACTACCCTAAATAGCCTACCTCTACACATTTTCAGATTATCTCTGATCAGACCAGAGCCCATAATCCAATAGAATAAACAGCTATAATCCAAGTTTCTCAGAACAAAACACCCAAAGGTTAGTAAATTCAAATGAAGGACCTGACCAGACAAAACAAGGACCAGTTGGTTAAGATATTCTGCACACAGTGCACACTTTTTAATAATTATGGCTGGCTCACGTAAAAACGTGCCATGCTAACCAATCGCACGTAGAGTATGGAAATGCATTTATGCTGTCTGAACTTTTCGCTAAGATTTAGAGGAGACCTCAAACACAAGAGCAATGAATTTGACACAATGTTAAGAGATTGTGGAGGGGCCACAGAACCATAGATTGATTTTATTTAAATGCTATGAATTCCAGCAAAAAGATTTTTTGACTAAAAAAGTCTACTGTTTTAAATTTAAAATGATAATAATTTCACGATGGAAGTTGAGGATTCTCAACAGTATATTGACTAATGTCTTGCATTACTTTCGGTGTTCATTGCAATGCAATATTACAAATGAATGTACAGTATATTTTCTTCCAAATACTCTTAACATTAGTAAATCGTGTACATAGTTATAGTGTATGTTGTGATACTCTCCCATTCCCAGTGAAGCACTCAGTCTCGCCTGGCTCTGTTTAGATGCATCTCTGGATTAAACAAAGTTGTTTTGACAGATATCTAAATTATTCAAATTTGGAAAAAGTGCTCGAACTGATTAATGTCTGCTGAAATTTAGAAACTCATTTGATATTGTTGAATGTTGCGAATGAATCTTTTCTGACAAACCTGTTTCATTTAAACAGACGCTGTCATGACTGTGGTTCAGGGGCAGCTCTGTACAAGGTAACGCATGAAAAGACAGCGCTGACTATTCTTCACAAACACAGTACAGTCTGCTTACAGTAATTCACCAGAGGAGGAATAAGCGACTTTCCAATCAGACTCAAACTCTGACATACTTTCTGAGTTCCATGGACAGCTGTGAACATGTACTGCACGCGCAGCTCCATTCATTCAACAATTGAGGGCCCACATCAGTCTGGCGTTACACACAAGCACATTTCCAGCCCATCTATTGCAGTTATAGCAGCACCGCACCCTAATGTTGTGGCAAGGAGTTCAACTGCCATCTGTCTGTATTTGCATATCTCGAGAATCCTTTGCCCAATCTACTTCATACTTGGTGTGTGTATTGCTGGGGACCCAAGGGGCGGCTTTGTCAAATGTGGTGCAATTTGGACAGATGGTGGCGCTATAACAACAAACTTTACATTCTGGCCTGTAACTCTTGAACCCGAAGTCTCAAAAACAAAAATGATGTGGGTCCAGACGGATGGTAAAAGGTAAACAGACTTGTACTTGTAGAGCACTTTTCTAGTCTTCCGACCACTCTGAGCGCTTTAACACTACATGTCATTCACCCATTCACACCGATGGCAGGGGCCCATCAGCACTATCTAACCATTCATACACCAAAAGCACAGCATTTGGGAGAAATTTAGGGTTGCCCAAGGACACATCAACATGGACTAGGGGAGCCCGGAATCGTACCGCCAATCCGCTGAGTGAAGGATGACCTGGTCTGCCACTGAGCCACAGTCGCCCTAAAGGTGCGTTCACACCAAACACGGCACGAATTATTCGCGCGAGTAGATTACATACAAAGTCTATGCACAAATGCGATGAGACTGGAATGACACGAATTTGCGATGGCATGGCGCGTTCGGCACGCAAATTCGCGTCCAACACCAAAACGCGCGAGTTGAAATTTTTCAACTTCGGCAAAAATGGTGTGGCGCTGCGGCGCAATAGCCTATCAGCGCTAAGATGTTTCTCCTGTCATCACTGACGTCCTGCCTTTGTTGAATCAGGACACAAATACTGTAACCGTCTGTGTTCACCCAGAGCTCTACGATACCTCATATCAGTAGAGACCGGACCAAACCATGTGTATAAATGTGTGTGTGTAAACCATATGGTACAAACGATGAAAACGACGCTGCCGTATTTACGTCTAGATGACGTTATTGTGAGTGTTGATGGAGCTGCTACAATGTTAGCATAGCACCGATCGATCCGAGCTCCATTGAGAAAACAAGTATTTAAAAAATACTTTGCTTGTCGTCTTGTGGAGAGAACTAACAAAAAATGAATTGAGACTTTTTACAAATTGGCATCATTATGTAGTTATTTCGGAGTCCCTTTTTGTCGTTTTATTGCCTTAATCACAGCAAAATCAGTTTATTTTGTGTTCATACAGCTGTAGTAAACCAGCTGACGTGTGGCTTGCTAGACACAGTGAATACAGCTTGATAAAATCCACGGAGCTCCTCTGGACTATGTTATGAACCCAGACATGACGGTGTTTAGTTTCCCGTGATATCTGGGACTTCCACAACACGTACTAAGCAGAAATAGGTTATTTTTTCCATGGTTAATGGCGGACCGTTGAACGGATTTTGGGGCGATAAGCCACGCCCCCTCTCAGGCGCGTCCAGCGCGATTCACGCGAATGAACACAAATAGTTCCCGATCATTGGTGTGAACACGGCATAATAATCTATTCATATAACCCATGTCCATTTGCATCTAGATTGTTGTTGTTTTTTATTGTGTCTAGATCCGTTTCTTTGCTGCTACTCCAACAAATGTTGGGCAATTGTTGCTCAACTGCTTTGGGAAGGACTTATATTACAAAAAAAACCAATATCTCCTGAACGCTTTATACAGTTGCAACCACATTTGGTAGATGTGTGTGTATATGCTGTCTGGGTGTCACAAATGTGGTGCAATTTGGCTGTAGCGACATCATCTAACTGTAAATCAAGGAATCTCCATCTCCGTACGTGTGTGCGCCCTTCGCATATCTCGAGAAACATTCATTCGATCTACTTCACACTTTGTATTGCTGGAGACCCAAGGATGTGTACAATTGGTGCAATATTAACAAACGTTGAATAAACAAGTGAACAGTTCTCCGTGCCGCAGAGGAGGCGGGGCTTCAGGGCTCTGCAGACTTGAGTCGAGCAAGAAAATTAACCTGCTTTTCACTTGATTTATTAACTCGGTAAACATGAGTTTCCGGTCTCAATTGCTTGTTTCAAGTCTTCTTCAATATAGCATGATGTTTATTTAGTAAATTAAGATCCCAGTTGGCGTGAAATAGACAATAAAACTGGGTACGCTTAAGGGTGAGGCTTCCTTGTGGTTGACAGGACAGTACCACCGCGTCGTCCTGGCTGGGAGTCGTCCGTGTTTAAGACCTTTAACCATTATATTGTTTGTTTTCAATTTATGGAAGTTAACTGTAACATTTTGGTTGCCTACAAATTATCATCCAGCGGTCAGTTGTCTAAAGTGCCACTCGTTCGTGTCACTTCTGGTTGCAAAAAACCAAGACGGCGACAGATAAAAACCAAGATGGCGGTGGCCAATTTGCCGAACTCGAGGCTTAAAAGCAACAGTTTACAAATCGATGTGTGACAACACAGTGAACTACGTCCACTTGAATTGAAAACCATGAATTGGTGTATGGTTTCATCCCTAGTACACAATAATACATCAGTAATTATAATCCACTGCTATAATATACATTATTCTGAAATATGTTGATGTTGCTACTTTCACTCATGTTAAATATTGAAGTACTTCTTCCACCACTGCTTAAGACCAGCAAAGAGAAACTTTGTTTTTAACCTGGGTCAGATAAATGTAACATCTTTCTGACTAGATCTGAGTTTTAAAAATATGTAACAGCTGGTTTACAGACATGCTCCTGTCACAACTACTTGTTACAAAACAACCTGTGGTACAAGTGTGACTACATTGCTGACATTTCAAATACTTTTACTGTATCCCCCTGCGTTGGCAAATTGTCACATGGCCAGCTGTTAACTTTGTAAACACGGGACGTCATCTGAGTCATTTCGGGTGAGCAATGCATCACTGTCACAATACTAGAAGCTCTAGAGATCATCGTTTAGTGGATTCAACTTATCCAAATCCTGTACTCCCGACCTAAAAAGCAGTGTCTAATAAGTGTCTCTTCATATCCAATGCAGTTTGTAATATTATGCAGCAAGTTAATCCGGATTTTACGCAAATCGATGCGAGCTTCCCGCGAAGTTTAACGTACACCTTTTAGACGTGAGGAGGGTGACCCTCCTTCTTCCTCTGAATCCCACATGACATGTTCTGAGAGGAATACGGACAAAATGAGCACGTCTACAGCGGATTACAACAGGCATTAAGAAGACAGCCGCCGAGCCAAAGCGGTGGACATCGCTGCAGTGCGAGCAGAGCCTGACCTCAGCCTGGCCTTGGTGAAGGCAGGCGGAGGAGGCTGCAGGCGGAGCGCCCCATAACCTTGCAACAACACTACGCTAACTAGCCTGTGAGCTAACTGCTAGCTCCTAGCCGCGCTCGCGCCACCAGCTTACCTTGATGCACGGCGACGTTGCAGCCGTGTCCGTCGCAGTACACAAGCGGGTTTTCCGCCCACCCCCTCTCATCAGAGCAAACACAGCAACCGCCGATCATCTCCTTCATATTATTCTTCGACAACTCGTCGTCCGCCGCCAGACAACGCTCGCCGGAGACCATCTATGAGGAAAGCGGACATGCGGAGGAATACGATACAAAGATAAACCGAAACTGTGTCCGAAGACGCTCCTCTTCTCCGTGCTTTTGCCGCTTTAGGTCCCCGTGGGTCGAAATGTCATGCTTTGAAGGTATTTACGTCCCTTTTCGACACCGTATTTTCTCACCAAAACATCCACTTCACGGCGCGACGGTGAAGAGAAGGGGGGACTCTTCGAAGAGAACAGGAAATGCGTAATGACGCCAGGCGCGTGTGTGTGCGTGCCCTCTGACAGGAAGTAAAAGACGGATGTGATTGGATGGCCGAATGCAACGTTTTACTGACTCTCCACATGGCCAAGTTGCTTTGAAACTTTGTAGCAAAGAGACTTCCCTTAAGTTAACTCACTTAATTTGCAACATAGTTGCAACATGGAGGGAGGCAAATATGTGGTTAATTGCCAAATAACTATTAAAAGCAGAATGTTTAGGAAACAGATGTGAATGTTGACTTTAAAAAAAATGTTTACAGCAAGGACTGTAACTTCATTCTTGATCTGCTGAGGGGACTAAGATGAGATCGTGATGCATAGAGCAGAGCTGCATTGAAAATAAATGTGAATATCTCTTGCACCAAGTTCTGAGGTTTTACTTTCAGTGTGAGGATCATGTTAGATTATTTTACGCAATAGCTTAATTTAGAGTTGGATTGATTAGTCGAATAATCGATGAACGAAAATGAATTGACACAAAATTTGAGAATATCAAATAAGTCATTTTAAGCAAAATTATTCTGAAGTTTTTTTGTTTATTTTTTAAATCTCCCGGTGGTTGGGGTGCACAAATAACATTTCATCATAGCATCACAGTCGTTCGGCCTGCAAGGCTGTCACTTTCACACAGGTTCGGCTCATGTCAGGTTCGGCTCCCTCTATGCCACCTTCGCACCTTTCAAACAGAACAGCGAGGCTGAATACAGTCCTGCCCTTTTGCAGGCTGTATGTAAGGCGCTTATAACTCACACTTTGTCAAAAAATATGTATAATATCTGTTTGATACGGCCATTGACTGACTGCTGACTCACTACTTTAAACCGGCAGGTATAGGAGCTGCAAGTGATCATACAGCTGAGTGCATCGCCGCAATTTGCTCACTTTTATTGTTTTGGACGGTGTGTTTGACTGTCAGACAACAGCTAACGAAACTACCAGTACACACACAGCTAAGTGCATAACAGCTAACAGAATTACGGTAGAACTAGGCTTCAAGTCGCAGTTACGCCCCAAGATGCGTGCAGACATTGGTATACATGAAAATGGGAGTGTATCTGTTGTGAGAAGCACTTCTGATACAATTGCAGCCAAGACGGGAGGTTAGCCAATTGTGTGTTGTATTCATTCAATCAAACACTACAGTGGTTGTTGCAGATATACCTGGTGAACATCTGCACTCCACTGAGTGCACCATTCTAGTTTTACTGTTTAGTTATCATGTTGGGTTTAGGACTGAATTTTGAACAAAACAAGACGCGTGTAAGTCAACTTCTGGTTCTGGGAAATATAAATGAGCATTTTATTTTATTTTTTTACATTTCCTTAGAAAATAAACAAGGGTGAGTGTGACAACCCCGAGCTGCAATCCACTGATTTTACAGAATGAAAAATGTACCAATTAATTGCGAAACTGATTGGCAGAAAATGTAATGAAAATAATCGTTGCAGGCCTGATACAATGTGTGTGTACACACCTTGGTTTAGATGTCTTCATTTGAGTTTTACTATATCCTTTCCTGTAATAAGCCATTTTGATCCTGGTCACATCACCATAGCTTTACTCTGGGCAGACTAATGCTCGAGGCTTGATAATTAATTTTCAAGCTGTAATGCAGAATGTTTTCCAGATGTCAAATGCATCCATAAAGGTTGGTCTTGTAGGTGTTTTATTGCATCTCACTTAATTAATTAAATACAGCATTACAATAATTACAATTATAAAAACAAACATTTATAACTATGTCCATTACAGCACAAAATAGTACAAACAACAGCTTTTAAAACAACATTTTTAACAGTTTTGAAGTCAATGACAACTAATGGTTGTCAGGAATTTTAAGCAAAATTTCCCAAACAAACAAAACGGCTCATGTAGAAAAAAAATGTAATCATAAATACCTACATCTCTGTACAATCAACAGCTTGGGTTGGAACTCATCATTTTCAAGTAACTCAAATATTTCACGTTTTTCGCCATGCCATTTCAACATGATTTAGAATGGTAGGAGAATGTGTAGGCCTGGTGAGCGTAGAGCCGGTAGACATGAGAGACAGCAACATGAATAGCTTTTCATTTTAAGAATGAATGCCCCTTTATCTTTCAAAAATGACTAAATGGGCTTTGAGAATCCTATATCAGGGTGCATATCAGACCTGTCAATATACAGTTTTGTTTTGACAGCATCCCCATGCTGTTGCCAAGGATGCTTCAGAACACACACACACACACACACACACATGCTATTCCAAGCACTCAGCTGCTGCTTGCATCACCGATTCCTCTGAGCAAGCTCCCGCTCTTGGTTTCCAGAGAAACGTAATGACTTGCCAATAATGCGCAAGAGCACACGAGCGTCCTCCGTGTAATATGGTGAGCGAGAGGTCCCTGGGAGTGCCTGCCCATTGTTTGCTTTAATTTCAAATTGCTCAAATGCTCCAGTCGACACTGGGCACTGCACTAAAAGGGGGTGTGGGAGGGATGGGGAGTTGGGGGAAAAGGGAGAAAAAAAAAAGTGAATTGTGTGTGGCAGGGGAAAACCTATTAGAGCTGGAGAGAACAAAGGGAGGCAAAAGGAGGGGGCAGCGTTTGTGGAGGGGCCCATATAGCGACTGAATCACTGAAAATGGCAAATGATTTTTACAACTTGCACTTGATTAAGTCAAAGTTTGAACGAATCACGTTGTGTTCCTCGAGATGTCAGAGAAGAGTTGTCTCTTGCAGCGACACCATCTGATTTCCAACAACGAACAACGAACCGCAACAGCATTTCTGCTACAGGCCTTGATCTGTTTGGAAAAAGTAGCTGTCTTGTCTCAACATATTAATTTGTCACATAAAAGACACAGTTAAGATTTTACACACTGAAGAAACATTTATGCCACGGTTTTCAAGCATTGTGCCGAAATATATTGTCTACGGTATGGTAGCTTATTTCACTTGCACATCAGTGGTAAAGTTTGACCTGGGTGAGAGAAAGCAGAGAAACAACATCCTCGACTAACATGCTTGATTGCATTATTTCTCATTTCATTGATTTTGCAGTTTGCAAGCGTTTAAGAGAACTATATAGAAGCAATGTACTGAAATCGAAGGATAATTGGCCCTCCTGCAGTCTGCTCATTCATATTCCCTTATATGCTTTTGTTCATCTTTTTTTTTTTGGGTCTACATTTAATATTCAGAAATGTGACTCCACAACTCTTTGGATTTAAAAAGTCAGTATAGCTCTCATGGGCATGTTTTCATAGGCTGAGTGAAGTTTTGTGGTCTCTGTGCAGGATGAGGAACGTGTAAAATACATTGGGAGGAAAGACAACATTAGGAAAAGCAGCCCCCACACACACAGACGTCTATGGAAGCTGCATCTAAAAATGGCAAAAAGGTGTTGAACATATTTAATTGCTTGTTATTTATTTATTTAGTCTAATGGTTACTGCTCTTTATACATTGCCTTCCTTACGCAATGTCTTTAAAGGCTCTAGTTTTCTACCCAGGGGCAAGGAATGTTTGTTAGAAACATCACACCAGCAATAAAATCTAAATTTTGTTTCTGAAGCCTTGCATCCTGTGTGTGCGCGCCTGTCTGCATGTGTGTGTGTGTGTGTGTGTGTGTGTGTGTGTGTGTGTGTGTGTGTGTGTGTGTGTGTGTGTGTGTGTGTGTGTGTGTGTGTGTGTGTGTGTTGCAGGGGAACTCTACAGACAACTATAACACTCTGGGAGGAATGTTGTCAGAGACTTAGCTCATAAGCTTCAACAAATGACCACTGACAGCTAAGTATAGGACTTTTATTTTGAAGCAAATGTGTTCTCAAACTGATGCCATATGTTTGTTTTCAAATAAACTAGGACTGTTTTTCATCGGTGTCTTGTAGAATGTAAACTATGGCTTTGTTAAACAAAACAAACAGCATAACATTGTTTGTGTTGAGTTCAAGAAAATATATGTGAGATATTTGATCAGTCTATCCCAAAATGTATATGTAGCCCAACTATTGTTCTTTAAGTGTATAATTAAATTGAAACAATGAAGACATTGTTTCACAAAGCAGCGAGTAAGCAGCACACACATGCACAAGTTCTTCATCCCTTCATGTGTGCTCGATTCAAACATCCTTGAAACATCCTTGAATTCATATCTGCATTGTGTGTCCAACTCCCTTACATTAAAATACATTATTAGATTCAACAGAGCCGGATATTCGTTTGGGCAGTGATTATAGGCCATATACCAGACTTTAGATATCTTAAATTGTGTTTTCATCACTATAGTATGGACATACTTGGGCTTTATGTTAGATTTAATATATGTTGTAAAGGTTCTGACAGACCATGTATCCCCATATGTGTCTTATATTAATAAAAAGTGGTTCCAATTGTTCAACACACGATATCTTTTTGATATGATGTGTGGGAACGATTGGAACCACTTTCGTCAGCGATTCCAAAAGAAACTTTAGGTCGTTTTCTTCTGCTGTTAGAATTCCTGGTGTGGGAAAGTGTGAAATGAAAGGTTGCAAACACTGAAATGACCTGAACAGTAAAAATTGAACTCAACACTCCCGAGCCATAATGTTCACACCATGGTCACACCACATTCAGACCCATCAGTATTTAGCCATGGTCTCTTCTCTGGTCGGCGAGTAGCACAGGGGCGAAAAAAAAAAATACAAACAGTCCCAACACGGCGGGGTGAAAGGTGAAGAGAGCCCTCCCCCCACCACTGTCCGCACACACTTCAGGCTCGGATTGCATGTAAAATCACATTCTCCCAGGAGGGTGGGGGGTGGAGAGGAATTCATTGTTTTGGCATAGGTTTGTGTCATAAAACGTCTATGCTCTTACAAGTGCATGCGCCTCCTTCACCAAGTATCTCCATACAACTCAAAACGCAAAACAAATGACTCGGAGCTGCGGGACGCGTTTGGATTGATGAGTAGAAAAGTGGACGCGTTTGGAAGCGTTTAGGATTTTATGACCAGTAAGTTTATAAAGAGTTATGAAATTCACCAAATTAAACAGTGACATGAACCTCGTCCCACAAGCTGGTTTCCGCATTGCGATTTCCTGAATTGTGTGGACTTTCTTTACATCTTGCAAACCTTAAATTATAAATCAATACGCCCATTGCATTTACATGTTCTATAAACGGTGCTGGAGACATTCCACGTGTTTCCGCTCGGGCATTGAAGTTTCAAACAATTCCACCCCTGTTATAAATGTATTTTACACTGCCTAAAACACTGGTCATGTGTGTTCATTGGTCATGTATGTGTGTGTAGGCGGTGTCCTTACCGTAATCCGCCTATCTCCCCCACTAAACCGGTCTACCACCGTGAAGTAGTGGAAAATAAAAATAAAAAAGTAGCTAAAGCAGCAGTCACGAGGCGAACATCCACCACGTGCGCCTTTAAATTAAAAATAGACGTTTTATTCATTGAGGTTTCACTTGTAGATATTCGATGTTGTTATCTTGAATCTAGGTTGCGATGCCACTGACTCCCAAGGAGTATAGGCTTAACTCCATGCCCTAAACATGTCCTGCAGATTAAAGTAAGTTTTAGTGGTTCCCCTCCAGTGTAACTCGCCTCAAAAAACGTCAAGCATATACATGAGTAGCTTAACGCCCATAGGAATGAGCCTAAAGTGTAAGTTTGTTGTCGGCTAAGGCATCTCCCCCGTATCACCAGCACCCTGCGGACTGCGCAAAGAAACCTCCCCCGTGCTTGAGGTCTCTCTCTCGGCCACTCGGTCTCGTCTCCTCCCCTCCAGTCCCGTCCAACATCAGGAGAGCAGGAGAGGGAATAAGTGCCCTGTAGCATCTGGTGCAACACAAATCTGCATAACAAAGAGTCCCTGGTCTTAATTGGAAATACTCAAATATGTATACATACACAAGGTTATTTCCATTCAGTAATTATTACGATGTTATATTGTTGTTTCACGTTATTTAAGATGGCCCTCAATTCAGACCTTGGAATAAACTGAGAGCTCCAATTAAAAAACCATGGCGCAATCGCGGGGCACTTATCACGTCTGCAGCCCCGATGTGTGAGACTTCAGATGTTTTGAAAAATGTAACCTCATGCAGACAGTAATTCAAGTATTTATTATTAATTATTTTGTTCAATGAAAAGTTCTGTTTTTTTTTAAATTATTTTCTAAAGTTTGTCAAGTTCTAAGAATTATATATGTACATATGTATTATATATACATGTGTAATAATAATAATAATTATTAGTATTAGTATTATACATGTGTTTTTATGGATATCAACATGAAGAATGTCTTGACTATTGCTGTTTGCTCTATATTGCCATTAAGCCCTTGTGTGCCACGCAAATTAACCGTGCGTGTGTAAGGGGGGGGGGGGGGGGGGGGGGGCACGTATACAGTAATTAATATATTTTTAGATAATTGTACGTTTTAAAGCCTGTACGGTTTATCATCAACAACACAGGTCAATAGAGATCTATGTGGCAATCCCTGTGAAACTGTTGCTGATTGATCCACGTCACACGAGCCTAACAAACGTCAAATAGTGGTCTACAATTGCTATGCAATCGCATTATTTGGTGATAAAGGATGTATTTATGTGATAGGATAATTATATTCATGAAAAGTGCGCGTGAAAGGTCAGTTCGGAAGACAATATCGGTTCGTTTACTTTGTTTTAAGTCGTAAGAGAGAGCCGTTTGCCATGTGATCCTTTAAAAAAAAAAAAACAAGCGTGTATTTTGTCAAACAAGAAAGAAGCCAGGTTACGAAAAAGGGGAAGACATGCAGTGGAAATGACGTGGGATGGAAGAAGCCTGCAGGACTGTCTGTTCCTCCCTGCATCTCCCCAGCACGGAGCACCGTGACTCTGGGATCTGAGTTGTTCCCCCCGGGGATCTGGACCTCAACAAGCTGCCCCTCCTCTCACTTCACTCCGCTGCATCCATGAAACTCCGTATTCCCCGTGTATTTACGCTGTCATGGGCCTCCAGAAGCAGCACGTGGAAAGTATGCAGGTCAGATGATCTATGGGTGTTTGGGAGGTGAACTGGGGTCTATTGATTGGTGAAGTAAATGGGCAGCGTTTAATACATATATTCACTGATAGCTGCAGGCGCACACACACACACACACACACACACACACACACACACACACACACACACACACACACACACACACACACACACACACACACACACACACACACCGTGATCTCGTATGTGTTTCAACTGCAACCCTGAGCCTAACCCGTAATGACCACAAGTAACTTGTGCGGTGCATAACAGCTTCCTGCAGTTTATCTTGTGGAACATAAAAGGGGAAAACTCTCTTCACAAGAGGCTATAATTATAACTTATTGCGTGAATTTTGTGGACGCGGTCCAATCACATTGGGAGGTTTAAAAAGGAGCTATAATAACAA
This sequence comes from Melanostigma gelatinosum, assembly GCF_949748355.1. Lineage (NCBI taxonomy): Eukaryota > Metazoa > Chordata > Actinopteri > Perciformes > Zoarcidae > Melanostigma > Melanostigma gelatinosum. The sequence continues at coordinate 11,730,049 of NC_136653.1, forward strand.
CGCCCACATATACAACACGCTGTTTGATGTAACACCGAGGTAACAGCGATGTTATTCAGCATACAGGGAATGGTCTGTAAATAAACAAATAGGCTTAGCATTGTGGAAATGGAGCATGTTCAGTCTTGAGTTTGGCCCCAGCGCTGCCCGCGTGAGGACCGGGCCACAAGGGATTCACGTGTTTTATAGATAACAAAGACGGAACATAACGCAGGGAGCTTTGAGAAAATATCGCTTAGGGGCAAACACAATAACCGGTCCAAACAGCCTTCTGAAGGCCTACCGGTAATTCAAACAATTAGCCGGTATAATATACGACGCAGTCTCATTATTCGGACAGCGTTGTGGGTGGTGGCTTCAGCCTGTACACGTTTCCTCTGCGCATCTGTCTCTCTGTGTGTGTGTGTGTGTGTGTGTGTGTGATTTGATAAGGAGCGCGCGTGCGTCTTTCAGATTGTGCGTCTTTCTCCGTACGCGCGTGTGTGTGCGTGCGCATATGCTTGTGAGCGTGCTCCGTGAAAAATCATTGCGGTGGGTGTGCGTGGTATTTGCAGGGTGCACATGCATTATGCACGTGTGCATAGACAAAATGTGAAAATACGAAGTTGTATGCATGACACGCGCCCCAAAATTAGATATTAAATAGTGGGTGACGTTACATTAATACCACAATAGCCTCTGTTCCTGTCCCCCCCTTTAAAAAACTGCTACTTGTTGATTATAAATATCAGACCTATGCATGTTATATATCAAATATATTTCGTAATTGTTGCTCCAAGGTGTGTCGTTACAAAAGAAAAAACGGAGATCCAAATTGGATTGTTTATTGGCTCCAGCGTTAACATTGTCGAGAAAATCTAGTGGGAATAGCAACCCTGACTCTGCACTTTTAGCCTGTACAATCACTGTTCACGTTGTTTTACTGGGATGAACAGTAGGCTGCAATTTAACAGGGTTATAAGTAATATAATAAATATTATTTCTACTGTTTTACGCTTATGCACATTTTTGTATATCCATAACAATTGCCTGCGCAAATACACAATATATTAACAGTGCTACACCCTGCACAACAGCACATTTCAAATCTCACACACACACACACACGCACACACACACACTGGAACGGAAAAGGGGTATTAAAAAACGTTGGAAATGCCGATGACGTAATTAAGGTATAGTCATACAAATGAATATGTGCCTACGAAGTACGAAGCATAAGTAGGTCAGTCTATAGGCAACCGGCGAGGAAAAGAATCATGTGGACGAAAAGATAGAGCCAACAGAAGCAGATGAGTTGAGCCTCGGTCGGGGGGAGCATGCTAAACGTGGAAAAGCAGCCATGCTAGTGCAAAAAGGCAAATGTCTTTGTTTAAGCTGCGCTGCGTTAACACACACATCGAACTGCCTTAAATACCAGGAGTGTGCAGTCATTTTATCAGCGTAATCGATTGCATACACCGCCTGCATGCATTTAGATGTGGACCAAAAGGGAATAGCACAATACATTCCGGTCTTATCGTGACACGTTTGCAGGCTCAGGTTCTGGTCGTGCACACTGAACTGAAATGTGAACTTGTCATGGCTGCGTTATTTACTCTTAACAGTGGAGTGTGTGTGTGTGTGCACGATTGTAAACTATTGTGATGGTATGGGTGTGTGAGGGGGTGGGGATGGAATATCCATTTTTATTGCATCACCTGTCAGCGGCGTCCAATGGGCGTCGACTCCGAGGGCATTAATTGATGAAGGTGTCTCCAGACTGGCGCACCTCCCCTCTCTGTCGTTTTATTTGTGGCTTAACCAGCAGCCAGAATAGCAGCTGCATTTTAGCTCTTATTCTGTTTTTTTCTCTCTCTCTCCCTCCCCTCTACCCTCACAACTCCCTCTCCCTCCCTCTCTCTCTCTCTCCCTCTCTCTATCCCTCTCTCTCTCTCTCTCCTCGCTATTTTATCCCTCAGGCTGAGGCTGTGGTGTACACCTACCCCTCGTCCTGCAGACGACCAGAGGGGAGTGGAGCCGGCAGAGGCAGGTAGCAGCAGCCCCGGCTTGGTGGACACATCGGTCGCATTCCTTCACCATGCCGAACTGGGGCAAGAGGCGACGGGTGGAGGCTGCCAGATCCTTCAACCTATTAGACACCGGCAGCTCCATTTAAGTCCCGCATGTCAAAGTTTGCATTTTTCATGACGCAGCATCAGCGGCAGCGTGGATGGATTATGACCAGGATGCCTTAAGCTCGCCACCCCGTGCCATTTACTGGTAAAGCCATAGTATACTGAGAGTCACAACATGGATTGATACATTTGGAGCGGATACATACAACATGGGAGACCTGGAGTGTGGCTTTGAGGAAATGCAAGGCGTGAGATTGGGGTACCTGCTCATCAGAGGCAAGCAAATGTTTGCTTTGTCTCAGGTCTTCACCGACCTGCTGAAGAACATCCCTCGGACCACGGTGCATAAGCGCATGGACCACCTGAAGGTGAAGAAGCACCACTGTGACCTGGAGGAGCTGCGGAGGCTCAAAGCAATAAACTCTATAGCGTTCCACGCCGCTAAATGCACTCTGATATCGCGGGAGGACGTGGAGGCTCTGTATTTCTCCTGCAAGACGGAGCGGGTGTTGAAGTCCAACAAAAGGAAAGCGAAAGCGGCGTGTTCCCCCGGGGACGCGGACGCAACCCCGGGACCCCTCCGTGGCGACGCCGAACTGTGGAAAGAAAAAGTTTGGTTTAGTTTGCACGGCGTCCCAGAGACCCTCACGCTCCACGACAAAACGGGCAGGAGGAGGGAGCTGCCGCCTTGCCTTGCCGACTCCAAACTACCTCAATTTTACAATAAAACCCACGGAAGGGAGTACCGTTCGGTGACCAAGTCCGGTCACAAACACTTTAAAAACTATGAAACAGCAAAAATAGCAGGGAACCGTGTGACTCTGAGCCAAAGGCAGTCTTTTTTCCGTAGCACGGTGAGCCGGCAGCCGGCGGCGCGTCAGTCCGCCATAGCTGCTCAGTCCAGGCTCTCGCGCTCAGCCGGCGACCTACTTCACAAAAGGAAGAGGAGGCGCGAGGGGGGCGGCGGCAGGGACAGCGCGAGGCACTCGTGGAGCAGGAGCAGACACGCGCACCACATACCGCCGGGGCTGCTCGTACAAACCAAATCATCCGGAAGTCAGGGGACCTCTTTCGGTGCTCTCCACCTCGGTCCGGATTTCTACCTTGACCCTAGACCTCACCATCACCACCACCACCAGCATCACCACCATCACCACCACCACCACCACGAGCCGAGTTTCCCGGAGAGCTGCAGCAGCGATTCCGAGTCCAGCACCTACTCGGACCGGGCGTACCCGGACTCGGACTTCGGCTCGGGCCTCTCCACCACCAGCAGCAACTCCGGGAGCTCCGAGGAGGAAGAGGGGGGCGAGGATGAAGATGACACGCAGTCAGAGAGTTCAGAGGTCAGCTCGGACGAGGAGGAGAGCTCCTCTCAATCCGACTCGAGCTCTGTGTCGAGCCGCGTGTCGGTCCAGAGCATTCGGTTCAGACGGGCCAGGGTCGGTTCTCTCGCCAAAAGCCTCAACCCCAGCAAAGCACCTTTAGTCCTGGAGCCAACGTTTCACTACAACAACCAGCATAGACATGAGAAACAGCACAGGACCCTGGGCCATGGAGCCGCTGCACAGACAGGGGACAGCATACAGGAGAAACGTCACAAATGTGAGTTTATACGCGGCGAAACTAGACAGGACTTTGTGCCCTTTCAGCCACCCAAATTTAACTCGACTGTTATGGGGGAGAGCTTCTTCACCGAGTCCAAACGGGAGAAGGCGTTTGAGGCAGATCCAAACAGTTCTGGCCACGTGGACGAGCTGGCCCCTTATTCACGGGGACCCGCCCGGTATAAGGCTTTTAACCCCTCGTGCAGGACACCGGGGCATCCCACCAAGTGCCCGCCGGGACTGAGCGCACAGTGTGACCGGGTCAGAGACGCCAAGAGCTACAGATGTGGCGACAAAAGGGAGGCGAAGACGGGCAGCCTGAAGCTGCTCGCTTCGCTGAAAAAAATAAAGAGCCAGCCAGAGGAGCTCTCTGTGACCGCCCCCCGCCATCCGGACAGCGGCGGGACAGCCGGGACACCGCCCTTCAACCTCCACAATGTGAAAGTTAAAGTGGAGGAAAGCTGTGATGAATATGAATACCAGAGCCAGGCTACTGTAGTCAAATGCAAAGGAGATAAGGCGGAGAGCAACAGCGGCCAGTATCCCGTCAAATACGGGGACTTTTTCAGCAGTGGGATTAAAGCCACAGAGAAGAGCCCCGATGTGGCCCCCAGGTCTCCCTGCGGTCCTCAGGAATACGGGAGCACCCAGGACACCCTGCGTATCGTGGACGCGGAGCATAGGAACAAAAACTGCAGGGTCACGGTGCTCGGGAATAAAAAAACTCGAGTTTCCAGGCAATCAAAACTAAACATGCCCATCGTCAACAAGACTGTATTTTCCTCTTCTTCCTCCTCCTCTTCTTCTTCTTCTCCTTCTTCGTCCTCTTCTCGTCCCTGGGGCAGCGACGAGGTATCCACGAAGGATTTACCAAGCAGACGTAAACGCAGCAACGCGAGCACCGCAGCATCGCCTGCGAAAACGCCTTTCAGCCTGATCGCGAATTTCCCATCCCCGCCGTCGCTGGTCGTCGGCAGCGACGGGGATCTGTGCCCTGCTTACTCCCTGAACTCGCTGAGGGGCCCCGGGCCTCCCCCTCCGTCCCACCCCGTGTGGAGGTGGCAGCCAGGCGGCCAGATTCTCCCTCCCCCACTCGCTCAGAGGACGAGGAAATACTGAGCTGGTTTTTAAAGCAAAAGAAAGAAACAAAACAAAAACAAAAGCCCCCCACCGTAACCACCTCCAACCTAATCGTAGTCTTAACGAGAGCTCACCAAATTGCTCGCAACTTTATCGGGGTTTGCTATTTTTTTTTCTTTCTTTCTGTGAATGGGTTTTTACATTCCGCTTTGTTTTTTAAGTTTTGATCGAGAAAAAAAAAACACAGGATCCCTTTTGGAGCCTCAGAAATCGCCCACTGGACTGCGAGACACCGCTCGTGGATTCATGCTTAAAAAAAACGTGTGTTTTGTAATAAGCTATCAATCCTAAGCAATATAGGTTCTCGTTATTGTGTTTACGTGATTTCTGATTCTTTCTTCTTCACTTGCTCGACCTGTTGGATGTGGTGCCAGGGTTTCAGTGGGTTGTGCTTTGTCTGAAAGAGGAAAGAGGTTCAAATAAATAAATAACCTACAGTGCTGTGGCTACCTTTAATCTAGCTGGGACTGGGACAAAGTTTGACTTGGCAAATCAAAAAAAAAAATCAGGGTTTCCCATTCTGTGCCACCTGGTATATTTTATATGTCAAATCTGTGTTTTCTTTCCTCACAATGGCCCATGTGTCCACGTGTTCAATTTCAGAGAGTGATTAAAAATTGGTTTAATGCTGTTTTTTTTTTAAATCTATTCATACTCACAGTTAAGCCTTTATTCGATTTTACAGGAAGTTATTGGTGCTGGTTGTGGTTTTTTCCCCTTTTTTTCTTGTGATTTGGGTCTTTTTTTAAGTGTTGTTTTTATTTCTGCCGAGTATTTGCTGGTTTGCATTTGTGTCACTGTGTACAGACGCAGGCCTATACACAACACAGGCCTTATGTACAGACAATCAAAAAGAATAAGGCTCAGCCCTTTATAGCACGCTAGACTCCACTCATGCCCCCCCCCCCCTCCCCTCTACTTGGCCACCAATTTCTCCTGCACACCACATTTGTGCCAGGGGCAGACCATTTGCCTTTAAAGCAGGGACATGAATTTGAAAAAACGGAAGAAAACACAGACATAATGACAATGTCCAAGATAGGCTGTGGATGGGATGTGATTCAGGAGTCGCAGTGGGGGGAAAAACAACACCAAAACAGCGTGAAATAGCTAGCTCTGGCTACTCAGAAACAATGCGACAAAGCACAAGAGAGGCTAAATGCATTGCACTTTGATACTGCTGGGGGTCTTGTTTCAGCTTTAGGGGTTTTCCTGACTAGCTGTGAAATGATGTCTGAGAGATGCTGGTATAGAAAGAACAGCAAAAGATGAGACTGTTTGATTTTGATTTAGACACAAGGCCAAGCTGCATCCATTTGACTGCTATTTGAATATCTGGGATTCGCCCCATGTGAGTTTCTAACCATGCCATGATGGGGTTTTTTCAGATTTTCTATCATTTAATATTGTGCTTATTTCCCGAAGCCACTGCTGTTCATTGTTCTATTTCTTAGTTGAAGTCAATTGTCTTGATCTAACCAGGGGGAAACAATCAATTGTCAATTGTTTCATATTATTGGACAGCCAAAATACAGTCTTTTCGCATATTGCTTTCTTGTCCAGCACATCACCATCTCATTATCTTTAATGCATCCTTTTGAATATGGCCGCTCGGTGAATGTAGTGCCCCCAGAGCTGTTTCATTTACGCCCTAAATGCAGCAATAGACTTCAGCGTACACCACCTTTTTAAACACGAGCAAATCAAGTGATTGAAGCTGCGCCTACCTGTGGGTGTTTTAAGTGAACGTGTAGACGTTTTTAATGGCAGCGCAGGAAGCGCTCTGCTAATTGGCAGGCTTTTCTGTCTGCGACAAAGAGAGGCCCGAGCCAGGTCACAACAAACCCAAAGCCCGTGAATGATGCCAGCCCCCTTCACAAGCACAGCAAAGGGTGCATTCATTCAGAGGATTGTAGAAACTATTTAATAGGTGATTGTAAAATAAAAAAAAAGAGGAGAAAAAAAAATTGTACAATAAAAAAAGCGAGTTTCACTCTGCTTAAATCAGTGTGGATACATATGGTAGATGTTTAGTCACGTGATTAAAGCAGCTTTCCACTGCATCCACGGAGCCCCGGCTCACCGTGGGGCCTTATACCGTTTCTGAGGCCGGAGCGACAATTCAACTTGAACTTATATTATGAGCCTGTAAACGGCGCTTGTTTTTGCAGTCGTGACACAAGCTGCAGAGCAGGCTCGCAGTAAAACGGAGGGGGTTGCACGAGGGGTTGGGGGGGGGGGGGGGGGGGGGATTTGCTGTGTTGCGAGAGCGAAGCTTTCAACCTTTCATCCGCATGTCAAAAGCATGGGCTGCACGGCGGAGGAAGAGGAGGAATGGCCTGCGCCCGGGAAAAGCAGGTGCGGGTTGACCCCCTGACGCACCGGCCCATTCTCACGCGGGACTCACGATGCGCGGCCGAGGGACGGAGGTGGTGGTAATGGCCTGTAGGGAGGGTCTTTCCAACGTTAAGACAAATAGCTCTCTGACAGTGACGCTATCAATGTAAACAATTGCATCTTGCACCAGCAGCGTGCACTCCCCTCTTCCTCCTCCTCCTCTTCCCCACTTCCCTGCCCTCCTCGTTCACTCGTTTACTTCGCTTTTTTTGATACAATACTTGAGGTCAGGTTTTCTGACATGGAATTTGAAGTCACTGGTTGTTGATATGAAACTGAATATTTATTTTTGTGATTTTTTTTCCTGGGGTTTCTTGTACATTGATTTTTGTTGTTGTGAATATATATAGAAAAACTGCACTCGAAATGGAAACTTGAACGGTGGATTTCTGAAGCACTTTCCCTTCCTCTTTTTTAATTATGGAGCATTCATTAAACGCGGCTGAGTGTAATTATCAGACTCTCTCTTTCTTTTGAGTTGGACAATCATTTGTTGTGGAAGGGTTTGACAGATTTAATGATTTGCATTAGGGGTTATGAAAACAAAGAAGGTGATTTTTAAAACTTTTTTCTTTCTTCACCTTTTATTTTAGGAACACAGCTGCTTTTCATCACTGCTATTGCTCTTTGCCTTTTAAAGTCTCAACCTTTCAATTTACTCTGTAACACCAATCATTTCATAAATGTTTAAAAGCGTTTAGGGAAATTGGACGTATACCCTTCAATTAAATAACAGACAAGGATTTCGTCCTGAGGCTAAATCGTTTCTGATTTGAAAGGAAATAGACCCCAAATAGATTTAGTGCTTATCCACATTGTGGCTAGTTTCAACTAACAATAGAACCTATGATGACTATGGTAAATAGCTGCACCTCAAACATGGCTACAGGGAGTTTATTCAGTTTGGCTGAACTCTTAAAGTGAGGGAATCCCTTCCCGGTGTGTGTGTGTGCGTGTGTGGTGTGCGTGTGTGTGTGTGTGTGTGTGTGTGTGTGCGTGTGTGTGCGCGTGTGTGTGTGTGTGGCGGAAGTAGTGGTAGGCCTGTGGAGCCTGCAATAATAACAGGAGGCAAACCGCAGACATTTATGCATGCAGCATTTCCAACCACTGCGCTTGAGGTGGTGCAAGGCTCGCTCTAATACATTAGGAGAGAAACCTCAATAAACCGGCCTGAACTCATAAAACAACAACACTGTAAGTTGCATTCACTTGCAAGTGTGTGTATGCAGAGATGGCCAACGTGTCGAGAAAAACATCCTTCCCTTTGGCAAGTATATATCGGCACAATATTTTTGTTCTGTGGACCATGTAACTTTTCTGAGAAGCTTTGACCAGACTTGCTCTTTGCTCAATCTTCCATATTTGACGTGATGTTTCCCTGATTAATGGGACTCTGCGGTATAAGGTCAGGCCAAAGCCCCGAGGTTGATAAGGGGATCCGGGGCTGGCAGGCTGTCTGGCCCCGGCACGGCTGCATGCTGCTGGAGCCTGGAGGGGCCATACTGGGAGCAGGGACGAGCCATTATACTGCTGCTGGCTTTTCAGGGTGAAATTCCAGTGCGGATTGGGAACCAGTAGACTGTGACCTCTATAGAATGGCAATAGAAAGAATAGGTGCACAAGACAAGCCTTAACACAATTCATTTTTTTATTTAAAAAAGGGGCACGTCTTATTGCAGCTAAAATGATATTTGTGGCTGACTGCATGTTTGGGAAACGAAGGTAATGGTGACGGACACATGCCCCGTTGAGGTCAGCACTTCATTGATCTTTGAGACATTTAAATACACGGAGACCGATAAAAGCGGTCAGGTAGTTTTTATGTCTAATCTCTGAACTGTAAAGTATTTGTCTGTCACTCACCCCTTCACACGAGGTCACATTTACAAGCTCATCATATTTTGATGCGAAATATTGATAAACAAAACAGGGGGGGGGGATTTGTGAATGATTTGTGTGAGTGTTGTTGCAGGTTTTTAAAGCATCAACAATTACTCTTATCCGCTCTCTCTCTCTCTCTCTCTCTCTCTCTCTCTCTCTCTCTCTCTCTCTCTCTCTCTCTCTCTCTCTCTCTCTCTCTCTCTCTCTCTCTCTCTCTCTCTCTCTCTCTCTGAATGAATTTGTGAGTCTCAAGGGAGCAGAAGAGCCCACGAAATCGGCTCTCCGCATGATAAAATAGCTTAAACCCGTTTTTGCTTTTCTCAGTCAGCACTGACTGACCTGTTGTGGACGAAAGCCCATTTGCAGCGTCAATCTATAATTAACCATAAACCATTTGTTGAGGGTTAAGGAAAGGTCAAGCTATTCAATTAGAATAACTGTAATAAATTATGAAACATATTCTTCACTTTTTCTGACGTTTTTGGTGGAAGGGATGTGATTAGAAACTTTTCAGGATGGATACAATGCACAGAGTCTAAAGACAAGCAGAAAGACACGTGTCACTGCACGAGGTAATCACAGTACAATCTACAGGCTTCACTCGTGGTTTGGGCTCCTTATATCCCCAAAGCGCATGTGCAACAAACCAATCAGCGTGTGTGCACGTAGCCTACACACTCTGGACGGTTAAATGAGTGACTGTACCTGTAAACTCTATGAGGCTGTAGAATCAAATACGTATGGCAGTCAGCCGACTGTGTGATGCGAATAAAGGGGGAGAATGGTTAAATTGGTGGTAATTAATTGTATGATTTCAAAATAAAAGCTTCCTGCTTTAATGAAGTGAAACACCACATGGGGTTTAAGTGCGGCTGTGGTCCCACGTGAGTCAGACTGAACAGAAAGCAGAGCTTCTGTTTAAGGTGTAAAACAAGCGTTCCCGCTTTAGAAGTGGGTGTAAACTCATGGCTCCTCCATGCGCTGAGCCGAGAGTGCTCCTCTGTGGGAACCATGTGCTTTTCCCTCTTTGAATTGATACCAACTGAGAAACAGGGTGGATTAAATGAACAACACCGTTTTCTCTCCCCTCTCCTGTATTTCTCTGTTCTTGGTTAATAGTTGACCTTTTTAAAGTATGAGCCAAAAGCACTTTCACGCTTCAACAGTTTACTTCAAATAGAGTTTTGAGTTACACCAAGGGCCATCGTTTAATTTATGGAGGGAGGCTATTGACAACAGTACTATCGAGAGCCTTATTGTATTGCGAGATTTTCACTTTTTGTGAAGAACCATCATTTTATACACATTCGTTTTTAATCTTTATACAAAAGAACCTCGTAATTCTCCATTTGCAGCCTATGGGCATACTTTTACATTCTACTTCTATGGTGATTGGCAAATAATCAATATGCCTAAAAGTCTTTGACCTCCATGAATTTAAAATAAGTAGTGCAAAAGGTCAGGGGCTCATAACATTATAATATTGATACAATCACCATTAGACTTCAGTGATGCAAATGCACAAATATGAATGAAGGGATATGTAATCAGCTCGTGTCCATCACTTTAGGTCACACCATAATAACTGACATTCCCACATATTCTTTAACATGTCCATTGAAGTCGTGTGTATGCATTGCAGCCTCCATCCCCGCGATCGTGGCTTAACATGGAGGAGGAAACAGCGGGGGAAACAGCGCTGCCTCTGCTGGGTTTTACCCGGCATCCCCCTGCACAGACACGGGGTCAGAAGGAGGAATGGCGGCCTGTGCGGAGATGGGAACAACGCTGCTGTTTTACTTTCTAAAAAAAACACACTTAAGCGTCAAATAGAGTATTTAAGTTTGTTTGAAATATTGCTTTGTGACCGCAATTTAAACAATTAAAATGATCGGGAACTATATGGTTAAACGGCAGCCATGCATTTTAAATTTCAAATGCACTTAAAGCATATCCATATCTATTTGATTGGGCTCCTGGTAACACGTTAAAATATATTATATTAATAATAAATGTGTAGGCTGCAGACTCGTTTTTTGTATTTTTAATATTATTCTAATTAGGCGATTCGTATGATTTACAACAGTCTACCAAAAGCGTGATTCTGACTGAAATGTCTTGCCACCAAATGACTGAGGATATCTTTGCTGAAGTGGCTGTATTTTCCTGCCTGCACGTGTTAATGAAATTCAAATGCTCTCGAGTTAATAACTGACCCCAAAGCGCCGAAAACACGTTTGGAAAAAAGACACAGGGAGCCCACAGAGCTGATGTCTGGTGGGTTCCCCTGGCCAGAGGGACTGCATAAGGGGGGAGCAGGGGAGGAAGGGGAAAACCAGCACCAGAGGGCTTCTGCTCGGTCATGGAGCTCAACTCCATTTGTAAAAGGCTTCTCTGCGGGCAGGAGAGAGCCAGATGTAGCCTCGTGTTGAACGGAGACGTGGAGCAACTTTGAACACACGATTCAATCAGTTATCAACGTGCCCGCGTCAATGCCGTGCATTGGCCTCGAGAGCAGCCATAAGCCCGGTGTTTAGGCGATCAGCATGAGCGTCCAACTGACCACCGATCAGAATCACAGGAGGAGGCTGTTATCCTGTTAATCGTAAAACCGAAACACTGTTGTTTTTTTCCTTCGCCTCTGTTTTCTGTTGCCTCTATTGTGTGCATATGGCCCCTGGCTCCCATCGGAGGTTTATTTATGAATTATTCATCAGTTTCAAAGAGAGGGTCAGTTAAAGACCCATACAAAACTATTTACACATTCCTTATATTCAGAAGTGTTTTTTAAGCTCCAATGCTGGTGGGTTTGTGGAGCTGATGTTATCAGAAATGAATGCGACGTATTTTGTTTTATTTTGTTTTTGGGTTGCTCTTTCACTAAGACCATACAACTCAGGTTTATTTTTTTAAAACGGATCCGAATTCACACTGTCAGTTAACGCAATGTGACGCAGAAAAAGATGTTTGTCTTGAGTTGGAAACAGGACTTTGCAGCGTAAACATAACCGTGTCAGTTCTATGGACACGAGATGAGGCCAAATTTAACCAGATGTATTTTTTAAAATAAAATACTTTTGTAGAGACCCACATGTTAGACAAACAAAGTTGAAGTTTGAAATTCCTGCTGTTAACCTGTCTAATCCCATTACATGAATGATTGAACATGTGCCATGTATGAGCATGTTTAAACTGCCATCCTTAAGTTATTATCATTTTATTTTATTATTATCAATTATTATTACAACAACCAATTTATATTTTGAGTTTATTTTAAATTAATACATATGCATACAAATCCAACTGCTCTTTGGCAAGGACATTTGAATTGAGGAGACTATTAATGCCTTTTGTCTGAGTTTTTGTATGAGAAACAATAAATAATTTGCCTGAAAACTGAACCCCTCCTTCACACACATACGTCTCATAGTGGTTTCTTTGTTCTATTCTATTCGGTAGAAATACCTTGTTTTTCGACAAGCACACATTCTTTTTTTGTGTGAAGATACATCTTCACATTAATTTACAACTTTATGTTATTTATGCAACAACCCATCAATCTTTCACAATATATTTTCTCTAAAATGGTTAATCTCACTGGTTTTACCGGCTACATTTTTTTCTACCAAAAGTCATTTTGTGTTTCCATGAAAAGTGGAAAAAAATGACTGTGCAGGATTTAAACGACAATAACCATGTCACCATTTTCAATGCATATTTTGCTGTCTGTTTGGATATATTTGAAAGAAGCAGCTATAAAATAAATGTATGCGATTTCACAGAGCACAAGATTAGATGACAACTTAAAGCTCCTGTGTGTTTACCCTTTATATCAGATGATTGAAATGTTCCACGGGCTTGAAAACTAATATCTGGACACTGGTTCCTTTTATAAAACCACAGATCAGTTGAGAACATTACACACTATTGGGGGATTGGAACACGGCCACAAGCAGCGGTGACCTTTGACCCCCTCATACCAGGGAGTTAGGACAAGGAGCCCAGGCTGGATTGGGGATAAAAGCCACAAACACACACACACACACACACACACACACACACACACACACACACACACACACACACACACACACACACACACACACACACACACACTACAGAGAACCTCCTCCACTGCTGATAAAGGAAAAAAATATATATATATATATGTGATTTGCATTGTTCATATACAAAACAGAAATAATCATTGTAATATGACCAAAATGCCAAATGAGATGTATCTCTATGTGGCCCGCCACAGCTTGTTGATTATTGACGTCAGTGTTGCCCCTTTGCCGAAGTCGACAGATACTCTCACCTCAGTTAGGACTGTATGTCAGACGTCAGACGGGTGAAGAACGCAGCATATTGCCTTGCCGCAGGGCACGCAGGCAGTAGAGGCTATGTGTCAAAACCAGATTTGAGCGGATGAGCTTCCTTTCTTCTGCTCTTCAAGTGAAGTTTCTTAAATTGGGTGGATGAGAATCATAATAGGCCAGTTTTTTTTTGGGGGGGGGGGGGTTGTCTGGGCCTTTGTCAGATAAGGTTTCAGCCAACTTTTTTCACTCACTTCTTTTTATCTGGTATTCAGGATGTTGACAAAAGGGGAAAGACCAACTCCTTATCGGAAGTGCATTTAACTTTGAATGAAAAATCAGTAGAACTGTCCTTTAAAAATAATTTAGGAATATCTAGTGATAGTCTTTATCATGCTGTATGATTTTGCTATGTTGATTTAAATGTGGCTGTTATGTTTAATAGTGAGTTTAAAGTGATCATACTGTTGTTTCTTCCTTCAGTTTTATATATAGTTGCATTAAGAGAGATAAAGTGATGTTCTCAATGGATATATTCTGTTTTTGTCTCACTCTTACAGATACTTACAGTGCTGTTTAATAGTTTTGTGGATTTAAAAAAAATCGTATGCATCAACAGTATACTATTCTGATATGAAATATTCTTGTTTTTATTTGTGCTTATTTCATTTCCTGATGTTTCGTCCGTTGATCTGTTTGCTTGACACAACGATTTGCTGTTATATTAGTTTTATAATATCCGTTTAAACTCATTTTCTGATGTGTTTTTCTCTCTCCAGCCATCGTTGTCAAACCCAGAAGAATGCTCCTGTTGACCCAGCTCTGATAAGATCATGCATGTTACAGTGAGTCCTGGTTAATAATTTGGCCTGATTGAGGCTTGTTTGGAGTGTAATCTGAGCCCGGAGCTGCTTCTCATCCCCCGGAGCGAAGCAGCGAGAGAGCGCCGTCAAATAGCTTTCAAATAAGGATGCTTTCATTTATATGTTTAAGCAGAGAAGTAACTCCAATCAGGACTAAACCTTCATTGTGCTGCCGCAGTTATGATTCAATAACACTTTAGGATCTAGTAAATGCATTATAATATGCCCAGCAATGCATCGTTTAATTGTCCATTACTTAATGAACTTTAGGTCACTGCTAAATAGGGGTGTAACGGGTACGCGTATTCGTATTGAACCGTTCGGTACGAGGCTCACGGTTCGGTACGCATGCCGAACCGAATACATTTGAAAAAAAAAAAAAAAATTTTTTTTTTTTTTTTTTTTGAAACCTTTATTTAACCAGGTAGTCCCATTGCGATTAAAAATCTCTTTTGCAAGATGTAAGTAACACTACTACATAACATTAAGGAGCAGTTTTTGTTTTTGCTAAGAAGACACCCCAGAAGATGGGTCACTCAGGTATAGTTCCATCATTGTTCAAAGTCAAAGAATAACTTTATGATGTTAGTTGTGATGAATAAATATATTTTAAAATCAAGTACATTTCTCTGCATTTATAGTTTTCTACTGTACCGAAACGTACCGAACTGTGGCTCCACTGTATCGTACCGAACCCAACCGTGAGTTTTGTGAACCGTTACACCCCTACTGCTAAATCATGCAGTATATTTTGGTTATTTGTTTAAAAATATTTTCTTCAGTCACATTCATTCTTCTTTGACCTCTCTCAGAAATGATCCCAGGACTGCAGCTTACTTCTGGTTCATCCCACCGTCATGACCCTTCACGTTTCTCCGTCACGGACTCGTGGCTGAGCAGCCTGCAAATGAATTTGCGAATGCATTGAACAAGGACCCGATGCAGAGAGTTAAGGGGCACGTGGGAACTCAAGCAACCCCACTGGCGCTGCAGACCAAAGTGCCTTCAACCAGCTCCAGGAGGAGAATCAGGTGGTGTTCCGCTCGTTGAGGGGCTCATTAGACACACTGGTCTGAGGAGCCTCGGTCCACTTAACGCAGCTGATTGGATGACGCGTTAATTCATGTACGACTTAACTGCGAGTTAGGCCTCATTAATTAACACAACGCATCGACGTAAAGCATCACGTGATCGCGTATTATTGAGACACGGGATTTTGTATGATAATACGTGCTTTTAGTATTGCATTAGTCAGCAATAAGTTAGTTGCCTTGCTTTTAACTGTTCTTTTGTGGTTAGACAGATGGAATATATATATCCTGCAGATCACACAAAAATACCCAAACTGCACAGCCACAATACACACTGGCTTGAAATACACTGTATGAATGCTAGTACTGAAAAACATGTAGGAGTACAATAGAATAAAGCTTGGCTGGAAAAACATGAGACAACGATATGTGAAACAAAAAATAGATTTAAACTTCCGCCAATTCCAATTATTCTTTCTTCAAATGAAACACACTCTGTTTTCTACTATATATATATATATATATATATATATATATATATATATATATATATATATATATATATATATATATATATATATATATATATATATATATATATATATATATATTTTATGTTGGTTGAGGATTGAGTTGTCTCCTCTTCTGTGGAAACTCGCTGCCATTACTGCCTAATCTGCTTATCATGTTTCATTTGTGTTTTGGCAACATAATGCAGCGGTTTGCCTCTCTGGGCTTCTTCCAAATAGAAAATGTTTGACTGCATCAGTTTCACATGTCACACACAGCTGATAAATGAAGTGCTTGTCACAGACGTATAGTCACATTTAAGCTGTTCAATGAGAGACCTCTGTGGTCACACCTGAACCTTCTTCAGCAATCTGTCACGACGCATACATGATCTATCTTAATGCAAATGATCCTTGCTTTAGAGTCAGTGTTGTGTCAGAAGGTTTCATGTATCCTGCATTTTTTTTTTTTTTTAGCTCTCAGAAACTAAAAATATATTGGGAAATGTTCAGAAACCACTGCTTCAATGAGACTTTGCCTTTTATAAAACAGTAATCGATTCAAAAGAATATTCGAGCTGCTATGTGGATCATTTGTTTATATTGTTGAGGGAGAAGGGGTCTGGTGAGATCAGGCCGATTCATCTTCCAAATTAAAGGAGCCTTATATTGTTCAATCAATTTGTAGAAAAAGGTCACTTCATTCTCAGATGAGGACTTTCCTCTGTTTGTGATGTGGAGGCGAATAAAAACGGGGGTCAAATATGACCTCCAGTCGCTTATCATCATATGGACATTTAGATATGAACCACATATTCTTTTATTTTAATTTGTTTACATCTCTTCTGTTGAAAGCACATATGTTCATATGTCAATGCATCCCTTCTTTAATTTCCTAACATCACCCCATAAACGCGTTAAGATGATACAAAGTTAGCTGAGTTTATGGGATGGTTTCCCCCCCCCCCCCCCCATATACATCCTGGAGTTATATCAGAACGCTTATGACTATATCTATTTTCAATACCGCTCCACCTCCAGCGACTCCACAGTCGACTGGAGTCAGCTGTGCTGTTTTCTCCAGCGGGCTCGGTGTCCTTGGTCGGGGCGCAGACTGCAGGCGCTTATATAACGCTTCATCTCGATACTACGACTCTCCGTTACGGAGTCCCGTTACGCTCATATTGCGGCTTCTTTTTCTTTTTTTTAAAGATTTCGTTGACTTTATCGTTTGTTAGTTGTATCCTCGCGCGCACAAGTTGAACACACAGCACGCGCTCAACGAATTAAGCAGGTTATTCGAGCTCATGGGCCCGGGGTTGGGCTTTACGCACACCGTCACGACTACAGCGCAGCGTATTGATGTTGAAGGTCTGGTTGTAAAATGCCTCTTGAAGTGTGATCCAGGGACACAGGGGTGCTTCAATGAGCTCCAGGGGTCCCGCACCAAATAAAACATTATGTATTTTATAAATGAATTATCATGGAATGATCCCAATGTATTATGGGCGTCAAATACAGGTTTATACTGGTTTTTTTTTCATATATGCAGTTGAATAAGAAAACAATAAAAATGCCGCTGTTTAGTTTTTTTTTGGTGTTGGTGGGGGAGGGGGGGGCATGTCAAATACGATGCGTTTGTGTTTCTATGCGTCACATATGTTTACTTGGGTTTTTCCTTTACGATGTGAAGACGTCTGCGAGTCCCTGATTGGAGAGACGGAACGAAATCGCCCAAATCTGCGGTATGATGTGTAACAAATGGACAGAGAAAATATGTTTGATTCCCCCCGCTGCGTCTCTCGCTGTTAAAGTCAGCCTGAGGAGATGGTACGGTCTGACAGCGCCCCCTACTGGCCGCAGGGACGAGTGGAAAATTCTCTTAAAGGGGATGTCTGGAAGTGTTTTTTAAGGTGGAACGGCGGAGTTCGCTGCACAACGAGGACGCTTTTTTTTCCAGGAAAGGGAGCATAGGGCAAGCTCGACTCAGACGAAACACTTTCAACGGTTCCGTTGTCTTTTTTTCATTTCTCCCCGTAACGGTTTAAAATTGCTCTGCAAAAATATGCATATGGTGAAGATATTCACGCTGGAGCTTACAATCTTACTTTTCTTAAACTAAGTTAGAAAATACCACAGCTGGTGAGATCATTTTTTCTCCTTTCCAGTTCAAAACGACAGGGTTTTTTTGAAGAACGTCCTTGATTTAAGCAAATATGTGGCGACCAAGACCCAAACAAAGTGACAATTTAAGATGTGTCACCCCATCGTCCCTTTTACTTGTCAGCAAAGGAAAACATAACTATACTCAGAGTATGACGACAAGCAGATGAGGCTGGTCCATAAAGGAAAATACTATATGCACATATCTCTAATAAATACATTGATGTGAAAACATTTAGATACTTTTGAAGACTTCAGATGTTGTTTTTGACGTCGGGGAAAGAACAGAGATCAGCCTGATGGCTCTCGAGTGGTTCCACCAGCTTCAGGTGGCTGAATCAAATCAATCGTGGGATTTGCTTCGTGGCTCGACGAAGCCTTGTTTCACAAACATGGCTGAAATAATTAGAAATAATTCCTCTTCTTCTTTTTGATTACGAGTGTAGGCCTATCTAATGCAGACCAGGTCACTGTAGGACAGTTCCTTGTTTTTACAGACAGAAACATTTCATATATTTTCTGTTTAAAAGTGTACATAAGGGGTAAAACATACAATATAAAATAACAGAAACCTTCTCAATAGAGCGTTCTGATGTTTAGTTGTTTGTTTCCCCCTCATTTTAGGTGTTTGTGTTTAAAGACTGCAACACCCCAACATGGCAACACAGGCTTTTTTATTCATTTTTTAAAATCATTTTTTACCTCTGCTTGGAAAACGCACGTGTAAAAGCCCAAACTCCTGCTGATTATTGGTATTTTGGGATTGACTGGTGACCTTTGTGCTTTCCCCAGACTGGAAGGCAAAACAAACCCTTTGCTTTCAAATCGGACATGAAGTTTAAAGGAGCCTATCATCATGTTTACAGCGTATATGGCATTTATTTAAATCTTTAAACTTCATGTTGAAATAAAAGAGAACTGCACTGGCGGATAATACATACACAACACTGCGGCCTTTAATCAAACTCACTATAGCATTTAATTGTAACCGCCACAAATGCGCGGCTTGCTTATTTCCGGACTATTTTATTGCATAGCAGCACAATACCTGGCCTGTCATTTGAAAGGTCGTTTCTCTTTTTGTTCCCTCTTCAGTGAAGAGCTTCCACCTCCATCACACTCATTCTGATTCCCCCCATTTGCATACAGTCCCTCTCTGTCCTCGCCTGCCACGCACACATTGTAAGCACGTTATAGTCCGAGGTGTCAGTGCACCTGCTTTTCTATCCCCACTCCTTCCCTTCAGTCGGAAACGTGTGCGTTCTCGTCAGACGCATGTCTGTCCTCATCCAGCTGCTCGCGTGAGCTTCTTCCTGTTGTAGCCGCGGCCTTTGTCCTCACGGATCAGACATGTTCGCTGCTTTTCTCTACGCGCTCATTTCATTGCAGCCGGTTTTTCATAGCTCGCCTGCCGCAGCTCTTCCTCCAGATCACGAGGATGCACCGTGGTTCGTGGGGTGCGTCAACGCCAGCAGCGCCAGCAGCAGCAGCCTTTACGCAACCAACGGTGCCCGTGAGCTTGACCCGGTAACCTGCTCTGTTCGCTGCCTGGATGAAGGGTACGTTTGGGGAAACCGTAAAAGAGAACGTTGAGTCAGTTGCATTTAGTCTAAAGTCGATTTCTGTGTATTTGTGTAAAATTAAGGAGAAAACCCACTCTTCCACTTTTAAAATCACTCCTTTTGGAACCAGTGCTTTCTTAATGGTGATAGTATTGTAGAGTGATCTCCTATTATATGAAAACTAAATATTTTATTATTACATATTCCTCCAACATGCTTAGTCTATTTTTGCAGCTGATGTTCTATTTCTGAAATACTAGATACTATAATTTGATTTCAAACACCAAAAATAGGACTTGGACCAACAACAAAACAATGGGGAAAAATCTGAAAAGAATTCTTCAACAACCAAAAAGCCTTTTTGCGTTAGAATAAAAGGTGTGCTTTGGTCTCTCAGTCAGAGATATATCGTTTGACTTCTGCATAACTCAGACACGTATTTCTTATTGTTTGCAATAACATTTGGCTTATTGCTGAAAAAGAGTTGCATGGATGAATACAGGCACCGTCTTTCTAAAACAGAAGTGTTCACACCACACGAGTACTGAGTCTTGTGTCAGTGTGTTTAGATGAGCTGGATGCATGTGTCGCACTCGGACAGTATTTCATTAACTCTCAGTATTTGTTGGTGAAGGTACCAGGTTGCAGCGTTGACCTCAGAGGCTTGTTACTGCTGCGACCAGCAACATGGTTTGGTGGCCAGTGAGTGTTTCAACACATCTTCCAAAGGAGGGACAAAGGATGTCAGAGGAGAAAGACAAAGGTGAGACAGACTGCTGCCTTTTCCTTTGTCTCTCAGTGTCCAACCACGGCTTCTCCGTCTCATATCCTGATCCACAAGTGACTGAGGGTTACCATGCACTTTTTTTTTATCATCGTCCGAGTAAAACATGCAAGTCCCTGAAGCTTTTTGTGTTTGACTTGTGCTGGATACGTTCACTAGGAATCTTTTCCTTTCTTTTCTTCAGTGTCCTCTACTTGCCTGTTGGAGGGGAACAGGGAAGTGTGGCACTCTACAGAACTGAAGGACCATTTCTGCACAGCGTTCGTCTGTCTACGTCTCCAGACAGAGTGCAGGCTGGGAAGACTTTTGTCATGGAAGTTTCTGGAAACCTGGCTGGACGCCCCAACCAGCCCTCAGGTCAGCTGCTACTTAACACAAGTGTTAGTTCTCGGAAATACGACTCTTCAAGTCACACACATGCTTGACTCCTGTGTTATAAATACTGTCTGACTTGGCAAAGAGGCTCGTTTTGATGAAGACGTTTCCTCCTTTACTTACAAGTGAAAATGCTTTTTTTTTCTAGTTTACATTGTCTGTCATTTTGTAAAATATCTTTTTATCTGTCATTCATATTTTTTTCTGACTATAATGAATTATATTGTTTCAAAATATAGTAATTATATCCCATTATGTATCACTATAAATTATTATTATGATTAAAATGATTAGAGGATGATCCATGCTTAATAAGACAACATTTGTGTTGTCAGTGTTAATGTATTTAAATATTTTAACTTTGAAAGGTTCAGTTATTTCTTTAAAAAAAAATAGTCAAAGCCACCTCACAAACACATGTTAATATACATGATTGGATATCAACTAGAAACAAGCTTGATGTTGCGTATTTAAGTTGACACATTTTCTATCATTGATTGTTTACAGCTGCAGTCGTACTGTGCAGTGTCCTCATTTGTATTATATATTTTTAAATCATTTCAATTATATAATTGTTACTGTGATGATGTCATATAAATAACTGCTCGGGATGTATTTCTAAAATAATGAGAATATTTGACAAAATATTTGATCAATATTGTGCCGACCAATATTTCATTCAGAATGTGATTGTTCATGAGTTTTTAAGTGAAATAAAAATATTTACGCACAGAGAAAAATAGTGTCAGTGTATTTGATGAATGCTTACAAAATAATATATATATATATATATATATATATATATATATATATATATATATATATATATATATATATATATATATATATATATATATATATATATATATATATTTGTAGCATGTATTAATGTTTCCATTCTCCTGTTCCAAGTGAGTTTCTCTGTGATTTTTAGGGATTGGGGGTCTGGGAGATCAGGACCTCTCTTACGTCACTGTTGAGTTCCAGGAAACGACACATAAGGGTCATCATGTCAACGTGTCGCATGATGGCTCCTTTTTTGTGTCATCTGATTGGATTTTGGAAACTCCAGGAAAATATGAACTCGGTAAGTTAACCAGAGCAAACTAATTCAGTCAAATTGTGAATAATGAATTAATAAGAAAGATGTATCATTATGTCTTCACCCTCTCTCTCCTTTTTCTCTTTAATCCTGTCATTTTCTGTTTAGACGTCAGTGTCTCCAACCCCCTCTCAACAGTCTCCTCCACCCTGCACCTCTCCGTCTTGCAGCCCCCTGCAGACGCCTTGGTGGTCTCTGTGATTCATGGCCCCCTGGGTGTCCCCTCCTGCATCCCTTTCCCACAGGAAGACTCCCGCAGTGAGACTGTGGAGGCAGCATACCTGGGCGACCCTGTCACACTGCAGGCACACATGGCCGATGGTCTGGCGGTGGAGTTTCTTTGGTGGATTACTCACAAGAGAAAAGAGAAAAGCACAGAGGGTGTCAAGACAGTTTGCCTTCCCACCTCCGACTGTTTCAGCACTGTGGTAAGTAGGGCTGAGAAAGAAGCACTGCTATGTATGTCAAATGAAATGCTGTCAGCATTCAAGGCTGAAGTTCTCTCTTTTTAATTGATCACAATGTACTTTTAACATTTACAAAAAATGGATCAATCCAATCTGATTGAAGCAATTTTGGCACATTGATCAACGGCTGTTTAAAAATGTTGTTACATAAAAATAAATCAACGATGTTTATGACAGCCTGCTCGTGTTTAAAGTCTGGCTTTTTTGTGACTGTTTTATAACAAAGAATATCAAAAAGAGTAGAAGATTATATCAAAAACAAGCTAAAAACCGTGTTTTTTCCTACTTCCATAATCTACTTTCAAAGTCTATTATCAGCTTCAAATATGTAGAGTTGCACATAAAAAAAAAACAGCACTAGTTAGACAGGACAGTTAATAGTCACATTCAAGACATATGGTATAATATACATGTAGAATTTATGTTTGGTGAGAATAATTCAGTTAAAATATGCATTTTATTAGAATTATGAAGATGTCTCACCGGATGGCTCTGTGCAGTGATCGAAGCCATTAATGAAATGTGGCAGATGTTTGGTGAAACTAACAGACGCTATGGTCTGACAACACAATCAGAACCCATCAATACGCCCAAATTGATAAGAATTAAACAATAAACATTTATCAAGATTTACCCACATCATTTAATTAACCTTCCTTATTCAAGAGGGGTCAAGGTTCAACACATAGAATGTGAAAAGTCCGATACAGTTTTTAAACAGCGTGTAGAACTCCAGCGTTCTGAAGGGATTTATAGGGTTGAAGGAAGAAATGCTGTATTATTGTTGAGGTGGATCCAGATCCTGTTTAGAAGAGTTTGGTTTCCACCAAAAACTCATTCAAGCAAATGGTGAGAAGTAATGGGGGTTCTGTTCGTGTGGAAGGAATGCTGTTCTCAATTGGATATTTGATAATTTGGTGATTTAGGATGATGAAAAAGGTGTTTTTGCTGATCAAAAAAAAATCTGATGAATTATAAAAACATACTTATAAATGCCCTCCAGAACTGGAGCTTTGAAGCGGAGGGCGTTCACATGGTGTCAGTGAACGCCTCCAGTGCCTACGGATGGACACAGGAGACGATACACATTGTGAGTTATCTGCTTTCACTCACTGAAAAGTGTCTTCCTCATTGATTCAATGATAATGCTGGTCGTATTTCAAATGTGTCTCATTGGAAACAAATCCCACGAAAAGATCCAAACCAATAAATTGTTAGTCCGTCTCTCAATACTTTCTGACTTGTCTGGAAAATCAACTGAAATGCCCATGTCCATTGTTATGAAGAAGCATGGCTCATTGGTGTGTTTTTAACGGTCTATGTGTGTAACAATACAGCTCTAAGGCACAGGAATCAATTTGTTGTTGTTTTTGGTCTTTTAATATGATTTATTGACAAGAAGGGAAATATGAAATATGACCAATTTGTCCTTTAATCTCACATGTGTCTTTGTGTGCATGTTGTCTCTGTCCAAAACATGTGTGTGTGCGTGTACTTGCAGGTGGTCGTGCCTCTCGTCACCTCTGACCTCAGAGTTAGTGTATCGGGGGATCAGCTGACTTCCGGAGAGGAGGTTTCTGTGGACGTGGAGATGTTCACCACCATGAAGCACCTACTTGTCCTCAACCTCACACTGAACGCTGAGCATGGCGGCATTGACGCGAAGGACAATGACAATGAAAACATCTGTGACGGCATCACAATTACTCTCCAAGAAAACTGTAATAATCACAGCTGTGATCACAGCCTCAATCAAAACCACAACATCATCTGTTGTCATGGTGGCACCGTCAACTCAGACACCCAACACTCGGTGCCTCTCCGTCTCCTCCACGCCTCCAACCGCTCCAGCTGCCATTTGCACCTCCGCCTTCACTGCCGCCTCCCCACCACTGCAGGACGTTATCGCCTCAAAGCGTCTCTGCTCTCCACTTCTGACCCAACATCAGTGCTGCTCTCTGCCGTCCTGCCTCGAGCCCTGATGGTGTACCAGAATATATGTGCCCCGAGGTCTTCTGGGAGTTGGAAGTCAGCAGTTTCAACACACACAGAATTCAACCTGGAGGTTGTCGGCCCCGTTAGCCGAATGGGGTCGAGAGTTATTTGGACTTTCAGTTTGGATAATAATACTGGGATGAGCAGGAGAACTGAAGAGTGGAACGTAAACGTGTCTCTTACAATAGCAGGCCGTTATAAAGTGACAGTTGAGGCCTTTAACCCAATCAGCTGGGCCTCATTCTGCACACACATCCTCGTTCAAGATCCAGTTGGAGAGTTATTATTGAATGTTCCGAGCGTGATCGCAGCAAATGGAAAACGCCCAGTTTCATTTAGCATCACAGCAGGGTCCAATGTGACCGTGTCTCTGCTGGCGAATGCAACTTTGCTGTACAGAAACAGCAGCTACGCTACAGGAGAGGAGGCAATGGTGGTTTTGCATTTCGACCACACCGAGATAGTTGTGGTTGAGCTTCAAGCTGAGAATCAAGTGTCTTCTCAGAACAAAAGCGTGAGAGTGTGTGTTAAGGGGAACAGGAAGCAGTCGCCACAAGTTAGGGTTAATCCAACGTGGCAGCCACCTACCAGTCAGAGTCCTGTTCACAACCTGGCTGACAATGGTGAGAAAGGGTTTTTAATGAACCCCCACTGAGCAGTACATCTATTCAGCTTCTTTTTTTTTTAAATAAGTGTGATTTTCTTTGCTTGTAATTGTTAAGTAAATGTCTGAGATTTCTAAACATTTTAATCTGTGATTGTAACAGATTTCTTCAACAAATTCATTATTTTTTTCATGTGGCACTATTCAATGTAATACTTTTTTCAGATTTAGTTTAATTCGGGTATCATGCGTTTATCTGAATTATTTTATCATTATTTTCTGGCTTTGGTTTTTGCATTTTTTTAACACGGTCAAAGAAAATGGAAGCTTCAAAATGAGTACATGAATTACATGTACATGAATGCTGATGCTGTCGTCGAATCTGTTTTTGGTTTCTTTTCTATCACTATCACTTTCACTTAATATCTTCTAAACAAGCTTACTAAAAGTGTTTGATTTCAATTCAAAGTAGATTTATTTTTAGTTTCGAGTGTATGATTTAAATTGTGTTTCATATTCATTCTCATTACCTAAGATCTTCCTCGTGGTCAGTGTTTTGGTTCATTTTGTATAAATAAATAAATTATTTTAATGAAATCTTAAGTAAAGAGGTAAAAATGAAACACCAAAGTATGGTTTACATTTGTAATATATTATATATATATATATGTGTGTGTGCTGCAATGTGAATATCTGTTTTGTCCCCTAACAGTGCGGATTTCTGCAGCAAAGCAAGCTTATCCCACAAATACAGATATAACTTTCCTGGCCATGGCTGGAGTAGCAGACCCGGTGGAGCTCCTCTGGCACTTTGGAGACTCGAGATCAGAGAGAACCTCCTCAAGAACCGTCTCCAAAAGATACCACAAAGCTGGCAGGTATGAGACACAGATGAAGTCTTCAAAATATGATGTACATGCTTCTTTGTCTCTTGTGCATAGTCTCATTTTACTCATTTATTCAAGAAAAGAATCAAAATAGTTTCAGCAGGGCATAGACAGATCTTTCCCTGGATAGTATTTACTTGAACCCCCTTTCTTCAATGTAGGTATGCTGTAGTTGTAGTCATGTCAAGTGGCCGGACCTCCCTTACCTCCGATGTGTTCCCGCTGGTAGTCCAGAGAGCAGTGAAGCTCAACAGGCTGGTCCACCAGGCTTCTGTCCTGCAGAACCAAGCAGTGACGGTGAGCTGCCGGGTCAATGTGGGGACTGACGTCACCTTCCTCTGGAGCTTTGGAGACGGATCATCCAGGCTGGGACAGAGCACAGAGCGGCACGTCTTCCACAGGTCCGTTTTACTATCATTATAGAGTTTGAATTAGCTTCATGGTATAGGTTAATTCACATTTGGATGGTTGTAATATAGCTATAGACGTATTGTATTGGTGTATATGCTAGCCGGTATATAATAAAAAAATTCCAATGCAGAAATGCCAAAGATTTAATTCAGCAATTGTTTTTTCACCGGAGAGATTGTAACCAGAGACAACTGAAGAGTTTATTTTAAAACTGAAAAATGTTCCTTTCAGTACAAATTATACTAATTTTATGCACCCTTATTGAAGATATTATGTGTTTATGAGAAAAAAAGACTATTAGCCGATATATCATTATCGCATATTTTTTAACTCTCAAATGGGCGATCAAAATTGATGTCAAGCTATAGATTCTAATTATTTGTTATGGACCAATTTTTACATGAATTTCAACATGAATTTCCTCTCCAGGTTAAGCAAATAAAATGTACGTGTATTTTTCCCCTCTGTACATTTAGTGTTTATGTGTTTTTACTCTCTGCAGGACAGGAGAGTTCAGAGTGGAAGTAACCGTGTCTAACCTGGTCAGTTCTGCCTCTCTATGCGGTCACATCTTTGTTGTGGACCGGCATTGTCAGCCTCCACCAGTGAAGAACATGGGGCCTCTAAAACTACAGGTACATTTTTGCCAGCAGGACGTTTACTACGGTAAAGCAGCTAAAAAGGTAATTACATCGCTGCCCTCATCTTATTCCTCTTCTCTCTTCAAGGTGCGAAGATATGAGGTCATCCATCTGGGAGTGACCTATGAGACGGAAGTTGACTGTGACATTTCAGGAGGCCTTCACTACACCTGGACCTTGTTTGACTCTGCAGGACAGGTCTTCCCTTTGCCTCTTGTAGACACACGCAGACAGAGCCTCATACTGCCCAGACATCTCCTGCTCTATGACACTTATACTGCCATAGCTAAGGTAAGTAGCGGACAAAACACTGTCACACATTGACCCTTAAACCTGGACCAGGGTCCTGCTGTCCTGCCTCTGAATAGACAGAACTGAGACTCCAATAGCCTTTGCGCCGCAGGTTCAGGTCGCCGGCAGTGTGGTATACAGCAACTACAGTGTTGGAGTGCAGGTGATACCGAGCCCTCCTGTTGCCTTCATCCAGGGCGGCACTAACATCTTCATTAACAACCAGAAGGACAGCGTGGTCACCCTGGACGGGCAGAGATCTTACGACCCAGACTTCCCCATGAACCCAGTCAGGTACAGAAACAGTGTAATGTATGCAGGGTTGTAAGGTATCTACTCAAATATGCATTCAATCTGAACACTGTTTCTGATTATTATTTTTTTTTTTTGCTTCACAGCTTCAGCTGGACATGTAAACCAGTCAGCTCCATTACCAGCTCCTGTTTCCTCCATGACGTTCCCACTTCATCCCCTGTGCTTGTATTTCCTGCTAGTTTCCTAAAACACAACTTTGACCAGTTCCAGTTCTCGATCGCCGTCCACAGCGGCGAGCGTTCAGCTTCATCAGAGACCTTCCTCACATTATCACCAAATGTGATCGGGTGAGAGTTGTGGTTGCTGTGAAGTAAATCGAATTTTTGAGACATTTGCCAAACAGTGTACTACCTTTATACACCTTGTGACTGTTGCCATGTATCTGAATGTTTCCAATCTAGGAAGGTGTCAGTTTCCTGCCCTCAGTGCCGGGGAGACCAGGTGAACTGGCGTCAGTCTTTCTCTGTCAGCGCCTCGTGTGAAAGCTGTGCTATTTCTCCAAAAGACATCCAGTACACCTGGAGCCTGTATCTGGTCAATGCATCATCCAAGCCTGTCATAGAAGGTAAAAAAAAAAAAAAAAGGCGAATGCATTTGGACATGTGCAGTACATTATTTTGTTTTCAAGAAAAGAAATCGCTTTAATTCTATTCTTTTCTATTCGAGTCCCATTTTGTTACACGGTGGATCTCAGTGCTCCGTCTACCATCATGGAGGGTGCTGCCACTTCCCCTCAGACTCCTGGGACTTCCACCCAGCATCCACCTGCTGCGGGTGCTTCACAGGACACCCATACCTCCGATCCTGTCGTTCTGATCCAGAATGCCTCTGAAACTATGGCTGGTGTGTGAATACGTGTGATCGGCTTGTGTGCTTCCCAAGTGGTTAACCTCTGTAAAAACAGATCTTGAGGAGGCTTGCATACTGAAATAGAAAACAACACCATGTCAGTGAACTTGACTTCCCTCTTTTCCTCCTCAATCAGATTTGACAGAACCCGAGCCCTCGCCTATCTCTTCTCTAGTGGACAAAAGAGCAGAAGGATCAGGTAAGCAGCTGCTACTGCCATGGTGCTGCAAGCTTTTACTTGAAATAACGATTTACTTACACGGCAGATCAATTTGAATCAAATGTGAAGAAAAGTGTGAATATGTCATTTTTTTACCATGTTTGCAATGAAAGAAAAATACATTTAAGACATGAACATCAACAGGGTAGCTCAACAAGAAGGAATGTGCAAGGTCATAGTTACAGTAAAGTGGATAGTTTATGAATTATTCAACAGCTTTCCCTCTTTGTGTCCAGGAGAGGAGCCCTTTTATCACCCCCTGGGGGAGTTTGACCCTCTAAAGCCTTTGTACTCCTCCACTGAATACCCGCCACTTGCCTTTGACAACAGTGGCGTCCTATATTCAGACCACTTTCGCCTGGGTGAATTCCCAATTGAATCTGACTCCTTTGCTGACTGGGAGTTTGCTTTTCCTGTCCTGGAGGCCGGTGACTTGGGAGGTCAACAAGGTGAGAAAAAACTGAGCAGAAATATTGGCTGTGAAGCTTCTCAGATCTGGCAGTCACACAAAATCAAATGATCATTTTATCTTAGAATGATAAAACATTAAGGTTTCTGTTATTCTGGCTGATTGGACCTCTACGAAGGTGAAAGCTACGTGGTTCTATGCAGTGAATTATGTAAGATTAACAAACTACCAGAGGTGGTAAGTACATTTACTCAAGTACTGTACTTCAGGACAAATCTGACGTACTTGTATAGAATACTTTCTACACCATTACATGTGATAGCTTAAGTAATATAGTTACTTGGCAGATTCATAGTAATAATAAACATTTCCCCGGAGGAAATGCACAAGCTACCTGGCCAGCACAGCAGCATATAAAGTGATTTAAATTAGCTCCACATATACCAACTGCAACTTTAAAGTGATTTGTAATTTGCTTCAATAATCACAATAAAAATAATTATGAAATAATAATTTCTACATTTACATTTTGCTTTTGCATTCACGGAGTATTTCAAGAATGTAAACAAACTGTAACACAACACTGACTTGTACAGTTAATGTAGCTTACTTCGTACTTTAGCGGTTAAATGTTCCACCATGTTTAACAGCTAACGCTAGCTGTTGTCTTTGTCTGCCGTTTGGTGCTGTTACCATAACGCAGGTTTATCAGAGCTGCCCATGGTGTCTAGAAACGATGCTGAACAGTTCAAAATGTTGGCTGTGAAACTAAGATGAGCTAAAAAAAAATGCTAGTAGCCAGTACAAAGGTTCTCCAAGCTGCAACAAACAAGTTGTAAGGAGAAATAGGAAACAACTTTTCTCTTCATAACACAGCTAGCACCTTCTTACAGTACATGTCTGCGCAGATTTCTCACGTTTATGCCAAATGCATTGTGCATTGAAGCTGATTCTATGTCATTCAGATTATGATGTTCCCTTGATGAGCGCAGAGGAAGGAGACCCAGGGGTTTCAGCAGGAAGACCCACAGGTGAGGGACATCTCCGCGTTTGTTCATTATCCCTTGGTTGCGTGTTAATCACATGCATGTCATTCCCAGGTGTGGATGGTGAGAGCTTCAGTCCAGGAGAGGATTCATTTCATGATCCAGCATCACATGAAGATGAGGGGAATAATCTGATCGATTCCAGACCATCTGTTGTGATCCAGGAGCCGGTTTTGCTCGATTTACCCAGACACCCGGTAGACAGAGGCCTTTTTGAGTCCTACACTTACACGGGTACATTGTTCAGGGAACTCACAGACACAGATTTCCTCTCTCCATCCACACATGTCAGTTTTTTTTATCACCTTCCTCTCTCCTTCCATCTTTCTAGGCATTTCCTCCCCTTTGCTCCGCTTCAGACCACTCAGTCTGATTCCCGGGAGTAGATACATGTTGGAGATGACTGCCAGTAAGTTTCACAACAGCAACGGTCAATTTTGCCAAAATGCAATGTGTTGTCACAGAAGCCACGGTTTCTTCACTATCCTCACATTTGCTGCAGTGCTTTTGAATTTTGATCTATTTTTAAGGGTCGTATCTAATAATAATAATATTGCAATTGTTATAATTGTCTTGTAAGAGTGACACACAATAGATGTTTGCTTTTCTGGATTGGGGATCCACAGTGGTGTCTAAACTTAAAATGATAATTACCTGTATTGTGAAAATTGAAGGGATGG
Organism: Melanostigma gelatinosum; assembly: GCF_949748355.1. Taxonomy (NCBI): domain Eukaryota; kingdom Metazoa; phylum Chordata; class Actinopteri; order Perciformes; family Zoarcidae; genus Melanostigma; species Melanostigma gelatinosum. The sequence continues at coordinate 11,760,711 of NC_136653.1, forward strand.
ATCTCGATGCTAATGTGATTGCTGCCTTTTTCAACTCAGAATCTCATAATGGTTTTCTGGGCCGGACTCAGCTATTCTTAAAAACCAACCCTGCTCCAAAAGGTGTGATGTGCCAGGTGCAACCAGTCAGAGGGAGGGAGTTATATACACACTTCAGCATCTTCTGCACCTCAGGGAAAGAGGTATTTACCGTCTCAAAGTAAACACACACACTGTGCACTGTTTCATGCATGCCAACCCTCACACGTTTATGTGTGTGTGTGCTGAAGGACTTACTGTACGAGTACAGTATCAGTGTAGGAGACGGACCTCCCAGGACACTGTATAAGGGGAGAGACTTCCAGTACTACTTCAGCCTTCCTTCTGGTGACCCCAATGATGACCGTAAAGGTAAACTCCTACACACAGACGCTGAATAATAGTGCACAAGGGAATGCATTATCATGAAAACTTATTGCAGAGATTCCCTTTTTCCATTCATTGAGTGATTGATTTTTGTTCCTGTAGTAACTATTTACACAGAGATCAAAAGCGGCATGAATGGGGCGCCCTCTAAACCTTGTCCTGTCACCGTCCGAGTCCAACCGAGCTTCTTCAGAGACGCCTCTTCTTCTTCCCATCTTGATCCTGACCTGGAGCTGTAAGAATCACCATGCCATCACATCAAGTCAGGGTTATTGTGTCTATGTTGCAGGATATTGTTCGAGGGATTCTTTGTACATGTACTACAGTACGAGGTATAATAGTTTTTGCAGACCATAGCTCAACTTTTGTGTTGCCACAAGAGTTTTACAGTACATCTCAACAAGTTACCGTCTTACTATTCATACAGTATATGGTTGTGTCAGTAATATCTCTTTCTCTCCAGTTCAGAGTCGGGTCTGAGGAACCTCTCGGCTCTGGTGCGACTTGGAAACAGTGTGGAGATTCGTAACTACGTCAGTCTTCTCTCCAGCATTCTCAACCGACTCAGCCGAGACACTCGGGCCAACACACACGCTCAGAGACGCACGCGGAACGTGCTCGTTTGCACGGTGTGTCAGCTTGAGAGCAGCGGACAGGTACACACACAGACCTACACTAAACCTTAAAGATGAATAGAACTTATCCAACTTTTTACAGCATTTTAATAACATTTAATCCTAGGCATCAATGGTGGACAACATCTGCATTCTGAAAAACCTTTTAGAAGTTACAAGTCAGGTAGGTGGACGGTTTGACTTTCATTGACAAAGAGACACTGATGGATACATGCTGAAAGATGAAAATTGTTTCTCATGCGACACTCAATCCTGTTTAGGTGACATTAGCGAGTGCAAGACGAGTGACCGTCCACGTCCGGGTCATCTCAGAACAGTTTTCCAGTGCTCCAGTCTGGTGCTCTCAAAAGACACTCAACACCCTGGTGGCTCTGCTGTCACGCAGCCTGCAAGCTGTTCTCACTAGTAATGACTTCACACCTGAAATGTCCACCAGTGCTGACATTACACAGGCATTAGAGTCCGACCCCCATGATGAAGTACAGGACTCACCCAGTGGTATTTACAAGGAACAAGGATTACTGATTTCAACAAAGCAGGCGCTGCGGCTCGCGGCTGATATTCTCCAGACTGCTTCAGACCTGATGCTGGTGAGAGAACACAAACATGTTCTTGTTCAAATCTACTCATGAACTTCCATGCTTTCATATTTGTACCTCCATTTATCCCTCAACTGTCACACTTTGTTTTTTTTCCAGAAGTACACCTTGTCCCATGAGGCCCATGAGCACAGAGTCAGCACTGGTCTTATCGCCTTATATGCCACATACCTAAACCAAACCTCCACAGTCCTCAGCAGTGGCTCAACCACCTTCTACATGCCCGACTCCCTGATCCATCTTCTGTTTGTTCGTCGCAGTGGAGAGCCTGAAAGCAGACTGCATCGACCGCGTGTGCTCAGCGTGCTGACCGAGCTCACCCACGGCCCTGACACGTGGGCCCGCTATCCTGAATCGGTGAGACTGGCATGATATGATGACCCTTACTGGTTAAACAGCAAGGCATTGCTCTCATTTTCCTCTGCTGATTTCCAGCTGAGTGGACCAGTGGTTGACCTCAGCTTTTACAAGTGCAGCACGAAGAGAAAGATCCCGGTTCGCTCGCTCGTTCAGCCAATAAACATCGAGCTGCAACAACCACCAAGAAACGTATGCCACTATCTCTTCTTTTCTGTTTGCTACAAGTTGACTCCATTTGCACCGTATCACTACAGTCGAGCACATTGTTAAATGCGAGCGGGTGACCGTGTCATCGCATCCATTCTGCAGATAAGCTCTGTGCCCGAGTACGTCCTCCTACGCAGCCAGGTCAACTACCACACCTTCAACATTACCCAGGAGCACTTGCAGCAGGCCATCCAGCTGAGCGTGGTGTTCACGCTGCCGCTCAACGAGGCGTTTCCCATCATGCTGCTCTTCAGGTATAGACGGTGACTTGCATTAGGTTTTATACTCACTGTCATCTGATAGTTCGAGCAACATAATACCACAATGTGATACTTTTGATGCGTGTTTTGAGTAGAAGGGAAGAATGTGACAAAAAAACAAACCAAGAGTCTTTGTTTGTGGCAGGATGTTCGAGAGGCCGACTCCCAGCATGCACCATCTGCACAGGATTCACCACTGGGAGAGGAACCCCACTCGGTTCACTCTGCCCCCATCCTACCTCAGTGGTAAGCAATGTCTTGATTCCATCTTTCAGTTTTCAGCTCTGTCCCTTCTCCCCCTCCTGGTCTTTCCATCTTTTAAATGACTGGTGTTCTGATCATATTAGAGAGAAATCGGAATGTCATTCACGACCTAATCCTAATAACAAATGATGCTGATTGTAGATTAATTATTCTTTTTGTTCAAAGCCTATTTGCTGTTTTCTTTTTGTTGATTAGTAAGTGTCTCAGAATACAAGTGTACCATTTCCTGCTGAAGTTCATATCGTACTCTATTCATCCAATCTAATATTTACATGTTTTGACATTTCTAATGTACTCTCTGTACTTTTTTACATTTACAAAAACTGGATTGCCAAAAATCCTTAAATTTCTAGCTGCAGGGGTTGGTCACCTGGCCCTGCTGAATGCTGATTTTGAGAAAACACCCAGACACAAGCACCTCAGTGATCAAGTCACCTACCGTCTCACAATGGACCGCAGCCTGTGTTTGTCCTGGGACGGCCACCAGGGGGCCTGGACACAGAATGGCTGCAGGACACAGCAAGCAGACGCAGCTACTGCAGTCAACTGCAGGTAAGGCAGGGATTAAGGACATAAGACCTTCACAGAGGGAAACACACTCACACACACACACACACACACACACACACACACACACACACACACACACACACACACACACACACACATGCTCGAAGTAATTGAGGATGAACATAAATGAATCACTTCTTGCTTGTTGGTGTTTGTCTCAGTTGTCACCAGTTGAGGCCGCTGACTGTGGTGCGGCAGCAGATCCAGAGCAGCCATGACGCAACCGATCTGGACCCGTTCCTAAGGTGACCTAACCCTCCTCAGACTTGGATGATGTATTTAACCAGAGAAAACTAAATCTCTTGGTTACTGATACTGCAGCAGGAATTTGGACATTGGATGTTGGAGCACATGTTCCAGTATGGAAAAATAATCATTCGGGGATCAATTTGAAATGTAAAAAAATAACCACAGTAACCGGAGATAAAAGTTTTTCCATGTACTTTTTGGTTCATTTTTTATTCTGTTCTCCCTCCATCTCTGTCACCTCAGTGTGTCCAGTGATCTGACTGTGCTGGGTGTGCTGGTGCTCTGCGTATGCCTGTACATCCCGGGCTTGGTGGCGTGTAAGAGAGCTGACGCTGTCTCTGAGGCGAATCAGAGAGTACACTACCTTTCTGACAACTCTCCATGTGACCTGTATCTCTATGCGGTTACAGTCCACACTGGTCTCTGCTCTGCAGCCTGCATGACTGCAAAGGTGAGATGGTTTTATGTGTCTTTCAACCAGCATTTGTCACATTGCTTTCAACTGCACCTGAAAGTGGTTTCATGTTGATATGTCTATAATATGATAGAGATATATATATATATAAGTAACTGACATCGTTCATGAAGAGCAACTTGCTGTATGTTGTATGTTTTCAAAACAACAACATTAATGGCCTGACTTGTAAACTTCAGCGTTCAATCTTTATTGAAGTGTGTATGGGTTGGTTTTCCAGATTTGGATTAAACTAAGATATCCTTATAAAAGTCATTTCCTGTAGTAATGTGTTTGGGAAACCTTTTCTACGTGTTTATCAGGTTTACATAGTGCTGAATGGTGAAGATGGGCTCTCACAGACAAGAGAACTACAAGTCCCAGGATGCACTCTGTTCAGGAGGAACTCTCAAGACACCTTTATATTAAGGTAATCCACATAAAATCAATACACTGATCGCCACACATTCACTGCAATACTGTCGAATACTTCACTTCTACTACTCTTCAGTGTATTCTCTGTCTCTGACCCCACAGTGCAGCAGGCAGCCTGGGCCCAGTGTGGGGGGTTCACATCTGGCATGACAGCTCAGGACCCTCCCCCAACTGGTACCTCAAACAAGTGGAGGTATCCGAGGTAAAGTCCACCTGTTGAGTGTTTGTAAATGTGTTTGTTTCTTCTGTGTGTGGACTTTCACTTTGACCATCAAGATGCTTTTGTTTGTGTCTACTTTTAATACAGGTGAGCAGAGGGCATGTGAAAGGCCGTGCTTGGCTCTTTGTGGGTCAGTGCTGGTTGGCTGTGAACAAAGCGGATGGCCGGGTGGAGAGAATGCTGCGAGTTTGCACTCATGGAATAGGCTTTGCGAAGGTAGAGCGCTCAGGTACACATCTGAACACTCTGTTACAAAAAAAAGAATCATCTTTTAATCTCTTCTCCCATGTTGTCCTGGATCTCCTCCTGTGTACTTGCAGATGTTGTGTCTCAAGCTGTCCGACTACTTGGCCGACTACCACATCTGGATGTCTTTGTACAGCTGCCCCTGCCCCAACTCGTTCACACACACTCAGAGGCTTAGCGTGAGCCTGCTGCTACTGTTGGGATACGCATGTGTCAACACAGTCATCATATCACAAATGAATAATCGGGTAGGTTGAAAAAACAAAACGAAAGTTCAGAGTTCGAAACTTGGCCATGACAGTTTCAAAGCATCTTCTCCATATTGCTGTTGTTTCTGGTCACTTCTTTGCAGTTGCCATTCGAGGTGGGCATGATCGATCTGTCAGCTGTTTCTCTGACGACGGGAGTATTAAGTGTGGCGGCAGCGTTGCCTGCAGCAGCAATTATATCTTTCCTGTTCCGACTGCGTGAGGTCCAGCTGATGGGGTCGGTAGTCCAACACACGAAGGGGAGACGGACTGAAAGGGACCCTTTTGGAGGTTTGTACTTAAATGGAGTTAAACACATCATTTCTCCTCTTTCTTAGGAGTGGACAATGAAAATGATGCCCACCTGCATCACATCAAAATGTCAATTTTCTCTTTTTTTCCTACAGTATGCTATAAATCACCATCTGTCAATTTGAATCTTACATAATTAATCTGCTTTATTCATTATTTTTCATTTACTCATTTTGCATTTTCTTCTCTTTTCTTGTCTCCTCACATCCCTTTGCCTTATTCTATCGTTTTGTCTCCTCACAGATGCCTTTTTGTTAAATGACAGTGTATTCGAGCCCCATCTCTATTGGAGCAGTCTTCAGCAGTGGGCGCAGGAAACCTGGAGGAAGAAAAACCAGGTGACATCTTTTTCTGTTTTCTTTTTTTCTCTCACTCTTTCTCTGTCTTTTTTGGCACATTTTCCACGCCCATCTGACCCCTCTTCTTGTCTTTGTAGGGCACAGACCTGCTGTCAGTGTCCACTACGATTCTGGAAAATAAAAACACAGGTAATAAACCTGCAATCCGATCAGATGTGGTCACAAGAAAGGAGGATTCTCTTGAAGTTAAGAACTACAAGGGACCAACGCTTCAAAATGTGTTGCTGATTGCTGAGCGGAACAATGTTGATCAAGCACCTGGGGGGAAAGAGTTAGATCTTTTAAATGAAAGCAGCAGGTTTCCTGGAACCCAGAGAGCTATTTTGTCCGGTACGAGGGATGCACGTGCTATTCAGAAGGAAGAAGATCATCAAGGGAAGTTTTCATCGGACTGCAGCTTTAAGGAAGACCGCTGTCACCGGGCAGCGAGGCCAGCACACAACATCGACCGGCTAAAAGGGAGAGGATTGAGACCGCTGTCTCAGCGGTCTCACTATCTGGCCCGGACACTGTGTCTGCTGTTGTCCCTCTCCTGCCTTGTGCTTTCTGCAGTGCTGGGATCGAGGTATTAGATGTGTGATGCCATCAAATTGATGATTATGAAGATGTATGAATGCTCAAGTGTGAAGCCAGTGGTGTGGATTCCGCTTAATTTTTGCATTATTAATACTGACTTTTTGAAACATTATGTATATCCTGTGTTATAACTGTATGTCTCACAGTCAAAACTATGTATAACTGTGTGTTTTCATGTGTCAGGTTCAGCAGCGGCAAGGTTCTGCTATGGATGCACTCTCTCTTCTTCTCCCTGATGTTTTGCATCTTCCTCATCCAGCCAGCCGTGGTAAATTATTCCAGCATTTTCTAAACTGTATTCCACGTAAAGAAACATATAAACCGTAATCCGAAACTAGAATTACATAGAAAATAAATGCAATTTACTCTTCACTACATTTAATTCTTTGCACTGTACATGTTATGTCCCTTTTCCAGATTATTACGGTGGCAGTGACTGTTTCCTTTTGGCACAGGAAAAGATCAGACTTTCATAGCTCCTTCAGTATAAGAGAGATTGAGGAAGACACTTCAAAACTGTGGAGCCACAAAGGTGCTCAGCAAAACATAGAGCAGTTTGGGACATCTGCCTTTCCACAGGAAAGATGCTCATACCTTGAAAAGGTGAAAGCCAGACTATTCTATTTCATTCTGTTCTCATCTATTCGTTTCTATCAAAACATATGTTGACGTATCTCTCACAAACAGCTGCTCGGAGCTCGTCAGCGAGCCCGGTACCTCCGTCTTGTGCGCCCACCAACTCCAGCAGAGCTGAGGAAAAGCTGTGGGAAGAAAAGAAGAGAGACACTCATCCATCACACTCTCAGGTGTGTCTGTGTGTTTTTGTGTAAGTGTGCACCTGTTTGGATATGATTTAAAGCTGTGTAAGGAATTATCTCCTCTTTTCATCCAGGGATTTATCACTCGGTGGCTCCATGCTTCTCCTGATGCTGTGTATAAGTTATGGGGCCTCATTCACTGACCATTACCACCTCAATAAAGCTGTCAGAAAACAGTTTGTAAGGTAACATGCACACACATGATCTCTCTTTCTTTGTACTTATTGCTGGCTGACACACTCAAAAATCCTACTTTATCTTTCAACAGTGGCCACGATGATGCATTTATGTCTATACAAAAGCATGAGCACTGGTGGAAGTGGGCACAGAGCAGCCTCCTTCATTTACTGTACAAGAATGCTTCATCCACAACTGAGGTAAGCGACAACAGTGCTGCAGTCATTCACCACTCCACGGAAGTTTGTAAAATACAATGAAAAGTATTCATCCATCCAATGCTGTCCAATGAAAATATGAAAACAATTGACCTTCACCATTCATGCAAGTCTCTACAACCCACTGAAGAAATGTCCCTTTGAAGTAAAGATCTGAATTTGTATTTCATCATTATGAAACCAACAGATGCACATCTTGATTGGAGAGCCAATCGTGTGGAAGACGGAGGTGTCTGACCCATTTCAGGGCCAGGTATGTAACAAAAGGAGACATGCCTTTACATCTTGTATTATACTACTGATATAACCTAAAATCACAATTATGCGCAATCATACTTTCAGTTACTGGAAAAGTTATTGTGATGATTTTGTTTTAAATGTTGGATGAACAAAAAATGTGTGTTGAAAGGGAAACTATTCCGATTTTGCACACATTGAAAACAAAGATTGGTAATAGTTTTCCACAACAACGAAAGAATATAAAATTCTAATGTTCCATTTCTTGTGAAATAACAGCAAAGCAACCACATATTTCTTGAATGATCCACTTTGCTTTAATTTCAAGCAAATAATCGGTCACATGGTATTCCAGCACATCATACAAGACATCATTGCACTTTGCACTCACTCCCCCTGTAGAGTGCACTGTTTCTCAAACATATATACTGTAGTAGTCCAGTGATCACTGTCAATATCATTACATTTAGAGATGAATGATTCTACTGTGACTTTATTAAAGCTACCGTCGTGTCACAGTTACTAGAAGTGTTATATTTGATTTGTGATTTGTTCTGACTGTGCCACTGACTACTCAGGTCTTAGTACCTATGCAAACACCTCCAAAGACATTTGGTCACCTGGGCTGCTACTCGGGACCAAGTGCTACAGTTGGTTTAGGCCACACAAAGTAAGAAACGGACACACGGCAGAAATGATTATTTGAGTTTTTCCTAATTCTGCAGTATTGACTCTAATGTCGCTATTATTGTCACCGTCATCATTCAGTTGTCCTCTCCTCCTCTGCAGGTCTGACGCTGCGTCCAAACTGAAGCTCCTGCGTTCAGGTGACTGGCTGTGCAGACAGACTGTGTCTGTCCAATTCACCTTGTTCAGCCCTGCACCCAACTTGTTCACCAGTGTGACCATGCTCTCTGAGCAGAGCCCCACCGGTGCTCTGCTGCCCTCCGCCAAAGTCCGGTCAGTTAGAGTCTATCACACTCCTGCTGTGTGGGACTATGTTGTCATGGTGTGCCAGGTAAAATGCTACTTTCCCTTTTTTATCTGTGAAAACAACTCGTCTTCAACACCATCATAAAGACACTAAGCAGCTGAAGAAGCAACAAATAACATTGCACTGAGTAACAACATTGGATTAGCATTTAATTTATTGATTGCTGTCGGGACGTAGTGAGAATTTTAACAAATAAAGCAAAAATGTTTATGAACATTTGTTTTTAAGGTTGCTGATGTATTGTCTTCCTCCCCCATAGCTCCTCTTCCTTATCTTGTCCCTTCTGCAACTCTGTCATCAAGTGTACGCTGTAGGGCAGCAAGGCCTGATGGGATACTGGAGGAAACCTTTTAACTGTCTGGAAGTACGTCTTACACACAACATAAACACACACAGGCAAAAATATGAACACCAACATAATGATTAAAACGATTATTTAAAGACTTGCATACACACTGCTTGAAGGTACACATGGAAACCTGCCCCGGCATGCATACACACCAATGCAAATAAGATCACAATGACCTAGCTTGAAGGGTAAAGTAACTTGTCGCTCTTAAACCAACATACCTGTGAAGTTTACAGGTCAAAGTCCACAGCATGGCTTTTACTGTAGAGTATGAAATGTACCTGATTATACTTTTACTTCTCTAGAAATGTACCTCACTTTCTCTCTCTCTCTCTCTGCTTTGCAGGTCAGTTTGCTGACGGTATCTTTAGTGTACTATGTTTATTACATCTGTCACTCGATCGTTGTCTTGGAGGTTGTGGAGCTGCTCCAGAGACACAACCACAGAGGACATGTTGATGTCAGCCTCCTGGCTACCTTGGAACAAGTGAGAGAAAGAAAGAGACGGGAAAACAGATATTTAATGTTGAGAGAGCGGTTCACTGCCGAGCCTGCTTTATTTTACTTAAAGGAAAATGAAAGAGCCTCATCTTTGAGTACTTAACATCATTAAAATGTGACAAAACCTATTACATTACATACAACTAAATGGTAGAGAAGTCCTATCGAGATTATAGTGTGGGTTTTAAAGAGAACAGCAATGATTAAGACGTATGTTGTGTCTGCAGTATATCCGTACTCTGCGTGGCATTATGCTCCTTCTCCTCAACATGAAGTGTGTGGCCGTGTTGAGGGTGAACAGGACCTTGGCATCCTCTGCTACACTCCTCACCCGGTCACTCTCCAGCCTTTTCTGGCCGACGGTAAACTCATTGTTGCAATGACGTCAACTGCTTGATTGTCATTAGAACTTTAAATATACTCCTGTCCAGTTGGACTCGGAAAATGACTGGAAATTATACAGGCAATTTGTGTGCATCTCATTAATGCAGTTTTTTTTTCTGTGTCCTACCCACACATGAAATGCTGACAATGTCTTTCTGGATTTTCACCCTCTTACAGCAGCATAATAAGACTTGTTTATTTGGGTATTTCTCACTAAATAGTCAGGATGTAATTATTTAAGAATGGGCATTCGGAAAGAAACAAAGCGCAGGCTCACGAATCAGACAGAAAAGACACAAATGTTCTCAATCTTCTTTTCTTTAGATTTCAGGTCTCATTCTGATGGTGGCGCTGGCCTGCGTTGGGAATCTCCTGTTCGTACAAAGATCCTGGGCCTTCAGCTCACTGCCCCGCTCCCTTCAGACCCTGCTCGGTCACTGCTGGGGCTTCAGGGCCGTTCGGGGCCTTCCCTTCTCTGGCCGGGATTTCCTTTACCGTGGAGTTCTCTATCTGTCCTCTGTGGTGTGGACAGCAGTGGTACATATATACCATACAATATAAATGTTTTTTTTTTCTTTGTAAAAATTGCAACTGAATGCATGCAACTTATTCTCAGTGGTACAAACAATCTGTCTCTCTCGTAGGTGATAGGTGTGGTGTCCTCATTGGTCAGAAGTTCTAAAAGATCTCAAAGCTGGGCGAATGTCTTCACCATAGCAGAATTAGCCGACTACATCAGACGGAGGGTCTCTGAGCTCATTGGGCAGCGTAGACGAGCATGCATTGAAAATCATGCGGAAGGGAAGGTGAGGAAACTATCAAACTGAGATTCTTTTATTGAGAAAATACATTTTGCAGACTTGAAAGTTGAAAGTGTATGATTTTATAGATTTCATTGTCAAATTACCTTGCTGTGAAAATCTGAGACAGGATTAATATCTCATGCTTCTGGCAATGCGACTTTGTGGGTTTCTGAAAATTAAGAATATTTTTCCTGTAAATCCTGTAGCCTCTTATCCATACCTCAAATATCACACATTGCACTTACATTTGTAGAGTTTACATTAACTTTGCCCTCTGGTTTTTCAGACTTATTTCTTCGAAGAGTTTGAAAGCTTAGTGGATGAACTATTGTTCAGACTCGATGCCCTCTCAAACAGTCTGCAACCCACTCTGCCCCCCAAAGCCCACCACTACAGCGAGGAGGACAGTCCTGTCATCCTACAGCAGCCCTCCAACATGGACGCACAGGTGAGCCTGACACCAAAAATTATGAAAAAACATGATTTTAAAAAGGTGTATTCTGGAAACAGAAACAGTGTTTGAACAGTGTGATTATGTTACAGGCACAAAACTACCTCTCCCTCCCTGAGTCAACATCACGCATCAGCGTTTGGACAGAAGATGTTCTGGAGGAGCGAGTTAATGAATGGACTAAAACAAATGACAATTGCTGCTTTAGTAAAACACAGTCCACACATACAGAGGTGCTGGTGGAAGTTCTAGTCCACCAGGAGCCTGGGACTGTGAAGTCAGATAAACAGTAGGGTCCTTATGGAGATAACAATTGTGGATGGGACACAAGCATTGGGCAAGCATTTCGATACTTAGTCCTTGTTGCAAAAACTGCATAACTAGTTGTTCATGACTTGAGTTGAATGGTTTACAAAACACAAACACGCCGTTGTAATGCATACATTTTGTATGAGTACATGTATTTTAGTTAGATTCTCTGTATTGCCCATCCTGATTCCTTAAGAACCGAGAGCTGTTATCATTGAGATGTACACCAAATAAAGTGATCCTTTACTTTAATGTAGTTGTAACCTGTCAATCCAAAAGGTATTTTCCTAAATTTGTATTGACGCGTCAAAGTCGCATATATTTCTTTGCAAACAATGAATGTCCTTTGTGTCATTTTTAAAAATAAGAACACCTTGTAAATAGTCCTCCTTAGATATTATCTAAGGATATATCCTCAATATATTGTTTTTTATGATACTGACTTGCTCGGAAAATATCTAAAATGTTGACCTTCAGGCTTCGAAGACTGGATTGTGATGAATATTCATTATTTGTGCATCAAATGAGGGTAAAATGTGTCCTCTCTCAGAGTTGCACTCAAATGATCATGTAATCTAGCACTAAATAAAGTGTTTCGTTTTAGTTTTAGTCATACTTCCTTCGTGGACGTTTTCCAAGACTGGTCCAAAGAAGAGGGAAATGATCAATACAAGTATCCAATAGCATCACCCAACGTATAATTGAGTGGCGAACTGTGATTGGACGACAGGCCGAGGATGAGGACCAATCACAACGTGGCAAGTCAGACAAGTTCCAGACGGAGGAGGTGTTGTGCCTGAAGTGGGCACTGATTAGTTTGTATGAAACCACGAACCAAAGGCGTCTACAACCACACGTCAGTATTGATCCGGACAGCGGGTCTGTTCAGCCGACACAGTGTTTTGATGATATTCATCAGTGTTATTAGCTCATTTATTTAACCGGATACTTGTGAGAAGCACTTCTTTAACATAACAACGGGCCGCATTACCCTTTTTGGACAATGAAGAAGGTTGCTCTGCTGCTGATTGTGTTGCTCGGCGTTGCTCATTTTGCAACTCTGAGCCGATGTGAAGATGGTAAGTCCCGAGCCTTTTTACGCGTTAATTGCAACTGAATATGTTGTTTAAGTAAAGCAATGTCGCGGTTTCTGTGCGTTTCCTGCTCGTTATTGTTCGGCAAACTAAGCTAACAGTTAGCTAAGTTACTGTAGCTACTCTGTTAGTTCTGTTAGCACGATAGCTAACAGTACACGTGAGCTAACGTTAATTAGTGTCATCAGGACTGCCACACACGTCATGTTGTAGTGTGTTGTGACAGTAAAGGTGTAACCCTCACGTGCGAACAGGATGCTGCTGCTACACCTTATGCTCATACATGTCTTGTTTATTTTACCCTAGCCATTAAACTACTACTGCCCAAGCTCGTGCTCGTGGAATCAGTTTATGTCCCTTTTTTCCTTGTTTGTTGTGAGATGTTGCAGAGGAGAAGAAAGATGCTGAAAAAGAAGCCAGTGAGGAGGAGGAGGAGGATGAAGAAGATGACACAGAGGTGAAAGAAGAGAACGGAGTGCTGGTTTTCACCAACGGCAATTATGACACCTTCATGGAAGGCAAAGACACGGTGCTGGTTGAGTTTTATGCCCCGTGGTAAGTCTGTTATTCCTCCAGGACATTCCCTATTCACAAATGTTTCATGCTTTACATGTCGCTGCTAACTTTGACTTTTTTTGTGTGTCTTCTTTCTGTATCCTTTTAGGTGTGGCCACTGCAAACAGTTTGCCCCAGAGTATGAAAAAATCGCCCAGACTCTTAAGGAGAACGACCCTCCTATACCTGTGGCCAAAGTGGACGCAACGATAGCCAATGAGATAGCGAGCAGGTTCGAAGTGTCGGGCTATCCCACCATCAAGATCATGAAAAATGGGCAACCTGTGGATTACGACGGAGCAAGAACAGAGGCGGGTAGGGACATTGAATTCATGTAATCATCATCGCACACACACACACACACACATTTAAAAAAAAAAAAAAAAAAAAGGAATTAGTGGTCTTTATGTTAACTGTTTTTTGCAGCTATTGTGGCCCGGGTGAAAGAGGTGGCTCAGCCAGACTGGAAGCCCCCCCCTGAGGCGACACTGGTGCTGACAAAGGACAACTTTGATGAGACCGTTAACAACGCAGACATCATCCTGGTGGAGTTCTATGCTCCATGGTCAGTCGGGAGATATATGAACTACAGATTGTTTAGTAAATGTCACACCGACATCCATTGGAGTGATAGTCAAGTGTTTCAATAGCCGCTGTTAAGACTTATAAAAAAACGTAATTATTTGCCTGTTCTAAATCTCCTTCAGGTGCGGACACTGTAAGCGTTTGGCTCCAGAGTTCGAGAAGGCAGCCCAGGACTTGAGCAAGCGCTCTCCTCCCATTCCTCTGGCCAAGGTGGACGGCACCATCGAGAGCGAGCTAGCCACGCGTTTTGAAGTTTCGGGCTATCCCACCATCAAGATCTTCAGGAAAGGCAAAATGTTCGACTACAACGGACCCAGAGAGCAGCACGGTATTGGACACTAACACGAGTCGTGGTTTTCCATGTTTCTATGCATACAGGCCTGAGAGCACATTTTACTTCCAGTTCATCCATCACAGTTGATCTGCTCTTTCCCTCCAGGCATTGTTGACTTCATGGCAGAGCAGGCAGGGCCTCCCTCCAAGCAGGTCCAGGCAGTGAAACAGGTGCAGGAGCTCGTCAAGGATGGCGATGACGCCGTCATAGTCGGCGTGTTCTCCAGTGATCAGGATGCAGCCTATGCGATCTACATTGAGGCCTGTAAGTACCATGAGCCTGGAGGTGTGTTCAAAGCAAGTGGTAAAGATCATTTCTGCTTCATGCACGTTTGTGCTTTATGAAGGAAACTTTGGTGTCGGAGTTCTAATATCTCTTTAAAATGAACATGTGGCTAATATTTTCTTTGCCGTCTTTCCGGCAGGTAATACACTGAGGGAAGACTTCAGCTTCCGTCACGCCTTCAACTCCGAAGTGGCCAACCTGCTCAAAGCGTCGCCCGGTCAGATTGTCATAGTTCAGCCTGAGAGGTTCGGCTCCAAGTACGAGCCAGCGTCTCACACACTTGCAGTAAAGGTACTTCCTGTGTGATCATGTTCACTAGTTGTGTTTTTCATTGGGTATGAAACTCGATCATAAATGACTGTGCCTTCTTTCAGTTCTAGTATCGGTGTAAAATAGATTTTACCTGACAAAAAACAATTATATCCTGACTTACTTCGAGAGAGTCACTTCTGAGGTCTTGACTCATTCGTGCGTTTATCACATAGGACTCTACGTTGGTGTCAGAAGTGCAGGAGTTCTTCAAAAAACATGAAATCCCTCTGGTGGGCCACAGAAAACCAAGCAACGATGCCAAGCGCTACACCAAAAGACCCCTGGTGGTCGTGTACTATGGAGTTGACTTCAGCTTCGACTACAGGAAAGGTGAGCTTCTCCTCGTTGATGGGTGTGACCTGGGATGTTGTTAAACGGCTAGTATTCAGGAGTATAGCTTTGACTTTCACTGTCCTTAAAGTTTAGTTCTGCTTCTGCTCATTTATTGCTCTTTTAATTATTTGTCATAATTCTGTTTGTTAAACTTAATGCAGCTATAACAGGTTATCCGCAGGGTCTTAAATTACTCACAAGTGGAGCTTGTTTTTATATGGTTGTTTGTCCAAATAGGTTGAACGCTGAAGTTTGCATGAATGTGATTGAACATACGATACAATGACATTTTGTGACTTTCACGTCGCATTTTTTGAAATACTACATTGATGAATTCTTTAACATATACTATCACGTTTATTGCGTACTTTCATATGACTTTTTAAAAACATTTTATAGCATACTATACTGACTTTAAGATTTCTTTTTTTTGGCATGCTGGACTTTGAATAATTTTTTTAATTTGTTTTACATCATACAATACTTAAAGCCATTTTATGACCTAAAATACGATACATTTTTTCAACACATGATAAGAGGACTTTTTATGACTTATTTCGATTTACTATGCCTTAACTTTATTCGGCATACTATGCAACGATGATTACTACAGTTTTTTCCGGCTAGTTGAAAAGGCTATACTATGACTCTTTAATGGTTAGTTTTATGACATACTATGCTTTATTTGACACACTAGGGACTGGGCACTTTTTCTTTTTTTCAACATACTGACATTTGTTTGCAACACACTAATACTTCCTTTCCTTTTTAGCTACGCAGTTCTGGAGATCCAAGGTGCTCGAGGTGGCCAAGGACTTCCCAGAATACACGTTTGCCATTGGTGATGAGGACGACTACGCAGAAGAGCTGAAGGGCCTGGGCCTGAGCGACAGCGGAGAGGAAGTCAATGTGGGACTTCTGGCAGATGAAGGCAAAAAGTTTGCTATGGAGCCAGAGGAGTTTGACGCCGACGTACTGAGAGAATTTGTTATGGCTTTCAAGAAAGGTTAGTGTTATGTGAATTTTGAATGTCATTTCAGCATGGTTTAAAAACCTTCAACGACACTTTCTGAACGTTGTGAATTTGTGTCACGTCCACAGGAAAGCTCAAACCCATCATCAAATCCCAGCCAGTGCCAAAGAACAACAAAGGGCCGGTCAAAGTTGTGGTAGGAAAGACCTTCGAGGAGATCGTCATGGATAAAGAGAAGGATGTCCTGATTGAGTTTTATGCTCCCTGGTGTGGCCACTGTAAGAAACTGGACCCTGACTATTTGGCCCTCGGCAAGAAGTACAAGGGGGAGAAGAACCTGGTGATCGCCAAGATGGATGCCACAGCCAATGATGTGCCAAATGAGAGCTTCAAAACAGAAGGCTTCCCTACGATATACTTTGCCCCGAGCGACAGTAAGCAGAACCCCATCAAATTTGAAGGTGAAGACAGAACAGTGGAGGGCTTCAGCGCGTTCTTGGAGAAGCATAGCACAAAGCTATCGCAGAAGAGAGATGAACTTTGAAACTGTCTCTTTGGATGATTATCTGAGAACTCTTAAACATGCTCGGGGTGAGGGGAAGGAATGCGGTTACTGAGTTGCTATGTTCAATCATCTTTTTTTGAGTTTGTTCATTCCGAGAGATTAAGCTTTCGTCTGTCTCTAAAAGCATGTACGTGCTGTTGAAGATCTGTCTTTTTCAATAAAACTGTAAATGATGGGAGCTTTGTGGGCCAGCATTAAGATGTGAGATTTTGTTACTGTGACTCAATACAAGCTATTCAGCTAATTTATTCCAAATGTAAGAGGCATTTTATATTCAAAAAAACAAGTATTCTAGAAATTAGTTTTTAATATTAGTTATACAGATTTCAACCAATTGGTAATCAGCGAACATGCTATTGATACTTTCAACTAATTTGGCGGCATAAGTCTTGACAGGACAGTGATGCCTCTAGACACTAGACATAACATGCAATCAACAATATAACGTACTTTTGTGCATTTAAAAACCTGGCCAGGTAACACTTAAGTGCAAATGATTACATCTTCACATATACACAGGACGTCTCATGTTCACTAGCTGTCTAAATTAAGACAGTCTGCAAGGTTCTTCGCTGTTGCAAAACGGTGACGATATCTGATCTTACGAGATGACATGAAGACTTCTTGCCTCCGTCTCACAAAGGCACTTGAAGATACTGGAAATGAATGAGTTGCTTCTCGAGATGGCGGTTATGAAAACTCTTGTGTGAACCGTATGTGGAAATCACTGATCTTTTGCAGCACAATCTTCAGCTTCTCAGTGGGAGGCAAGATGGTCATCCTGGATGCAACAGCAGGAAGAAGGATGTGGGTTAATGGCACGTGTAGTGAATTACTTTGAGTTTAATGCTCATTCTGCCATCGTGACCTCAATTTAGGAATCAAAACAAATAAAAATGCACTTGTGCAGTACAGGTTCAAAGCAGTCTTTATATAAAAAGTATATATAAAAAAGTCTAATCAGGTTTAAAATGGCCAAAAATTAACTTGAAGATTCACTTTGCAATATATTGATTATAATGCAGAAAAAGCCATAATATTAATGGCCAATGTATGGTCACAGTATGCTTGCAATAGGTTCCTTATGTTCCATTAAGTTGAGGAACAAACTGTTTGAAATCTGTAAAATGTCCAGAACAGAGATGGTATAGCCAATGCGAACCTGAAGTGGAAGGTCCCCTCTCTCTGGCCAAAGCCACTACCAGGCACCAGGCAGATGCCCTCCTCCTCCAGCAGCTTCATGCAATAAAACATGTCTGGGACATGGCCTTCCTCCTGTAGATGGACACACATGCACGTTTGAACACGTCCACACAAGACAAGTAAATTGGGGTGAGGCTCTTTTGTGACATACGGTGGGTGTGCAGAGCAGACCTTTGCCTTGTCGATGGCCTTCTGCGGTAGAGCGATGCGGGGGAAGGTGTACATGGCCCCCTGCACAGGGTTACAGGTGATACCAGGTACTGTGTTGAAGATTTGCTCCGTTAGCCCCGCCTTCTCTGCTAAATCTGCCAACACCGCTGTCCGCTCCTGAAGGAGAAGCAAGAGTTGAAAGATTTATGGAGTGTATTTATGAATTCTTCAATATATCTATCCTGATAATGAGAATAGTCTGACTTCCATTATTTACATCCCTTCGGTGGATTTTTCAATGTGGTACTGTATATTACCACCTGAATAAAATCCCTTGGAACTCAAGTTTTTTTTTTTTTTTCAAACTTTATGAACATACAGTACATGGACGTACAGGTGTACGACAGATTGTAGGAAACTAGCTGCTTCAATTGAAGGCTGCATTCGGAGAAACAATGAGTAAAACTGGTATTTTTGTTTCTGGTCTTGATTGGAACTACCGGTACACCCAATAGTAGAAAACAATTTATTAAAAAGTCATGAAAAAGTGCTAAAAAGTCACAGTATAGTATGTTGAAGAAAGTCATGGAAAAGTCATAGTATGGTATGGCAAAAACGGTCAACGTATAGTATGTTGAAAAGAGTAATAAAATAGTCAAAGTATAGTTTGTCGAAAAATCTTGTAAAAAAGTCATAGTAGGCCTATAGTATGTCGGGAAAAGGCATTAAATTGTCATAGCATAGAATGTAAAAACCGGGCCGTGGATCATTTGGGACCGGGCCGCACAGAAAGAATAAATATTATAATATTTCCGTTTGACTATCAGAGTCTGAAAGAAGTTTTATTTTGAAAAATTACCGGATTCTTTCGCAATTTCATCCGCCTGTGCCTCTTGACACATGTCAAGACGCTCGTCTCGGTCACGTGATATGTTACCTCAAAAATGAAGCCCACAAACTCGCGAAAATTTGTGAATAACTTTTGGAGAGCTTCTTTGCAAAGGGGAAAATGCCCACTAAGGAGACAGAAGAAGAGCCTACAACTTCCAAGAAAATGAAAGCTGAATTTAACAGACAATATCAGGAGTCTAATTAAATATCAGGGGTAATTCTGCAGAGAAACAAGCTCAGGGCTCCCACTGATTCAGCGTTATTGTGAGTTGTATTTATTTATGCATTTTATATTTGTTTTCATGCCGATCGCATCATTTCATTTCGTCGTGTTTTTCCGCCACACCTGAAGGCCGGCCCGTGAAAATATTGTCTTACATGAAACCGGTCCGTGGTGCAAGAAAGGGGCTACCTCACACAATCGCCCAAGACGTGTGCGTGCCAGCTGCCAAAGCGATGGTGGAATGTATGATTGGAGAGAGAGAAGCAAACAAGTTGGACGTGATCCCGGCGTCCAACAACCCTGTCCCGCGCCGTATCGATGCTTTGTCCGAAGACATCCTGGCTACATTCTGTACACATGACATCATTGCACTTCTGTCCATCCTGGGAGAGGGATCCCTCCTCTGTTGCTGTCCCACAGGTCTCTCCCTCTTCTCTCCCCGTTAAAGGGGTTTTTTGGGGGAGTTTTTCCTGTTCCGATGTGAGGGTTCCGGGACAAGAGGATGTCATATGTGTACTGATTGTAAAGCCCTCTGAGGCTAATTTGTAATTTGTGATTTTGGGCTATCCAAAAATAAATAGAATTGAATGGAATTGAATTGAATATGTCGAAAAAAAGTGATAACTTAGAATAGTATGTTGAAAACGTCATTAAAAAAGTCATAGCATAGTATATCAAAAACGGTCATTACAGTATGTTGACAAAAGTAACAAAAAAAGTCATGGCATAGTATATCAAAACAAGCAAAAATAGTCATAGTATAGTATGTCGAAAAAAAATAATCATAAAAGTCAGAGTATATTCTGTCGAAAAAGGTCATGAAAAAGTCATAGTAAAGTATTTTGAAAAAAAGGCATGAAGAATGGCATAGTATAGTACGTTATACTACAGTAGGTCAAAGAAAATCACGGTATAGTTTGTCAAAAAAAAAAGCCATGGCATAATATGTCATTAAAATAAGTCTCAGTACAGTATGTCATAAAAAGTCACAGCATCGTAAGACAGAAAAATCTCATCATGAAAGGTAATAATAAACTTTACAGGTGGGCTATATGGGATGAATTGATATGGACTTTGCAAGCAGCTACAGCCATGTGTAGCAGTCGAGCACTATGCAGTCTGGTGCCTCACGGTGGGTGAAATTACACATTTCCGTTGCCGTTCTTCTCATTGACAGATCTAATGAGCTGCTTTCTGTGCATAGATTACATTTATATTAGTACATTCTGTGTTAGCGATACACTCAGACCACAGCTAGGATGTGTGCTAGCTGGTGTGTTCCTCAGACCTTCATAAACGTGTTGTAGGAGGGCTCATCAGGCTGTGGGGGGTTGACCACCATGTCCAGGAGAGCTTGTCCGGGAACAGGGGCGCAAAGACGCACCGACACGATTTTGGTTAGTTGAGCCTTCACTTCAGGGTCCATGTTAATCACCTCCATGTAGCCGCTACGGAATCCACACCTGACAAAAGCAAACAGAGGAAAGAAGGAAGTCAAAACACAAAGTACACTCTTAGTACAGGTGATGGACACGTCAGCAGCAGGAGCTATTAGTTTGTAGAAGTACAACTCCAAGGATCTTTTAAGTATTAATAAAGAAGAAAACCTTTTGTAGGTTTCATACACAAGTGCAGTCTGTGTGTGTCTAGCTACTCACTCTCCCATGTAGCATTTGGAGGTGGAGTGAAAGGAGGCCATCTCCACTGTAGTGGAGTACTCTGGTCCCATCTCAAACAACACCCTTTTAAAGGAGTGAAACTTACAGCCCTCTGCATACACATTGTCCTGGTAGACCTGAAGTGGGAAAACACTTTATTAAAAGCACATCATTATCCATAACGGAATAAACTGAAGTGTGCAGCATGTCTTCAAGAGTAAAAAAGGATCATTAAACCGCCACGACGAGCTACTGTGCTCATAGCAGGTTATATTCTGTATTTAACTTCTGTACGTGTCATGTTACCATTTTCATTAAGTCACATATTAACTTCACTGAATGTTTTGAAACTTGTCTATTTGAAATGTATTCAGTCATCAACAAGGATGATGGATACATTTGTGTCCTTACTTTTTGATGAGGTCACAGAAATGCATGACGTCAACAGATAATTAGCAGAAAGTGAATTGTTGTGCTGCTCTGTGTGTGGGTTGAAACTGTGAATCTTATTAGAATTCTGGTTGCATCCCGAGTAGTGTTGTGAATGAAGCCAGTCAACTTGCTTTGACGTCACTAGTTTTGCTCTGCAAGACTGAAGAAACTGGCAGAGAAAAACGTCTGAATTGAGGAAATGTGACGGTGCGTTACTTCATCAGCCATGAGGAAGAGATGCTCCTCTTTAGCGAATCGGATCACATCTTCAATGCACTGCCTGCTCTGGACCTGACCTACCACACAAGGACAAGCAGAGTTCGTCGATGCAAGTCGGCGTGCACGTACACACACCGACCAAATTACACAATTCCCGGCAACCGTTTAATTTAACACACAGAAACGACTATCACCAGACATACCAGTGGGGTTCCCGGGGTTGATGATGCAGATTACGCGGGGATTACAGTGCTGCCTGGCTGCGTTGACGGCTCTCTTTAGCTCGGCAATATCCAGACTCCAACACTTGTCCTCATCCAGGTAGTAATTGATCTGCACGGCGGCCAGTTCTGCCAGGGCCGCCGAGTACAGAGGGTACTGGGGGATGGAGATCATTACTCCAGTACGGTCACGGCCCTCGCCACACACCAGCAACTTCAGCATGGTCTGGGGTTGTAAGGGAGGAAGAAGACGGGAAAGGAGGGTAAGACAGACAGAATGAAAGTTGAGGTGGTAGGAGTAATATTGGAGAATGAAAGAACATACAGTGTATAGACCGCCGGTGTCAGAAAAACATCTGCAATATTTAAAGTTGATATCTGTACGAGACCGAGAGCATTTTGCCTTTCAACGGCTCTCGACATGGAGACAGCTGAGACACGACAGCCAATTTCCCCTTTCCTACTTCCCTTGCTTGTACCACACCCATATTCGAACTCTGCCTTCATTTTGATCTCAGCTACACACCTGTTAAGTTTTGTGACTGAATCATGACGGTTGTGAACACACACACACACACACACGGTCAAAACACGGGTCAAGTTACAGATGAGTTACAGCAGAGTATATCATTAACAAAGGTGGATAAGACACAGATTCATAAGCGAGCGACACTAAAAGTATGTCACCTGTGCCACATTAAAGCAATGCATCAACTCGTGCCTTTGCCTACAGTATGTCAGCACTTTGGGGAAGAGACAATAAACGGTGTAACCCATACCACGATGGCATCGCTGGCTCCGGTGGAGAGGTAGATGTTGTCGGGGTTGGAGGGGATTCCACCATCTCTCTTCTCTATGTAGCGCGCCACATCCTGACGAATGCACTCAATGCCCTGGCTGGTGCTGTAGGCCCCTAGAACACATGAAAATGAACTTTGAATCAAACAAAAAAAAAAAACACACACACACTACATTGATCGGTTGACGCTCTGTTTAAATAGTGCACAGACTGTCCAAATAAATGATTAATGAGTAGACAGATGGAGGTGGATGCTAATGACGTGCGCGTTGGGAGGGAGGGGACGTAAATGTGGTTGGTGGAGTGAGCGGGAGTGGTCTGACCTATACTCTGGCCTCCGCAGGCATCGAGAATACGCCGCGCTCTTTGCTTGGCATCCTCCGGGAACTTGTTGTCCTCCAGGAGATCCGGGTAAGTACACAGGGCCAAGACCTGAGAGAGGAAGACGGGCGTCTTACAGGCATTCTGGTAACATTCCGCGTGTATGAAAAGTAGTGAGTCCTGTTTTCATGAATGCTACTTTGTTGTCAAACAACAAGCACTCAAGTGAATTGAGGAAAAACGGTAGCGGTCCTACCTGTCTGAGAAATGTGATTGGTTTCTGGCCCATTGCGTGCGCATCGCCGATGTTAGCCTTGATGACTTCCGCGAAAGGTTTCTTGACTCCCTTGAAAGACAAACACAGGGACGGGCAGGTCAATCTCTTGATTACCCATGATAGAACAGGTGTGGAAGGTGTAGAAAATACTGAGACGGTGGGGAAAAAGTGAGAACCTGGTGACTCGGTCATCTCTCACATGTAGCGACAGCTCCTTAACAAACAGGAAGTGCGTGACGACACAACGAGAAGGGAAGGAGACACACAAGTTAAGATATATTGCAAACTTCAAGACTTAAAAAAGGAACACAACTATTATTGTGTAAATCGACATGTTATGACATCTTGACTTGACCGTGCAGTAGTGACATTTAAGCAGAATGGAGAGAGAACTCTTCATTTCTGCATTTTCTGCACAGCCAGTCTATTACTAATCTGATAATACTAATGGGGTTTATCGATATCGGCTGCAGGACGCAGACATTCATCTGTGCAGTACATCACTGTAACGGATATCGTGGTAAGTAGCAGTGCACGCAACTCAGAATCTGAAGTATCTGAAGTAGCAATAGAAACAAAAACCCGGCACTCACCGATAAAGTGCCTTCTTATTGATCATGGGCAAAAGAACAAACTTGTTTCAGCTAGAAGCCATTATCAGCGTGATTGAAACCAGTGCAATTAATAAAGAGAACATAAGATAAACCGTTATTCGTCCTACGGCAGGGACATTTGCAGGATTACAGCAGCACAGTCGAACAAACAAGAGACATAAGTAGAAAAACAAGACCAAAACAAGTACAATAAATACGTAATTAGTCCACAGAGGGAGGTTTAGGGGCTAATTAACTGTTTGTACGTTTGTGACTTTACCCACAGCATCATTTGGGGAACATGAGCTATACTCATTACCGACTCCTTGACACTGCAACGTAAAAAGAATCTCCAGAAGTATTTTTTGTCAAGAACCAGCTGGGTGAGTTGTACCAAATAAAAAGTGTCGAGCTGCTTCTAAACCTTCCTTGTGAGGAACATTTGTGCAGAGGCTTACAATGTCCATATTGCAGACATTTGGTTCAGGAAGTAAGGAGCATTTTGCATTTGTACAGCTTCAAATTGTCCATCCCAGGCTGACAGCTTTCAGAGACAGAGGGTGAGTAACTACATCACACTTGTGTTGATCTCTCATCTAAGTTGTAATCAAACCAGAGACACAGATAGTCCCGCACACAAGCATCTTCTGTTTTGCACAGAGTCTGGTTTGGCTTTTGGAGCAGGAAGCGCTGGGGCTCATGGAGACACAACCCCTCTTCTGTTGAGGGTTGTGGATTGACTCAAGAATTGGCTTAATCCAATCATGTGAAGTCACCATTCCGCTTCATTGCATCATCGTTATCTCCTTCGAGCTGATCAGACCGGCACACAGTATGTTGGTGCCTGTGAGTCTGTTTGCTGTTCACAACATGCGGCTGCAGCTGTTGCTGTTGATCAGATGAGGTGAAATTGACAAAAGATGTCCCCTGCTACTTCATACCAGGGCGGAGCAATGAGGTTTAAATAGATGCCGAGACAACCACGAGGTTTTTGCATTTAAATCACATCATTGAACTAATTGTCATTGCATTTCACTGTATGCTGATGCAAAATACAGCGGAAATACGATGCCAAACTAAACTGAAAATGTCCAAAGAAATTCATATTTGACTTATTGTGAATTTAAAAACACAATTGCATAGCGGGAATTAGATTGTCCTAAAATGAAACTCAAGCTCTAAATGTGGCCAGCTGCTTCTCTCGCTGTCGAGCACAGAGGAAGTGAAAGGCCCATCTCAACCAAACACATCCAAATATCGCCTTTCATGCACATTTCAGGATTAGACTCGGCTAACAATATTAGTTTTACTGTAAACCCTTTTCAAGTCAAGTCAAAGCTGCACAAAGTCAATACATTTAAAAAAAAAAGAAAAAGTGCCAAATAAAAACAGTTCTGGAGTCTGAACCCCGATTGTCTGTTCATTAGTTTGATGGATCTGAATTGCTCTGAACTTGTTTCGCCCTCTTTGTTTGCCAGTGTGTAAATATCCTGTTACCGTCTCTCAGTGCAAACATGGAGGTGATCAAACTGATGCCTCATTTCATCTGGTTTGTGTAATGTTTAAAAGGTATGCTCTTCACATGGTCAATTTGATGATTCAGCACATTTCGCTTTTTAAAATACCAGGCATAAAGGCCTCCAAGGGCACAGGGACAACTTTACTTTTGACCCGAGTCAATATCATCAGCTCTATGGCCTTGCGTGATTAAAAGAGCAGCGCCCACAAGATTCGTTGGGCTCGCGTGGAAATCAGATGGCAGTTTGTTTGAAATCAAAGTAATTGGACGCAGCACGTTTTACCTCGTCCCCGGCCTTGTTCTGGAGCAACAAAGACGCTGCTGTTGTCTGGGAGCCGGTCGGTTCCCCGGCTCAGCGTCGCGTCCTCCTGCTCACTCAGCACCAGGCACTGATTACAGCAGCGAGCCAGGCCAAGAAACCCTGACCTGAATACACCAAAGCTGGATGTGACATTTTCTGTGATTCAACAAACTCATAACTCAATAAAACCTCTTATGTATTACTCTCCATTGTCACGGACAATGCAGACTTGCCATCAGATCCGAGCCTGAAAAAGCACCGTCATGCCAGATGTCTGGGTTAGGATTATATTAGAAGAGTCCTTCCCCACACCAGTGCACGCCTGCACAAACACACACTTGCATAAAATCCGCTGAGCCATCAGGAAAAGTGTTCCAGTCACAGGTCTGACAGGAAGCTCACCCGCAGACCGCTGTAGTGATGTAAACCCTCCTGACCCCTCAGAAAACTCCCGGATTTTACATTTCAGATTGTTTTCACTCACATTTAGTATAATAAATGTATAACGCAGGTTTGTCTAAAACTAATGTACGTGGGTCAAATTGCAAAACTCTCCTCTGGACTTTGGATTGGACCTTCACGAGGAAACACTTTACGGCTCTGCAGCCAATGATTCCAGTTATTCCTGGCAAAGAAGTTTGTCTCCTTTTATAAGAGGAGGAAGAAAAACAAAACAACAGATTACCAAGAACTCGAGCACTTTCAGTTGAACTGGGTGCTGCTTGTTCATGGACCTCCTTCCAGAGAAAAGGCCTGTGACGCTGCTGGGCCTGCCAGCTGCAGCTTTGTCCTATGAACTTTCTCCAGTGAGGAGAAGGAGGCGGGAGAAGGAGGCGGGAGAAGGAGGCGGGAGAAGGAGGAGGGAGAAGGAGGAGGGAGGTGGGCAAACCAGGGAGACAAAAGAGGATAGAGAATGTACCCTCTCATCTTACATAATAACACTCCACGATACACACATCCTCTCAGGCCACCTCGGGCTAGAGCAGTAGTCCGACGCGCTTGGAACTGCCTCTTACAAGAGAACATACAGAACTGCAGCGAGGGTTGCATTACAGCCTGTTCAAAAGGCTCCCCTCCCCGCTCAACTTGCATTCCTTAGGAAAGCATGGCGGATCAATAGTACCACAGTAATATGTAACAGGAGTTTGAGTGCTGCGCAGGACATAACAGCCCCACCACTGCTGGCGTTAAAGCCTTTTAAAAGTAGACCTCCTGTCTATTTCCTGCAGCCACTCAGCATAAACTGTCCGCGGACAGCATTATTGATCAGGGCTATGCTCTCTGTCCTCACCACTAAACTTCTCACCATATCTTCAGGAAACAGAACACTTAACTCACTGTCAACTGCAGCTGGTGTGCAAATCAAATATTTTGTGTTCACAAAACACACACACACACACACACACACACACACACACACACACACACACACACACACACACACACACACACACACACACACACACACACACACTATTTGATACCACAGATTCCGTTTGGGATGGGCCTATTATATATCCGCTTTTATCTTTGTGAATAAGAAAACAATAACCCCAAAATGTGATGTACATGCATCATCCAATTTATTAAATAAGTGAACAGCTTTTCATAACTTCCACCGACTCCCTAATGACCGCCACATCACCACTGCAGTAACAGCCTCTTTATCTTTCTCCTTGTGCGTTAACAAACTCAACTCCGGTTCACGTGCACCGAGGTGTGCGCGTGTCACAGCCCCCACCCACCACCCCCTAAAAAAAAGAAACACTTGGCGTTTACCTCTTTCAGCTCCTTCTCTATCTGCAGAGCCCGCTGGACTATGGCACCGCGGACCGCGTACTCGACCTTCCTCACATTGGGGTTCATGTTGTCCAAATTCAGCACCTTGACCCGGCTCGCGGAGCCGTTCGCGGCATGCTGTGACATGATTATGCCACGAGCAAAACTCCGTCTCACAGCGGACTGTAGAGCTTGAACGGGAAAGAAGATTTAGACGCTTCAAGAATGAACAACTGTGACTGTACATGAGCGAGAAAAGTGTTTGCAGCTGTTACCAGTTGTTCGGCAGGAGTCGGCTCAGCGCGTGTGTGTACTTCCACTATGACTCCTCTGAGACACAACAGTGACAGAGCGTCATATCCCGGTTTATCCTCCCACCCTGCCCGCCACGCCTTTGCTCGCCTCCGCCCATGGTTGGCTGGATTCCTTCAGTGCCTTCGCTTCTGGCTCTCGGCGTGCCGAATGATGCCTTTACGTGCCGTCGGAAATAAAATATATGAACTTGCGCACCGCGGTCGGAGTTCACTTTTAGGAATAACAGACTTGCCCACTTGAGTGGAGTAAGGAGATATGTGTCACTGCAAAATCAGTGACAAATAAGAAAATGCATTCATTCATTATGGACTGTAACTCAAATGTTTTCCAGTTCTGTATTGGAGTATTGAGAAAAACCTCATTAGCTATTGTAAAAGTATCAATACAACAATATAAAAACATTCAAAACTTAAGCCCCACGTATTGATTTTTTTGCCACTTGGAGGCAGACATGACAAAAAATGGCTAATTTGTACAAACCACTGAGGGGCTTTTACCTTTCGAGCTCTGTGACATAAGAGTGTATCTTACAACACTGCTGGGGGTTTGTTTTGGTGTTGCAAGGAATCATGGGGCAGCATTTGGTCAGAGATCCTTTAATCTATCATGTGCCCTGCTTAAAGAAGAGATTTCCGGATAAAACCCTCAGATTTCAAAGGTTAAAGCTCATTTTCCTAATTTTGCTACATTGTTTATATCAATTTAGTTGATACAAAATAAACGTAACTGTAGCTCACACCCAAACGGACTTTAAAACAAGACTGAGAACATTTTTTTTGAATGAAATTGTTAAAGTTCCTTTGAATGTCTCTTTTGTTTTTGGAGAAGAGAAAGTGAGCCACAGAATTAGCTGCCGGTGTGTGAGAAGGACAAAGTGTGAGAAAGAGAAACCTCCAGATGCCTTGGAAAGGGCTTGGGGAAGACATTTGATATCTCAATCCAAAACGGTTCACAAACAAGCATGTGACGTACCGGCGACCTTGTGTGATGCCGTGCGTATTTTTGGCATGTGTCACACGATGGTCTGTTCCATTTCGCCATTCCCTAATTTTTTAAAGACAGATCAACATCGCAACAGATAAAATACTTAAAAACAGCGCTCTCTTAGTCGCTCAGTAGCCTCACGTTCATGTCTGAATATAAGCAGGTTTCATTTTTAAAACACGCCCCATGCACAGCTGTCACCAAGGCCACATACAACACGTCCTGGACAAAGTCTGTGTGTGCGTAAATGTGCGAGTGGATAACGAGCGAGATGAAATTCTGTTAAGTGCATCTAAAAGGAAAACCAAGTTGGCATAAATAAGGCAGCAACTTGTACCATTATAACATGAAACAGTGGGTGGGGACAAGTGTGTGGCTTGTCATGTGGCCATTATTTGACCACGACTAATGTATAAACTAAAAGAAAACAAACATGGCTATCTGATTCCGTCCTTTAAACAATACCCAGAGACATAATACTCACATTCATTGAAGAAATCCACTTGGAAAAAAAGAGGAAAATACAGAAATCGATTGAACATTTATATTTTGTTTCTCTAAACAGAGCTCAGTGAAAATCATGAACAAAACTGAATTGCCATACAGAAATGAGAGTGCACTGACCGCTGGAGGACGATATCATGTCATTTTATCCCACTGCTCGTCAATTTTACATGTGGGACTTTGTGCAAGCATTGCAAACCTACAGTATATCAAACCTGACACCTAAAGAAGGCACCGACCTTTGACAAAAAAAAAATCATCATATGACAAGTTCACTTGGTTTGACAAAAAAGAAAAAGCAATATATCATCTCTTTGATAAATATTTTGCCCTCACACTTTTAATCTTAAAAAAAAAAATGTACACTACCAGCCATATTCAGAATCAGATCGAATAAATAATGTGATTCCATTCAGAGAGTAGAAAAATAGAAATACTGACAAAAAATAGAAATGATGATGAGGGGCTGAGTCAATTTTCCACCGATTCAAATATACATAGATGATCTCACATAGTATTCTTGTGACAAACAGTTGATTTACAAATTGCACCATTACAAATGTTGAAATGTAGGCTTTTCTGTGCACTGGAAAAGTAAAAAAAAAAAAAAAGAAAAGCCTCAGGATATTTTCAGTCCAAAAAAAAACAAAGAAAAAAAATCAAGCAAGGGAACAGTCCTTGTTTTCATCTTTGCATGAATGTAGAATGAGAGTAGCTATAGCGTATACTGAATCTATCACGACCAAACTATCTCTCAACCACAAATAACCCGTCTTATCATACCCTCATAGCACTTCAATTGCATTCTTAATTGAAAACAAATAATCTTGAACTGCTAATTCAAATTCATCTTTTTGCAGTTAGTTCAACTTTTACATGATTCTAAGGCTTTTCAATGAAATGTCAATCTACAGCAGTTGAGCAGTGCAGTAAGAGAACAAGTTAAGCAATGGACAAAGACTGGAACCTGTAGTTCTCCTCTGAGTCACTGTACACCTAAACGAGGCAGTCACTAAAAAGGAGGAAGCGACAGGGAACGCTAGGACCTTCAGTGTAACATGTGTATTGTATCGAAAAAAGTAAATGACAAATAAGCGTAAAGATTCCTCTCCAGCTCACTGAAATGCAGTGTAGATCAAACCCTCATTGGCATGTGGCCTTAACTTGCAGTCTTCAATGATTTATTTCAAGCAGGAAAGGTTTTTGCCACTTTGGAGTGTAAAATGCCGAGCTTCTCTACTCTGTAGGCAAAGTGTGTGTGTGTGTTAGACTGTCTACATGAGTCCACAGCAAGGCTCCTTATTGTTGGACTGGTCCTCCTCGGGGGCTCTGAGTTTCAGCAGAGGAGGGTCTCCGCTGGCTGGGGTGAAGTACACCTGGCTCGGGGAGGCTTCCTCCTCTGCGCTGGGGGTCGTGTGGTGCTCTGGCTGGGATTGAGCGTTTGCCACCTCGGCCGCCGCTCCAGAAGGCTCCTCCTCTAAGGAAGGAGGCAGCGGTGGGGGAGGTGCCGGGTACTTATTGAGCTTGGCGGCTGCCCGCTGGCGTTTCAGCTCAGCCAGTGTATGGTGCGATTTCTCCCGAGTCATACTGTCCGCCCCCTCTCCCACTGTAGACCCCAAGCCAGCTCCAGATGCAGGGCTGAGCTGGTACGAGGCGCTACGGTCCATGAGACCACCACTCCTCAGCTCTCCGGGTACAGAGGAGGCCAGAGAAACAGAGGTCCCTCCATTACCGACACTGGACACAATTTTCCTGTCTGCAGCCTCGAGTTCCTCTAAATGTGATGTAGCTCCACTGCCAGCAACCTGAAACACAAGAGAACATCAAAGAATACATATAAGTGTAATCAGCTTCAACTCTTTGGAATTTATTTTTGTCCCATTTTCACACCCTGGACTCACCATGGTCACATGCTGGTGCAGCTCGTTGTCCGTTTGTCTGTCCTCATCGTCGTCCTGTGGCTCTGGCTGCCGGCCGCGCTCCTGCCACACCATGGCCTCTTTGTGGTGCTCCCGGCGGTACAGACTGGAGCGCTCGTTAACACTGCCACGACGGACCACCTTACTGTATAGACAAACGAGAGAGGGGGGGGGGGGGGCAGTAAAGCTAAACTGCTCTAACTTAGATTCATTTTCATCCTTGGGCTCTCTGGCCTAATGTCCCCTCTCACCCTCTGCTGCCAGTACTCGAGGCTCGTCTTTGCAGCGTGCTCTTCTGCCGGTCCTGGCTCTTCACGATGGCATCATGTTTGTGCTTCAGGTCCATCAGTTTGGATCTGACCTCTTCATCCATACACACGTCTGAAAAGTCGGTCGAAGGAAAAGGTTAGACACCGTGAGAGACATTTAGGAAATGAGTTATGATAATTAGTTCCTATTTTAGCACAGGCTACACTTTAAAGAGTGGATTAGCATTACATCATTAAAAGGTCAAAGGTACTGTCATTTACATGATTTACAGCTATGAGGCAATACAGGACAAAAAGTCTTTCTGGTCTTACCCAGAGGCGTCTCCTCCAGGACAGACTTTGTGTCTAAACTGGCTCCATGGGCCACCAACAGTTCCACCATTTGGATCTGTGGAACAAATAAAAAAACAACGCTATTAATGAGTCATTTGAAAAAAAGTGGAAGAGTCTTGTCTTTTGGTTTGTATGCAGCACCTACTTGTCCCCAACAGGAGGCGGCATGTAGCGGCGTCCAGCCATCGGAGTCCTTCGCCTCCACCAGAGCTCTGCGCTCGAGCAACAGCTCTGCCACAGACACATAGCCGTTAGCAGACGCTATGTGGAGCTGGGACAGACGGTCAACATTGGTCATTTAAGAGTTAACCTCGCGGGAGGCAGTTTAACATTTCAGGGTTTAAATTAAAGTCTAGTTTCCTTCGGCAGAAATACACGTCATGTAAAAGACAAGGTTCAAATGCAGGCAGAAAAAGCGAGCAAACTGGATATGAGTTTTACAGAGAAGAGATACTGCTGCATTTTATACTCAAATGTGAACTTTTATACTCCTGATTTAGACCTTCTTTGGAGACATTCCAAGTCATTAAGAAACTACAAGCAGCACTCCGGTGCCGACTAATAACACTAACTCTACTTCAATATTGATTGATAAACTTTAAGGAGGGACAGTTCAGACTTCTAGGACGCTAAGCACACAGCTTAGATGAATGGAAGCAATTTCTAAACTTTTGTGTTTTCCCTGTTCCGATTTCCAGACTTTGACCAGCCCTTTAATTATTGGCAGAACTCTATGACTTTGGTTGGTTAAAAATATGGTTAAAATCCCTGGCTTGTCACATCCTAATTTATAATTATTTAAATTCTCTTCATGTATTCAGTAGATGTCTCTCCGTCTCACCAGTGTTGCTCCATTAGCATCCTGTGCGTTCAGGTCTGCTCCGCTCTCAACCAGAGCCTGAATGTCAGCCAGCATGGTAGTCTCTTTAGCCCCTCGACATTCATCTATACGATCCTGAGTTATCCCTACACACACACACACACACACACAAACAGGGATAGAACCAATGAAACCTGCAGTCGTAGCACACAGACAGTAACAGACATTTGTTTTCATTTTGGTTTGGGACTGGTCAGTATTTGGCACCTGATTTCAAGTAGAGATGTGTTAAGCTTGTCAGAAAATAAATGCTTTTAAAGAAAGTACACCAATTTATGTACAATCCAACTGTACTGATGAACTGTTGGTGGTATTGGGATTGCTGATAGTGTGCTTTGGGATTGCTCTTCTGTTGTTTCTATTGCAGAGTTTGTTTCATTTCTTAGTTTTTCAATTGGTGTTTTATTGCACCTGCTTTTTAGAAAGCCTAACAACTGATCTTTTATCTCTGTAACCTGCGCAGCACTTGTGGCCTTCGCCCGGAGACTACAGGTGAAAAATGAGCTTCAAGCTATATCTGTTACAATATATGTGATATGCATTATCACTGCTAAATAAACAATCAATAAATAAGAGGCTGGATGGGACTCATCTTACTGACCCTGTTCAGCCATAACCATCTCCAGCAGCTCAAGGGT
The DNA here is from genome assembly GCF_949748355.1 of Melanostigma gelatinosum. Lineage (NCBI taxonomy): Eukaryota > Metazoa > Chordata > Actinopteri > Perciformes > Zoarcidae > Melanostigma > Melanostigma gelatinosum. The sequence goes on from NC_136653.1 coordinate 11,793,815, forward strand.
GGCCTCGTCTTCACAGAGATCGTAGGGCATGTTGCCATCCGCATTGACAGCCAGCAGGTCGGCCCCACTAGAAGCATGCACACACACACACACACACACACACACACACACACGCATAAACCCATATGCAAAGACAATTCAATGAGAGTGCCAAACTGTGACACACCTTGATGTACTCAGCCACTCAGGAATATTCATAAACTTGCAAAGTGTTTAGTGAGTCAGGCTGCAGCCATATTTGCATTGTTTATGTAAAGTAGTCTCTCGCTAAGAAAGCCCTCAGTCGGGTTTGGTCCAGAAAAAAAAATATCCATTCTGCATTCAAGCAGAATTTACATTTTACAAAGAAACATTTATAACTCAGCTCATTGATTTCTAGGATTTTGTTTTTATGTCATGAAAGCAGGAAAAACGTTCTCAGGTATGAAGGATGTGTGAATTCATGGGAAAAACTCACGCCTGAATCAGGAGCTGCACCAATCCAGTGTGTCCACAGGTGGCGGCAGCGTGCAGCGGTGTCCACAGCTCACTGTCGCAGGCATTCACACAGCCACCAGCATCCAGCAGGCACTGCACCATCTCCACAAAATCATCTATGCAGCACTGGGAAGAGAGGGAAGATGTAGAAATGTATGAAAATGTGGACACGTGTGAATGCAAAGGGAAGCACAGACCGCACAAAACAGGCACAGACAACGACAGAAAACTTAAGAGAAATGGATTAATCCATGCATATTTATTTATGGCAGCTAGTACACTGGTTTGAGTAATATAAGAATTTGCATGCATGGCCCAGCCCTCTGCTGGGTAAACACCAAGTTTTCCAAGGGGAAGAGCAGAGTCAACTGCTCTTAAAAAGAGTTCTCTGTGCTCACAAACACCCCTCTCATGAATTCATAGCAGTTAATTCATAAAGAGCCATGAACGACACAGAGAGCAAAACCAGAAGGGAGAGAAAGTGCCCATCGGAACTGTAAAAATGTCCGTGTCACTTTATATTTGTGCGTTTCAAGGTCCCGGCAAACGAAACACAGGAATGTTGTTACGATGGTTTCTTCTAAATCAGACTGTAAATGTTCAGGAAAGGAATGTAACCCTGAAGCACGCTGGCCCCCACTCATCAGAACGCCGGCCCGTGGAACTAAAGTAGTGGGAACGAATCAGTGTGTTCATGTCAACCGACTTAAGATATGTTCAGACAAAATAAAGGCAAATCGTACTTAGTGAGCACAGAGCTGTGACCGCACACAACATCAACACACACGCTGCTCAAAGGGTGACCTGCCTCGCTAAGGTCACATAGTGTTGGTGTAAAACTGTGTAGGTAACCTCATCCCATCTATTGCAAGGCTGTGAGTGTGTGTGTGTGTGTGTGTGTGTGAGCTGCTGTGGGAGTGGGTACCTGCGTATGCTTAACAGGCAGGCACTTAAATGCTGGCACAGGTGTGTTTACAGAAAACAGTGCGGTGCTAGACGACTATAAAGGAATAATTAGGTGGGGCACACGAGTAACATATTTATTCCCTTGTCAACATATCACTGGCATAGTCGTGCGTTCTAGTGAAGGCAGTGTGTGCGAGTGGGAGGCCAGTGAGGGATCTTGTCCTAGGTGTGTGTGTGTGTGTGTGTGTGTGTCTGTACCTGATGTAGGGCTGTCAGTCCATCCTCGTTGACCAGATCTGGGCTGACACCACTGTTAAGAAGCTCCCTCACTAGAAGGAGAAGAAGACAGACAGACCATTATAACTAACCACCTGGGCAGAGTGCTTTCCACATCAACGTTAGAACACTTTGCACACATCTCTCTGTCCTCAACAGATACAAGAAATGACACGGCGTGCATTCCACGTTGTTTATGGAGCACCATGCCATTGGCTGACATGTGCTTCATATCAGGAAAGGCCAACAGCAACACAACACAAACGAGCCAAATGCAGAGGTCTGGTAGTTTACAGGATTTTGATTGGTCTGGGCAGAATGGTCGAGGATAGAATAGTCTGGTATCGGTGAGAGTGTGTGCGTGTGGTTCTACCTACCCTCCTCCAGGTCATTGCGTGCAGTTGCATCCAGCAGTGTGATGGACTTGGGGAAAGTAACTTTTGTGGTGCGCGCCTTCTTCTTGTCCGCTTTGGCCCTTGACCCTCGCGTTGAATCCTTCTCCATCTGCGCCCATCCCTTCAGCTGCTGAGTGCGCCGCTTCTGGGCGTGCTTCAGGCGTTCGGTGGCACCCAAACGCCCGACCGTGGCCATCTCAGCCAGCAGCTCGCCGTGCTCTGCTGCCATGCCACCACAACACTATGAAGGAACGTCACGGTGGCTTCGCTTCTCGTTTGTTTCTCTGAATTAAATATAAAAGTTTCAGGTACCTCCCTTGTGTCCCTTAAAGAGGCCAAACAGGCCTACGTTAGGGCCTGTGGGAGAGCACAAACAGATACTGCAGTGTTTCTGGAAATATATGAAGAAACAAAAAACTCAAGCAAGCTGCAAAAATATCCAAAATACAACGAAACAAAAACAACTTATATTGCGCAATCACGTGACGGATATCTCCATGATTTCAGATGCAACCGACACAGAATTGTTGCAATGTCTCTTTCCCATCTTTGAGATGATGAAACTCTTATCGTGCCATGGGGAAAGGGAGGGAAGAAGATGCCCAAAAGAGGATTATCCAAGCTGCGGATTGTAGCCAACTGTCAGTCCTCCCATCCATATCAACTGTTGGTAACTCGGCCAATGATCCATCAAGGGGGGAGAGAGAGAGAGAGAGAGAGAGAGAGAGAGAGAGAGAGAGACGGGGAGTGAAAAGATAGTGCTAGAAAGGCAGAGTCAAACTATTCTCCGGGTTGGATGCTCTGTCAGAGCTTCTAATCCAAAGTGGTGGTGACTGGGTCCAAGACTTGGATCCAACAGAGGACCAAGTCTTTGAGAATCCATAGTGAGAATATGGTGGCAGGGAACATAAATACACAAGGTTGGAAGAAGCGGGGAGTTTGAGCAAGGAAAATAAAAAAAGGGGGGGGCCTCCGCAGGATTCACACAAGGTCCACTGTAGGATTCAAGTATCCCATGGTGGTGAGTAGAGACTGTCCCAAAGTCAACTCGTCGTCGTTGTTGTTGGTGGACTTTTTTGGCAGGTCTTCAGAAAAACGAAGGTTTCTATGATGAGGCCATCAGCAACATTGTCTTCTGTCTGCAACTGTGAGCGGGGAGAGAAAAGAGAAAAAGTGTGAGTGCTGCGTTGCAGTACAATGTACGCTGCTCTCCTAATCCTGTTATCTTTAACCCCCGAGCTCCTTCCACCTACTCCCTCCTCTCCCGCAGGAAAGCTGAGACGGTGGGACTCGTTTCATTAATGATTGACACACCCTGCAGCCCGACACACACACACACACTTTGCTGCCATTGACATACATAGGAGGGCCAGACCGATAAGTGGGATGTAGAGCAGAGAAGCGGTTACATTGTCTGTGTGTGTGACGAGTTTCACCGCGAGTACTAACCGTGGCAACCTCGCTCTCGTTACCTTTCGTTAACTTCCCAAGTAACTCACCTGGGCTCGCACGCACTCTGCTCTTTCCAGGCGACTCATTTATTATTTAGGCCCGGGCCTGTGAGCGCTGAGAGGAAGGTCAACTAGAGGCACTCGGTGAGACAGAGAGAGTGACTGACAAGCCGGTAGTCCTGGGCCACAGAGCCTCTGCAGTCAAATACCTGAGAAGGTGGGTAAACCACAGCGTATGTATTAATCAGCTGAGGCGGGTGATTCATAATAACCAGGTTGCAGTTACGTGATTCCTCTTTAGTTTATTTCCCAATGAGGTAAAAGCAGCTTTAAGATTGTTTTCAAAACTACGTTTGTATTAAAGTATCCAAAGATTCTTTCTCAACAAATAAAGTTGGTTGGACTGGTGGTGGTAAAATCAGTTACTAATGGTTTATAGACCAGTTATTAACCATGATTAAGAAGATACTTTTGGGTTGCATGGTTGAGCTAATACCCTCTGGCTGGTGTTTAGCCTTTCTTTTTGGTAATAATGGTGTTATTAATCTAGTCATATATGTTTGTGGAGTACACACTTTCTAGTAAGCCAAAGTCTACAGTAATCAGTGTTAATAAGTTGTTAATAAATCGATTTTAGTCTAGATTCCCTGCATGTTCCAGAGGTTGTGTGGTCACTTGAGTGTTTATCTGATGAACTACCTTAAAAGACACAGCAAGTGTCCTGCTGGACGAGGATGAACGGGACTTTCACAATCCAGCAACCACAAAACCTCCTATTGATGGCTTATAACCGATTTATAAAGCAGTATAGGCGTTATTAACCATGAATAAAACCAGTAGCTACAAATTAGAAATCCTTTGTAAATGTTGACCTATTTAAAAGTTGTACTAAAACATATGACACACTGTTATTACTTGAGGAATAACCTAGAATATCTGCAACATAACTACTGAGTATTATAAACTACGTCTGGAACAGAAGGCTGTATCAGTCAGAGTTTCCATTCGGCCAAGTAAAATCTCAAGAGTTCTTGCTTTGAGGACAGATTTGTTCCTTTACTATGCCTTCAGACTATTTTTAGACACCTAACCTCTCACCCTTTGTCACAAGCTACAATATAAGGATTTCCTTAGATTGAGGTCATAAGCTTAACTCTCTCCCTTAGACTTCAGGCCACGACACGGATCATTCATTCAAACAATACACACATGAACTCGGACCGGATCAAGACACGCTAGGTTCATTTATCATGCCAATAATCCACGGGGGGATGTCTTCCTCCTAAAAACACGGTGTCCAACTTCCATGTTCTTGTTAAAAGGTCAACAGGAAAAAAAGAAATTGTTAAGGAACAATAATGGCGAGGCCTAGGAGCCTAATCTATTTTGGGTGTTTTCCACCACAGGAACATGTTTTGTGGCATTTTAAGGGGCTTTAAAGGGAGAAAGGATTGGAGAAATAGGGAAAATCTTTGCAGGAACTTAACTGCTGTATTAGTGGGTTAATACCGGACACAATCTGAAAGATCAGCGGAATAAAGATCCCAATCTTAAACATTAGTATTGTGTCGCTCACAAATGAGTCAATTTTGAAAGAATTAATACACATAAGGCTGCATTTGACTCAAATTCCAGATGACTCAGACATACAGCCTACAGTTCGGGCCACACACTGAGCAGCATTGTTTCAATCTATAAGTAATCATGACAATTAAAACGGTTTACTGTGTTTCCACCCTGACCCACAGCACTACGCCTCACCCGACTGCAGGATCTGTGCAGACTTGGTCGTGCGTTGCCTCTTACACTGTGCAACTTACTGTACTTTAAAATCAAAGACCTGTGAAGTGATCATATATCTTTTTCAAGGATATTAATGGTTGATTAATTGACATGCTATAAGTGACACAGATGCTCCGATTCTCCCACTCATTACGCGTGTACATGCAAACACACTCAGGGCACAGTTAATTGTCTCCTGATAAGCCGTCTTGGCAGAGCGAGCTAGACAACTGAAATCTCGGCCCAAAGCCAATCAGTGCAGGGTATCGAGGGAGTGGAGATGAAACAGAGACTCGGCCGGTACCATGTTTTCTGGCTACTCCAGGTGCACAAACATGAAAGACACATCGTGTTCCACCAAGAACACAGATCCAAAAAAAACATCATTATTTCATGTTTAACCATTAACCCCACCCAATCCTACAATCCAAGCATCATCGTCATCATCACGGCTGAGCATGGGAGCCTCAGTCACCCCTCCTCCTTTCTGGGCTCTGTCTGTGTTTAACCAATACTTAACACAAGTGTTTGCATCAAGCGTGCCATGTCTTGACATTTCTAAATATAATCTCTCTTAACTATAACCTTTCAGTTCAGTAAATGCGTTTTAAAACCTGAAAGTGGAGAGAAGTCTAAAAGTAGCCCTGTGGGGTGGGAGCTGTGGGCCATCATCATTTGGAAGGAACTAAACAAAGTAAAAGCAGAGTGTGGTGAGAAAGAGAACGCTTCACGATCCTCTCAGCAGGAGATTGTTGCGTTGATCTGACGGACGAGCAGCTCAGTGAGCCTGCTGACCACAGACATTAGGTCGCTGTCAAAGCTATAGATAACACGATGTCATGTAGGGCTGAACGAGTGATTTAAATTACATTTTCAACATCAGGTTTTAAAGTCAGATGTTCAGAATCAAACTCGGAGAAATTGATCATGAATGAAGCCGAAATGGCTAATCCTATACCAACAAATGAATTATTAACAAAGTGACTAACCTACCTTATAAATGGTTACAATTGGATACAAATATGGATTCAAAATGTAATGGAAACAGTAAAAATGAACACCAACTTCTCTGTGATGTTGTGATCTTACCTCAGTCTTGCTACCAGCGCATGCAGCGACCTTAACTGAAGCTAGCGTCTCATTGGTCTCAGTTGGTTTTATAAATGAAGCCCCGGCATACATGCAGAATGGGGAATTTGTTGGTGGGTAAAGTGTGTAACAGCCTTGTGATTCTTTGAGTCAGGCAGAGTCCAGACAGACACCGTGAGATCACTGATATTTTACACACTCTGGCATGGCAACAGAAATACAACTTAACATTTTGTGTGTTTGGAAAACTGTCCCTGCATCAATCTGACATTTGTCTACTTTTTTCCATGTAATGACCGAACAGGAAGGGCTGTCTACAGCTGCTGAGGAACATACACTTTCATTCAACTGCTGGAATGAATAGACCAGTATGAACACACACACACACACACACAAACTGAAGCTCATACAACCATCGAGAGGGAGGTATACCTAAGAGTAAAAGCTTACAAGAACACACAGCTAAAACTCCTGCTCAGCCTTAAATCTGGCTCCAGTGGAAATAGGCCATCAGCTCTATGTGCATCATTCATGGCTTGCCATCACGGAATGACATCGCTCAGCTGTTGTGTACGATTTGATGTGACCGGCGGGACCTTCCTTTTGGTTGGAGCAAACAATGCTGAGTCAATGCAGCTTGATGATTCGGGAACAATCCCGCCTGCCATCTGAACCGATGCCAGGTGACCTAAACTGCGTGCTTAATCATCAGAAAAGGTTGTTTTTAAACTGTTAAAAATAAAGGAAGTGGCGCTTGTATTATCAGCTGTTGGTGGAATGAAGCATTTGAAGAAGACACATTGGGCTCTGGGGTGTTTTTTTTTTTTTTTTACTACTTTCTGACATTTTATAGACCAAACTGTGAATCAATTAATTAAAAGAAAAAAATAATCTGCACAGTTGCAACCCTCATGGGAAGGACAGAAAGCGAAGGACTGCAAAAGAGAGCGGGAGGGGGATCTACTTGAGAAGAGGTGGGCACATTTAAGGCCCGTCATGTGTCATATGGTTTGAGCTGCTGCATATAATCTCAGTAATGCCAGAGTAGCCAGAGCAGAGAGAGAGAGAGAAAGAGAAAGAGAAAGAGAAAGAGAGAGAGAGAGAGAGAGAGAGAGAGAGAGAGAGCGCAAGGGGTCATGGGAAACCGAGACAGCTTGCATTTGTGGTGGAGATATATATATGCGATGTGGAGCTAATATTGACAAACAAAGGGTTACTGCTTTTTCTGTAGGACAGGATATGGAAGGAGGGGGCAAGAGGATGTGGAGGAAAAGAATGCGAGGGAGCGAGGACAAGGGTACGAGGAGGAAGGATGGGGAGGAGACAGACGGACCGACCTACTTTTAACTCCTCCGACAGCTCCTAAGCAGGGTCCTGTCATGCAGGCACAGGGGTGGAGAATCTTTAAATGGAGCCCACAGGGTGAGATGAGATATAGAGATTATATATATAGAGATAATATATATAGAGATTATATATATAGAGATAATAAATATAGAGATTATATATAGAGATAATATATATATATATATATATATATATATATATATATATATATATAGAGAGATTATAAATATATATATATATATATTTATTATCTCTATATATAATCTCTATATCTCTATATATATTTATTATCTCTATATATATATATATATATTTATTATCTCTATCTATATCTATATCTATAATAATAATAATAAATATAGAGATTATATATAGAGATAATAAATATATATAGAGATATATAGATTATATATAGAGATAATATATATATATATATATATATATATATATATATATATATATAGAGATAATAAATATATAGATTATATATAGAGATAATATATATATAGATATAGATATAGATAATAAATATAGAGATTATATATAGAGATAATAAATATATATAGAGATATAGAGATTATATATAGAGATAATAAATATATATATATATATATATATATATATATATATATATATATATATATATATATATATATATATATATATATATATATATATATATATATAGAGATAGAGATAATAAATATATATATATATATATATATATATTTATAATCTCTCTCTCTATATATATATATATATATATATATATATATATATATATATATATATGACATCCACCTGCAGAATCTCTCGCATTCAAACACACGCGTGAAGGTAAAGAAATGCCTCAGTAAGAACAGATGAGGGGGAGTTATGCACAAGAGAAGGAATGTAACAGAGAGCCAAACCTCTGGCAACTACAGTTTGACCGTTAAAATAATTGCTCCGGTCATTCGACTTGTTTGGAATAATGTTATCAGGAAGAAAACAACTATATTGGGATAAAGAAACATTTTATCATGATTAACTCAAGTTACTCACTGGGTTCAGGTCGTCATCCTTCCACGGAATCGAATAAAGTGCTTGTTCAGTCTAACCTTTTATGATCCTTCTGGATCTGTCTGTGTGTGTGCGCGCTGCCATGCTGTGTATCAAGGGGCCGACAAGCTAATCTCGGCTGTATTGTGAAACCTGCAAATAGTTGACCATACATACAGAGGAAAATTCTATTGACAAGAACTTTGACCACACTTTATGAGCAAGACCGGCGACGGCAGGCTCGACAAGAACGGACGACTGTGCAATTATTGAGGTTAATAAGCCAGTGACGTGTTAAAAGTCAAATAGTCGGTGCACTGCAGTATATTCTGCAGAGGGGAAACAAACACCAAGACGAAAGATAACAAAGTGTGGTTTTCATTGACAATAATTGTTTCTCACCTCTAAAGAATACACCGACTTCACATGATTGGCTGTACAATCGCAATGCTAGTAAAAACTGCTCACGTGATGCTACAGTTTTTTATCAAATTGCCCCCCAAGCCTTACAATGTAAATGAATACACCAACAACAGGGACACTGACCTATGAGCTGCAGCTCGTGCTATAAAAGTCATGAAGATGACAGCCTGTGAACCTGATAACACTTGCACTTGTTGCTCATTAGCTAACGTGAGATATTAATTAGTACGCGTAAGAGAAAACTACCTGTAACTTTTTTTTACTTTGCACAGTTGGTACAATCACTGTTAATTGGCCATACAAAAAACATTAACAGGAACAACGACAGCGTTTGCTGTAGTCTCTCGCACCGTGAGAGTGTAGGATTAACTGTGAGCAGCAGATTAGCAAACATGCACCGACCTAGCAGTCCGCAGACAGGCTCAACAGGTGGCTAGTCTGGACAGGTGAGGTAAACAGTTCGTTTTAGCTGCCTGGCTTCGTTCATCGCGTCCAGGTGCAGACAAAGTTTACATCGGCGAGTCTATCCAAAACAAGGATGACAATTACTGTGGTGAGAAAACTTGTTGAGCAGCGATAAAGTCGGTTATCCTAGATGTTGTGTCATGCTAACGTTACCTTAGCCTCGGGTTAGCTTACCTGTCCGCTAATTTATACGAAAACCAGAGTCGCGCTGGTGTTTGAGTGAATTAAGGGACACGTCACTTTAGTTTAAATGACACGAGTTAAACTGAGCAGAGTGTACAAATATCGCCGTAAAACAATAGAAAACAACGTGTCGACACCTTACCTGTCAGGTGTAGCTCTCGTGCAGGTCTGCCGCTGTGTAACTAAATCAGCTGCTGTCCCCTCAGCCCTCGAGCAGAAATGCTTCACCATAACAACCGGACCTGCGCTCTCTCCCTCTTTCTCTCTCTCTCTTTTTCTTTCTCTCTCTCTCGCTCTCCTCCCTCAGCACTTCCTCCACCAGGGGGCGACAAAGTCTGCAAGCTGTGGTGCAGGTCTGCAGGCTGTATGTTGCTTTGTGATGCACAATTTAGTTGCCAGACTGGTGCAGGATTTTAAAGGATCACTTATGTATAATACAACCAAACCATACAAGTAAATGTCTGTATCGCTCAGGAAGTAAATTATGATCAGCAGTATAGTCAAGATGAGAGAAAAATAAGATGTGGAGTTGCTCAACTTTTGAGGGGAGGGAGCAATGGTTTGACTCGGGCAAATGTCAATACTGATGAATACAATCAATGTGCATACTGAAGCTGAGTTATAGATAAAGCATCACGGGTGAGACTGCGGATCCCTTTTCCCTTTCCTCATCCCAGATGAAGCTCATTGCTACCATATCCAACAACATAGCACTTTGCTGCAGTGTCACAACTGACATGTAGGTATTTAAAAGAAAGTCTTCGTGTGACAGAAGAAATATTAGACACACATTGCAAGTACAATTATCAGACATTGGACATGACACTTTGGTGCAAGAAGGTAATGTGATGGATATAGAGGAGAACGGGAGGAGGAGAAGAAGAATTTATGATCAATTGTTAATGGTACTATATCCTAGATAATATTAAAATGAAAGTAGCTGTATTACTAGAAATTGTTACAACAATGACCTATTTCCTAATTTTTACAGATAGGTTCGGCAAGGAGAACAAACAATTAGGTGTGACGTGCCATTGTGCAAAAGCATCTGGGCTTTGTTTAGTAAGAGGAATGTAAAAGGTGTGTTTGCGTGCATGAACATGTGTTTGTCAGAGTTATTGTCAGCTATAATACTGTATCTATGGTTTGACCAACATGAATGCTCTTCAGCCTTTTCACAATAAACTGTCAGGGTGTATTTGCTCTCTTAGTTACACTCTTACTTGACAATGTTCTCAACACAAGCCTGCACACGTGCTCCTGTAAAATCCCTATAATTGAATATAAATTGAACAAAGACAACCAACCTTACAGTGGTACAATTTTGAAGGAGTTGGATTGTCTGGCATCAGAATCAGCTGCTAATACCTTGACACGACCCTGCTGATCTGCTGACCCCTGCAGTGAACTGGCCAACCAACATGGGAGCAGTATAGCTACTGTCACATCTCTGGTCCTCAGGATAATGTACAATGCAGTACTTTTACAATGTTTAAACTAGGAGCATTTGCATAAAATGCTACCATGTGATATATCAAACAAAAGAGCAAAGAAAATGTGCTTTAAAAAAATTGGTTGTCCTGACCACCAAAACAACCTTTCAACAAATGTGTCACAAGAGACAAAATAACAACACACTTTGATGTAGGTTTTTAAGTCTTTTGGAGTATATTGTGATACTTTGTCGACCTGCACATTACCGGAGGCCTCTGTCCAGAGACTAGCATTTTCATCTGGTGCAATAAATGTGTTGTGCAATGTCCCTGTTAAACAAAAATAACAGTAAAACGGAGGGAAAAAAGACTCTTGAAGTAATGAAGCTGTGACAATGAAGACTTCCTCTCGCTTTCTCGGCCTCTTTCACAAATAGCTAAACTTCATTCCTCCTCTTCATCTCAGTTTCAGGACGCATCCCACGGCAGCTTAGGAGGGATTTGTCCAGACACAATCAGCCTATGTGAACAGCCTTGTCTTGGATGCTACCCTATTCATATGGTTTCCCATTCTTCTCATGCGTGGCTCACTAATCCAGGCGCAACCTATTAACTGGCACTCTAGTAGACAGGAAGAGACAGCTCGACAGTTTGTATTTAAATCAGGCATTTAAACTGGGTCCAGACATTGTGCATGAGGTTTGCCCGTATACATGTTTAACTGTCCAGTTCAATTGAAAAAGAAAGTTCTCCATCAAATCCACTTTCTGAACAGAACAGGCCACCTGAGTGATTTGTTATGTAATTCAAGCTTCACACTACATTTTGGTGAAACCACTAGAGGGGGACAAACCTTCTGGCTGTGCAACAGAGTGTGTGGCAACCAGAGAGGGAACTCACTGATTTGCACCAGGTGAAAGAGGTTTGTTGCTCACCATGGCAGGGAAGCCATCTGACCTGAATAACCGGTTCAAACATTTTGTGTTTTACTGCAAAAATGACAAAAGCTGCAAATCCACATGGTAAGTTTTACATACAGGGCAATTATTTAAGAAAACAATGCTGCCGTGCAACTTAAATCAAAAAGTCTTTATTTCTGCAGTCGCCCCATACAGAGGGATCTACTCCATTTGCCCTGTGAATTGGAAAGTTAAGGTTAAGGTATGGAGTGGTCAGGTGCTATGGGGTCATTTGAATTGCAGGTGATTAAATGTTGGCTGGCCGCGCATAAAATGCAGGTTAATAGACACTTAATTGTGGACTTGGAAGCACAGTTGAGTTGTGTGATACCAGTTAGAAAAGTGTTACAATGTGAAAATCGACTTGTTTACAATTCCTTTGTTTCTCTGCCTTTCTGGCGACAAATCTGGGTGGCACGGTCATCTGATTCAAGAGTCGCCTTGCATCATCTTGTCGGATGTAATATATCAATCATTGACACCGAATAAATGAGCCTACAGCTCAAAGTCAGAGTTACTGATGCGTAACACGATATAGAAGGGTACTGTATCTGTTGATTCTTGGATTGAGTGAAGCAGTTTGTTTCAGAGACATCTTGATGCAACTATTCAGGGCAACACGATTGCTCCTGTTTAAGGTGTGAATGTCCTACCCAACAACGACACTTAGCAGCTTGTAAGCGCCAGAAAACCCACAAATGGTGTTGAATGGCCCCCGTATTTCCTCACATGCTAAGCAGCTCTTTTGGGCAGGAACCGTCTCCAGTTTGCCAACGGGGTTCCTCCTAATCCAACTTGTTTTCACTGTCTTGCTGGGAAGAAAGCTTCTGCACATTAGCACTACGTTAACATGAACAAAAGACATGCATTCCCGAAACTTAGTCTTTCAACACTGAATGACATCTTGCATAGTCACAGGGAGACCCTACTGTGCGCAAAACACTCCTCGAATGTTGCGCGCTATCAGCGCACCATCATGTCTCCAACTTATTTATTCTGCGTCATCTGACCAATTACAATTTGTACATTTTCTTCAAAACAGAAAATACTTTTTCTGGAGTTTACATGTGCATGACTTGCTCTCTGGATTAAGCTCTCTGGATTAAGGCTAACTTGTATCTATAACAGCCTGCAATGCAACTTTTAATGTGTTCCTCGCAATTTAAAAGGTCTTAAACTGACTCAAATTTTGACATCAATTTGATGTAGCCTGTTGAAACGAATGCATGTTAACTTATTTCATTAATGTTTCGACGTTTGTATATTAGCCATTCTTTTTGTATATTGCTCAGCAAAAATTGTTGATTGCGTGTAAGCTTCAATCGAAATGCTCTTTCTTGGGGATAGTGAGATGAAGATATTGCAAAATAAACTGTTTGTTTTAAGTGTATTGCCTAAACCAAATACGCACTTAATACTTTAGGCCCTCGTGCGTAAATCTTATAAGGACTGATTCCAAAGCAAACTCGAAATCTCCGCGTTGTAAGTGGTATGTTGATATTATCATAAGGGTTATTTACAGGTTTACTGTCTTTCTCTCGCCCCTCCTCGTACACAGACCCTCCCCAGCCCCCCGGGGCGATCAGTCATTCTGCTCTCAGATAACGCGTCATTCTCCCCCCGATTACGCAGCGGGATTTACATGAAACTGTTAATTGTTTGCTCTTCAAATAGAGCCAGCCTGGAGCCAGCAGTCTGCCAGAAGTTAAGGACAGACTATTTGACCTCCCTCCCCCTCTCCGTGCTCCTGTCCGAACGTGCGGGCAGATCTTACCCTCCGGCAGATCAGCATGACAAAGCACTGGCCGGAGCAGACCCTCTTGGCACCACCCGCTCCGTCCCACGCTGGAGAACATCACGGCAGTCAACTTGACTTCCACAGAAATGTACAGCAGAGTTATCCTGCCAGCGGTGTAGCGCAGAGCCCCACAGCCCAACATTGGCCTCAACACCTGGCTCAGATGGTTCCCCAGCAGCTGTCGCGCATGGAGAAACTCACAGCGGGCGACGAACATCTCACCGGTGCCACGGCATTCATGGATACAGTCGTACCACTGGGCTCATCATACCAGAGTCCTCAAGATGCCCACTTCACGCAGGAAACTATTACCCGAGACTCGTGGAACAGTGAACGGGAGAAGAGTAGCACCAGCGGTGGGAAGAAAAAAAACTATCAGCGGTATCCAAAACCACCGTACTCGTACCTCGCTATGATTGCTATGGTCATCCAAAGGTCCCCAGAGAAGAAACTGACATTATCCGAGGTAAGAATATATTTAAATCGCGTATCTCTGTGTTTGAGTGCCCAGTAATATAAACAATTTGAGCAGAGTTTGTGTTTTACGCACGGTGCTATGTGTTCATTTTTATTTCCGCAGTATTTTATTGAAATAAATCTCAAATGAAATACTCTGTAGTACATCTCTACAAGGACAGTATTTAGAATCAGATGGTTCCTGGTACTTTTCTATCTGATATGTCGACGTCACGCTGACAGATCATTTACAGTTCATAAAGTGACACAAAACAGCAGCCTCTTGGTGACGCTTGAGTGACTATAGCCCCTACCATGCTTGGTTTGCTTTGATAAGGTTAGACTGCAGTGAAACCAGACACTAATCTGTATCAGGAAAGTGATAACATGGTGATATATAGTGCATGGTAAAATCCTGTTTCAGTTGAAATCCCACAAAAGTACCGCCCATATTTCATTTGTACAATAACAATCAACTTCTTGTCTTATTTTTAATTCATTAATGACTTCAGTGAAAGGTACAGCATGTTTGGCCGGCGTTTACTTCTGCACGTTTGTACTCAGTGACTAACTTTTAAACTCGTATCAGTCATCACATCAGTGTGTATTTAGATAGCATTTGCCTGACTGCATAGAAACTGAAATACAATGAAGACGAGCATCTTCTTCAGACAGCCAGACTGACATTTCTGTTTTTATTTCTAGATCCTCAAGGAGATCAGTACACTCTTCCCATTCTTCAAAGGAAACTACAAGGGCTGGCGGGATTCTGTGAGACACAACCTCTCCTCTTATGACTGCTTTCTGAAGGTATGTTAAAACTGTTAATAAACAGTTCCATGTTTGGATCCCTCTTTAGTCTCGTCAGTGGGCTTGATGGACAGGGAGTTCACAAAATACAGGCTTAACATTTGCATTGCACTATCCCGAGCTTTGTTTGTAGAAATACGCTCCGAGGGCTTTAGATTGCACCTTCAAACCAGTCTTAAGATTTTATCCACTGTTGTGATGGTTAACAGTGAAACTGGCAGCCCTGCCTGTCTAGGTTGCCAGACTAAGTGCTCATCCAACTCTCCACCCTCCCTCAACCTGTAGGTGCTGAAGGACCCAGCGAAGCCTCAGGGCAAAGGCAACTTCTGGGCAGTGGAGTTGAGCCGTGTTCCTCTGGAGCTCCTCAAAAGGCAAAACACAGCTGTTTCGCGCCAGGATGAGACGATCTTTGCCCAGGATCTGGCCCCTTATATCTTGCAGGGACACCAGCCAGAATCGGAGCCACCACTTGCCCCCATCCCCCCCCTTCCCCCCATGTGTTCAAAAAAACCCTCCCCACCACAGGAGGACTTGTTCAGACCCAAGCTGGACTCCTCCTTCGCCATCGACTCGCTGCTACACAGTCTGCGTCCCCCTAGTGCCCCTGGGGAGGTGGATGTGTCTACCAGGGAGTGCTGGGGCAAGGTGGAGCGCCCTCGGTTTTCACCACCTCCTCGACCTCGCTACGCCTCCTCTGCCCGCAGTGCCTCGGCCAGCTCTGCCAGCCCAGCCTCCACCTCCTCATCTGATGAGGAGTGGAAAGGCACTTCCCTGTCTGGGAAGCGTGTTCCTCTTGATGGGGAAGCTGGGTCGGACGGTTATGAGGACTATAGACAGCCTCTGCACAAGTCAGCCCGACGGGAGATGGTTGCGCCTCCATGGGAGCTCCCTACCTCCTACGCCAAGTATGCACCCCCCAATACTGTTGCCCCACCCAGCATGCGGTTTAACGGAGGTCCTCTAATGCCGCTGCATGGCGGACTTCCCCTTTACGGCTACAGTAGCTCTCCTGTAGCACCTGGTCACTTCTTGGGGCATGCCTATTGGCCCATACTCCCCAGTGGACGAGTTTCTGTCCAAGCCCCACCCCTCATCATGGACCTGGACAACATGTTGCAATCTGTGCCTCCGAATAAGAGTGTGTTTGATGTGTTAGTACCAAACAATCATAACTCTCAGCCACACCATCAACCACCCAGTCAGTACACACTACCGAATGGCCCTCCCCTAAACAGGTATCCTCAGTACTGACTGACTGTGAAATACTGACTTGTTTCCTCATACTGAGAGCCATACTGTCACTCAAATCCCACTATGATGCAGGACGGGAGGTTCAATCGAGATCCACAAAAGAAGCCAATTTCTGCTGCAGATTCTGCTCAATCGAGTTTCACTACCTGCAGCCCAAGAAGTGTTGACTGTTTGTTCTGCAAAAAAAAGGGTTCATTGGAAAACATGTACCACAAACTGCTGTATAACATCTACCTCAGGCCTGCAGAGAAATGCAGCGTCTACTACAGCGTCTCTTTGCACTGTCACTCGTGTTTGCACTGTTTTATATATTGGCATGAATTTGCTTTTGTCTCTGTGGCGGCTGAATGTATTGTTGGATTCAATCTTGTATCGACTGCAATATCTTTCTTTCCGGTGTGTTCCGCAATTTAAACAGAATATCGAATTGTTCGGTGAGTAACTATCATAAATGTATTGACATTTGTTCCCCACTTTGTCAGGGTGCGTCTGTGTGCACAGATCAATGTGTACACACACTTGTGCTATTTGCGAGTTTTAGTTTGTTTGTTCAGATGGTTAAATATACAGGACCAGCCGTTTACCATGATGTTGTTCCTGTCTTAAATTTCAGTAAGTCCAGACTGTCTGCATTGGTCCTATGCAGCTACAACAGCAGATTAACCTGCGAAATAGTGATACTGCAGCTAAGTGTCTTTTCCTCTGTGTTAGACTGTTTTTTTTTTACATTACTAAACTAATCCAAAATGCTTCATGTTGTCAGGACACTGGAGACAATCAACCACTATACTACCACCAGTATCTACCTCAAGTTTTAAATGGGCTGAGACAAGTTTCTTGTGGACTTTGCACTGCCGGTTGTTTGCACTATTTGATGTCATTATCGTCTTCCAAAGGAAATTGCTTATACATGTCTGCCTATACCTCGTCATATGAAAGTTTTTTTTTTTTTTTTGCCATTTTCCTGTTGTCTCGTTGAAGGCTTGTACAAAAACAGCTCAGAAGTTTAAGAATCAAAAGAAGCTCCTGGAGTTGAACAGGGTATGAAATAAAATGTGTATTTTAAATGAGCTGCTCAGTATTGTATATCGCGATGAGTCAACTAAAACTGCAGAAGAACTTTATTTTCTTTTTATAGTGTGCATTTGTAAATGTTGGATTCCACTTTATAAATGTATCATTTCTATGTTACTCTGTTTTAGTACGTTTGTTCAGATGGCTGTTGAGTCCTGGTTGGTTTATTTACTCAACCTTCTGTCTTTAAAGCTGGACAGAAGTTCTGCACAACTACAACTGGACTAACAGCTGTCTTATTATGACTCTATTGATGGGGAAAAGTCCAAGATTTCTGGGTTCAGTGTAAAAGCATCGGCCCTCTTTGTTGTACTATTGGTGGCAGTTTAGAATTTGACCATTTTTACATGAGAACCGATGCTGTGACATCAAGGAGACGACCTAAAACCCATACAGTTCTTTACAATCAGGGTGGCATCTTTCCCTTTGGTAAACGCAATAGTTTCAATACAATACAAGGTGAAGCAATACTAAAATGTACCAATATTCCATTGAAAGTAGTTCTCAAAGTAGGTATTTTGAGTTAAATGTATATTAAGTATCGAGTGAAAGGAAATAATGCAGACTTTTTCAAATCAAAATACTTTTGTCAATTAACTAGTGACTCCATCTGTCACCTGTAGTGGTGTAAAAGGTTAATTATTTACATTTATTTAGCTAAAGCTATTGGCTTTGCCTCTGAAATGTAGAGAAATAGAAGTATTAAGTCACAAGACACATTGATTTGAGGTATAACTACATGTTTAAAAAAACAAGTTCAGTCTTACACAGAAATTCAAAATGTTTCAATTGTATATTTTCGCTTTCTTGCAGAAGATTTGTATTTACTTATATATATTTATAGCTGCACCCCAATTTCCCTGTTTTCATGTCCTTTAAAGTCCACCGGATGCTCTGACTCGATTGGTGAAGTAGAACCTTACTAATGACGTGCTATTCGAATGATACCAACAATACATTTTGTGGATGCTGTGTTGCCATTCTGTGTTTCACAGATATTGACTTAACTGCGGATATTTAATCCCACGAATGAGGACTTTCTCTTGATTCATGCTTGTTTCCCCTCAAGCTGACTGTCAGCCAGTGGATGAAGATGGAGATTGTCCCAGGCAGCAGGGGGTGAGTCTCAAATCCTCTTGAGTATGACAGATTGTTTTACCACAGGAATTGTGATCTATAAAGAAGGAAAATTATCTTTGATCCACGGTCCATGGCATCCGAGTTTCCAGCACACAAACATGCACACAACGCCAGTTGATTTACATCAACAGTCCAGCAGCCATCGGCCTCCTGCTGCTTCCACTGCTATCTCTTTATCAGCTGCCTTCGCATGCCTGCACTCCCTCACCATCCTTCCTGCTCTCCTCCCTGATCATTCCTGACCAAAAGACGGGAGGAGGGGGACACCACTTAAACAGGGACATGTCCCCCTCCCCCAAACACACAAACACTCTTGGTTGCATCTCAACACTCCCTCTCATGAATTTACATGTATGACCGGCAGTCACACTGGGCCTCGGTGGTCGTTAGAGTGCATTTAAACTGCTCCAAGGCCCCGACCAATAACCCTTGGAGGCAGTAGCATCATTTAAATAATTAACAGCTCCCCTGCTTCATTTTCCAACTGCTTACATAATGAAGACATTTCTTTGCCACAGGGACGACACCACCACTGCCACATTGGGCATTTCACAATGTGATTTGATCAATCTTTGCAAGCACTTCACAGAGTTTATACATACTCTCCAAACACATCTCCGACACGAAAAACAAGTGAAACTACAATTTTATTTGAAAGAAATAAAAAGACAATCTAAAAGAGTACAAATGGGGTTTATTTGTCTGTCCTGTTAAAATAACAGAACAGTAACCACATTGTGACTGTGGTGTTAGATAAGTGGTTGTTCCAGTTAAAACAGGTTAGCAGCTGCTTCACATGTTTGGCTGCTCCCTTGCATCGTTAGACTGGATTTTAGTCATTTAAGAGCATTTTAGTAGGACACAAATACACACCGTCTTAGCTTCCATGGCAATTTTGTTGTCTCCATAAAATGAAATGTTTACTGGGATATGTATTATCAGAATGAGACAATAAAACTCGCTGAAGGCTACTCAGATTTTCCTAGTAATAAGAAAGACATTCAAACTAACAGGTGGAATGTTGCATTTAACGATTGTTGTTACGAGTAGATGCTCTTGAAATGGTACTAGCCTGCAGCTTCTTTATTTCTCTCCTGGCTCGTCTGTCAGCTCTCCTGATTTATTTTCACACACCCTCTTGTGCCATTCGGTATTCAAAGACGCTGCCTCTCTCCGGGAAAGACTCATTCAGGCGCCTGCGCTTGGTCTGGGGTCGTCCGTTTGTGTCCTTTCCTCCGTACCCTCCTCCTCCAGGGGTGTAGAGGCAGAACATGTCCTGTAGGGGGAGGCACGCAGAGAATTCAGCTGACTATTCAGTTTATACAAACTGTTACCTCAAGAAAACACGACGGGTTAACCAGTGTGTATTCTGGTTACTTTCAGACTGCTTGACCATATTTAAAACATAAAGCTGTAAGAAACATTTCCAAAACTAACACCAGGCAAGTTTTCTTATGCAACTCTTTTCAACAAGAGATGGGACACTTTAATGACTGCAGAGGCAACTCATCACATTGTGGTTTCATATCTGAATATACCAGAAGTCATCTTCAGAAGTTTGCTCAGTTATATCAGAATAATTGTGATGTAAATAACATGTATCTTGGAATTATATTCTGCTGTCAGAATACAATCTTTATTCATGCAAAATCTAACAAAATTCAGTTTATTATTACCATCGTTATTTGGAAAGTGTGGTGCCATAACAGGGTTACTTGATAGTATTTCTTTCACAGATGCACATTATGCAGTCTTACCCCGGGCTGAAGGCTGATACTGGTTTTGGCACCCAGGTTGAGGACTCGACCGTCTGCTCTGTGAAGCAGGTTCAGCCCTGCTGCTCCGTCCTCACCCCCTAACCAGCAGGGAGCAGTTAGAAAAGACAGAGTAAACAACAAACAGCCATTATTTCAAAACCCCAAAAAACATGAAAATGGCTGCCGAGGGTCAGAGTTTACCCAGGAGGCCGTAGGGACGGGTGGATCGCCTCTCGGTCAGTACAGACAGAACCACCTCGTTCCTGAACAGAAGTTTCCGCACCACACCGTCTCCACCGCAGTATTGTCCTGCACCTCCCGAGCCGGGTCGCAGAGAGAAGTGCTCTAAAATGACGGGATACCTGAACACCAGATGGACGGCAGCAACATACAGATCAATAATGTCAAAAAACATTGTTACTGGACACAAGAAATAGAATTTTCTTGAACTAAAACTCATGTCCGACCTCTTCTCCAGAATCTCAGGGTCAGTGATGCGGGTGTTGGTCATGTGACTGTGAACTCCACTCCGCCCATTCCAGCCTGGTCCCGCCCCTGCTCCCCCAGCAACTGTCTCATAGTAACCGATATTCTTACTGCCAAATGAAATGTTGTTCATGCAGCCCTAATAAGCAGATAACACAAATAAAGAACAGCATAACACTCAAGGAAAGATATGAATAGGTTTGTTTTTCTCACCTGTGAAGCAGCGCACACCTCAAACGCCCTAAATATGACGTCGACCACTCTCTGGGATGTGAGTACATTTCCTCCCACCACAGCTGCATTCTGGGAAGGCTGAAGGATTGAGCCAGGGGGTATGATGATTGTGATTGGTGCAAGGCATCCCTGGATATGAAAAAAGGAAACGCATGAATAACACAAACTATATGAAATTAAGTACAGGGAGAATCACTAAACAAGTGTGTATTCAAACCTTAAAACGTTCCTTAAAACCCACAGAGGGGTCCCAGAATAAACGTCCTTACCTGATTAAGGGGAATGTCCTGTCCCACCATGCAGCGCAGGCAGTAGATGAGGGCAGAGAGGGTGATGGCGCGTGGAGCATTGCAGTTCCCCCAAACCTCTGTTCCCGTCCCTGTGAAGTCAAACACCGCACTGCCCTGTGGTGATGGAGGTTTTCATGTACATTGATTAGTTCCTTGTGCAAGACATGATGTTTGGATTATCACGAGGAGATCCTCCCCGCTCACCTCTTCCTCATTAATCTGAACCCGCAGTCTGATTGCCGTCCCATCGTCCATGAAATCTTCCGACTCCACCTCCAAGGAGCCGGTCTGTTGACGTCGACGACATGCAAAGTCTCTCAGCATGTCCCTCACTGCCAGCTCTGCATTACTCTGAAACATTAACACAAAGGCTGTTGTAGTACAGCAGCACCATCAGTACTTACGGTCACTACTTTTCACAACAACAGTATTTTGTTGTTCCTCTACCAATTCAGTTACCTGAATGTATCCCATGTAGGCCTGGACCACAGCTAACCCGTAGCCATCAATCAACTCCCCCACCAGCTGGCTGCCTCTCTGATTGGCCGCCACCTGAGCCCGCAGGTCTGACAGGTTGTCATGGAGATTACGAGTCCCGGAGGAGTGTGGGTACTGGGCCGGAGCCATCAGAGCTTCAGTTAGAGCTGATAGGGAAACGGAGGGAACAGGCATGAGAGGAATCGAGTTCGCAAAAGGAGACAGAAAAAGAGAAAAGCATGACGGGAAGTAAGATTAAAGAAAGTAAGGGGAACGTTAAATTACAGTTAAAGATAACTGAAACAAGCCGTGCAAGGGGATTATGTTGCTTTCCAAGCTCTCCTTATCACTATACTGGGGATTTTGCATGTGTTAGCTCATTAACTACACCATTACTGAAGATCACCGCTGCTTTCCCAAAGCATTCAGTACGTTTATACACTGATTCAAACCATCCAGCCACTGGTTTGCACTATCTTTAATCTGCTAAAAAAAAAATTAAACCTCGCACAAGATGGCCAATGCATCACTTGCCTTTATTTTTATTGTTAAAGCTACATTACTGTTGCATTGTTACACAGTTGGGAGCAGTGGCTATTTTAAAAGCTTCCAAACTTGCCCCTTCCTACAAGTGCATTACGACATAAGTAACATTAAATACAGGTGGCAAGTTGCTCATAATCGTGCTTTACATCAGGTCATTTCGTATGTTTTGGGAAATGGTAGTTGCATGAATTAAGCAAAAGCTATTTGTAGTTATTTGGCTACAGTATGTAAAGTCTCTGTATTATCTCCTTTCATCTGTCCTTCACACTGATTCTTGGTTCACCTCCTCCTCTCTTACCCTCTTCCTGAAAGACGCCCCCAGTGACAAGTTTAAAGGAAATGAAGACGGCCCCCTCCTGCTCAAGGGAGGTGGAATGGGGGGGCATGGAGCCTGGCGTGATGCCTCCAATGTCAGCATGGTGCCCTCTGCTGGCGACAAAGAAGACTGGACTGCCCACTCCTTTCCTAAACACCTGGGAGAAAAAAGGGGTCAGATAACAGAGGGATGTAAAAGGTATGTAGTGAAAAGCAAGACTGATAATGAGGAGGGCAAGAATGCAGACAGAACGTTGGAGACAGACTGACCGGCGTGATGACTGTGAGGTCTGGCAGGTGGCTGCCCCCGGCACACGGGTGGTTGCTCAGAATGACATCGCCTTCTTTCAGCTTGTTCCCCAACGATCTGATCTGAGAAGAAACCGAAGATCCTTTGCGTGACAACGGGGTGTTAATTCTGATGTGTTTCAGTAGTATATCTAAACTCAGAACCACAACCACCACCCCACAAGTGGTACCTGGTACTGGACGGTCTCTTGCATGGCCCCCAGGTGGACAGGGATATGGGGTGCATTGGACACTAAACCACCATCTGGTCCGAACACAGCACAGGAGAAGTCGAGACGTTCCTTGATGTTGGTGGAGATGGAGGTCCTTTGGAGGACTCTACCCATCTGTTCTGTAGTGGAGGAGAGGTGGAACGCAACTGAGCAAGGTAATAAGAAAATAATACTGAACACAATCACTGCACTCCCTAATTGTCTGCCTTCCTCCTCCTCCTCCTCTCTCGGTGTACCTGCTATGCTCATGAAGCGGTGAGAGAAGATGGAGAGCTGCACAGTGTTGAGCTCAGTGCCCAGTGCGCAGTGAGGGTCAGAGCCGACAGTCAAACAAACGTCGCTCTCTTCTGTTAGATGGGCCTCACAGCACGGCTCCACCAGGATGGTGCTGATGGAGGAAAGGGTAGGAAAAAAAAATGTTTTTCGACAAACACAGATGTATCAAGTTTCTCCGACCCCGATACTTATATTTACTTAAATGATTAAATATGTATCTGGCACATTGAAATAACAGATGCCACCTTCTAAATTTGGCACAGCTTATTTTCAAGCGCACCTTGATCCAAATACTGAAGGTCCTGATTCAAAATGATGTTTATAAACCTATATTTTTGATATAACATGAGTTTAACTGGGACCATGTGACTCATAAAACTGACGTGACGTGATTGGTTCGAGAGAAGACGTCTCACTCGGTTGGTGGTGTTGGGACTATACACAAATACTCTGAACAGTAGAGAAAGGATCCGATTTTAATGAGCTTTAATTGAGCAGATACCGACCCATTAAAATATGCCCAGAGTCGGCCCCGATATAGATACTTAGGATTGACTCGGCACATCTCTGTGTTTGATTGATGTTTATTAGAAAGCCACTAAAGGCAGTAAGGGGAAATGCCTGCCTGTTTTTATCAATAATGATGGCTGGTCCCTGGATGCAGTGACCACATGGCAGCTCCTCCCATAGATACACACTGGTGTCCAGGTAACCTTCCTCAAAGTAACACTTGGTCATCTACGAAGAAGAACAGAGATTGCCACAGGTTAACATTCTTCAGACCAAGAAGTTTCATTACTTTAAAAACACATAAATTGATGATGTTTCCACTGGTATCTATCTGTAAAATGATGTATATTAGCTATATGTACGTGGAAGAGAGTCTGTGTACCGTGACTGGTTTGGCCTGTCCACGCCTCGTCTTTGTTTTAAACACCGATTTGATACCGGATTTCCCACAACCCCTCACTCTGATGTCATCAACCACAATGGCTCTATCTGGGATAGTGAATCCAAACTCCGTCAGATAACTAAAAGAAGGACAACAAAAAACAAACAAACAGAGGAAGCAAATGTAGAGGGATTACGGTTCGAGGAACATTAGAAGCCAAGAGCAGTGGAAACAAATGTCAGCAAAGTTAAGACTCATCTCCTGTGTGTTTGCTTATACAATGTAAAGAGAAGGAACAAAAGGAGCACAAGTGGAAGTGACAATGAGTGAATACACGGTCCAGCCAATAGCTCAGTAGGTGAATAAATCAACAAATCATCGAGCTAATGAATAAACAATGAGCTAACCGCTTGGTGAAGGCACTGCTGAAGTCTCCAGCTAGACAGGACTTGGCGTTCGTGGGGTAACCGGCAGCAGTAACCATGAGAGCACAGTCAGTGCCCTTGTAACGCAGGTGAAGGAAGACCTCAGTGGTTATCTGGCTTCTGAAGAGGACAGGAAACAAAGGACTGCGTCATTACTTGTTAAGTATTTCGTGAGTATAATGGCATGGGTTAACACACCTGGATCCCAGAGCGTCACCCCAAACCGTGTGGTGTCGTGGGCGCTGACCTGGTGAATCCGCGTGCGCAGAGTGTTTCGTGGCAGCGCTTCGAGAGCTCCTCCACCCTCCGGTCAAGCTCGCTGAACGAGCGCCGCTCGTACTGCAGCGAGCACGGCTCCTGCACCTCCTCCACCACGTCAGCTAGAGCCAGACCATAGGCCGACAGCACGCCGCTGTATCTGCAACACACAGACACATGCATCACAGCCAAACGTGTTGGGCACCAACACGACCTTCTTACACACATACATACAAATGGAAACAAAACCCATCACCCGTACTTGTGAATGAAGACAGTCTTCATCCCCAAGGCTCGGGCAATAGCACAGGCATGTTGGCCACCTGCACCCCCGAAACATGCCAACACGTGCTGAGATGTATCATGGCCCTTAGCCTATGGGAGTGAGGGAGGTGGGGGAGAGCAAAGGACAAGAAAAAACGAAAAAAAAAAAGTTTTTTAATTGTGTGACACATTTAACACACACACACACATTCGGCGTTACTATTTTCACCAAGATGCAGCTAAGACTTCAAAACCCAAAGTACCTGTGTCAGAGCTCTGATTGGCCGGCACATGGCCTCATTCGCAACACGAATGAATCCCATGGCAACCTCCTCCACACTCATCTCTGACTTGCTGTCGTGTGACTGTTTGGCTCCATTTGCGCTAACCTGCAGATGAAAACATAAAAAAAAAACTAATTTTAGCTTCATCATTAATACTCCCTAATAGAATTATTAAGACGATTTGACACTCTACTTAATACGTCAGTAAATGTTGGTGCCTGTGATTGGTTAGAGGACAAGAAGAGGTTGATCTCCTGGCTCAGATGACGGAAATGCTTCATGGTTTCTTCCAATGACAGTGGTTCATTCTCCCCTGGCCCAAAGATCTTTGGGAAGAAGGAAGGGAGGAGTCGACCCAGGGCTAAGTTAGCATCGGTGACAGTCAGAGGGCCGCCTAGGAAAATCCCACAAGGAGTCAATAGGTTTGTTTACCATACTCATGCTGTTCTAACTAAAGTACACACGTTTGACCGAATGAAACATGTTTCAGTCTGGTGTTTCAACATTATGTAACTCTGTGCAAAATGTGAAAGCAGGACCTTTGTTGTACAAATTGGAGCGACCCAACTCTCCTACAGGGAACATCAACAGTGAAGTCAGTGCCGTGGGTCTTTTTTTGTGAGCACACATCACAGTTCCAACTGAGAACTATGAGGCAAGCTTCAGTTATATCATATCTGAAACTTGGACAATTTCCAACCTTCGTGCAGCTAAACCAGATTATAAATCCAGGGATGGGGGGGGGGCGGGAGCAGGACATGAGAAAACAGAAATCCCAGCTCTGTGTGTGGATTTTTGTCTGACAACATGTGGATTCAATATGATTTAAAGAGAGGGCAAGAGGTGGATGAGAAATCAATAATTTACCATCCACCAGGCTGTGGACAGAATAAATCACAACAATGCATTGAGATGAATTGGAAATATTAAAAACAGAAATAAAAAGGGAGTAATGTCGGAGGAAACACAAACAGTCACGTTACCTTTCCTGTAACAGGCTGGTCCTGGATGTGCACCTGCAGACTCTGGTCCAACCACAAACATCCCGGATCTGAGCGGGAAGTAAAAGGAGGGGAAACAGAAAGGATGGAAAAACAGTTCAATGAATCATGATTGATTTGAAATGAAAGTTAAAGCAAACCCAACTGGATGCAGTAAAACATCTAGCAAAGCTTTAATGTGTCATAGCAATGCACTTTTCTCATCCCTGCGCATCCATTCTTGACTCATTTGCTCACAAGATGGACTGCATCCTGCCACCACCTCATTTCTTGAGACAAATGATCAGACTTTGCGCAGCTCCCTCTGCAGCCAGGAAAGGCTTTACACAACTTTTTTCCACATATGCAGTCGTACTCCCCAAGACCTGTAAATGGACTTCGATGTGTGAATTTGGTAGATTTCCCGAATGTCACATACAAACATGTATCTCAAACGATGGGGCAAGACTGGCGACTGACGAACAAACCTGAAGAAGAGCTGCGATCCTCCGCCTGCAGCCACAGTGTTGATGTCCAACTGCGGTGCTTGCAGGGTGACTCCGGCTGTGGTAGCCTCAAACACGTGTTCATACTGGCCAGCGTAGCGACTGACATCAGTGGAGGTTCCTGGAGAGAAAGACAAGACAGTGGCAGTCAGAAGGACAAGAAACATGGCGAAAAGAAAAAACTAAATCACAGAAAGTGATTGTTTCCCCCTTTTCTTTTATCTGTAATTAATCTATGCACTTAATGCCATTTGTAACACTTGTAAGTGAAAGTCAGAAATATAAGAACATGTAACATCACATGTAATAATCCAAATAGGAGACAATTTATATGCACAGTTAATTGTGCTTGTCTGGATCCAGACCTTTCAATCAGCCACTCCACTGAGTTTCGAGTTAATAATTCTGTCAGATATCAGGCAAAGACTG
The DNA here is from genome assembly GCF_949748355.1 of Melanostigma gelatinosum. Lineage (NCBI taxonomy): Eukaryota > Metazoa > Chordata > Actinopteri > Perciformes > Zoarcidae > Melanostigma > Melanostigma gelatinosum. The sequence continues at coordinate 11,821,511 of NC_136653.1, forward strand.
TGCAACAAAGAACTACAAAGCAACAGCAAGAAGCTCCTCACATAGTCTGTGCACTCTGTAGTTGTTCAAGGTACTTTCCCTACTCACCACCCATGTCAAAGCCAATCACAGGTTTTTTCTCCGTTTGGCTGTATGAAGTGATGGCGTATCCCACCACCCCTCCCGCCGGGCCAGATAGAACGGCCCGCGAACCGCAGAACTGCTCCATGGGAGTCAGACCGCCATCTGACTGCATGAACAGGACGTCCACACCCTGAGGACAGAGTTCAGATGAAACAGGGTTTAAAACGGACACTCCTGGAACTGGAACATCTGGAAAATCCTGTCTGTGATCTGTAGGTTCATTAGTAAACCGATCACAGATAGGATTTTAGTAGACTAAGCACTTAATGAAAGAAAAAGTTTGGTATCAACAAAAACATTTAAATAAGTACAAATATATTGATGTGTGAAACACACCTTCAGTCCACCCTTGAACCCAGAGGTAAAGCCTTTTAAATACTGATGAATTTTGGGTGTGAGGTATGCGTCGGCACAGACGGTGTAGCCCCGAGGCACCGCCCGCACCATGGGCATGACCTCACTGGACAGAGACACCTGGCTGAAGCCCAGACGACGTGCCAGGGCGCCCACTGCTTTCTCATGATCAGACCATCTGAAAGAGGGGGGGGGGGGGGGAAGAGAGCGAGAGAGCGAGAGAGAGAGAGGAATGGGGTGGAGCTTGACTGCAAGTCAAACATTAATAAAGCTCTTGTACAATGTCACTGCTGCTGCTATCAGTTTATTGTGTGCCTTATCACTTTAAAGCTTTATCTGTGATATCGGTGAGATGAAGCAAAAATGTTCGTTATTAACGGCAAAGGGATAGACTTGAAATTAAGTGAAAAGAAATGGGAAGAAAAGCATTAACTTTCACCCATTAAACCACATGGGTTACACATACAACAGAAACAGGCTATTGGACACCAGACGCCTCTGGCATGTACAGAGTACATACCACTACTCCCACAGAGAGAAGGAGACTGAGAGCAGAGAGTTGCATCATTCAGTTTACAGTGACATAGAGAGGGAACAAAATGAGTGAGTCATTAGAAGTTAAAAGTTAAGATAAAATCGTGGCTTGGGGAGATGGCCTGAGAAGGAGAGAAAGCTAACGGACAAAAGAGAGGACACGCTATCAGATTAGGATCTTGCGTAAAATGCACTTCTATTCCCGGAGGCACAACAACAAGATGTACTACTGACGTGTATGAGTGCAGCAGAAGGACGGCAAGACTGGTGATCCCGCGAGACAGAACTCCCTTGAGGTCTTTTTCCACTCGCTCAAGATCAAGCTCCCTCCACACCTCCAGAGAATCCCCTGTACTGCCTGAGGGACACCAGCACACACACGAAGATCATCAGGATTAAGTACGATTATGTTCAGCACCCAGGCAGTGCTCTCGTGCGTGTGCCAGTAGTCTGAGCTTACATCCCTACGTTTACAACCAAAAAATACAGGATATTGCCTTTGCTGTGTTCCCATCCCCACGGACATATCAGTGTTAAGAGCGTGAACAGAATGACAGCTGAGGAGAACTAGAGGGGGAGATTTGGAGGAAGGGGGGGGGAGTAAAAAAAATAAAAAAGGTTACAAGTACATAGTTGTGTTTCACACCTATGACAATGCGTTTGGGATCTTTTTTGGGCAGCTGGCAGTCATCTTGCCTGAGAACAACTCGCTCATCCACCTCGATTACCTCTTCATACAACACTTCGGGAACCGCCACCTCCTGCATATACACGAAAACACACGCGTGAATTCAAAGCAGGCGTCCCATCAAGGGGAACATCTGCCGAACAGTACACCCCAGCGATATGCAGATAAGGATAGATGCAACACATTGCAACACGCATACAGAAGGTGGATTTCTGACACCTTGCTCTGCAGCAGATCATCAGCTTCGTAGATAAGTGACCATTTTATGGTGAAACTGGTATGGGGGCAAACTCCAAGACCTGCCTCTGTGTCTGTACCACTAAATAATGTCTAAACCTTGTGTTGCAGATACACAGGAGCCATAACCAGGCTACTCATTAACACAACATACAGTATGGCCAAAAAGGCACGGTGGTGCTGACTGGGTAGCCGTGGTTAAGTGGCTGGATCAGCTCACTGCTGCTTAAGCTGGCTTTTCAGTTGACATGTCACATAAGCATGTCTGTAGTCGCTTTACCTTTCAATATTAAACATTTAAGTTTATATTCATGTGAATTCAGAAAAACAAGCATTACAAACCAAATCAAATAGTTTCGGCCTGGCCTGTGTGCCGATGTGCAACAAATCCTTGAAGCCCAGCGTGACCAGGAGCGCAGTCCTTTCTCCCTCGCGCTCCAGTAGCGCGTTGGTTGCCACCGTTGTGCCCATTCTGATCCAGCCAATCAGAGAGGTGTCTACGGGCTGGTCGCGAGGAAAGACCCGCCCGGTTTCCTGTCAATAAATCCACACAAACACACACATCATCATACTGCTCTGTTCATACAGATGATGATGTAGAGATGTAACTGTGATTAACATGATATTTAAGCAATCCAATGCCAAATAAAAGGTTAAATAAAAATAAAATAAAATGAAAACAGCTTCATTGAGATGAATGGCATCTTGACTGGAGTCATACTCTTGTCATAGTGTTGTGTTAAAACTGTGAATTTAATTGAATGAGGAACACATAAGGTAGTCAAAAGGCAAAGCTCGGGATTCGGACTTCCAAGTCTGCAAAATCTGAAGCTCAACAAGAGTACAAAAAGAGCTTTCTATAAATGAATATTAACTACAAAGTGCTTGCTAATATTTCAGAAAATCAGCCTTTGTATTAATACATCCATTCCTTCACGTTACCTCTTCCAGGACTCTGCGGATCCCCTCAGTGGGAGCGTCTTTGTAGTTCTGGGGGTCCCGGGACAGCAGTTTCAGGACTCTCTCTCGACCACCAGGCAGCCGGGCAAACACATCGGTGAAGGTGCCACCCCGGTCGATGGCAAAGTCAAATTTCCCCTTAGTCTCAGTCATAGTGTGTAGAGAGATGAGCCGAGTCTGTGAATAGCTGGAGTCACAGAAAGCAAGAAAGAGGGAGAGATTAACCACATCCACAATGCAACACTAGAGCCTTCTGATAAGGGATCAGCTGAGAGACATACACTGTATTGATACATTGTATACACTCCTGCCATGCATATCTCATGCATATCTTTCTCAAACAGTCGTATATGTTTATATGAAATAAAATCGCATTTATTGTCACTTTAACTTGGCTGGTCTCTCACGTCTCACACTTTGAGCTAGTTTGTGCGAATCTATAAGTTTTCTGCATTATTTCTTTGCAAAAACATGTCATGATTGTGAGTTTAAACATGCTACTAAGTCTATGCACTGCATGTTTTTACATTACAAATGTAAATACAAGTTTAAAGGGGGTTTTGCGTCACAGCAAAACATGCAATACCCAGACGACCATAAAGTAAGAGCCACCATAAACTCGCAACGGATTCTGCAGGAACAGACGAATAAAAAAAGATATATTTCAAAGATAGTAAACTGTGACAGTGGATCAACGAGACAGCTGCACTTCCTCCAAATGAGCTCTAGACTAAACACTTGGCAGGGTCAGCGTGCACGAAATGTCTGCAGCCCATTCACCGTCTGCGTGCACCGGGAGCGTGCACATAACGAATTCAAAGCTACAAAGCTGAAGATTTGAACGATCGGACGGTGAACGACATCAAAACTCACCTGTACGCCGCCGCTGCACTGCCAGAGCATCAATCCTTGATAATGAGTTAACTATCCGATGATCCTCCCCTCGGCTCTATAACGACCTCGTCACAACAGGAAACACATCAGCAAATCGGAGCTACCGCTACGTGCCGCTGACGGGGGTTTAAACTCCGCCCCCCTGCGAGGAGCCGGTACTATGCAGGCAGGGAACCGCACAGCGTTGACCTGTCTGCTCCTAAATGATGTAACAGAGAGACATTTAGAGTTATTTATTTTTGCACAATTCAAACAACAAAATCTAAAATAATCAAACATCACAGAAATAAATGAATCACAGTGCAGGAAGAGACAGAAAGCCAACTTGGGTTATTTGAAGCCTCCACCTATATAATATTCAAATTTTACAAAATGACAAAGAAAAAATAAAATATGCATAAGACATTACATTACAACAAAACAACGAAAGAAAAAAAAGAAGAAAAAAAAAAGAATGTAATTCTGTCGAGCAGGTGAAGGTCCCTAATCACAAAAGATTGCAGAGGCTGCAGTTTTATTTGATCAAGAACCCTCAGCTCCTTTAAATCAAGATTGAAGACTTTTCTGTTTGCTGCTGCCTTTAATTGAACCACATTCAATTAATATATTAATCAATTTCCTGCATTTCACTCCTGTATTTTATTTCTTACAGTTTTTTTTATGTTTTACTGTTTTTATTGTTTCAATGAATGTTCTCAATTGTTTTTAAATCTCCTTTTATTTTGCTTTATGTTTTGATGCTTTTAAGTGAAGCACTTTCAATTACCGTGTTGTTGAAATGTGCTATACAAATAAACTTGCCTTGCCTTTCGGCAGCATTCTTGATAAAATAAGGTAATAATTGAATAAGCTGAGACAAGTCAGGATACTAAAACTGTCCATTCCATTAATCATTTGCTGTTACAATGAATAGACCTCCCTGTGCCTCCAGGTGCCCACGCAGCGACTCTGACACCTGTTGACGATGCACTGGTAGTACAGACTGACAATGACATGGGGAAAAGTCGTCCTCTCATTATGATAAATGAACTCAGTCTTTGTAGCTATTGGCAATTTGAGGTCAGGGTGGGAATGGCAGACGCTCTATTTATATAGCACCTTTCCATACAAAGTCAGTTGGATAAAGTAGGACTTCACCACATTAGCCACCTGAACATCAAAAGACAATTCTTCGTCCAAATGTACAGAATTACAGCAATAAGAAAGATTGATCAGAAGTAAAAAGGGTGGCTCTTCTCTACATGCCAGTGATAAAAAATTCATATGGATAAAACAATCCTTTAATCGTTTCTTTTTGTTGGCTTAAAATTTGATGCATCTAAGTAAAGTGAAGAAGAAAGAAGTCTGTGAGGTTAAGTGGTATTTATTGATAATTAAGGCACAACAGTACATCAGCAACACACAGCTGATATTCTAACACAAGTAACAGTGCAGACGTCTTCGTGGCGGGTCAGTGCGGGGCAGTAGTGTAGTCCAGGGGACAGTCTGGTGGGTAACAGAGAGTGCAGTTGGTGAGCCTACATGCTCTTATCCTGGTTAAGGTGGCACAGAGTACGTTGTTCAGTTCCCACTTAAGAATTAGAATAACAAATTCATGCATCGAATGAATGAGAACATTTTATAATGGGTACAAAGCTTTCTTATAACAAAACAAAAAGCTGTTGAGTATGCGGACTAATATCACCATATGCATCATGAGCTCCTTAACTCGACGAAATGTGTTTACGTGTGCCTTCTCAGAAAGTATTCCAGGATTGCAAATGAACATTTGACTATTAATCAATACACTCTGCTACACAGCTGGTCAGCAGTACCTCAGTGACCACCGCAGCGCTCGTCAAATACAGAAGCATGCGAGTCAATGCAAACAGCACGGTTCCACTCAAAGTCAGGTGGTTGAACAACACGCGAGACACATTTCAAACCTCTTTGGCAGGTAAGGCATACATGCAGTCAGACGATCACGCAGACACGAGCAATAGAACTCCAAACACTTGTTTTTGATTGATCTCTATGCAGAAAATTGCATATCAAGAAAACATCGAAAAAAACGTCAACATGAACACTCTGCTACAGCTTTTGTGCACAAAAATAAGGCCACGTGCAATCCGGTATGCGACTACCAAAACAGAAAACAACACACCTGTATTGCTATTTTTGCAGTGCAATCATTGTGAAGGTAAAATTCCTTCCCTGCGTAAACAACCATATCTTCATAACAGTCAGAAGTGGTGATTCAATTTATACTGCCTTGTCTAAATGTACACACCTGCATGTCAACATAGTCAACATAATATAGTTTCTTATTCTGACTGCACTGGAAAGGGAAACAAGTGGTGGGTAGAAATTTGCTGAGAGGAAATTGAGAATGCTTCCAGTTATAACAAGGAGGATGCATTGTATGTAACAATCCCGCAGTTTTTGACCTAAACATACATGTTTTTTTTCTAGAGGATAGTTTATTTTACATTGAGTCTTTCATTCCCTTTTACAACAGCACTGCTCTTGAGATCCTCAGTGGCAGTTTTGGCATTTAGGATGGCATTTCTGATTGTCGACGTTGCAGCGACATCCTCCGCTGGTGTCTCCAGGACCCTTGGAAAGGATCAGAATAATAGTGATCAAACCTTCAACTTACTTAAAGGAAACCCGTGCTATTTTAGCAACCATGCTTTGGCTGTATTTTGGTTTTATGACACGTTGCCTTCATGACAATGAACAGATATTTATTCCTTTGAGAGACTAATCAAACAAAGGTTTATGAATCAGACTTCCATTCCACAGATGTAGACCACCAACTCAATGCCGTTTATAAATCATATTTACAAATCCATGAGGAAAGGAAGGAAGCATTTCTTACCGTAGGTCCCCAGCGGGGTCCTCTTGTTACCCAGCAGATCTCAGTGTGACAGACAGTGCAGCGCAGCCAATCACACCCATCTCTCTTCTGCATAATGATGCCACACTGGGGACAGTGCATTGCCTCGCCTGACTGCACAAGAGTCTAAAAGAACGAAAATGAGCGTCAGATTTAATTTGGTCTGCGAGCACGTGAAACACAAAGCCATCCATCTACGGGTTGTAGCAGAATCTCTGCACGTACACATGGACCGTTGATAAAGTCATCTAATACTACACATGGAATAGCAGTTCCAAAAACAGTGACAGACAGCTCAGAGGAGGTCTCGCGTTCCCTTTTACTGCAGTCACAAATGCTCAAGTGTATTCAGCTCGCCTTGAGTAGATGTGTCGTCCTCCTGGCAGCGGAGTCATTTATAGCGCGGGCTGCAAGATCATCCTGGTATTGCTTGCAGTTCATTCCCTCGTGGATAGACTGAGGGGAGAAGAACAATAGAAACGGGGACAGAAAAAGAAACCTCAGTGAAAAGTCTCTGATGTATAAAGATAGAAACATTTCTGTCTTTAAACAGAAGTTAGCTTGAGGGGACAAGAACAATTAAAAACGTGGGACTCTTGCATCACTTGCTTCTTTTAAAGAAGATGTTGCTGTTAGTTATCTTTACCCTGGCTGTGTGTTTATTCATATTTACATTTAATGCACAATCTCATGTGTTATTTGTATATATTATTTGTTATTTGTATATACTTCATACCTTGCAAATCAGGCAGTTGTGTTTCCTGCAGACGGGGCAGTGGAAGACGTTGACCGTGTCCTCGTACACACACCAGCCCGGACAGTCTGGGGTGGCACAGTGGTAGCTGCCCTCACATCGAGACTCTGCCACTGACAGACCTCTTTGCAGCCAGCGCTCATACTCCTCTGCTGGCACCAACTGTTAAGGCGGAAGGGAAAGCAGTTAAGGAGGACTAGTGAATAGTACTAATAATACTGCTCACAAGTTATAAATCAGGGCTCAGGTGAAGACAACAGCAATTAAATGTTAGGAATTCTGAAGAGGACGGTTTCCATTTTGCTTTTAACTCAAGTCACGTGGAGCACATAATGCACACGTTTTGTGTGGTACATGATGTGTACACGTGGTATTTCAAAGTCCATGTTCTACTTTTCAACTACACATCTCGCTCTTCAAACAGAGGCATTCAAACCATTGCCTGTCTTCAGCAGTCTTGGTTGGACCACATGTTATTGTTTAACAGCTAACAGTATCTGGGGAGGTCGGCTAACTCTTGCTTCATATCAGCTGAAATCAGTGCACGGGGGGGGGAAAGGTCAAAGTCTGGGCTGAAAACAAGTAGCAGAGCAGTCGCTCCAGCTTCATGGCAGTGTTTGAATGAAAGCAGCGTGCTTAATTAAAACAAAACGTACAGCAAGTGATTTACATATTCTGATGCTTTGTGATAATAACACTACGCCAGTCATTAAGACACGCTCTTCTGTAAGAGAGCAAATGGTGCAACTCACAGCCCTGATCTCCCTCTCCTGCAGGGAGCAGGCACAGGAATACGTGTCATCTCTGTAGGGACAGGCCACCTCCGGCTCCTCACTCAGCATGATGACTGAACGTAAGCACTCTCTGTGCAGACACACACACACACACACACACAGCGAGACACATTTAAGATATTAAATCAAGCTAAACAAACACTTTGTTCTATTTTTTTATATCCCCCCCCCCCCCCCCCATCTTCCTGAAGCTTACCTGCAGAAGCAGTGGAGACACTCCCTCAGCAGGACACCCTCTCTCGGCTTTAGGTCCACGTAGCAGATCCTACAGTCCACAGACTCTGGGTTAGGCAGCAGGTCCTGGCTGTCCATCATCACTAGCCGGGCAAAATTCTCCCTGCGCTCCTCTTCCTTTGCCTGCCACAGGGGGTGGTGTTGTTGAGAGGGTTAAACCAATAGTCTACACTATTTCCCTTCAGTTTTTAAATCATCATAGGGGCACAATGACAACGCAGGCAATTTACGTATTGTAGGCTAATTTACACATGCAGACACACACATTGTGTATAAACATTTTATTTCAATCTGTTTCACAGAGTATATATACAATTAACAGTGCAAAATGAACAATCAGGCAAATACAGTTAACTTAGTGGCACACTCGGGATCTTTAAGAGTTCATTAAAAAGCCCACTTATTGCTGAAAGTCAACAGTGATCATGATTATTAATATAAGGCGCTGACTTTCATAACCTTTTCCCTAGACTTTGATTCATTTATTTGCCAGGGGCTTGTACCCTACGAAGCAAGGTTAGCCAGATATCTTTGGGCTTCACTGAGCTCCAGAGCAGGTTAACGTCAGAGGAGTAGGCCAACACCTGTAAACAGCCTGACCCTTGGCCAGCTCACAGGAAGTTCAGAGTTAACATTCCTACGGGGCCCTGACGGGGACAAAAGACATTACAAGTAGTGAGGCCAGGTAACCACAAGAGAGTCAGTTGAGCTTGCTTCGTGATACAGGCTCCCGGGGCAAAAAGTGTGTTAATGTGATTTAAAAAAACCCGTCAGGTACTACTTTTCACCAGAACAGAGTTGCCACATTTTTATAAAATATGAAATCATCCGTTCATACAGTTACTGTAAAATCTCATGAACATGCAAATCACTGGAGCCAGGGACGCACCTGTGCCACCACCTGGTTTACTTATCCTACCAATATTAGGCTGAAATAAGCCTTAAGTAGGCATTGGTGGTATCTGTGCATCTTAAATGAGTTCTTTAACCTATACATTCAACTTCAGGGTAGAAATAACAGAACCATATGCTTTCAATTCAAGCACATAGGCGTATAGACTTAGGCCTGCACATGATTATTTCTTATGTGACCTAAAAGCGAGTGTCTGATGAGTGTAACGGAAACGATGCTACAAGTTCAAACGGTCTGTGACGGAAACATAACTAAACATGTGTCCGTGTGCCCCTGTCTGTGTGTGTGTTCAGTAGTCCTGGTCCAGGTTATACAGGAGGGAGTTGTTTTGAGCCCCAGCACTCCTCAGCACCTCTCTTCTCCCTTTCTCCTTCAAAAAAACAGAGACAGAAGAGAAGAGAGTCAACCTGAGAGGGCCTGCAAATTTGACTTGGCGACTTTGAATCAATTTCATTCTTCCCGTCCTTCGTAGTTTGTCACATTTGGAGCCCTGTGTTGCCTCGCAGCTTTTTTACTGAATAGTATTTGACCCAGAATAAGGTTTTACTGCAAGTATGAAAGAAGATGTTGGTTCATACATACAGGGGTGTGATTGTGTAAGACTTTGGGTGCACGGTATGCTCGGCGGTGCGGGTGCGAGTGAGTTTCTCATACCTGCTGGTACTGTCTGATCGCCTCCTTCTCCTGCTGGAGCCGTCTGAGTTCCAGTGCATCTGGTCGGTATCCCCCGGGGATGACGTAGTTGTCTGGGCGGTTCGTGCTGCAGATCTCACAGCCCGGCCGCGTTGGTTTGTTAATGTAAGTGCAAGAAGGGCACGACCAACCCTAAGGCACGGAGTAGTTCGGTAAAGAGTATGTTTTTACATGAGAGAAACAGCACTGCATGCAAGTTCTGTCTTATCAAAAGGACTTTCCTCGTGACGTGTGTGGATAAAGAAACACCACTCGAATGAAACCACCATAGCTGCTGTAGATTACCTGGGTGGAAGCTGTGTTGGGGCTCAGTGCTTCATTGAGTTGAGGCATCTCTAGGTTGGTGAGATCTCTGATCTCACTGATGTTTCCTCTCTGTGAGCCACCTGAAACATTTATTGAGGAAAAAGTCAAATAAAAGCAAAATTAAAACTAATAAGCAACCATTGAGTTGATTGACTTACAGAGCATTTTAAGAAACCATTAGCATTAATGGTGATAGGAAACAAATTACACTTATAATACCATTCGTTGGGCGGATCAATCTTTTACTGTTACTGTCTAATGCACGCCCTGCGATAGTCCGGCGACCGGTCCAGGGTGTACCCTTCCACAAAGCCACACGCTAATGCTCTCACTCACCAGTGTTGGTGCTGGTGCGGAGTCTAGGCGGCAGGGTGGCGTAAGGCCTCCGGTCCAGGGATGAGGGGCCGTTTGCAGAGGTAGCAGAGAGGGGAGGAGTGGGGAGAGACAGGGATGGAGGGCTGAGGAGGAGGGCACTCTCCTGGTCCTGCTGCAGGACATGGCGGGTCAAGCGAGCATGACGGGCTGACAGGAGGTACAAGAAGGACGTGTCACCGTCCTGACGAACACCATATGAAGCCAGAGAGCGCTGGTCGGTGCACAGACACTGGCCAATCACCCAGCGCTGCACCCGCGGGTGAAAGCCATACTCGAGAAACATCTGAGGTGGTAGAAAAACGAAAATTACAAAAAAAAATGAAATGTTAACCTTTTAAAAGTGGTTCTATTCGGAAAATGTGACTTGTGGTTTTGAGATATAGAAATAACATTGACATGATTCTTTCAGGACACAAATGAAGAAGAGAAGCATTCTTCAGACCAACCTGCTGTTTTAGTGCTGCGGTAGTCATATGCGGGGAAACTTTCACAGTGACACAACAGGACGAAGACGAATCCTCGACTGCAACCGCCAATCTGTTAGATAAAACCAAACACAAGCCATTAGCCACGTTGTCCAAACTCCGTCTCAGGATCTACTTTATACCACATTTTGAAATGTAAACTGCAACATTTATCGACCATCAATCCTGTTTTTGAAACGATAATTAATAATGGCGATGCTCCTACTTGATTTCAGTGTCTTCATAGTCTCTGGCAGAGGGCTGAATCTTGAGCGCGGCATGTTGTCGGGCGAGTGTGGCAGCAAAGTCAGAAGCAGACTGCATGTCTCCTGCTTCTATGGCTCTGGTCAGCTCTATGCAGGTATCCTCTGCAGATGGACAGACACACGCGCACGTGCACACACACACACACAGACACACACAAGGAAACACCGACAAGCCCACATGGGTGAACATACGGGCAAGTGTGTGCAGAGGATGTTGCCATACCTCCAAACAGCCACTAGAGGGCTAAAAATGATTCAATGAATGAATGAATGAATAAAACGAGTCAGTGAATTAGTTACATCACATCTAAAAAAAACATCAGGTAATATTCCACATTGTAAGGAAGAGGTTTAGCGTTCACACCTGTTCGTTGCAGGGCCAAGGTGTTCTCACGATGGAGAACGTCTAGGGAGCGCTGTGGATCAATATCTTGAGGGGCGACTGCGAAATGTGGAAAACCAGAGCAAAGCATTTTGATAAAGAAATAAAACCCAAGAAAAAAAAACACAGTTTCCACAGTGGGCTAAAGGCCTGCCCTACCGTCTGCCGCTGTGGACGGAAATCTTTAACTCTTCGTCTTCACAGGAACGGAAACATTTATCTTAACAGAGACACTTTATAGTACAACTTAAAACTAGGAACTTAAAAAACAAGGCGAGTACTTTGTTCTGATCTTTGGATGGTTATTTATCATTGTATGCTAAGTTGGTTAAAAAATATGGGCCGGAAATTGTGTTGCAGCTGTTGTTGCCAATTAAAAAAGAATCATCCATAACACAGATCTTATCATTCCACAATAACATATTGCTTTTTCACTTTCTTTATCATTTACATGCATGCAAGTGAGTAAACAAAGGCATATTATGTAAGTAAGCACAGACCAAGTTATTGAAATCCCCCCGAAGCCAAAATATGAGCAAAGAAAAGCTCTTTTGTTCAAAAAAAATGCATAACCAGCTTGATTCGTCAAGCTCAATTAAGTTCACTAAAGGGCAAATGAACTCCACCAAATCTCACACACACAACAGGGATCTCGTACTGCACCATTGTACAGTTTAGGTTTGGAAAGGCTCAAAGGATCCGGTTACAAGGTATGACTTATTTACACCCCCCCCCCCCCCTTCTCGCTGTAGTTGTTATCTAAAAAAAAAAACAGTGAGGGCAACTGACCTCTGAGTGCTTCTCTCAGTGAAGAAGTCACCACCGTCGCCCACTCCTGGGCCTCCTTGTCACAGCGGAAGTTGAAGCTGATGCGGTCATGTGGAGGCGCCGACAAACTCAGCTCGTGGCACTTTGGTGACTTCACCTCATATTTGACGGTCCTCAAATCAAACTCAGCGATGGTCTGGGAGAGGAGGGACAGGGAGGGAGAATAAAAGGAGAAGAGGTAGGGAAATATTGGTCAAACGAACCATCGGTTACATTATGCGAAAATCACTGCATTTGTGCACTTGGTTTGGTAAAAAATGTAATTTCAACATTCAAATTATACTGTAACAACCATAAATATGCACTGTTACAGTATGTGGCCAAGAACATGTCAAACAAAAAAAACGAATGTGACATATTCTGTAAATGGAAACATTTATTTAAGAAAATGCAATTAATTAAAAAGAATATAGGCATAATAATCATTGAGTTAAATATAAGAGTTTCAATAATCAATGTGATGAATGTAGGACTTATTGGAGATCTGTTGCATTACACTGCATCAGCTGTAGCTTGGTTTACCTCATACACTGGGACTGAGAGTAGCTGTACAATGAGACTTTTTAAATAATTGCTATAACTGACAAAAATAAAGGCTCTGTATATGATCTTTGGAAGCAGTCAATATTGAACTCTCGTTGATTTCAGGCTTGACAATGCATTGCGTGACACTTTCTTTGCATTTTCTACTAAGAGCAGGGTTCAGCTGCACACTAGCATCCTCAGACTCCTCAAAAGGATGGCTGCTTACAAGCACAGTGGCCTGAAAGCATGTCCTCTGTGCCAGTGCTTTCTAACCTGGGTGGCCTCCAAGGCGTCAGAAACTAAATCTGAGGGGTCCCTGGATTATTAATAAAGTAATAAAGAAGAAGAAAAACAGTCATCTTCTGATTTTCACTACTCTTAGCTTTTTTCCCCTGTGCGATACTAGACAGTTTAACCTCCTCAGGCCTTTAAAAGATGTATTAATAAACAACCTGTAATGAGAGGTCAAGCGTAGACATAGAGCCTCTTATTACAGGGTCCCCAGCAGTGCTGGATTACCAACTGGGCAACTGCTCCACCTGACCTCTGACCTACTAAAGGTCCACAGGCTCGTGCTTCAGTGTGGCAGTGACGTTGACACCGTCATAATATGTACCAAAACACGTCTTTACACCATCTTGAGGCCATGTCCAATAGAGGGAAAAGTAATACCCACATAGTGTCATTTGATATGATGCTTACACGTACCTAAATAAACGTGCATCACGAAAACGCATCACAACAAGCAGGACTTGCTGCCCTGAACTCACCACGCTCCGGCCGGTCCCGCTGCTGTCCTGGAGCGACAGCCGGAATTCCCCGGACTTCCCCGGGTCCATGCTCAGCTGCAGGCGGAGTGACTCATCGCCCGCTCCAGGAAGACACAGCGGCCGAATACCGGAATGGCACACCGACACCCGCACCGACATGAGTACGGTTTGGCAGCAGAGTTGTGACTGCGAGGCCCCATAGTGGCTGGGGAGGACGGCGGACTGGTCCGGTGTGTAGCCGGGGGTTTGAGGCCAACCGCCCGAACTCAGCGACATCCTGCCAGCAGACTCATGAAGAACACAGATACTCGGGGTCCAGTGGGTTGTTTACCTTTACGTGTCCTTTAACGATATGTCTTACATTGCATCTCGTCGCTGGGTATTTAACAGCCACACTGACAACAGGAAGCAATTGCGTCGTCTGTCAACTGTTTGGAGCGACTTCCAGAAAGTGTAGCCCAGCTAAAGTTCTCTCTTCTTCCGTTTTCGTTAAAGCGTCGTTTCAGGCAGATTTACTCTTTCCTGTTGGTTCCGAAGCAATAAAAGTGCTCTTCGAAATATCCCATTCCCTTCCTGACATCAAGGTTATGGACAATAGTAACGATGAGTATGTTGTTGATGTGTATCCAGGTTTCACTTCGTATTGCGCATGCGTGGTAGGTTGTCTTCTTCTCTGACTTTTAAGGACAGCTGGCGTCCGTAGTTTTGCATTGCTGCCATCTTCTGGACTAAGTTAACTCCTACACCTACAGTGTCCGGTTTGTCAGATTCTTCCCCACTTGAAGCTGACCTCATATCATCTGCCTTGTTTATTTCCATCACACTCCTTTGTTTTCTTTCATCCTGCTCTTGTTAGCCCTAATATGGTCTTTCTTCACGCATCCCTGTCTACATCAGTAGTGCTGAGGAGGAGCGAGTGAACATTTTTTAAGTTCCTGGGAATCAGCATCCCAAACAAACCTGACATGTTCATCACACATCTCCAGCCGGATGAAGCTCAAAAGCGGCTGTATTTCTTGAGGAAACTAAAGAGGGCAAAATTCCTGGGCAAAGATATTGTTAAGGAACAACAGAAAGCTCCTGACTGGAAACATTACAAACTGGCATGGGATGTGCACGGCCCAGGACAGGAGTGCTCTACAGCGGGTGATTAAAATGACCCAGAACATCATTGGTACCCATCTACCTATAGCATCAGTGATATACACCCAGCCAGCCACAGCCAGTTCACCCAAGAGGTACAGATGTATCAGCTGCAGTGCCACTTGAATTCAGAGCGGCTTCCTCAGGCTTTTCATCCTCTACCCTCCATGACAAAGACAATAAATTAAACCTTCTTTTTCTGCAACTAACAACTTAAAAATAAATAAGTGCAAATATTCCTCTGTTTCTGGTCGCTTACCTCCAATGTTCACAAAAACCTGTTGGATGCTTCATTACATGCCTTTCAGATGACCGTGTCCTGTTCGTAATCTATTACCTCCTCTTTTCTGTTTCTTTTCATCACAATATATTTTCCTTATCTCCTGGTCTCAGTGCTGCTGCCAGTCTTTCTTGATTTTCTTCCCAGGAATGCCTTGTGATATACGAACATCTTTTTTAACAGCTTGTTCGCTCTCTCATTACCCAGAATGCCCACTTGAGCAGGAACCAAAACAAACGTAACTTTGCCTTGTTTTTTATTACTCTTGAATGTGTTGCCATTATTTCAAAGAGTAAGTCTTGGCAAAGGATGTACCTGATTTAAGATACACAGAGCAGAGTCTGAGTCACAAACAACTATAACTTTGTTGAGTTTAATTTGCTCAATTAATTCTAAAGTTATCAAAATGTCTGCAACCAAACAGTAGACACACTTTGGTTGTATATTTAAACTCTGTGCCTAACCGCAAATACAGATCCGGTGTTTCCTGTTGTTGGATCTTTGGATCCATTGGTAAAAACCTGCATATCATCTGTAGATTTACACTCCTTATAACTACAAAAGTCACTTCCTAAATCTGCACCTTTATTTCTTGCCCCTCCTAGCAGGGGGGGATGTTTGCTGACAGTCGGGCATTCAAAAACAACCGCGATACCTTGAAAGGCATATTATGTCCTTTATGTCATGCCCATGCAGTGAAATAGAAGCCATTTAGTATAAAGTATGTGTGTGTGTGTGTGTGTGTGTGGGTGTGTGTGCATATATGTTTTACCACAAAGGGGCAGCAGAACATCTGACATAAAACATAAGTCCTCCCTTCTCTTCCTGATATTAATTCTGCTGTTATGTTTTGTCATCTTCGGAATTACATAAAAAATATTCAACCAGCGAGTAACAAATGGTCTGGTTTTATATAATAAACAATCTGGCAGTATAAAGCCATTCAAATGTGTCCCAGCTCAACCTGCAACATTTGAAATGGTTTTTAATGCATCAGTCATTTTAATGCTGCAGTATAATTGTAGATGATCATTATGTATAACGAGTGTTTTTACTTTTGATACTTAGATTACATTTTGCGAAGTAAACATTTTGAGACTCAAGACTTTTGCTTGTAAGTACTTTTAAATTGTGGTATTGCTTTTCTTCAAGTAAAGGAAGTATCATGATCTCCCTTCTCTCTGATTGTGTTGCATTTTGTGCTATTTATCTATTCATTATGTTTTGTTATGACCCGTGTGGCATATATGAGTATATTTCTATGCTGTAACTTGCCGCCTACATGTTTATTAAATATATATAAATCTAGGATCCATTACAAAACACTTTCTATGCTGTTTGCAGTTGTAGTTAATTAAAATAAGGTTCTTTGCCTCCAGAAATGACCATACATCAAATATGTCCTTCCTCACAACAGCAGTTTAATGCAAGTTAACAGGACCTGTATGCAGCGTAAGATTCTACTTTATAATTCTCACACACTGTTTCATTTGTTTGCCTTGCAACAAAGTCATCTGTGACACAAACCTTTGGCATATTAGGGCCATTAGAGTAGAATACATGTTTTTTCACAAGCAGATCATTTGACCTGCACTGTAGGGAAAGCACAGGTGTTGCTGAACACATTAACGATGGCTTCATTCTATTCAGGCGTCCCATGATATGTGAGCCGGCATGCACAGTAAAACCAAAGCTGAATTTTAGCCATCATTGATTACTCTATTTCGTGCTTTAGTGTGCTTTTCCGACTGTGACATGTCAAACCGTCTTCTGCTGAACGTTCCCAATCACTTCATCCCTGCAGTGGAATGATTCTAAAGAGACTTCATAAGGTGGGTGTGGTCACGACCATCCAGGTGAGACCCATTCGATTCGACTTGAATATGTCCTGATGTCTTTTCTATCCTTTTAACCGTTGAGATGTATGTTTGGTATTATAAGGCATTCACGTTTGAGGAACTAGGAAACTTGTAATCTGAATACTGTTTGTTCTGAAGTAAATCCTGCACCAACCTACCTTCGAAGAAATGCCCTGACTTCCCATTTGAAAGCATTTTAAAGACAGAGGCTCAACCAAACCTAGTCAACGTATGTCCCTGCCCACGCGCTCTGTAGGTCACGAATTACGAGGCAATTAACAAAATATACTGTAGCATGTAAGGGGAATGATTTAGGACCACACAGCTCGGCCGGTTCAAGCTGTTAATCATGCTGCAAGCAGGGTTTTCTCAATCAATACCCCATGAACCCCTGCGTCTCCATTCACAGAAACAGCGATACCACAGACGAGATTAAGCCATTCAATCAGGCGCTGATGAGACCGTGATATCATCGCGTCACATGTCAGAGAAGGCATTATGATACAACTGAACCAATCTTGAGGGAGGAAAATGACGACCTAAGCAGTGTATTTTGTGAACAGTGGTGATTCAAGGATGCATAAAAATAGGTTTAGAATAAAAGAATATACATTGCAATGTTGAATATCCATTTGTCTCGAAATCTATTCATGAGTAGCATCATAAAGGCCACGTTTTACCCACAAAACAAGGATGACCAAATCGTTCACACCTGCCTGTAAGGAGGCATACGAAGAAGCAACGAATGGCTGTGTTATCAAATAAAAGCTCTCGATCATGAATCAAATTAGGTTCATTATTTGAGGATTCTTCCATGTTATGGTGTGATTACACATCCGCAGGTAGTTTTCTTCTCATATTTGCTCTCCCTCAGGAAGGGCATGTGTCTGCATCATGCCATTTGATCTCAGCCCATTTTAAAATTATGGCTGCCCTAATGTGTGGAGGGGAACCAAAGTGCTGCCCGGGGGTGTACGTGCACATACACTCACACGGTCACACACACACATACACCCTTTTACGTCACATGCTATGCAGGCGGTGATTTAATACAGTTGTATTGTAGAGGGGAAAAGTTTATCCCAACTGGATCCTAATGATTCACCGACTTAATAAAATACACATTGTAAGGAAACTGACATCACATATTAGTGTCATTTTGTACGGTACATTGCAACTATAGAGTGAAAAGGTCACACGAACCTACAGTAGAGATAGGGAACTCATTTGTTTTCAATAGTATAATGATTGATATTGTTGATTTGTTTCTTCAAATAATCAATTAGTTGATGAAATGTTAGTTCTGTAATGACTTTCGACTGGTTGTTTTGCCAGTCCAAAACTCATAAATATTGAATTTACTATCATAAAAGAAAAAGAACATCAGCACATTTTCACATCTGAGAATTTGGAACCATGGAATGTTTGGCATTTAAATGACGAATTGATTATCAAAACTCATGTGATTCAGTCGATTGACCGGTTGATTGATTGACTAATCTGGCATTGACTAGCCTGCAGATTGGCATTCAGAAAAATAATTCATTCATTCCATCCTCCATCAAATTATGAAGTAGCAACAAGTATGACATGAAGTTATTGGGGACTAATATATTGTGACTTGATTATGTATCATCTGTGTTGCTCACGCCTGGTTTTATTATTCGTAACTATTGTCAACATGTGTATTGAAGCATGTTTATGCATGCGTGTATGATGTGTTCTATGCGTGCATGTGGATTGTGATGCTGGCAAGTGTTATGGGATGCAGCGGCCTGGAGCCCAAGACAAATTTCCCTGGAGGACAGTAAATTACATCTTATCTTAATCATTTTAGCTCGACTGCAGAATCCATTGACTTGGTTCTGCAAATAAGCATTATTTGAACATTTACAAAAGAACCCTGTAAAAATTGTAGTTGAAATAAATGAATTATGCAGAATAGGGATACGTTTTGAGCAGAGCCGTCACGCAGTATTGTGACCTTTACGGACATCGTTAGGCCCTGAGGTGACTTTACACCTGTTACATTTCTGTTGGAGAAGTTCTCCTCACCTTGGCCTCTCACTCGTGATTCATCACGGTCACCTCTCAGCACATGCTAAGGGCTTGACAGTAATATTAATTCCCATGCAGCTACACTATATAGTATATTTAAAGCTGTCACTCCCTCCTGAATCAGTTTTATATGTGTTTTGCTCTCACTGATCTAAAATAGAACATTTCCAGCTGCAACACTGAAACTTAGTGTTGAATATTTGGAGGAGATTCGTATCAAAAAAAGTTCCAAAAGTGTAGTTTTCCGGTGACTAATTCACCAGGGTTTTTGCAATAGTTCTGCCTCCCCCCCTGTAATCCGGCTGATTGATGAAAGGCTCATCAGAAAACGCCCACCACAGTCTGACAGACCGACTTGGGGTGGCGGGTCTCCCCATGTTCACTAATTCAAAGTTGTCCGTGTGTTATTGACTTCCTGATGGACTGCTCTGATGCGTGACAGACATCAGGAAAACTCACAAACTAAACCTCCTTTCTCAAAACGATGAGGGGGTTTCATAGAGTGGGAGGAGAGGAGGCGGGGGGGATGATGCATCCTGTAGTCTGGGATCACTGTGTGTGACTGACGTTCTTGATTCATCATCCAACGACAACATGAGCAGCGTGGATATATAAGCTGGAGCACACCTGCTGAACAATAACGACTTCAGACCTCCACCAACTGACCTCAGCCTGTTACCAAAGTTCAGGGTAAGGAGCTGCTCTTACATTATTCTTTTGTTTATTTCTTTCTTTTTACAGCCTGTCATATTCAGTGTATTAAATAGAATGAGGATACCAATAGATTATGTGCTTTTTTTGAGGAGAGGTACTCCAGGTAAATGTGTGTTAACTATTTTTTACACTCATGTAACTGTGCTACACCATTGGCAGCCTGTTCAATGTGGTAAATGTGCTGATATGATATTGATGCCATAGAGTTCATAACAGTGTATATTTAAATCCTAGTATTTTTAGATTATTGTCACATTACTATATGAGCTTTTGGTGCCTAGTAATACGATTTAAATGACTTAATCCAATGTCATGGTATTTGTTTTATCTCTTATAAATAATTTCCTACTATATTACTATATGACATCAAGATATTTTTCAGTCTACTTGTATCAGTTTCAACTTTTTTCCTGGCTTTGTTTTTCTAGTCTTTCTGTTTGTAGTGTCCTTAAACGGTGTGTGATACTTTACTGACCAGCGTCCATCCGTCCTCTCTAGTGCCTTGAGAGACTCCACAGCATGCTGCCGTGCGGAGCGGTTGATGTGCGGCACTGCGTCCTGACGAGCCGCTGGCTGCCTGCATCTCTGGCGCTCCTCCTCCTCGTCTCCTCCAGCTTCAGCGGCGCTCACAGCACCACGGTGGAGCACGACTTCCACATTGTTCACAATGTCGACAACAGAAGTAAGACGTGGTTTTGTGTCTTTATTATAACCCTGAGGGATATTTACGAGGCTTAATAAGACAGACAGAACAATGGTAGGACATGTTTTAGAATACACAGAATGTTTATCGTCTCTTTTTGGCTTAGTGGTGAGTTCAGTGATTTTCTTCTACTTTTTGTTCCCATAAAATACGTTGTAAAAGACTTGAAAATATCCTTCTTCTTTAATCTTGTTTACTATTCGATTTAACTTCTAGAAATGAAGTATGTTGTCAATAGACTACTGTTTGAGTCGTTTTTACTGCATTCAATTAGCTATTTGTTTTAAAGAGAGACGCTCAACTATTTACTGAGTTTAGAATGAGGAATATTCTTTAATGCCCAATTTGTGGTACACTACTTTGCCACGTAATCTACCAAGTGTATTATTTTGTTACAAATGATTGTATTTATTTGTATTGTGTAGTGGTCATATGAGCATATTAATGTATTTGAATTTATTTTACATTGAACTGAGGTTTAAGAGTGAATGTTTCGTTATACTATTTTCTATATACTTTGCAATGCTACAGTAATACTCAGTAAATGTATCCATATTAATTTGTACTGATATCACAATGACTTTAAAATGTATCCATCTAGTTCCTGCATGCATCAAATCAGCTTAGAAAAGCATCCATGTTCACACAGTGTATGAAGACAATAATCTATATCAACACTTAAAAAAGAAACAAAATACAAAAAAATATTTTTCCTATGTAACAAGAATTGTGATTTTTCACATTGTCACTCAAAAGGGAACTCTGTTAATATTGCAATCATAATTAGCTCCATTAATGTTCTTGGTGTGGTGTCCAGGTCCAGAGATAGACCCATTCTGGTATGTGGGGCGTGGGGTGAGACCCATCGGGCGCTTCGGCAAGAGGCACAGCAGCGTGGAGGCTCTGGGCAGCAGAGGGCTGCAGCCTGTCCTCAGGACGTTAGGGCTGGTGCTCAACAGCCTCAGGAACCAGGAGAACCTCGGGGACGTGCTGGACGGGGAGGACAGGGATTGGTTACCGTGACAAAGAGTCCTACTCCCTTCATCTACAAACTCTAGAGTGTCTTCATTTTTTAAAATCTTGATTGAGGTTATAAACTCGTCTGCTCTAGCTCTTACCTGTATTTCTCTCTGGTGTCTGTTATGAGGCCTTGGTTGATAGGATCCTTGATATCTGTACATAAAAATGCATTCTATATTGATTAATAAACCAGGATGTTGTGATTACGTCTGTTCGTCACTTTGTATTCGCAGGTGCACGACAAACAGTTTCTTTCAAAAGGGAAAGCTTTACGTTTGCAAATTTTATTCATTTCATAATACATATTTTGTCTCGGAGTACTGTGGCACATAGAGAAACTGTATTTTTTGCTTGTTAGTATTTTCCCCAACATACGGATTGCAACAAACAATCTATTGAAGTGAATGGCCCGCCTGTGGAGCTGTGCACAGTGAACCTCATCGTAGTCATTCACACTGGATTTAAACAGGAACAAAAGCCAGATCTGTTTTTAGCTCTGTGTGAATATCTGGGACACAGTTACATATTAAATTAGACTTCCTGTCCGAATCCAGCCTTACATATTATGACAATTATACACAGTCTCTGGCACACAAACACTGAAAGATTGGTCTATGATTGGGCAACACACATATTATTCTATATCATATCCATCTTTTCACACATATACATATATTAATAAATTCTGTGATGAGATAATATATATTTCTTTTACATTAGAAAAATACTGGACACTGATGATTGGACCCTTGTGGCTGTGCTTCTCGTGGGACATTTTACATCAATTTTGATAAAACCAGAAACATGCTTTTATACATCAACACCTCCGGCAGAACAAGATTGACAAAAGTACAGGATCAATGTGCAAAACCCGAGATGTGAAAGACCGGGATGAATAGGTCAGCAATAGAAGGGGTAAGAGCATTCATACAGAGGATCACACCTTTTAGTTCAAGCAGTCTATCAGGAAATCCAACTTTGCTCTGCCACAGCAAACACTTTGACAACCATGCATGGCTAACTGAGATTCTGACGAATGTAAGTGGTCACAGAGTAAAGAAAAATAATCCAAAAATGAAAGGCAGTATTCTCAAATCTAGTGTTCAAGGAGTACAAATACAATATGAATCGTACAAGCCGCTCCAAAAATGCCTGCTGTCGCCCGTGTTTTTGTAACATTTACCATCGTCATTACTGGAGGAATATCAAATGGTAAACGCAGGCAGACACTGAAAGCACTTTGAGTCATCACACATGAGAGAGTCTGATAGCACTGACTGAGGAGGGCTCCTTTGAGGAGAGAATAAAGCCTTTCATTTGCAAAAGTACTTGTTTCAGTGGTGTTGCATAAAAATGTTCAGTAAGTACAAAAATAAATTGCTTGTAACAAAATCATGGTTTCATGGCATTTTTTTTCATAGTCCGTCAGACTTCATTTTGTAAAAATCTTTACAAGATTATCTGAATGTAAAACAAAAAGTTCGGACATGGCCCCGGCAAAGGGGAAACATGAGAACACCTTTTTGTTCAAATAAAAGGCTACGATTTTTGAAAGTAAACAAAGAAAATGACTTTGGGTTGAAGAATACTGCACGAGGGAAGGCTGTCAGACCAAGACCTGAATGTCAAACAAAGACTTGTGTCTCGCAGAGTTTTGTCTGTTGTTCAAAACTTATTTTGACTCATTTCAATGTGAAAGCTTCCACATTAAGGCTGTAGTGTGTGTGTTTGTATGTGTGTGTCTACTGATCAGTTGTTTTCCTTTTCTAATGAAAGGGAGAGCACCTCTCCAGTTAATCTGTATAATTATTATTTCAGGAATAGTTTTTTGCTGAGAGTTAGATGATATAATTGATGCCCCTCTTGTGTCTGTAGGCTACACTAACAATACTGCTGACTAGCTTAGCTTAAAGACTGAAATAAGAGGAAACAGCTAGCCTGGCTCTCTCTCTGAAGGTAACAATATCAGCCTTTTTGAACAGTTTAAACAAAAACAATGTATAGGTTAATCAGTGAGCTTTATAAGTGCTGCTTGGCTAATATTTCCACCTATTTGAACAGAGTCAAGCTAGCTGTTTTCCTATCGTTTCCACCCGTTATGCTAAGCCAAGCTAACAGGCTACATATTCACTGTGAAGACATCACTGTGGTGTCGTTCTTCTCCTGTAACTCTTGGCAAAAAAAACTAAGCCAAAATTATTCCTCTGATTCCTATTTTTCTGAGGCCGTTGACAAAGTTCTCAAGTGTGCTTTGTGTTCCATTATTGCCATCTAGCTCAAAATATTTTGGCCCCGATACTTTGTGTATCTAAACACTCATTCTCTGGTATGTAAATTAATCCTTAAAATGATTAAAATGGCAAAAGGTGCAACATAGTTCCCCAAATGACGATTACCATCTGCTGGCTGTGTGAGTGTGTGTGTGTGTGTGTGTGTGTGAAAACGCAGAATCACCCAAAAGAGTTCTGAAGGGGCTGACAGTATGATGAGATTCCTCATGACATTTCATTGAAGATGCAGTATAAAAGACGGCTCAGCCTCTTTTTGGGACACTGAATCACAGAAAGTTTCACATGATTTTTCCACGTCTTCATTAAACAGTAAATCACAATACTCTTGCAAACAGATAGAAAAAAAGGAAATGAGAGTTATTTTTGTCTGTACAGATATTCTTTTTCAGTTGGGTCATGGAGGAGTGTTTGCAGATGTTTAAGGCAGAGGCACAGACTGTTGAGTCATCCTTGCTTGATATTATGTGCGTGGGGAGGAGGAGAAAATGGAGAATGAAGAGGAAAGAGACAGTCATCCCTGCTGTGAGGCGTTTGACTGACGGGGTACCGTGCCTGGGCTGAGGGCTGAGTGCTTGGTGGGTCATACAGGGCAGGTGTTGGCCCCTGCTTGGCCTGGAGCTGGAGGCGGACACTGGGTCAAGGCACTGGATGAGATGGGCCCCCGTCCCTGGGGCTCTGAAAGCGGCCCCTGAGGGACTCGTTGTGCTGCTGACTGTAACTATGGCCGAAACACTTGAACCTGCTGCTCGGGCTCCACCTTTTCTGAAATGCAAAAAAAAGAAACAGCATTTAGCAAATCAGACTTTTAAAAAGATATTTCCAGTAAAAAGCGTATTGTCCAGAAAAAGAGAAACTATTATTAACTATTATCTAAATGGCAGGACAGTCTGTCCAGTCTGAGTGTACTGCATGATGGACTGACAAAAAGGACATGCGAAGCTGGAATCAATGATGTGATTACATGTCTTGGTCACTGATTTTGCCCCATTGTCCAGCCTGCTGTCTGTCTTTGGAGCTGTGCTGAAAAAGCCACCCTGAATCAGCGCTATTGTATGAATGCTGCCGAAGAAAGAAAAGAGACAGAAATGCAAATAAA
Source organism: Melanostigma gelatinosum (assembly GCF_949748355.1). Classification (NCBI taxonomy): domain Eukaryota; kingdom Metazoa; phylum Chordata; class Actinopteri; order Perciformes; family Zoarcidae; genus Melanostigma; species Melanostigma gelatinosum. The sequence goes on from NC_136653.1 coordinate 11,846,647, forward strand.
GACAGAAAAAGGCCATTCACCGACATGAAAAGGAACAGACTCCTTGTTGGTTGATAAAACAGCCGTATCCTCCTGTGCTGTGCCCGTTTCCACTCGGCTGCTTTACATCTAATGGAGCTTTTCAGTTACTTAGTCCCTTTTTACCAGATGCATTCACTTTTACATCCATTTAGATGCCAATCTCTTCTTTTAGGACAAAGTGTGAAATGTGTGATGTTAACTAAGGGTCCACTCGTCTCTGTCTCACTCCCCATCTCCAGCTGTCTTTGTTGCACTCTCAGAGTGCACAAGACTGTTGAGTGTTTCGGGATAGAAGATGTTGTATTAATGGTGTAGAGTAAACTGCATAAGTCAGCACAGGTTAGAGGATTCAGCGTACTTATCAGCCTACTATCACCTGAAGAATATATCAAGGATTAGAGGACTTATGTCTCAACAGAATTTGGAAAAACTTGTCCACGCATTTATCTTCAGCAGACTGGACTACTGTAACGGTGTGTTTACAGGTCTCTGTAAAAAGTCCGTCAGAAAGCTGCAGCTGATTCAGAACGCTGCAGCTCGAGTCCTCACTAAGACCAGGAGGGTGGATCACATCACCCCAGTTCTGATGTCTTTGCACTGGCTTCCTGTCCAACAAAGAATTGACTTTAAAATCCTGCTGTTGGTTTACAAAGCACTGAATGGTTTAGGGCCAAAATACATCTCTAATCTGCTGCTACCTTATGAACCATCCCGACCCCTCAGGTCGTCTGGGACCGGTCTACTATCTGTTCCCAGAGTCAGAACTAAACATGGAGAAGCAGCGTTCAGTTTTTCTGCTCCACATATCTGGAACAAAGTCCCAGAAAGCTGCAGGTCTGCTGAGACCCTCAGCTCATTTAAATCAAGATTGAAGACTTTTCTGTTTGCTGCTGCCTTTAATTGAACCACATTCAATTAATATATCAATCAATTTCCTGCATTTCTGCATTTTACTACTGCATTTTAATTGCTGTTAAATCTCCTTTTCTTTTGCCTTATGTTTTGATGCTTTTAATGGTTTTAAAAGGACTGCACAATATGTCGCCATTTCCTCCGGGACCGAGTTCATGCAAGGCGTACACTATAAAACGCAGATCGGCAGAGATCTTTTCCTGACGTGGTTTGTGTGCGAGTAATTGCAGAATTGCGGCAGTGTATGGTTGAATGCGTGCAGCGTAATGTCTCAGGGAGACATCAATTATTGTTTCAATGTATGTTTTAAATCTCCTTTACTTTTGCCTTTATGCTTTTAATGGTTTCATGTGAAGCACTTTGAATTACCTTGTTGTTGAAATGTGCTATACAAATAAACTTGCCTTGCCTTACTTTTGTTTACCTATTGATGGTTTTCTTAGAGGTTTGGGTTTTTCACTGTTCAGACTATGTTTTTTGATTTATTTCTGCATTCATTTCTTTGCGTGTACTTAAAGCTTTGAGAAAAATACAAAGTAGTTTGGTACCTTTCAGTGGAGGGGCTGGAAGCTTCCTCCTTTGATGGCGTGATGAGTCCAGGGTTTGAGGCTGTAATCAGAGTACGGTATCTGTATCACACACTTCATCAATCATCCTGACTTGCAGCTATATGTTCTTATTCAGTATCAGGTTTTAGTTATATAATTGGTTGTGAATTGTGTGCACATCCACAAAACCTCAGTGGGACGGGCATACATCGTTTCTACCAACTACAGGTCCGTCCTCTGGTAGAATGTTACTTAACCGACAGTACTTAATGGTAAACTGTTAGCATGCAAAAGCAGACGAAGATAGTTGTCGGGTACCCTTGGGGCAGTGAGTTACCTTAGCCTTTGGCTTGAACTTGGAGAAATGATTGCAGACAGTCACATTCAACCCAGCTGTCTTCAGAGCCGATATCCTAGCCTCGATGTTTGAAATCTTGAAAGGACACACAGACTTTATTTAAAAGCACAATTAAATACAACATAAAAATATATTAAAAAAATACCCGGGATCATTGGGTCTGTTTGCCACAAACACAACTGAAGATAAAGACAGCTGCAGAAAAAAGGGACACATCTTCCAGTACCTGTAGTTCAGACTGCTGAACCTGAGCAGCTGCGGTGGCCACCTGGTCCTCCAGGAAGGCCAGCTCTGTGTCTGTGGTGCCACTCTTAATATCGCGGGCACACTGCTCCAGGTCCCCCAGCGCCCCCTCAAGCCCGTACACGGCACCAGCAGCCAGGTACACCTGTCAGGGGAAGAAGAACCATTTAGTTCGAGCTAGACCTTCAGTTTCCAATAACATTGAATCTCCGCAACCTTTTCTTATTGGGTAGAACATCCTTACATTCCCCTCCATCTTGGTCAGCCTTTGGTCCAGCTTGCGGGTCTCGGAGCTGTTGGAGATGGGAGAAGCACCCATGGACTCAGATGGGGTGTAGCTCTCGCCTCCTGCCTCACCGATCAGCTCCTCTGTAGCGTTCAAAACCTTCAGCACCTCGGTGGTGATGCTGCAGAGAGAGGCCGCCGAGTACTTCTGCTTCATTTGAAGAACACATACACACACACACACAGTCCAGCAGTCAGTAATATAGTTAGTAAGTTAAAAGCCACACATATTGAGAAACCTTTTAAGCGATGTTGGGAGCAAAAGGACGTGATGCACAAGAAGAGAAAATATCTTCCATTCAGTCACAGTTGTGGGACATTATAAAATCATTAAAGGTTTGTGTTTCTATCAGCACGTCATGTACTCAAGCTGCACGGTTCAGTAACTGTGTCAGACAATTGCGCAGGTGACCCATAAACCCATTCGACACTTGTTTCTCCGTTGCATGCGCATGCTTGCAATCTAAAGGTGCAGAACAAAGAACTGGAGGTGAGAAATGCAGCAGAGAGGACGGAGGAGGAGGAGGAAAGGGAGTGAAGGAGGTTTAAAGACAAAGCCGGAGGAGAATTACGTCTCTTGTTTTTTAGGTTTTGAACAGTTAAAATATGTTGCAGTGAATAGAATATATAGTATTATTATTGCAGCCTAAACAGTCGGCTTAAGGGTAACAATTATGTTGTTTGGGTGTCTGAGGAATCATGAATTCATTCAGCTGTCATATTTCAGATTAATACTTATATCCCGGATTGTATGTCCATTACAAGCAACTCCCAAAAAATGTAAATTAACATGCAGATGAAAAATGATCTGTTTTGCAACTGGTTCATGTGTTTCCGAAAAAGTGTTAAATGTCAATGGGTCAGTTCATTCATTTTGGAATGTATGGACAAATCAGTTGGCCGATATCTCCCACGAGATAATTTACCAAGACAAATACAAAAATCATGTTTCGTCATTGTGTTCGCTGCCAGTCAAAGTTAATAAGAGCAGCTTGTTCATCCACATCCATGCTTGTTTCCAAATTCAGGCCGCCTCTGATGAAAATGAATTCAATGATGAGGATGCCGAAAGAAAGCTGCTGTTGTTTTAATGAATAGATGAAAACAGTAAGCAAGAAAAGAAAAGAGCAATGAAGAGAGACGGATGTAATTCAATAATGAATGAATCACTGGCTGAAGCTTTGACAGTGGGATCGGAGGCGTATTGATCCCTCTCTCAGCCAGACAGGCAGTGTGAAAGGAAGAGTTTTAGGTGGCGACAGGAGAGGCAGGGACCAGATACAGTATTGGGTGGGAGATGAGAGGCAGCAAACCAAAGCTCTCCTCTTAAAGAAAGAAAATCACTATTCAGTGATGTTAAAAAGATGAGAGAAGCAGAGCTGGATGGTCTGAGATATTGACTCGGGTTGGTTGATGGAGAAAAAAACAGATGTGTGTGAAAATGCAGAATCACCCAAAAGAGTTCTGAAGGGGCTTACAGGTTGATGGAGAACAAAACAGATGGTTATGCCAAAGAAGCAGGCCATCATCAAATAGTCTGACATAGAAGTCACACTGATGTAGAAAGATAAACATAGTTTGGTTCCATCTCAAGATAAAGAAATGTAATGCAAGTAAAGAAAATACAACTAGGGTGACGTCAGGTAATTTGGGACAGCTTTTTGGTCGATCAACAAGAAAACCACCGAAAATATTTTGAAGACCACCTTAATTTACAACTTGTTATGGACCTCTGCAATATTTCTATCAAGAAAATGTGCTGCCAAGGCAAATACTTCAGAAACTTTGGCCATTCAAACACATCAAGAACCCTCACTTTCAAACTACCTGTCGTTTTAACACCTTCCAGGATGTGCACCTGTCTCAGTGTGTGTGTAAACATGAGAGAGAGGGAGGGAGAGAGAAAGAGAGAGACAGACATGCATACATGCACACACACACTTGCATTGGGTGTGGATTTAAGTGTGCACAGAGGTCAGTTTCATTTTTAGTCTCATATTTCATTGTCGCGATCAGTGTTCTGACTGTCGTCGCTGTTCGAAGTTATCTCTCTCTCAAAGTGGTGAGTCCAAGACTAAAATGTCTGAAATGATCCTGCGAGATTCCTGAGAACCATTCATGATTCACTCCGTGATCCAAAACGTAAACGCAGTCACAAACCACTCACAGTCCGAACACAAGATTAAACATGTCATCAGTCCTAGATATATTAAAATGTCGAACATTGATATCGCAACACAAAATGTAGCTTTTGGAAATATCCGTAATCAGGGGCAGGTTTAGAAACTACGTAGTGTACGTTTCTATTTTGCATAAAAAGCAACAAATATCACAGTCATCGTCACGGTTTCCTTTATTCAAATCAAACTGAGCCGTCCTGGCCGTTTTAAAAGGGAGCTGAAAGAATCAGCAGAAATAGATCACACTAAATGTGTCATGCACATTGTAAAAGATAAGCATTATTCACAGGATCCCTTATAATGAGCCCGGCTAATGACCAACATCGACCCACACGCCTCAGAGAGGTCAGGTAGCGAGCGCGTAAGTGCCTGTCCAAGTGTGTGTATTTTTTGTCTGAGAACCTTTTGTAACATGATGCAATTTGTCTATTCACATAATTATGAATGTCATTAAAGGAGTTGCTACGTTTATCTTTTTAAGGGACTTTTAAACCTTTTTTATTTGTTCGATACATGGATTCATCTTAACACTGTTCACTACATTTTAAGTGTTTTAAGAGGAGCTTATAATTTACTGACATCCATTAAAATTTTATAGGATACTCCTGCTCGATGCATTTCAGGAGCTATTTGTGTTTACAATTTATTGCAGTAAACTTTAAATCCGCCTGCCTTTGTCTGCTTCATCTATGGTTAAACACGCACATGAAGAAAGTGATAACTATAGCAACAGCGCAGCTGGACCTGTGGCTGTTTAGCATTCTGACCTTTTGAGGCTTTTATTAATAAAAAATAAAGATATTTGCAGCTCTTCTGTGATGGATGTCCTCCAGTATGACTCTTAAAAAACACTGCAAAGCACAGGATTTAGAAGGCCGAACACCTAAAATGTTACCACTTTACTCTTTGTCTAGACAGCTGCAACATTTTCTACCGGCTACTTTAGATGCACTGCAAAGGCCTGGAGCTTTCTTACCTGTAGAAATAAGAAACAAATACACCACCAGCAACAGGGACATTCAACCTAATCATAGATGTGTGTGTGTGTGTGTGTGTGTGTGTGTGTGTGTGTGTGTGAGAGATGTTCGGATGCATGGTAAAGATGGAGGTTTAATTACAGTTGCATGTTCTCAAGCATGGCATCCTGCACAAGACACCACAGAATCCTTTTGCTTTCCAGCCAATATCTCACCTGCTGTAAGAGAGAGGAGAGCAACTGAAGCCTCTGCTGTTGCTCCAAATCATGCTGTCCCTCCTGACACACACACACACACACACACACACACACACACACACACACACACACACACACACACACACACACACACACACACACACACACACGCACACACACACAAAGAAACACACGGACCAGCCAAAAAAAGAGGGAAGCACAGAGAAAGAGGGAAAACACAGGATGAGGGACGCAGTGATTGTCATATAAATAAAGAGAGGAAGATGGGAGGACGAAGAGTTTTTTCGAGGGTGAGAAAGAAAGAAAAATGTATCAAAAGACAGAGAGACAGCATCAAAAGCAGAAGATGAGTGGTGGATACTAATCGACTGTAATTGCCGCTGTTCTCCTTACCTGGTTGTCTGAGAGCACCCCCTCCTGGGAAGAAGGTGTAACAGCAGGGGAACTTGCGCTGGATCCACTCCGTCTTGCTCCCCTTTTCTGTCCCGTCTCTTTCTTCACATCTCTTTGATGCTGTCTCTTACTTTGCCTGTGCGGCTCTCTCTTATCTCCTCTCTTTTGCTCCTGGTCATCTGCATTCTCTTCCAAACATTCCACTCCCATCTCTAACCTCCTCTCCCTAACTCTTCCTTCCTCACTCACTGAAGGACTCTTTATTCGTCTCTCGCTTCTTGTCACCTCTTGTCCGTTCACTTGTTCCACTGTTTCACTTGCTTTCTCTATTTCCTTACCGCTGGTCCTGTCTCTTAATCTGTCGCTTCCCTTCTGCCTTTCCCTTTCAGTGTCTTTTGGCCTTGTCTTCTCTCTCTGTCCGTCGCTTTCTTGATCCGTCTGTTTGTCCGCGGGCCGCTTTGTGCACTCCTCCTCAGATGAGCTGCTGTCTTTGCGTTTGGCGCGGCTGACGAGCTGGCTGAGTCTGGATCGTAGCTCCTCTTCCAGAGGGTCTCCTGGCCCTGAGCTGCTGGGCGAGTGCTGGGACCCCGGAGCCAGAGAGTGGGGCTTTGGAGGGCTGGGGGCCAGTGAATTTGGCGCCACTGTGTCCAAGTCCTCTGGCTCGGGTGTCATGGCGTCTAATTTGGAGGCGTCTGTTGCAGCTGTGGCCACTGGCATAGTGTCAGGTACGAACTCTTCCTGACTTAAGCCCCTCTTGAAAAGGGCATTGAGCAGAAAACCACTGTTCTCCTTTCATGGGGAGACAAAGGGACATAAATACAAACTCAGTAAGCATATGTCAAATCCTCATCACTTAAAAACAAGCAACTACAGAACTGCTGAACAGATTAAAGAGCCTGAACTGCAGCACATAACACATCTGCCTCCCAATGGGGAAACAATGTTTTACACTACATTCCTCCCTGATGAAAATTTCAAGTCAGTAACTAACACTAGTTGCAACTGCAGGGCAGAAGTCTTACCTGCGCTAATGGGTAGATGGACTGTGTGTAGCTCTGGCCTCCGGGTTTGCTCTGCTCTGTAGACGACTCTCTCTTGCTTTTCCTGCGTCGCCGTGATCTTCTGACCGGATCGCTCTGCCTCTCCTCAGCCTCGCTGCTGTCTCCCATCACCTGGGAATGGACAAGTACTTTTACTCAAGTGCAGCTATGAGGTATTCATACTTGAGTATGTTCATGCTACTTTATACTTCTAATTGACAACATTTCAGTGGGAAATACATGTGTAAAAGAGCAAATTCATTGCATCTAATTATATAACACACATTATTTACATAAGACAATCCAAAGGTTTCTCACCTTGGGGTTAAAGTTGACGTCCAGTGCCTCTGAGTGGAGTGGGTAGGGAGAGAAGTTCTGGTGAAGGTGTTGGTGGTGGAGCGGCTGGTGATGAGGGCGCAGGTGTGTGTCCGGCGGCCCTTTCCTCCTCAGCAGGTTGTGAGGCGGTTTGCGAGGACATGCCGACAGCACGGATGAGGCCTCAGAGTCTGAGTTGAGAGTCTCTGTGTTGGTGTACTGGCCAGAGGACGGCGAGGTGATGGGAAGGTGCTGGGTGTACGTCCACTCCGGGTCGTGCTGCGAGTCCGTGTAGTAAGTCTCATCGGACAGCTTGCGCCGGAACTGTCGCAGCGCTGCACCCCAGCCGCCTTCGTCGTTCTCCTCGGAGTCGGATCCCATCTCGTCGTAAGCCGACACGACGCCGGACTCCTTTTCCAACACGCTGAACACCAGGCTCTTCCTCTTGGTTAGCAGGCTGGGCCGAGACAGCTGAGAGCTGTGCAGAGCGATCCAGTTACCGTCTGGGCTCTGGAGCATTGAGGATGCGCCTGGAGAACATGGACAGACAGCAGGAAGTTTAGAGAAACTAACTCTTGTTTCCACCGGTACATTTTGGATCGGCTCTGTGACCTCAACTTCTATTAGTCACAGTGGCAACAGCAGAAGCAGTGTATTTAGTCAAGTTTTGCCAAAATAGCCCAGACACTGACATTTATATTTCCCTTCTAAGCCATCAGGGTGAGTGTTTGGCTGCAGCATAACTACTTTAAAGTAGAACTTAATCAGGTCAGTATGACTTTTAGAAATTGTAGTGAAACAGTAAACCATGATTTATATTTCCATTTTCACAAAAAAAATCAATAAAGGAGTCAACAAGTAAACATTCCCATTCTGATACAACTTCATCATCACACCCCTTACGGTGCCAGATGATTATTTATAGGGGCATGAGTTAAAATACTTTACAGTTAGATTCCATAAACGCATTATGGATGACAAGTAAGCAAGTTGCATACATTTAAAAAGGACATGGTGGTGCTGTCCTCCAATATTTCCCCCTATTATGCACTGCGTCATGAAGATATTAGCAGAAACTGCTTGAATCAATGCATTGTGAAGATCAAATAGGACACACAATTACATCTGCATCTGGAAAAAGGAGGACTCAAAGGACAACTGACTCGCTAACTGACATTAAACAGAGTCTGTGAGTGTGATGTTTACTGGAGTTGTCCAGGAGGTCGACACTCTTCCAGGTAGGTAGAGACGTGGCCTTGCCCTCCCTCTTCAGAGATGCGTACTCCCGCAAGCCACCGCCTGCCCCGGCCCCCTCCTCCTCCTCTGGACCCTTCTCCGGGGAGTCGTCACTGGTGAGGGAGAACGCTGACCGCGACCGCTGCAAGCACACGCATCAAAAAACGCACGCCGGTTTGAGACACGCAAATGTGGTTTGTGAGCAACAAAATGCTGTCATGAATGTAATGTATAGAGTTCAGACTCACAGATGATATCCATATACAGTAATTGCATGATAGATAGGAGAGCACTTGGCCAGTCTGGCTAGTCTACTTCCTGTCAATTTTGTTCAACTGTGGCTGTGAGTCAGCAATCTGATCAGCAGATGGAGCTAAAAAACAACTAAATCACAAGGCAGACAGCAGAGGCTCTGCAAGTCTCTCTTCATGTATGTACTGTATATATGTGTCTGTTAATGCATGATCATAAAATGTCTTTATAATGACAGAAACAAATAATAAAAAGATATTTCGCCAGTCCTCTCATTGGCAAGGGACTCATTTAAGTTTAGGGTTACTTTGTATGTCACTATGATGTCGATCAAGAGGCTGCAGAAGAACAGAGGACAGAAGAATCAGAGAAGAAACTGTCAGTTCTTACAGTGGGGGGTGCACCATTAAGATTACCCAAAGGATCCATGTTGAGGCAGCACAGATTTTAGTGTGCATCTGCGTGCATAGAGTATTAGTGAGTGTGTTTGCAGAGAGCTGATAAACAGAGCCCGTCCCATGGCGGGCAGAGCAGCTGAGGGGGATCCCCTCGTATTTCGCGGGACTTTGATCTTCGCTGAGTGAAACAGTGGGAAACACAACGGCAATGTCAGGGGAGCGCAGCTTTGATGCTTTGCTCTCACACGAGACGATGACAAACCTCCACGAGTCCCTGCCTACTGGTAGCACGAACCACTGCCAGGTGTGCATACAGTGCAGATTTGTGTTACTATGTGTGTTCCTGTCACCTGGATGTTCTTTTCTCAAACCTGGAACATTTAGTGAAACAGGTAAACTCTCTTTGGATTGTCTTTTGGCTCACACTATGGTATCAATCAGGATTGGATCATATTTGGTTCGAATCGCATTGCAATGTTTCTAATGCTTTGCTTTTGCCCACTTAAAATGCAGGACAATGCACTGTTATCTCTTCAAACTATGGACAAAGAGCTATAAGCCATGCAGATAGGGGTCTATTTTGTTGCTTGTTGGTTTCTATCAATCTCGAGGAAAATGGTGAAATACTCTCTTTGATGTCAAGTCCAAGCAATCCTCTAAATGAGTTGCTTTAATGTTTACATGTGTTTAGTTGGAGTATGAATCCATTCATTTAAACATTATGGCGTTTTTTAGACAGTACATTAATACTGCAAAATATTGTGGATTCATTTAAGAATTAAACATGCAACACTTCATGCGAGTCAAGCCCCTAACCACTGGCTTTCAATGCAACAGCTACAAGATCCACAGACGACATTGGGAAAAGAAAGAGATCACAATACAAAGCTTAATTTGCACACATCGTCACCACATGTGACCGGTGCTACTAAAAAGTCACAGTGATTTTCTGCCAAACACAACATTCCTGTGTCTTTTAAAGCATGGCAAACACTCAGAGACGGCGGCTGGTCCACCCAGTGGAACACATACCAGAACACAGACAGAGGAAGATTATACCGTTATGTTGCTGTGAGATGAAGTGAGAACACCAAACCACCGTTCTTTAAACACATGGTGCACGATAGAAGAACAAATGCTTCTGGCCAAAAGTGCCCCGCCGACACGACGGGGCACTTTTGTTTTGACTTCAACGGATATGGATGATATTTGTTTTTTGTTCTTGTTAGAGTTTGAGTGGAGGCAGAGACTGACCCAGAGAGAGTAGGAGGTTTTGAGGGGGTCCTGTGGTCCTATGGAAGAAGCTTGAGGCTGAGACGGAGAGGGGAGTTCACTGGACTGGATCAAAGTCTGAGGCCAGACAAAGTCATACTCTGTCTGCATCTCTGAACGCTTCCTCCTCTGGATGATCTGAGAAGGAACGGTGGGAGAAGAAGAAAGTGAAATTTAAAGTGAAATTAGAATCATTGAGAAAGCTGTGAGGTATGTAAGAATAAAGCAAACTTTGATCGAATAAGAAATAATAGCAACAATTGCAAATTGGAAAATAGAAAGGCAATTCCATAAGAGCATTTTACATCTGCAATTAGGCATGAATAATCTGCTATCATGAAACTTTAAAAAACATTTTCATGTAATAGTATGCACCGGCATCCTCAAAGTGAAGCTGAAATGTTTCATTTTTTAAATTTCACCTTTAAAGACTTGATGGGCAACCAATGTGCATTAGAACTGGAAAGCAATCACACAACTGCAAACTTTACTTTGTGTAAGCAAATTACAATACTCAAATAAAATGAAAGCGGTTGTCATTTGAATCTTAATTCGAACTATGTCAAATTCAAAGACGTCCTTTTCTCCAATGGTTCTGCGACCTCAACATCAGAAGAAGAAAGGAACTTTAATTCGTTGTGTTCCTGTGCCCTCTCTCTAACAACATGTTATATGAATCCAAATCGTTTTATTCAACATTATATTGTCAGTCAAACTGGCAAAATGAAGACAGGGGTTGGAGTAGCTTGAAGTAGTACATTGTCTGTGTTTATTTACGTTTGAATAAGGTTAACTACACTTTCATATACAAGGGAAAAATAAACAAACAAATAAAAACGTACTCAACCTACCTTTTGTACAATTGTTGTGGCAAGTTCCTCTATGAGCTCGTCTTTGTGGTCCTGCAGATACCGAGCCTCATTCTGCTTCTCCTGCGTGCACACACACACACACACACACACACACACACACACACACACACACACACACACACACACACACACACACACACACACACACACACACACACACACACACACACACACACACTTGGTTCAAAGTGACTGAATAACCAGCGGAGAGTCTGTGAAGACAAAAACCATGACTGCATCCCGCTGATACTGAAAGGAGAGATCCAAGAGGCCATGACAGAGAAAGCGGGGATAGAAAAGAGGGGGAAATGGAAAAGAGGAGGGAGACAGAGAGAAAAAGAAAGGAAGAAGAAACAGAGCGGTGTCTCACCAAGCTGTCACTGAACTCCTCTGCCTTAGCGATGGCCTCCTCTATAGCCTCCTCAGCAACACGCAGGGCGACTGTGAGCGTCTCTGCCATACTGTGTCCTGTTGTCACACACATGAGCCTCACATAAACATTTCACCAGTGTAACAACCTCTTCATCCCCTTAACACACATTCCCTTTCATCTCTGATCAGACTGTTGGCGGTCGAGTTGCATTCTGGGTAATGTAGGTGGCAGGTTTTGACGGAAGGAGAACATGTGGAACAGAAAAGATGATATCTCTGGTTCTGCTGCATCAATCTTTGTACTTTTTAACTTTTTTTGGCCATTGTGATGGACAGTGTTGTAGAAGTGCAATGCTAAATAGATGGAGAATTTTTGCTCGAAACTAATTGTATTCCTAGCTTCCCTGAGTCAAAAGAACAGTTGAAATCGCAGCGTATTTATTTCTGACAGCAATGCAATAGAAAACAATGCAACGTAGTATAAAATGTCCATTTGAGCAGCACAGTTTAATGGAAACAGATCCACACACACACACACACACACACACACACACACACACACACACACACACACACACACACACACACACACACACACACACACACACACACACACACACACACACACACACACACAGTGTTTGTTTGAGGGCTTCCCAAGATCTGCCATTAACTAAATTGTACATCTCATTGCATGAACAACTCATTATTACTGGCAAACAATTTAAATAAGCGTCATCATTCGATTGGAGCTAATGTGGTTTGCCTTTTGTATTTGTGTATGAAGGGCTGTGTTTGCACAGTGAATGGCATGTGTCATGTGCATGTGTGTAGGAGGCTATCATTTTATCTGCGCGTGTGTGTGCATTTGTTCGAGGCGGCATGTCTGGTTTTATGTGTATCTTGTGGATTTGTGTGTGTGTGTGTGTGTGTGTGTGTGAATTTTAACATTGTGTAGTTTAATGAGCAAACAAGAACCATTGCTCTGTGTTTCAATTCACTCCCTCCCTTACACACATGCCCTTTACAGAATGGTCTCTATAAGTTAAGGTAACAATTAATGAGCAATAAACACAACAGCTCAATCTTTTAAGAAAATGGGAAAGGGGAGAAATGCAGAAAAAAAAATCAATTTTGCTAACTCAGCAGTCAGCAGCGACTGTAAAGTGGAAAAGATAATGTTGATTACGCTGTAATTGTGGCTGAAAATTTGCCGTCTGCACTCCCACAAAAACTCTGCTCGTTCATCAGCGCATCTCTCACCTTCACTCTGTTTGTAGAAGGCGGAGTCGCTGCCACAGATGCTGCCATCGTTGTCGTTGCTTCCCTCGTGAACGCTGCTTTCTAAAGGGGGGGGGGGGGAGACAAATAAAGTCTGAGGATGAAAGCCTTCAAACTGACGGCTGTCACAGAAATGCAAATATTCAGCTCATATCATATCAATGGAACTGCATATTATTTTATTCTGTTGCCACAGTAAAAGTAGGTTACACAGTGCACATTGCCACTAAACGTATTCCCAACTCCATTTTGTCAATTGTCAATTGCATGGGTTTGTTCTTGCTGCCTTTCCCTATTGTGCATAAAACAAAACACAAGAAGAAATAACATGACAGTTGAAAGAAGAGTATAATTCCCTCTGCCTTTCAAACTAACCACATGCTGGTTACTCATTCAGGCCAAGTCTCTTCTGAGTTCCTGCTATATTTGTATCTTTTTCAAACAAACTCCAAACTCTAGAGTTACAGCGAAGGGACATTCATGTCACCCAAAATGGAAAATTTGTTGTTATAATTCGGAGACAGGTCTACTTAAAGAGCGGGTTAAAGAGAGGGTTTTGCCAGTCCACCAAGAATATAAGACTGGAATGAGGGAAGTTAGTACATTTCATCCCCTGACCACAGCCCATACCCACTCTCAAACATGGCTGCTCCAGACAAAAACACGAAGAGCACCCTGGCTCCGGTTGTACCTCTGGTCACTACTTCAGCTAATTTCCATCCACAAACCCAAACCAAACCGAACCCAAACCCAGGCCCTGTTCCAAAACTTCAGCCCCTGCTGCCGACAAAACACAACCACAACCAAAGTCCTTGACTCCTGTCCTCGGCCGGTCGCCTCGCCTCCAACATTAATCTAGTCAACGGGGTCCTGTTGCTACTCCTGTTGGACAGGCTGCAGCCTCTGGCTGAATGCACCGAGGTAGAGGTGGTTTGGTGCGAGTCGGCCTTCAAGCAGCCAGAGCCACTCACCGATCTCTGCCATAGCTAACTGTAACACCGCCAGGAATACACTGCGATCACTCTTCTACACCACAGTGTTGCCATTGGATGCATTCTTGCTGCCTCCCACGAGCCTATACCTACAAAATGCATGTGTTTTGCATAAAATAGCAATAAACTTAATCGAATTATTTCAGATGGGGTTTAATGGGCCCAACACATGCAAGTATAAAGTTAGGCAAAAAAAAAAAAAAAAAAACATCAAACAAGCCGCCAAACCATTACACGCTCCTCCCGTCCTTCACTCCCGGAGTTGTCTCACTCTGACTGAAGCGGCGTTGGACAGAGCTGTACTGTTCTCGGTTGGTTAGAGCTGAATTATAGTTCCTGGGAGTGTGGAAGGTGACAATAGGTGGGCAAATTACCTGCAGCAGCTCAGGACAATGTGGACACAAAAGGACTGCTGTCAGAGAAAGTGAGCCACCTTACAAGAATCACATACAGACTAAACCTCATTTCATTTTGTACTTTCACCCAACTGGATTCCAAATCAAAAGATTTTACTTTTTCGTCACATTATCTGACAGCTACGGTTACATTGCTGACTGAGCTTAGTACGAGGCATTGGTATAGACTCAACTTGTAATGTGTAAATATGTTAATTCAGGAGTGGCGTCTGAAATACTGCATGTGATCAGTGATATAAGTATTAAAATACTTAAAGCTGCGATTACTAATATTTTTCTATTTTAACAAAAGGATAAAATGACAATGTGTAATTTGAAAAGGCTCGATTGAGCCAGAGACAATATTTTAGGCACCACTCCGGATTATTTCACAGGATTTGTAAGATAACAGTGATCACTAAGGGGAGGCACCGCATCTTTGTTTTGTTTGTCATTCTTTCCACTCACGCCTGCTGTTCATCCATGAGTCATATATGACAAGGTAGCAGTGATACAATGACTAGTGTGACACAACAGAGGGATGCCTTTGTCGCGAATTGACCCTGAATGGCAGTGCTGCCTCGTCGTTACAGAGATGATGTGTGTGTGTGTGTGTGTGTGTGTCACTCCAATACAATCCTCCTCACGTGCAACTTGTGTATTTTCTCGCCATGACCACCGTCTCACCTTTGTCCCTCACCACTTGCCATTCCGCCACTCAGGCTTGAGGAGGAGGAGGAAATGGCTCAATATCGCCATGGTAACCGCACAGACGGCAGCGGTGGTCTCCATCTTCCAAGGGTGTCTGAGTGAGTGAGCATGTGGGAATTCTTTTCTTTATTATTACAACCAAATTATTTTGTTTCTGAACTGTTTTTTGTGGAACATAATTTGACACAACTCAGACACTCAAATGAAACGGATAGTGAGCTATAGGGGGTTATTCAAGTTACCTATTGATTTAAAATCACTAAAGAGAGGCTCTATGGCTCGAAAACACATAAACCCAGTAGAGACCAAAACAAACTTGTTTTTGTCTCCAACAATCCTGCACTCCTTAAACATCAATCCTTCAGTGTTCTGTGTAACACCACTTTACCAGCTTTATCACCACTACAAAATACAGCCACATAAACATTTTATTTCGAATTTTTTTTATTAAGTCTTTTCAAGCCAATTGGGGCAATTAAGCGTCTCCGATTGACCTGAGCGTCACGTCTCTAAAGTGTGGGAGGAAGTTGAAGCACTCGGAGGAAACTAACACTGATACACGGAGGAACACGAAGCCTCAAGCGACTGAGGCGTAGGAGCCTTAGGTGGATGTGGACTCCTTCTCCCTACTCTCCTAGTTCTTCTTCCTCAAACCGAGGAAACGGCGGACTCTTGACCACACTGAGTGCCTCGTTTTTCTCTCTAGAAGCTTCTCCTCAGAGACTTGGGTCACATCTTGATCCTCATACACCTTATTTTAGCGTGAGACTCCTTTTCTGCCTCAAGTTGCTGCTGATGGAAGTCTTTTTGTTGCTGCAACTGCTGACTCAGCTCCAGTCTCAAGCTCCTTTCTTTCCCTGAAGCTTGGTGGTGTTTCCCCTGAGACTTGTTCTCTTTGGTCTCCGACTCCAGCCTGGTAGAGAGCTCACCCACCTATTCCTAACTGGCAGGCAATATGCTGCTCTGCACCCTGGAGGCACCCTTCAACACCTCCACCTGGGTGCCTAGAGTCTCACTGTCCACCAGCTGCTTGGCCGACTTCTTGGAGCTACAGGCGGCTAGATTCAGCTTGAAGGTCATGGATTAGTTACACTTTGACTCGGATCAAACTTTTGTTTTCTGAGTGTTAGAAGTTGTCTTACTCTAAAAGTGGTGTGTCACCTTTGTAGCTGACCCTCCCACCCTGGACATAAGCTGTTTGTGCCCCTTCCATCTCGTAGGAGGCTGAGGTCCATCAGGACCAAGACCTCACGACACATGAACAGTTTCTTCCCGTCGGCAGTCGGGCTCATTAACAGAGCCCGGGACCCTCACTGACTCTGTCATCCCCAGGACAATTTCCCACCGGTCACTCCCCCGCACATCCCTTCTATCACACTGGACACTTTCACACTACACTTCATGTTCAACATACAATGGCAATAAACGGTTTCTGATTCTGATTCTGATCCGATTTGAACGGTCTGAAATGAAATGATTCTGCAAATATTCTCGAAAACCATGAATCACTCAATCTGTGTGTAAATTGTTCTTGACAGCATACATCTTGTAGCCATGCAAACAACATGCAAATCCTCTCTTCAAAGCAAAGGAGGAAGTAGTAGTATGGACCCGTTAAAACCTCGTAGCAGAGAGTTTGGATCTACAAAGTGGCTGACTTTGACACCAGAGACTGCTATTTGCATCCCGTCTTATACTTTGTTTTTGTGCTTATTAGCAAATGTTAGTATGTTAACATGCTGAACATGATAGACTAAACAATATATGAGCTAAACTATTTCAAGACATATTTTGTACTTGATTGACCACCAGTGAGGAAACCAAAAATGAAATCTTAAGTATTGTATCACAGGTTAAGTGAAGAAAACTAAATATACTCAACATCTCGCAGTTGCAACATTGCACCACTCTGTTCCTCTCAGAGCTCCAACGATCCCACCGCTCAAAAGCTCCGCTCCTCAGTCTGGGTGTGAAATTAGACCAATCATGGGACCACTCGATGCAAAATAAATCAGAAAAATCCTTTTGCAAATTGCACATTCAACGTCGGGATTAAGTTGAGTGAAATAGAGTGTCATAAAGAGAGAATATGTGGAGAAGCAGAGGGAACTCACAAAAGACTGTATAAATAAATGAGCCAGTAAAGTTCCACTGAGAGCTAACGTTCCTGAAGTGCCAGCAGCAGCAGCATGAGGAGGAAGGAGAGGCCAGACGGTTTGCTTTCAATTACAATGCAGCATCTGGCAGCACGCACAGTCTCATAAACAACGTCCTCAGAACAATGGCTGAACTGACAGCATGTCTGTTTACATCACGACAGGCTGGGAGATAGTGGAAAGTAAACAAACGATTCATTCGCCTCTTTTATTTGGGAGATAAGAGTTTTACTCGACTTGCGATGATGCCAATGTCCTTTAAATCTGCCATAAAATGTGTGGGTGTTTTAGGATTAAACTGCCCTCTTTTGAATCCATAATACAGACCTTTCAGGTTGTGCTTGCAGCATTTACAAGTGTGTGCGTGTGCAGAAATGAATTGGTCCCACGGCCAACATGGCCTTCAAAGTTCAACTCATGGAGGTGGAATGTGAAATGAAGGAGCAAGAAATGGCTTTAGTAATCAGCAATATCTTTTAGTATTTCATTTTAACATTTTCATATTGTATCTACCGTCACCACGGCCACTACGCCTGAGTTGGGTTAATTGTTCGAGTGCTTGAAACAAGGCAAGAACAATACTGCAGAAAAACCACCCAGAACGCAACCTGGGGCAACAGAAAATGAAAAAACGAAATATCAATCCCACACGAACCACTGCATGAAACACAAACATAAAACAACAACGTAGCAAAGAGCTGAATTACGGAAAGATCAATGTCGGACTGGGTGAAATGGCTCCTCTTTCTTCTGTTTCCAGCCGATATGAAGAAGTGTGGGATTTAAGCTATATTAGGATTAAAAACACCACGAATATTAGTATAAAACAATGGCTGTTTCTCATATCTAATGCAGGCATTATATGACCTCACATATGCCCAAATGCCCCAAAAAATACAAAGTACACCTAAGGAAGATGAATGTGATTCAGATGTTATTGTGAACACAAACTATACGGACAAAGTCAGGTTTAGCTGCTAAAGGTCAGAGTTTTCAGCACATCTCCTTCACACATCTGTCCACGGATGCAGGCAAGGTGACGCGTGTGCGTAGTTGTCGGTACCACACAAACAGAGTTGCAGTTGCATTCTTGACAACAATGTGGTCTGAGCCCTGTATGTTTTGACAGCAGTAGCTGTGGGCTCCTGTTTAACTGCCTTCCAATCCCTATAGACAAAGCACTGTACTCTGAGTCACCAAGCTTTCTGCTCATGGAACACACGCAACAGAAATGCTTAAAAAAAGTGACATTACGCCTGTTAATGTGTGTGAAGTACTTGAGCCATATTACAGTACTGTTATCTCTTAAAGGCGCTGTAGGAAGCCTTGAATCAGTACAAATATATTGAGGTGAATCGAGAGGTCCGCCTGTTTGTTTACGTCATTCTGCTTCACTATTTAGGCAGAGGAGAACAGTAGTAGAACCAAGGTCACTGACTCAAGACTAGCCACATCCAACCTACTGCACTGGAGTTGTTGAAAGTTGAGGCCGGTTTTGGCTCAGTAACCACTCATTTTGTACAGAAATGGATGAGCAGCATAGCACACAACGCTCACTCTTGTGGAATTCAACTGGAATTCTCGAGCAAAATCCTCCCTTCCTATTCTACATTCTTTATTTAACCTCAGTGATGAAACAATACCAGCATAAAAACACAGGCACATCGAGGAAGAGAGAGAAAAACTGCACTGGTGAAAGAGTACGTTTTAGTTTTTTAATAATAAAAATCGAATTGTACAATAAAAACAAAGACAAATTAGGTTGTCTTTCTGAAACGTGTCTTGCTAGGTTATGAAGTGCAGAACTGCATTCTCTGATGCTTTCAGGTGGGGTTGAGTCTCTATCCCACATACACAAGGACATCATCTCTTCCTTTGTTATCCTACCGAAAAGACGGCGGCGGCCACAGAAAGCTTCAAAAGACTGCACTGCTTCTCCTCTACTCTCTCCACTCTCTCTCTCTCTCTCTCTCTCTCTGTTCTCACCACAGAGAACAGCATGTTTGAAGGTGACAATAAGTTTGAACATTTCTCGAGTTACCGTCATCTCACTGGATAGGTGGGAAGCCTCTCACAATCCTTTGGAGGGACGTGACAGCAAACACAAAAGGCAGGAGAAAAGTGGAACAACAGTAATCCCCCGTTTGAAATGAATGAGATTTAAGTGTCAAAAAATAAATGTATATTAGTTTAGTATATTTTTTGCTGCCGTAACGAACAAAGTTCCCCCTGGGCGATGAATAAAATACCCCTCGGTGTTATGCACGAGTCAAAGGAGTATAATGCACGAGTCAAAGGAGTATAATGCACGAGTCAAAGGAGTATAATGCACGAGTCAAAGGAGTATATTGCACGAGTCAAAGGAGTATATTGCACGAGTCAAAGGAGTATAATGCACGAGTCAAAGGAGTATAATGCACGAGTCAAAGAAGTATATTGCACGAGTCAAAGGAGTATATTGCACGAGTCAAAGGAGTATAATGCACGAGTCAAAGGAGTATAATGCACGAGTCAAAGGAATATAATGCACGAGTCAAAGGAGTATAATGCACGAGTCAAAGGAGTATAATGCACGAGTCAAAGAAGTATATTGCACGAGTCAAAGGAGTATATTGCACGAGTCAAAGGAGTATAATGCACGAGTCAAAGGAGTATAATGCACGAGTCAAAGGAATATAATGCACGAGTCAAAGGAGTATAATGCACGAGTCAAAGGAGTATAATGCACTGTAACATCTCATTTAAAAATTTCAGTTTGTTGACACGTAGCGTTTTGTGCACCAAAGGCTAAGAGTGTTGAGTGCCGCAGTGTTTCATTGATGTATGATGAGTAAACAACCTTTTCATTTCATGCTGTACTGGCGTCAAGGCATTTATTACTAATTTAATAGGTACTTGGATCAGTGCTTGGCATCTGCCGATCCACTTAATGAGGTACTTTGATCAGTTAAAAGAATTTCAGCTGCTCAAGCAAACAAGTGTCAATAGATGGATGATTCCATTCAAATGTTTTCTTCTCTGATGTGTTATTTGTTCCTCTTTACAGGACCGTATGTGGTCACTGACACTCTCACTTTCTCCTGAGTGTGTGTGGTTGTGTATATATGTATGGGTGTGTATATACAGTATATATGTACACACCTAGAGGACAGTATGGTATTTGTAACAGGTCACACAGGAGCATTACTCCCTTCCACCGGAGATGATGGACAGGAAATCATCCCTCCTTGTTGTCTTCCTGTTGGTTTGAAGGCCAAACACTCTCTCCGGGGACACGATAGATGTAAAACAGTAAAACAGGCCCATCTCTCTCACCGACTGTCACCTCAGCTGCCATTTCACACTCGTACATAACTGATTTCACAAGCATTGGTGATGATAAAAGAAATCAGCTTTACGAGCACACAAATAGAGGGAGCCTATATATTCCACATCTGGTTGGCAACCGGTTTATGAGAATGTTTTACGGTCCTGCAGCTGCTTTTCTATATGCATTAAGAGAGAGGGCTCTGGCAGAGTGCCTACATAATAAAAGCTCCTTTTCCTGGAGCAAAGTAAACCAAACGACATCAGTGTGTTAATGAGCAACATCTTTATCTAATAGATTTTTCTTTCCAATCTGGCGCTGATTTACCTGCTGAAGTAAAATCTCATTATATTCTGCTCAATTGAAAGCACAGAGTTCCTGATGGATCATGATCATCTCTTGCTGTTGAAAGCTGGTTCTAATACTCGACATGTCCAATTATTTTCCGCAAAAGAGGTTTTAAAAGGCATTTTCTTTCAAATAAATCAAAACCCAATCATATTTTTGTCAGGTCTAGCCACGACTTTGTTTCGACGTTTTCACAATCCCTTTTAATTCAATCTGATATATTACAGGGAGGGAGGTGGAAGGATGAAGAAAAACAAGATATTCCTATCTAAGAATACACAAAACAGAAAAATAATATTATACCATAACTCGGGGGAAGATCTTTGCCAGACAATAAATCTTAACGTTTCTCTTATACAAGCAGACAATATCTGCTTTCACATTCAGATACACACAAGCCACATACAATCACAATATAATATATCCATAATCATATGGCAAGTCAGCTAG
Source organism: Melanostigma gelatinosum (assembly GCF_949748355.1). Classification (NCBI taxonomy): domain Eukaryota; kingdom Metazoa; phylum Chordata; class Actinopteri; order Perciformes; family Zoarcidae; genus Melanostigma; species Melanostigma gelatinosum. The sequence continues at coordinate 11,868,179 of NC_136653.1, forward strand.
CCAGTTAGTGGGAGCAGCGTTGCGAGTGTTTGAGAATTGGAAGCGGTTTAATCTGTTGGGCTCATGTGAGCTGGGTGACCAGCAGCCGAGGCGCTTCATCCTTCCTCCTCCACCCCAGATGATGTAAGAGAGGAGAGGAGAAAGTAGAGAGCTAGTGAGAGTGGAGGGGGATGGATGATTAGGGGGAGTAAAGTGGGGAAATAAATAAAACAAAATGCAGGTTTAAAAGAAGAATCATATATAACAGTAGAAGCTATGATCACAGAAAAAATCCTAATTGTCCTGGGAAAGCTTCTATCTTTGAGTCCAATTCTGTCACGTTAGTAAAATGGAGTAAATTAGCTGTAAAATGTAAAAAATGTCAATGTAAATTTAGCCATTACTGTATTTTGTGCCTTTAGTTTTGGCTTTCTTACACTGCAGATCATAATGCATACAGTTTAGCTCCAAAACAACTAAAGTATTAAATCCACCTCAATGCTTATCTCTACTCTTATTTGTAAAAGCAAGGGAGACGCCCTTGCTTTTATCACATCAATATTTTATTCTTTTCTGTATTGTCCTTTCTTTTAATGCTGTTTTTGCTGCCTCGCTGAAAAGTTCATTCTTGGGACAATACAGATGTGAACATACAAACATATGTTATTAGGCTCAATACTTGTAAGCTTCTTTCTGGCCGGCATATTTTTAGATTTCCAGTGAGCCAAATCGAGCTATTTTATCCCGTAAAGACATGACAGCTTTCACAACGGCGAGACGAGCTGCCTGCAAAAAGGAAAATGTAATCGTGACGGATTTTGCTAGTTACACTGTAGCTGTAATCTCTACTGTGTGGGTTGCAAAGTTGCAGATGTAATTATAGAATAATACATAACAATGATAAAACTGTTTTTTTGTCCACATCACTCAGGCCTACAAACTCACTGAATACATTACAGAGAAAACTAACTTCAGTTGTGGTCATGGTGTATTCCTAAACATCCCCTCATCTCAACCTCATCCAGTTCTGCCTCAAGTCCGACCTGATTCCTCTGTGCTCCCTTCATCCATGTAATCCAATGTACCAGGCTTTGAAATAATGCCTTGTAGTCAGCAACAGACGCAGACCGATCATGTTGCAGTTGGGTCAAAACATTGTTATCTGGAGCGCGGGAGGCTGGATAAAAGCTGCCCTGCTGCCGTCCTGCAACAATGCACCGAGGAGACTAAAGTGGCCTGAGCCCCCGCAGGGCTTAACTGGCAGGATGAGTCCACGGGGCAGCTCACCATCATCATCACTGACACACTCACGCACACAAACACAGAAACACAGAAAAATTCAAGAGCGCACGAGTGTTTTCTAAATTGAACTGCCGCATGGAAGACAGTGGTTTCCTCCAATAAATGTAACCACATTGCGATCAAATGAATGAAACGGGTAAAGAGAGGTGAAAGCACCTCGAGCCCACTCTGAACATAACCCAGACGTGTGTGTATGTGAGTGTGTTTGACTGTGAGAAAATCTTTGTTCCTACGTGCCAGTGAGAAAGGAATTAATTAATCAGTCAGAGTGTCAAAATGTGTGAAACATAGTGAGCGATCATTTATCAAAGCAAACTAATGAGCAATCAAGTGTGCTCGTCTGTGTTTACTGCCACCAGAACCTCGCATCTCAAACGAAGTTGCTCGCGGAAGTTACGTTACGTCTCTGGCCAAACTGGCGTTGAACACAAAGCGACATTGCACGGAGACAGAAGGCCACTCTGCAATCAAAAGGATGCGGACGATAATGATTAAAAGACAGAAGAAAGAGAAAACAGTGAGGGATGGCAATAGATAAAGATCATGCAGATTAAAAAGTATGCGAGAGGATGCAGTTACCTGGGAGATCAGAGAGCGCTCCTCTCTCTATAATGTGCTTTCTATACAGAGTCTTCAACACCTTGGCGCTGCCGAACCTCTTGAAGCGACTCTTCACGTTGTTATAATACCATTCAAGCGACTGTGTCCTTAAAATCCTGCAGACCAGAAAGAAAGGCGGATGGGAGGAGGGAAGAAAGAAAACATGATATTCAGTCAAAAAGAACAGATGGCAAAGACACTGGCAGGAATCCGATTTTATTATAATAACAGCAGGATTAAAGCTTTGACTTCAAGCCAAGACTTCCATTCAAATCTGCTTAAGTTGGGTGTCTTTAATTATTAAAGTGTAGATAACCAGACCTTTTAGACTTTTTCAATGATTATATTGAAGAGCAAAGGATTTCGGTATTAAAGATAAGAAAAGTATTTGTCTACAGTCATTTTATGCATCCAAGCTGTGCGTCGTAATGAGTATGACAGCAGTTAATGCAAAGGTTTTCACATATGATGCCGCGACATTTTCCAGGCTTTTCCTCATTTCATGGTGCCCGGGCCGCTTGGGCACTCGAATGCCGACCAGTCAGACCTCAGGACAGAGCAGATGATGACATAAGCAGTAATTCTAAACGGAGAGGGTTATGAAAAGCCCTCAGAGAAGCGCTCCCTTTGCGCCAGCGTTGCGTCGGATTGCATGAATCTCGGCCAACGTTTGTGTTTAATCACGCGGCCCAGAGCTCCCGCTCTCCTTTTGCTTTTTCACACCACTGTCTCACACACAATGGTGAGGCTAAACAAACAACACGCCGACAGATTTACTGTGCAAGCAGTCAAAAAACACAGGAATACACACTCAATGTATTTACACACTATTCATTCCCATGTACACAATTTAGTCTCGTTTCTTTTTGTTGAAAGATGCGATACAAATAAACCCAACAGTCTTTTCACGTGATCAGATGCTGTGTTCACGAGAGCAACTATTAAGAGGTAGGAGTGTGTTATCCAAATGTGTATCCTTTGTCTATGTATGGACATTTTGTGCATGAAATAAAGGATCCAAACACTGAAAGCCTCTGAGTGTATTCATTAACAGAATCCCTCTGAGTTACTGACTTTTCTACCCTTTTGAATTATGTTTTTGTATTTAACTACTTGTATTCAAGACATGTTAACACACACGGATATATCCAGGTAAATATGATATTTTTCACTGTCTTCACATGGGTACAGCATTTGAAGAAGACCATGTTTTGGTCGAAACATTTAGCATTAACTAAAATCAATAATCTTACAAACAGGTGATGCCAAAGCCTGATATGATTTATTCTTCTGTGCCGTAGACCCCCTAACATTAAAAGCATCAGTCAGCTTCACCCGGGTGACAGGTTCTTTCATTACTGTAGTTTATTTCGAGTTAATCCCACATGCATGTTGATGCTTGTGTTCAATGAAAAGACAGGCTGTTGAAGGAGAGGGTGAAAATAGCCATGCTAATAAAGGGATCCTGAGTGCCCCTGAGGCTGCATCATGGGCTGCCACATCCATTCCACCCCCCCCTCCTTCGTTCCCTCTCCTCTTTCTCACTGGATTTATTATCCTCTGCCTCCATCAGTTGGGCTGCTCAATGGGCCTCAGCTTCTTAATTTCATGCCACGGGTCAACCCAGTCTAGTCACTCTAATGGTGGCTGCCGAGCTCCAGTGAAGAGGCCCGAGACTCTTTATCTGCCTCTGGGCCCCGAGGAAGAAGGCACAGAAACGAATTTGGAAGAGCACCGCAGCGTCCAAGTGGCGTACGAGGCAGAAATACAAATAGATTCCACCTGCACTCTGAAATGAGCTGGAGTACAAGGAGCGATCTTTGAACTGCAAAGGTATATTCAAGGACACAGGAGGGCTGCACGTATATATTGTGGAGATATGTTCATCTGAGAGGAATTTTAGTTCTCTTCAAATCAAGCTGTATTTGTGAGTAGCACGCGAGGTCAAACTTTCTCAAAATTCTTTGTAACACTGTGTCCTTGATTTAGTTCTGAGGTAGACAGAAGGAGGCTGTTCTTTTCTAGCAGGTGACTGTGGATTTTGTCAGCGAAAAAGGACAACTAAGTATAACTGGGGTTGTCCAGGAGTGTCCGAGTTTCAAGCTGGGTATCCCAAGTCCAGACAAACATTCGTCCATTGATCGTTTTTTCATTTTCTGTCCCATTCATTGTTACCGAACCCAATACAAAAAACATAAACAATTCACCACATGTCTGAATTCAACACGTATGTGTCTGTATGTGTATCACTCAATCAATGTGTCATTGTCAAGGCTGTTGCTGTGACACTTTGCGACAGAATCTGCTCCCTTCTGTGCCAGCAACACAAACTTGTTGAAATTAGCCAAGCCTTCCCTTTCAGAGGAAAAGGAGAGGGATGTAGGACAGTTGGGGAGGCGTCTCGATGAATGAAGCATGACATTGCTTCCCTAGAGTGATCTGATCTAAAAAAAAGATAGAAGGAAGGGAGGAGAGTGTAGTGGATAAGCAAAGGCTTTCAAGCAAGAGCTGCACTGCTGTGTGAGCTTTCGCGACGCACATTTCATAATGAGGCTGGGAGATTCCCTGATGCTCGGCAGCTGCATGAATAAGTAAGAGGGATTCCTGTTGATGGTCTCCTGACACTGGCTTTATCCTTCCTCCATCATCACTTTGCCTGAGCTTGACTGCTAAAACCAACGCCTCCTTTCTCATCCTCTCAAGTCATTTTGCCCTCTTTACTTCAGAAAATCGATTTGCCCACTTAATAGAGGTCTAAATAAAATATATAGAAGAAATTGTGTAGAAGTGCAATAAAAAGTATCTGGCTTTGCTGAGTTTCCACCTCCCCTGGCAAAGGAACCCATTAGCATAATTCACTTTCTGAGCCTGCTAATGAATTGGTTCAGCTTCTGTTGAGGCTGCTGTAGAGACGGGAGCTAAGAGAGAAGAAAGACGAGCGGGGTTGACTTTAACAGAACATCAATAGACTCTTCTGAAGCCTTGCAGAGGGACTGTTATTTTTATTTTTTTGTTCCTAGAAGAAGTAGATTGTTCTCAGCACTAGGGTTAGATCAAAGCGTCTGATGTTCGGGAAGTAAAAGCCCTCGAGTTGTGGGGTCTTAATGTGTGAAAAGCTGAAGGAGTTAGCATACACAGCCTTGCCTTCTTCATATAAACTCTCATTGTTTACCATGAATACAACTTTTCTGCACACATGAGAAACATCTATTTTGAGACAATCAGCTAACAAGAATCATAAAAAAAAAACACAGCAGGAGTGAATTGGAAATTCTTATTTGCAAAATAATAAATATCTAGGTTTGGTGAATCATTATTAAGGAAACTGTATACATATACCTCCGACCATCACCACCAATGGGGTGGCAAAATGCCCTAATTGTGACACTTTATGCAGATGATGTGTCACTGTTCATACAGGACCCCCAGTCACACAGAAATGCTTTACTCCAACTACTCAGCTGTACTAACTTGTCAAAATCGACTGTTCTACCCTCTGCATGGATGGACGGAAACACTAAAAGAATCGTGATTTGTTTGATGATACTTTAGCTGAAGGAATATTCACAACACATTCTCACTCATGACTCTTCAAATACCGAACGAATGGTCAGCGGTCCTAAGCTACAAGCTAGGACGCTCTAGGTTCCCCTCTTGCGGTAGTTTTTGTACTTGGCAGGAACGGCGTGACACTTTCCACTCATTACACGCATTGTGTCTTTTCCAAATAAACCTCTGTCTTCACAGGAAGTTGAGGGAAAGGGCATGGTAGACGTTAACTTGACCGACTAACAACTCGCGTCACTATCCACTGACTAACTACTTACTTGACTAGCTAGTGACAAACGAGTCACATGACTAACAACTCGCATTACTAGCGACACTAACGACTCACATGCAAAAATTCCAAAGTTTACTTTTGGTTTAGCTGGGGCCACGAAATTGCTCTCCTGGCCGAAAATCCTGTGTTTGTTTTGCACATAGGTACATTGCAGAGATTCTCTCTGAGCTATGCTGTCGGCGTTGCTCCACTGCAACACCAACAGCAGTCCTTTGAAATATATTCAGTACTGGCAGAACAGGCCGCAGGACAGAGGACCTGGAGACAGACGTTCTTAACCTGTCGGTATGATTTAAAACAGCATCAGGTTAACAACAGGCAGGAAAATAACTCTCACAGCAGTGGTCCTATAACCTTTCCAGGAAGCAGCTGGAATGCTGATCACCTGCCTGCACCTCTGTGATTGACATTCCGATGGGCAGAAAGGGGAATATTAAAAATAGCTCATCCTGCATGAGAGATGTTACAGTGTCTCTCCTCACTTACTCTCCCCCTTCTCGTCTTGTGCGTTCAAATACCGGCAAAATGTTGCACGCAGCTCATTTAGAAGATCAATTAATACGAGACGCTGTCAACTGTGATGTCTCTCCTCCTCTGTGTCAGCCAGCTTTTTCTTCAGACCTTCGCCATACAGGGTGTTACAGATGAACGTGTCGGCACGTGGGAGAGCCCGTATGGGAGATGAGTTACGTCTCAGACAGAGCATGAGTAGAGGGACCAAAATGAATGACGAACTGGTCACACTATGTACGACGTCAGTATGCCACCACGACATCTAATGTTCTCTTTGTGGAAGAGCCAGAACGTTTAGTGATTTGATTTATGAAATATTTTGAGTCTTATAGAAATGTATCAACACCACATCTTCTTTTAGGTTATTGACCTAACATCAGATACTTGTAATACTTGTACCAGTGTTTCCTGACACAACTAAATATCCCACTTTATCCATTGTAGATCAGAAGATGAATGTAATAAGAGTACTAAAAGTGGACCTTTATCAGCATTTTGCGAAGCATTTGGTCCTATCATGTCCAAAAGTATGAGAGTCAGATAACTTAAATCCAAGAATGCTACTTAGTACAAATAGTGAGCATCCTGTATCATGTTTCCAGTTTGTAATTGTATTCTAATTCTAAGTCCTTTGATTCATGATTCGACTTATTTCATGGTTTGAAATCTGACATGTCTGATGTTTCCATGTGCCTGCAGAGACATTCATAGAGTAGTATAATCCAGCATTTGAGTGGTTAACGCATGGACCACAATTTGGCTTCAATAAGAGCTGGCCAGATGTCACATTATTTGTTGTTGTTCAGCTGCACATGTGGGTCATTTTAGCATGGAGGTTTGTTCAAAATAATATCAGATATAGGTCACTTTGGAACACTCCACAGAGTCCAAATCACACCCCCAAAGAAATGACAGAGCTGCACCAGCAGGCTTTCGCAAACTGCAGTGTATGTATTTACATATACATCCGTGTAGATGTACATAGAGCATATGGGAAAGTGAGATAAACTGCTCTCAGCCTCCTGCCTCTGCCCAGCCAGAGCACCACATGGGATTTTAAGGGCAGCACGCAGAGAGGCAGAGCTCTGCAGCAGCCCAGCAATGTGGAAAATCTAGCGACAGAATAGACTGCGGTTAAGCTTTCCACCACTCGAGTCTTTCTCCAGCTGGCTATTCTGTGCGGATAATAAAGCTCCCTGCAGCCTTTATCTGAGCAATTATGTGGAGCCAAAATCATGAAGAGCCAATATGATATGAAGGGGCTGAAAGAGGCAAATGTCTGTAAACACAATTAATTTGTTAAATGTCTTGTGAGAACTACAAAAAATCATGATGGTTAATTCCAGTAAATCTCAATAAAGTGGCATCACTGGCTTTTTGTAGGTTTCTTTTTCAGGTCACTGTAGGAGTGGGAACACAGGTCTCATCATCTTAACACCTCGTACAGGAAATAAAAATAGGCTGAAATGACAGGATTTCAGAGATTATACAAATGTGCAAGAAAGCTTTTTTTTAAAGATTATTAATATTTTTCTATTGCGGCACATACAGGGTGGCAGGGGTCCTTAAAAGTGGTCGAGTTGTTTTTGAGATTGCACGGTAATCATTATACGGGATATTGGAGGAATTTCATCGTGGCGCTGCCAGAGCCCATGCTGACATGTCAGTATTAACAGCCTGTTAGGGGGAAGAGGAAACCAGCCTGACAACACCTGACTACATATACTGTCACCTGTTAGACACTGAGGAGAGGAGCAATGGAGGGGGAGAGAGAGGCCAGAGGAGGACAGGGAAATGGATATACAGACAAAGAAGAAAAGAATGACACAATGAGCACGTTAAGAAAGAAAGGTCATCGTTTTGATTGCATGATGGAGGCATATGGGGCATTTGTTCCATGGGATCTATTTTTAGATATCTCTTCTCAAAGCAGAGCCACAGGCTATAATCCATGTGAATCAATCTTTAGTGGAAAAATGGGGGAAGCAGGTAGGCCATCTTTGGCTGCAGTTGAACTGTTTGAGGGAATGTGTGTGTGTGTGTGTGTGTGTGTGTGTGTCTGATAAGCCAGGACACTGTGAAAAAGGTTTTTTTTTCTCACAGAAGAAGATCATAGTGTATGGGACGGGTTTCGCAGAAGGTTACAGAAGCTCCAGGTTTGACATTTGGCAGACGCCTGTCTAAAGCAGTGAACTATACTTTGAATGGAAATGTAAAAGATCCATTCACTTCCTGTTTGCATGATGGTAAACAGCTTTCTACGAAGTGCCTGAACAGAGACGAAAACACTCCAGATCAGCAGATCAGAAAAGGTTCCAGGTTGTGTTTAAGCGGCTTTAAAGACATTTACCATTAATGCATTCGTTTCATTTATAACATAAGTGGAGCGTCATCGCTCTATAGACCAGAGGCTGAAGAGTTGAAGTGAAATCAGATTCAAATTCAGAGTATGTAATGCTATTTTAAATGCATATCATTGCCTGTCGGAGACTAAATCACTGCAGTGCTTTTGTGTCTGAAACTCAAAAAAGGAATCAAGACTCACAAGGCAGAAGATTCAGATCACTAACACCAGCATGTAGGGCTCTATCTTACAAGGATATTTCATGAATATAACATTAATGACATTCACAGGAAATTTCAGTTTTTCTCTGACAAAGATTAAGACGTATGAAAAGCTCCAACAAACCTGTTATATTTAAGTGTGTGTCAGTAAGTATTTTCCTATTGAAATGATTCCTGTGTTTCTGTGACCTCAGGCCACATTCTCCACTCTCTTGAGTGAATTTCTTTACAGGCAAGGCAGCCAAAAAAAACAGGCCAATAAAGTCAGCCAGTTCGCTGCACTCCCACCAATTAGGAACCCAATGAATGACCCGCTCCCCGAAACAAGCCTCTGGCTGCCCTCATCCTGGGAGCATCAAGTCAGTCACACAACACCGACCTAGAAGCAGAAATCGCCGGCAACAGAAGACTCTTCTCACAACGTCTTTGTCTCACTGCATGTCTGCTGTCTGACATTCTCTCTCTCGCTCTCGCTCTCTCGCTCTCTCTCTCTCTCTCTCTCTCGCTCTCGCTCTCTCGCTCTCTCTCTCTCTTCCATTTCCCTGCAAATTTGTGTTTACGATGCAAATATGTCGTATTTACAAACACGTATGCATGGCGAGCATATGCGATTTCTTTTTGAGTAACTGGAGAAAAACAACAGCTGGAAAAAAACAAAAAAAAATGTTCTCTCATGCATATTCTAAGAATATAAAGTATTTGAATCAAACCAAAAGTACGTGAAACTACAATTGTGCAATTGAAGGATTGCCCCTCATCTCCTGACGGATGGGATTCTGCTACACCCTCAGATCCTGGATCAGAGCCCGATGCTCTTTTGTCATTTCAGCGTGAAACTTGATCTCTGCCTCAAGTTGCTGCTATTGGGCATCTTTGTGTTGCTGCAAATGCTCACTCAGCTCCAGTCTCAAGCTCCTTTCTTTCTGGAGCACCGCTGGTGACTCTACCGGTCTCCCAATAGACTTGTTTCTTTTCCTCTGTCTCCAGCCTGGGAGAGAGCTCACCAACTTCCTCCTCCTGGCAGGCAATATGCTGCTCTGAGACCCTGGAGGGGAGCTTTCAACACCTCCACCTGGGTGCTTGGAGCCTTGTTTTCCGTGTAACTGTCCTCCAGCTGCTTGGCCCGCTTGTTGGAGCCACAAGCGGATAGATTCAGCTTGAAGGTCAGGATTCAGTTACAGTTCGTCTCTCGCCATCTGCGTTCTGTCTGTCGTCTACGTTCTGAGTTCCCTCTCTTGTTTGTCACCCATTGAAATGTCTGAACTGACATGTTCTGCCCTTACAGTTGCTGCTGCCTGCTGCTGTCAAAGAGTGGGAGTGTTTCACTGATCAGAGTTACAGGTCTTCGGTTTTTCCCTGAACAGTGGTCAAAAAGCTTTTATTTGTTTATTTACATTGTTGTGTCTTCACCCTGTCCTTGACGATGGTTTTCAAGTAAAACAGAAAGCTTGAAAACTGCAACAATGCCTTTGTCCTTCTTTTTTTGCACTAATGCTCCTCTTTTAATTGGCTGCATTCACATGTTGGGAAGCCAGTGAGGGATAATGTCTTTGTCGCTATAGTATCTTTCGTGTCGTCCCCGGGCATGAAAAGGCGCAGCCGCACTCACGTCCGACTTTAATTGAAGCTCATGCAGCAAAGAAATTCAAGTTTCTTAATTCAGAGCTGGATGGAGCTGACTCGCAGGTCAAAGCCCGCCGTTATTCAACATTAAACAGTGTTGAGTTGATGCCGATTGGGTTTCAAAATGAAGGGGTAATTATTCTTGTGGCGTGTCATCTTGTTATTTAAAATACACTAGGCTGGAAAGCTGCATCGCTCTCAGATTGTTCACAGTTTAATATCGCTTTGCTCAATATCAACACCATTTGAACTTTGACATCCCGTCGTTTTTGGTACCTTGAGCCTGACACACACAGACGCTGGTACAGAGCAAACAACGCTCTCCCGACTCAGTCTGGCAGACAGGGCGTGGGAGACGGACGACGATGAATCATTGATGCTCGGCACACAGATCACACACAAAACACACAAGCGCACCCACACACAACACATACACACACATTCACCTTCTTTTTCATACAGCGTGGTGTTTTTCTCTGTGCCATCCCTGATTTTGTGGTGACAGAGACAGATGGAGAGATTGAGAGGGGAATGGCTCAGCAACAGAAGAGGATAAATCTCCCTCTGCCTTTTACTGTGGTCTGAAATGACATTAACAGCTACTTTTGGCCTTTGTTTGTCCGGCGTGGACTTCTGCAACCATCCCTATTTGCACTAATTCGTCACTTTTTCCACATTTCTCAGTCTTTACGTCCCGTCACAACCTGATATCTATCTTAGAATATTTGGAGAGAGGGTTCACAGCAGCAAAGAGTCTCTTAACGCAGTAGAGTGTTGCAGATTCCCAAGTACATTTTGATATTCAGGAGGAAAATGTGACACTTTTAAAGGTCAGCGACAGTGTGTTTTTGGCACACTTCTGTTGAATGGGTATCTATGACAGTGTTATAAATCAAAACATCTAAAGGGCTGGCGTTTATGCTTGATGTAAATGATGCATGTCAGACTGTAACAGTGTGGTCATGCACGGCTGGCCACCGTATAATCATATGAGAACTGTATATTGGAAAAAGGGTGATGGTGTGAATTAGGAGCGAGGATAACAGATTGCACGAGAAGATGGACACCATATCGACGAAATACAGCGCCACTCATTAACCGACTGCCCCTGTGACAGTCAACCCCACCCTGCATGACTTACAGTACGGATCACAATGCCACCACAGTGTGAGAGGACACACTGTTGGCCTTGAAGCTATTTCACCATGTGCTTGGATTAACCATGTTATCATTCTTTAATCTACGGTACATTTCATCCAGCCTTTTGATGACCCATGTAAGCCTCATCAGGACAAAAACATCCCTCAACTGTAACAGAGGAGCCTGAAGCCTAAACATCACAGGTGGAAAAGCTCAGTTTTAATCACATTGGGTCATATGTTGAGTGGAATGCATGATTCAGTATGGCCAGACTTGCAGCTGCTGAAAATATAAAACTCTGCTCAGACATTGAATGCGTAGCATCGCTGGCTTCATCTGTACAAGCAACGGGCTGTTGTCTCTGTGAGGTGACTTTTACATAAATGTTGATTACAGCTTCATTCAGACCGTTACAGAAGGAGCCACAATATTTACCTGATATTTGGTACCTGATGCACGAGAAGAAGCAGTGGAAGTGGCACATGAAGGGAAAGGAGTGTTTTCTGTTGTCTCACAGGCTACATAACTGATGGGTTATGAAACTTAATTAATGACCTTCATCAGCACGAGGGTCACTTGCCCTCCAGTTTCTCATCAATTACATCATTTATTTATATAATTCTGCTGCCAATGTTTACCAGTGAACAAGGATAGAATAACTAAATCACAGACTAATCTGGCAAGAGGAAAATGTCCTCAACAACTTAAAATGCGCTCAGTCACGTTTTGTTTCTGGTTGAATTGCTCTTTGTGCATCACAGATGACGCTGAAGAGATAAATCACTGTGCTCTCTCGCTGTGCATATTTAACCGTGTGCTGCTGAAGCATTTACGTGAACACGACGGCATTCAGTTCAGACTAATGCCGCAATGTTGAACGTGTAGTTGAAATGTCAATTGTTTACATAGATGTAAACAGTGCTCGATTTAATATATTTTTTTTAAATAAATTGGCTTTGCAAATGTTTGATAAGGAAAGAAATGCACTCACACGTTTGTTACACCTCAAGGGTACACAACGTGTTTTAGTGAGTAACACTGAATGTAAATACAACTTTTGGTTGTTTACAGGAAAACTACCCAGGGAACCTTTAAAGAAATAACAAAATAGAAGAATCAAACTCACTGGGAAAGTTAAATGTTCTGCTTGGTTCGTGTTTATTTATGTGGCAGAGCAAGGATTGTGACTGTGACTGCTGCACTCACATCAATATATAAAATGTCGGTGTAAGTGCTGGAAGGGACTGTAAGGATAGGCATACTAAAGCAGCAAACAACAGGGAGGGGTGTAAATGCTGGATGTTGTCAAATCAATCTTAAAGGAGGAAACCTGAGTTGCACAGCAACACAAAAGGACGTAAATATGGACAGTGATGAGACAAACGACTGAACTGCACTTGACTTTGAAATCAGACTGCTGCCCTAAAGCCTCAATACCATTCCACTTTAGAAATCTACAGCAAATTGCAGGATGAGGGCGAACTGCTCTGTGCGTGTTGTGCCATGTGGAGGTGGTGAGGAAAGGGATTAGCGTGCACGACGAGCTTCCCAAAATACGTGTTTAGCCTGCACTCAGACTCATTTCTTCCTTCTCTCTCTTGTTTGTCCCTTTGTGTTGTCGTCTGTCTTTGTGTTTGTTTCATTCCGTCTTTGTAATCCCGTTTCCCCGCGTCTGTTGATGTTTGAATATGCTTTTTGCAGCTTTGTCCTACATGTTGTGTTACATCCGTGCGTGTCTGAGAGAGAGGGTGTGTGTGTTTTTTTTTGCTCGCAGACAGCCGAGGTGTGTGCGTTTATCTGCCTGCAGGTATTTGAGGCAGTGACACCAGGTGGAATCCATTACGTCAGTAGGTAGGTAGGCAGGCAGGCAATCTGATATTTACCATCGGTGCATCAACAGCAGACTTGGAGTGAGATGGGGGATATCAAACACTCAGGCCAGCAGGGAAAAAGTGTTTGCTGCAACCAATTTGCCCAAGATGTGTGTATGTTTCACAAAGCGTTGAAGTAAACAGAAACAGAGTGTGGAGATGCCCTGCGGCTGTTTGGTGGCGTGAAAAATGATCTCAGCTGAAGACGAGTGCAGAGAGAGAGAGAGAGAGAGAGAGAGAGAGAGGGGAATAGAGATACAGAATGAGAGAGCAAGAGCGAGTAAAAGAGTGAGAGTGAGAAACGGTGAGAGTGAGAGAGGGAGGGGCCGAAAGAGAGAGACCTTCATTCAAAATGCATGAATCTACTAAAGAACCTGCATGGCCTCCACAGCTCACTGATGCAGGCGAGAGCAAGCACACTTGACAAAAATGCCTCTCACACTGACACACAAATCAATAGTTAGTGTACAGCACACGTAGACCATCAGAGCATCAGATCAAGAAAATATTGCCAATTCACAGACGACGCATCTTGTGGGAAAAATGACCAAAAGACCAGATAGACGTAGAGTGTTTTTTTTTTATCTGGGCTGCGTGTGCTCTCGTGAGCTGTCCTGCAGGGTGCACACACAGTGCCTCACTTTGTGCGTGTGCGTGAGTGTGTGTGTCAGCTGGAAATGTGTGTGTCTGTGTGTGTGTCTGCTTGCAGCTTTGATATCTCTCCCATTGGCAGCCCTGGTATGAACGGATGCTTTGATCCCACTTGAATCAAACAGCATCACCCGAGTTCCTGTGCTGCTCTGAACAAATAGCCCAACAGAAAGAAAGAAAGACGCACAGAGAGAGAGAAAGAGAGAGAGAGAGAGAAAGAGAGAGAGATATCTCCATTGTTTTGGTTGCTCTGGGCCACTCTGTGTTGCAACAGTATAGCAGCTTCCTGCTGCATGATTTCCTGTTGTATTTCAACTGCCAGCAGCTAAATAACACTGAACAGTAAGGTATTCCCTTTTAGTGCACAGAATCTTTAAAAAAGTAAGTCAAAGTAGGAAACCCAGAACTCATTTTCTGCAGCTGAAACAGGTCCACAGTGTCTCCAATTACAGCAACTTCCTTTATTATTTATTTATTTACTCCACCAAACAGAAGGTTCAATGACACATTTATGAATACACTGAATCATTTAAATTAACAAAATAAATGAAATTTACAACAGCAAATGCCCAAAAGCCTGATTATTTATGAAATACAGCAGAACTAAGGCATGAAAATATGTTTCCCGACTGCACTCTGACCTGGCCGCAGGGGCAAGCAGACAAACAATACAGGCAGCCGGTCAGCAACAACCGCCTCGTCCCAGAAGCCCAGGAGGTACAGACCTACGAACATCAGATGATTTTAAACAAATGAGATCAAACAGCACTCCTCCCTGCGGTGGGAAATCATGACTAAACAAGGTGAGCGGAGTGCAGTCAGCTCTGCAGCGAAGCACCGGCTAAGCCTCATTTAAAGTGCTGAAAAATGGGAGAGGAGGTGCAAAGAGACAGAGGCCTGGAGCGATGCACAACCATTGATATGCAGCGCAATAAGGGTGTGTACATACACACCATCTGAAGTCCCTTTCGAACTTGGGATATCTACATTAGCATATTCTGCTAATTGTTATTCATTGACACAAGCCCTATTTTCCAGTACATTAAGTCCACACAGTCCTTGTGTGTGAGACTTGTGTGCTTCAAAGGCTACACTTACTTACTTGATTCAACTGCATATATAACTACATTGAAACTATTGTCAAACACATTTTAAAACAGTTATTGTTCATTCATGCATTATTTTATTTTTTCAGCCTTTAAATTATGAATACAACTATGACATTCATCATTTTTCCATCTCTTATCTTCACCTTCTCTCACATTTAAAACATTTTTGTGGTCTATATTTACTTAAAGATGCCTCTCTATCATTTCATGACATACAGCCAAAATTGGTTCTAATTTACTTTTTTAAAGTCTATAATTATTCTGGTAGCGAGCTCTAGCCTCCAGAAATGCTGACCTGGTGGTCCACATGACTGAATTTGAGTACTGTGACTGCCTCAGGTTTCCCTCATCACTCTTGACCTGCTGGTGAGCGATGAGTCATGGCCAATCAAACATGCTCCAAATGCACTTTCGATCCATGACTTCACCGCAATGTGCTATGATTATGAGCATTTGTAGTGCTGCAGTTTTGAGAAATAATCATGACAACCATTCAGATGATCAAAAAACATAATTTGCAGAGTGGTCTTTCTTAGCAACTGGAATACTTTCCTTCTTTTATCACGAGCTGGCTGCTGCTTATGCTACATTTCCTTACTTTGGGAAAACACTTTCTACTTATTGCTTGAAAAGTAAAACTATTATTATTAACAGCATGAATATACCAGGACATTGACAAAAAACGAATATTCACTTTCATCAAAAGGGGCTCTTGGTTTGACAGGCGGGGAATGTGCAATGAGTGTAAAAAATCCTGCAGTGCAAATCTCTCATCTGCTTTACGCTACAGAGCATTCACTGTGGCAGGAGATCAGACAGTGTGATCTGCCTGAGGGAGGGATGACGGTGCAATACAGGGAGAGAAAGAGTGAGGGGTGAAGTTAGAGGAGGGAAAGAAAGATTACTATTCATCCAGCCCCTTGAAGAGGTTTCTATCATTTCATGCCAAATTCTTCGAAAGATACACAGGCAAAGAGGACAAAGAGCAATAGCTGTCTAAAAGTGTAATGGAATTAAATTCTTAATCAGAAAGCAGAGATCCACTTCATCTGCCAATCATGCAGCTCACATCCTCTCCTGCCAGCTTATAGCAGACCACATGAAACACGACTGGCTGCGCTGTGGGGCGCCTCCTGTAAGAAATTTGAGTAAAAAACTGTAGTT
Source organism: Melanostigma gelatinosum (assembly GCF_949748355.1). Classification (NCBI taxonomy): domain Eukaryota; kingdom Metazoa; phylum Chordata; class Actinopteri; order Perciformes; family Zoarcidae; genus Melanostigma; species Melanostigma gelatinosum. The sequence goes on from NC_136653.1 coordinate 11,884,537, forward strand.
AGTAGATATAATAAAAGTGTTTAATAATTCATAATTAATAATTCATAGTTAGTCATAATCATAAGGGTTTCGAGGATGCATAATTAAGATAAACAAACATGCAGAAGCATGAAACTTCTGCCAAGTTGCAGAAGTATAAACTTTCATTTTGAAGGATTATTATAGATGGGATTAAAACGTAACTGACAGTCATTGAATGTGATGATGAACTCAGAGCCAGACAAGTGAATACGCTCCTGGAGGATAGCCAATAGGAATCGGGATAAACGGAGGAGGAGGTGTTTCGAACAGATGTGGGAGGTTTAATTTAAAAGACTTTTTTCCTCGCCCTTGTTCTGTGATGGCTCCCGGACGACAGACGTGTTTACACCGGAGGAGCCGGGTGAGGTTTTTGCAAATGGGGTTTTATTGTTTTAATATGTCATAGGAGTGTACACTCCAATGTATAACTGTAATCGTGCTTACATCAGTGGAATTAAATTCCTTATAATTGTAAACCAGTTTTGGTAGCGTTATTATTGCAGCGTGTGTGTCGACGGCACAAAGCCGGCCACATGGCTGGCTCGGCCTCCCCTTTGTTATGAGGTAAAAAATACTATCTTAACAAATTTGGCACCCCAGATGGAGACTTTCTTGCCGGCCTCGCTGTGTGTGCTGACGGCGGCGTTAGTCAAGCAGACAATCCTGGGCCCACAATATCGGTAGGCAGAGCCGTTTCATGAAATCTGTGAGTTAGCTTCTAGGAATCTTAGAGGTATTTCTGCTTGGCTAAGCGTTGCTAACGGCTAGCTCTGTGTGGCCGGTGGGTACGTTCCACGAGGGAGGCCATGTTCCACTGAGGTAAGTACGATTTGCTGTCTGAAGTATGATGAACTTAAGGGATTAGTCAAGAGTATAAGGATCCTAAGAATTAATTAAAGACGGACAGCGCTGTGTAAGTAAATCACCACATTGGAATCAAACAAGCTGTGGTACGGGCGAAACTGCTTTGCTCATGCTGGGAGCCTCCTTCGGCCCAACATAAGTATTGTTAGGCCTGCAGATAGCTAGTTTAAAGCAGTTATGTAGCGAGGCGAACTGAGATGTTGTGGCTTTGAGAGGCTTAGGTGTGCAAACCTTTGTGGGCTTAGTCCACGAATGTCGGGTCACGTCGCATAAGCTGCTTAGAGAGCTAGGCTAGCGGGAGTTAGCTTCTGAGGCCGCAGGCTCCAGGAAAGACACTCTTGCTAGCTTTGGCTGTGAATATAATTAGTGGATCATGTGGGTGATTCAGAGGGCGTAGAATAAGGGCTTTGGTGAAACTAGACAGACTGGGTGAGTGGTTTGTGGCGTTGGAAGTGAATAACTCGCGTTTCATATACGTAACAGTGAGCTCGGGTCCGGATGAGCTAAAGCCCGTTAACCGGAGGTTTAAGGGTTAATAAAACAATAATACGTGTGACTAGTCTGTGTTTTAGCAGCGTGGAAATACGTTTAAAATGATGACTAAATAAGTCCAATAATACGTGTGACTAGTCTGTGTTTTAGCAGCGTGGAAATACGTTTAAAATGATTGATATTGCATGACCGCGCTGTGGGGAGCTAACGCTAGCTACGTGTAGCTCCGGCGTTGCGGTACTATGTATGTAAAATAAGTGCTTATAAAATAAAATAACGGCTGGATTGAGAGAGGAGACAGAAGGCGTATGAGTGGAATTAAAGTGTGGGATTTTGGTGATACTTGTGTGTGCGTACGCTGTATTAGAAGCTCCGTTTTTTTCGTTAGCATTGCGGTTAGCATATCTGTACAAAAAAGCCGGTTTCATGACAACTTCCGGTTTGGCGCAGAACAACTTCCGGTTCGGCGCAGACGGCAAGGCAAGTTTATTTGTATAAGCACAGCTCAAAGTGCTTCACATAAAACCATTAAAAGCATCAAAACATAAGGCAAAAGAAAAGGAGATTTAAAAACAATTAAACAGAAGGAATAACTGCAGGTGACCGTAAAGAAGTGTTTAGAATCTGAATTTTTCAGAGATTCATTGTCTAAGAGCTGTGAGCTCATATCCTGACCTTAGTTTTAATTAAGCATTATAACTTTAGTCGTTGACTTTGGTTTTAATTCAGCATTTTAACAAAGATTAATGGTTTCAGTTGTTCTTCAATTCTTGAACTTAATTGTGACTCATTGTGCAGACCAGAGTGTAAGTGTAGTTCAACAGTTTGACTTACATTGGTATTTCTGATTGAATATCTTTGAACACAGTTATTGATTTTAAAGTTGAATTTAATATTTAATTGATTAATTATTCATTGTTTTTTAATTTCATTTTACTTCCAATTTTAAACCTTTCGAATTCTGATTTGGAACTGGATTGTGATTCTGATTCTGATTTAGATGTTGAGTTTGATTTCGGAATTCCAGCTTCAATTTTGGATTCGAGATTCCTTCACATATCCAGTATTGACTAATTTTGGTACATTTACTATTTTACATAGTTCCTAAGAATCAATTTTGACACGGACGGCGCAACATATTTGAGAGATCGTTGACCTCTCTTACACTACAGACGTATGCTAACATTTACTGCTGAACTTTTGGCAGTTCTGTGTTTGTTTTAGTCAAGGTGCGTGGTTGAGTGGGTCCAGATCTGGGAAGTGGAGCAGCGGATCCCAGTTTTGGAGTCAGCGGCCACACGCCATACAGCACAGAGGGTGAGTTGACTTTGATTCAGGTGATGACAAGCATGCACATTTAATACACACATTTGAATACTCCTAGGCTGCATAATGTTTACATTAAAGAAGCAGAGTAAGGAAGTAGGAGCACTGGTAAGAAGACTAAAATGTGAAGTAAGAGAAGTAGAATGCATCAGAAAAGATTTGCAACAGCAGATAGAGGAAAGACGAGCAGAAAGTAAAGAAGACGAGGATATAAAGAGCATGCAGCGGCGGCTGCTGAAACTTCAAATAGCGGCGGCTGACAGAGAAATAAGTAGAAAACATCTGGCCAAGAAACAGATGGCCGTAGCCAAGGCTCAGGCCTCACAACAGCCCCAATATCCAGCTGCACCCCCGACCTCATACCAACCAAATCCAGCAGTACCAGCCCACACAGTGGTGTACTACCAACCTCCACCACATTATAGAGGCAGAGGACGTGCACGAGCATCTAACAGAGGGAGAGGTAACTACAGAGGAGGTTATGAAAGACCTGTAGGTAGAGGGAAGTGCTACGTATGTGGGAGAGAGGGTCATTGGGTAAGAGATTGCCCACATAAAAGGAGAGGAAGACAGATCAGTGCAGCACCACAACATGCTCCGTTCCCACCACAACATCAGCAGCACCTACGACCAGGTCCAGCTGGACCTCCTCCCGTGAGACATCAACAGATGCCCATGCTGTCACCAGGACCATGGGGGGGTTCACTGTATAGCCAAGATACATAGATGGTTGCCATGTGATCCCTTACAGCAGAGATATCGAGGTGAAGGGGGGATATGGTAAGGTGTCAAACATTTATGGTAAGGTGTCAAACATTTTTTGTAGATCCACATTTAGAATCGTTTTCAGTAAAGGTGCTACTCACAAATTTTGAGATTTAATAACGTCATGATAAACCACAACTAGACTTGCTAACTCTAGAAATTGAGAAATATACGGGAGCTCTAACTAACATGAGCCGAGTGTTGTTTTCTCAGGTGACAAACGCAGAAGCAGCAGCTGACGAAAGGAAGCAGGCTGATGTGTCACCAGGCAGTCTGGTGTGGATAAAAGTCCACAAACGCAAGTGGAGTGAACCAAGGTGGACCGGTCCATGGGAGGTAGTATTGGCAACCTCACATGCAGTAAAGGTGAAAGGTAAAACTGGAGCTACTTGACACCACCTCACTCACTGTGCAGCAGCGAAGGTAACAAGTGTGACACTCGCAGAGACAGGAGTGAACATCAGACAGGAAAATTTGAAGTTAAAGACACCTCAAAAGAGGGTTTAGACAGTACTGACAATGACGTTTCCCCCACAGTTTAAGCGAGGCCTTCCATTGGGAGACTCTAGCTTCAGTAGGTTATGGAAGTCTGTAATTACTTTCTTCCTGATTTCAGTAGCTTCCCTCTTAGTATGTGGAATTAACCACAGACAGGAACCAGATCACATGCATGACTACATCAGGATTCGACATTTAGCCTCAGTAGCTAATCAAACCGATCTTAGACCACGTAGAGAGGCTTCTCTGACGACACTCACCTATGAAAATGTAACTCTCACTCTTATGTTCAAAGAAGGTACAACATCAACGGTCCAGTTCGACTTCTGTGAAGTAATTTCCAGTCCCAAGTATGAACACGCCTGCGGGTGGATGACCAAAACCGTGTGCATCATAACTGACGAGTGTGGGCCCGCCACAAATAAGTATGGTAAGCTGTTATCGTATCATAACTGTGATTGTGAAGATTGGGGATGGGCAACGATGAACACAGGTGGCGAGGGTTTAGGAAAAGACCCCAACCCAGGTCTTAAAGACCGACTAAAGATGTTAAATGCCCCAGCTTCTTATCACATGTGTAGAAAAGGGGTGGGTAGATGTAATCCTTTAAGACTTACCTTAACAGACCCAAAATTGACTGACGGAGGACTTTACGTAATACAGGGAAAGGCTACTGATAGTCCTGCCCCACAAGGGCTCATTAGGATTATTGTTAAGCCTGTAAAAAGACCAGGTTCGACATACGACTGACGCAGAGAATGAGGTAAGGGGTGGAAACCGGAATGGCAGATGGGAATTTATGGTGGGTACAATATACGGCTTCAAGCCAGTAGTACAGATTGTATTGTGTGTTTAGGATCTAGACCCCTAGCAACACCAGTTCCTTCAAGATTCAGACTCCTAAGTCCTGAATTAGTTGTATTTTAACTCTGTTTACTGATGACACTTTGCCCCTCCAACACACTTGTCAGAGGCTGCACTGGCATTACCCACCTGTAGAATATAATACCCCACCTCTGTTCAAGGTTTCAGAGGGTCCATTTGATTGTATAGCCTCAGATACAGCTATGGGGCCCAATGTAGGCAGTATTATTGAAGCAAATTGTAGCAACAGTCACAATGCTAGCAACTATCTATATAACAGTGTGTTAAGACAGACAGCACCTAGAGCTGATTTATGATGGTGGTGTGGAGGAAGAACCATACATCCAATCCTGCCTAAAGATTGGACCGGTAGATGTGCGTTGATGCAACTTATATTGTCATTCTATATCCTGCCTGTCACTGATGCAACTTATGGAGAACTCATCTCTCCACGCCCACATGCTAACAGAAGATCCAAAAGAGATGCCGGTGGCCCGAAGGGGGCCTTTGATGACCAAGTGTACATAAGATGACATAAGACTGCCAAGGGGGGTGTCTAATGACTTTCAAGCCAGAAATCAAATAGCAGCAGATTTAGAATCTGTTTTCTCTCAGAGGGTGATGATTAATAAAAATGTCGATTGGATCAACTACATTTACTATAACTAACAGCGTTTAGTAAACTTCACCAGTGACGCCATATCAGGACTGCATGCACAGCTGGCGAAGACTAGTTTTATGACCTTGCAGAACAGAATGGCATTAGATATGATTTAGCAGAGAAAAGTGGCGTGTGCCAGATGTTTGGGTCTGCGTGCTGTACTTTCATTCCAAATAACACAGCTCCTGATGGATCGGTGACCAGGGAGCTGGAGGGACTGACAGCACTCAGCCAAGAGCTAGCAGACAACTCTGGTGTCACGAATCCATTCACCGACTGGTTGGGAAGTATGCTTAGCCAGTGAAAACATACATTTTTGGCAATCGTAATTATTCTGTGTGCTGTCATCATAGACCGCCTAGTTGTCTGTGGATGGGGGTTCCCGTGCATCCGTGGACCTCTACAGGGGTTTATTGTTTCACCGATGAGCCAGACACCAGTCCAGGCAACCAGTTATGTGACGAGGATGAGGACGAATTGGAGCTTCTGATGGCCACAGTCTAGATGAGGCCACCAGAGGGACTTCACGAGCGGTTCCTGACCATCCAGATGGACTTCTAAAACATCCAGTGAGATGTTGGAAGTTTGGAAAATAGACGGATTGTTTTGGATGAGTATTTGGAGATTAAATTTTTTGTTTAATTGGGTTATAAAGGGATTTTAGGGTGTAAAAGATTAAGAAATGTAATTTTGTCACGTGTAAAAGAACAGTCAAGGCTTCTCAGTATGTGTTCTCTAGCCTACAGGCTGTATCCTGATCCTGCCAGCCCCAAGACGTGGAAGGCAGTGACTTCCAACGCACTCTATCTTGAAACGAACTGAACAGAAATACTTGAAATGATATCTGTGTGCATGCATTCTTTGCCTCGGTTTAGATAGATAGGGAGCCTTTCCCTGGATTGAGTAGGGGGGAGGTCTCCAGGGACATTTGCATAACTAACTACATTTGAGTAGCTAACTCACAGTGAACTGTGAGTTAGGGGGGAATTGTAAGAAATTTGAGTAAAAAACTGTAGTTAGTAGATATAATAAAAGTGTTTAATAATTCATAATTAATAATTCATAGTTAGTCATAATCATAAGGGTTTCGAGGATGCATAATTAAGATAAACAAACATGCAGAAGCATGAAACTTCTGCCAAGTTGCAGAAGTATAAACTTTCATTTTGAAGGATTATTATAGATGGGATTAAAACGTAACTGACAGTCATTGAATGTGATGATGAACTCAGAGCCAGACAAGTGAATACGCTCCTGGAGGATAGCCAATAGGAATCGGGATAAACGGAGGAGGAGGTGTTTCGAACAGATGTGGGAGGTTTAATTTAAAAGACTTTTTTCCTCGCCCTTGTTCTGTGATGGCTCCCGGACGACAGACGTGTTTACACCGGAGGAGCCGGGTGAGGTTTTTGCAAATGGGGTTTTATTGTTTTAATATGTCATAGGAGTGTACACTCCAATGTATAACTGTAATCGTGCTTACATCAGTGGAATTAAATTCCTTATAATTGTAAACCAGTTTTGGTAGCGTTATTATTGCAGCGTGTGTGTCGACGGCACAAAGCCGGCCACATGGCTGGCTCGGCCTCCCCTTTGTTATGAGGTAAAAAATACTATCTTAACACTCCCAAGCTGGAGATGTTTCTGAATGAGAACCAGGAGGTGAGGTATATATATATATATATATATATATCTCAAATTACTGAAGACAATGTCGGTTGAAACCAACAATTGCCCTTGGAAAACCCTATGGAGTGAGATGTTATCATGGCAGAAAAATAAATAAAACTTAGCGCAAATAAGTACAGTGAAAAACAACTGCTTTCTTAGCAAAACACAACTTACCACGGGGAAAGGAATCAGGCTCAAAGCAAAATGAGATTTTGACCCTGAATGCAACACACAAAGGAAAGACGCACTATATAAAGCTGCATTTGGTGGTAAGCCTCAACAAGCTGTAACGGGGGAGTGTTATCGTGCATTACCTGCGTCTTGCTCCACTCCGTGGTAAACAGTTTTCTGTCTCCTAACCCACAATAAAAAAACAACAAGCTGCTTGAGCTCCTGTTCTGATCCACTATAGCCAACTCACTGCATAAACCGATTTAAGAATCATGAGATTTCAAATCACCTGCAGCGTGAGCACAGTGAGACACAAACGACCCTGTTCACGTGGAGCCTCCTCCACATCACAGGAACTATAGCCGGTGCTGTGCCGCCTCCCTGTTACTGGCTTCACAACTGGACATGGAGTGGTGCTCAGATCAGAGGTGTAGCTGATTCAGTCTCACCCACCTACACACACACATACACACACACACACGCACACAGAGGAGACATGGGAGCTGGAGGCCGACCAGTGAAGTAAGGCAGACTTCACTGTCTTGTGTGTGTGTGTGTGTGCGTGTGTTTGTGTCAGAACCTCACCCCCGACAGAGAAAAATGCTTTCATGGAACACAAGGGGAGCGGTTACAAAACAAGAATCCAGAGTCGCACACACTCATACAGCACACACAGATACACACAAACACAGGTCGGTACTGCACACGCACTGAGATTGCTTCAAGGCTGGAAAAACTCAGCCGTAATTAGTTTTAAAAGGAAACTCTTGCAGAAATTGCATTTAAAATTCAAGCGCGGTTTGTGATTCAGGCAATGTTTCAATTAATGAGAGCAAGGTGCTTAAATAGATCTTAGTCAAAGCTAAGTCGGGACCACCAGGAGGTGTTCGAATCTAAATTAGCAGTGTGCCGCGCGTGTGTGCGAGTTGCAAGATTCTCCCATATGTTTCACTGCTGTCGAGCCCGACCGGGTATATGAAGTGCAAATCACCATCAAGAGTTACGATTAACTGGCGGCTCCCGTGTCAGCTGGGTTGGACACGAGACAAGGCCGCGGAGGAGGGAGAGAAGAGGACGAGATGGAAGGAGAGAGGGTGATAAGTGGCTCTCCTGCTGATTGGGATGAAATAGTCCTTTAAAAATTCCGAGCACGTTTGCATGTGGGGAAGCTGGTGACAGCAGCATGAAACATGGCGACACGCATAAACCTTCCTTGCCATTCATGTTGTCGTGTGCGATTTAAAAGCGCCGCACTGCAAATTGACAGCGCCACAGTGTGACGAAGGAGAGGGGAGACTTCCAATTCTTCATCTGCTGAGGCTCGCAGCTCGCCGTTTTGACTATTTATTGGAAAGGAAACACACAATAATCAGTCCCGCAATCCATTGTTCATCCATCTGCTTAAGAACAGACAGAAACAGCGTAAACAAGCATGAAACACAAACAGACATAGGCATGTAAATGCCTTGTTAAAGCAGAGACGTCGTGGCGGTGTGCACACATTTCATCTGCAGCCCGGTGCTTTGGGGGCAGACCCTCCCTGTCAAAGACTCGTCTTGCTCACCCGCACTGGTAAAAATACTCCCGCAAGGAGGACAGAAAAAGATCACACTGTGACTCTGCATCTATAGCCGCCGGTGCTTGTCTGACAGCAACAAGAGAGTTCATGGAGTTGAGAGCGCTGGCGTCTTTACAGACACACATTGATTGTCATTGTTGCGGGAGCATTTTGAGATGTCAAAATACAGATTCATATGCATGGATATCAATAAATAAAAACAAGAGGAAACAGACTTCTAAATGCACACTTTTGTGGAGGTCTGTGGAGGCAGGTGAAAGGAACAGAAGCAGACAGACAGGTGAAGGGTCATAGAAGCTGTGCAGTCCGAGGAAAAAGTCACGATGTACATTTCCTGCATCTCAATACGATTATGTATGTGCAGTACCTCTGCTGAAACAATGCAAAGCTGTACAGCTCAACCTGTTGCGCCAAAAAGGATTCTGGCTTCACCAGGCTGTTTAAGAAAATCAATTAAAGAGCTTCAGGATCTATTTTCTCTCTGGACAGCAATAAAACAACAGCATGTAGCAAGAAGTAGATTAATTCAAGCAATAAAGCATCTACATTATTAATCCGTTAAATGGAGACCAGGGTGAGAAAGCGGTCGGAATAGCCTCAAGATGTCAAATGTCAGTTTATTGCCCAGATATATAAAGCTGCAAAACGGAAACAGTCCATAGCTGCTGATGCATACTTTGTTGAAAAATTTAGAGTAAATATATATATTTGTTTACATGATGAGACCACAACCGGTACATCTCTGTGGTTAGACTCATGCTGCTCAGCACCTGGATTTTGACTTACCACACATACTGCTTTGTGACTGACAGTTTGTCTGCTGATATGCTAATAACCATCCATTCACTTCCCCTTATGGGGGAAAACATACAGCAAATATTCAGCGTCTCTGAGAAGGTGACAGGAGCTGCTGTGGCAACAATAAATGGATGTGACACGCATGTGGTATCTGTAAATGTGAGCGTGTGCATTTGTGTGGTTTCATTTTAAATAAACCATTACAAATAATGAAACCAAATAATGAAATGCGGACTCTGTGTGTGTGTGTGTGGCTGCCTGTCAGCGACGTGGTTACGCCACCATGACAGTGCCAGGGCTCGCCCCCCGGCTCACATTTAAAACACGAAACATGCTTCATGTTGCACTTTAACTTCAGCAGCGTGTTTGCGTGTCTGTGTTTGTGTGCATCTGAGCGTATGTGTGGCTGAGTATTTACAGACTGTTTGCAGTTGTGCAATGCACAATACAGTAAAATTATGACATGTTTTCATGCATGCGTGGAATTAAGTCCCCCTGATTACAATATCTTAAGAGGAATTTAATGCCACAAAATGAATTTCAATTGAATTAAATGCCCAGTAAGGGTGTGTGCTTACTGTATGGTTATGCTTATGTAAGCCTCTCCTGTCAGTGTGTGTTTTTGTGCACATGTGTGTGTGTGTGTGTGTGTGTGTATGTATGTACAGTATAGGTTTGCAGCAGATGCCATAATCTCCTCGCAGTCATGGTTTAGGATAAGATTATGAAAGCCATAAAGTGGTAAGAACACTTTGGTTTAATGCTATTTCTCTGAACACACACACACACACAGTAAAGGTACATCATTCTATGGCCTGAGGACTGTATAGGCAGGCGCAGAGCCGTCCATTTCTGCAGATTAAGCACAGAGAGTTGCAGAAGCTCAAATGGAAATGTGAAAAATGGAGACTTCATCAGGTAGAGAAAGCGGGGACGTGACAGAGAGAGGGATGGTTAGAATATAAAAAGGGACCAAAAATAAAAAGGATGTAGAAAATAAAAGACGAGGATAAGCAGGGAAATAACACAGCAAGAGGAACAATTCAATGCCAACGTCAAAACAAGAAGGAGAATGGAATTACACCAAATAATTGGACATGTACTTTCCTCCTCTGTCACTCTCTCTCCTAATCTCTTTCATTCTCCTGCCCTCCCCCTCTTCCTCTCACTCTTGACCTTCATCTCCTGCTCTCCCCTTTAACATTCTCCCCACTGCTTTGGGTGGGCAGCCAAAACAAGAAAGAAATGACTTTTCAGTTTCCACTAAAAACCTTTGTGTCATTGAACCATCGGTGTGTGTGTGGTGGGTGGCATGTGTGTGTTTATGTGCAGAGTGTGTGTGTGTGTGTGTGTGTGTGTGTGTGTGTGTGTGTGTGTGTGTGTGTGTGTCTGTAGTGCTTGTGGACCATGGCTGAGGATGCCGATAATTCTACCAGACTGCAAATGGTCATGCCTGTCCCACTCGCTCAGGAGGGAAAGCTGTGTTTGGTGCATGTGTATGAGCGTGCGTGTGTGTGTGTGTGTGTGTGTGTGTGTGTGTGTGTGTGTGTGTGATTGTGTGTGTGTGTGTGTGATTTACAAGATTCGAAAGGTGTTATGACAAAGCTGCTGATTCACTTTTCTCTTTACACACCATCTGTCATCAACACGCAAACATCTCATGTCAATTGGCAAAATCCGATGGCAACGTCCATCTCAACTACATCTGCTCGTAAATGTAACGAACCAACATATCACCGATATATGCGTGTTAATGCACCTTTGCTTGCAGGCATGTGTCTGCCTGGATGTACGTTTTTGAGTGCATCCATGTGTGAGTGGGTGACTTTAGCCTCAGAGTGTGTCCATGTGTGAGATGATTACAAATCTGCTTTCCCGAGACGGATCACGATTGTGAGCAGCGTGGCCGCGCCACTGGGAATGTTGATGGACAGCCGGTGCATGTGAGTGAAACCAGTTGGTGGTCTGTTCCCTTTTATGAATTGATTTAGTATTTAAATTCCCGAAGGAGGTTTAAAAAGACACAAAAGCATACTAACATTCAGTCGGAGAAGATACAGATAAGCTGATTCACTGTGAATGAATGAATGAATATTGTGATTTTTGACTTGACTTAGTCTGAAGCTGTATTTCACTTTATGTATTCTCTTATAGATGACATAATGAGCTTTGTATTCCCAGCACACTTACTTCGTTTCAAACAGATCCTCTTCTTTCAGAAAGCATTCCTTCGCACTGTGGCTATTTCCAACAGTTACAGTCTGTTTAGCATCAAATCAATGTCTTTTCTTTGCAATCATCCACTCCAACAGTGGACTAATAGCTATTTCCCAAATATTGTTCAGCAGGCCGCTAGCCTCAAGCTCAGCACTCGTGCAAGCTGTAAATCAGTGCACCAAATGACACGACTCCACCCGGAGAGAGAGTAATTCATGCTAAAACCCGATTTAAGCCCTTTTGATGCGCTAATGAAAAGTGCTGTATTTATATGTAGCTGGTAGACGGCAATGTTGTGACATCAGGCCCATCTGTGACTCAGTCTAAACCCCTAATGAGAACATCACTGAGCCCGAGGCAGAGACACACTCGGAGAGCGATCGAGAGAAAGGACCGGAGGAGAGTGTGAGGGAAGAGATGATCGATGCAAACCTTGCCACCTCTTCTGACTGCCATCATCCCTTTCCCTCCTCCTCGTCGCTGTCTCTCCTGCTCCCACTCCTCCTCCCTCCTGTCTGATACACCAGGACTAAGGGCAGCGGGTCTAACTCGATACACCACGCAGCAAAAATCAATGAAAAGACAAAAAGAAACGGAGCTAAATGATTGAGGGGAAGAAATCGGGCCAAGTGGAGGGGCAACACATTTTTGACAGCTTTTTCTTGCTCTGCAATCCGGTCCACCTCAACATACGCAAATCCTTCTATCTATGTCCTTCTGCCGTTGTCTTTGTGTTATTGCACTCTAAATATCACAAAGAAGGTATTAAATCACATATTTTGTGGCGTATTGTGGAGTATTTTACTGTACTTTTTTAGGAAGGCAAACGCACCAAAAGCAGCTCAGGTTAGGAAAGAACTGACTAAAAGCAATGGAGTGTATGAATATAATGCCCTAAGAAGACACACTGCAGTCATTTATACCAAGCATATTCGCTAATATCCCAAGCTCACAATTCATTTGACCATGAATGCATCACAAACACTGACTCACACACTCCAGCGTTGTTGTATTTCCAACACCCCGCCCTTGCTGCCCTGACAGACAGAGTCAGGGCACTAGAACAACTCCCGAGGCTTTGGACTGACATGCACGGGTAAACAGCCGTAACTGACATGCATTAAAAAAAAAGTTCTGTAACACACATTCAAATATAACCGTCTGTAGTGCCTCTTTTGCTCCTGACATTGTTCAATAAATCATAAATGTGCATTTCTTCATATCTAGTCCGTACGCAGGGGCGTGGGGATTGAAAACAAGCAGAATGAAATGAGAAAAGATCAAGAAAACAAAGATTTTCCAAAAGAAATTGGACTTGTGTGGCAAAGGTCTTTGACAAAGACCGATACATGCATGATTTTTCATTTTGCTGCCCTGCCGTGTCAACATCTGTCCGTGTCCGTCGTTTTGCAGCAGTGTGTACATCTCGTCATTTCACTCCAACGGACACATTCCTTAGACTCGCACACGTCCCCCTCAAATGTCCTCCCCTCCTCTACCCATCGTTTCATTACACTCTTCCTTCATGGACCCATCTTCTCCCTCCCAACTACCAGCAATGTTAAAAAAGGCAGCAAACTATGCTGTAAACATGATTTTCCGTTCAAAATGAACAGTTGGATGTCCAAAACCCAAATCAAACAAATTCCTCAAACCACCCATCCCTGCAGCGCTGACTCCATCGGAGTCCTGCATTCCCTCTCATTCATTCATTCACTTTTTCCCCTCTCATCTGTCTTCTCCAGTGCCCGTATTGCCTATTCCCTCAACACTCGTCCTCTTTCAATCCCTTCTTTTTTCCAGAAATACCACATATCTATTTTTCACCATCCAATACCCTCCTACTTCAGCATCCTCCACTTTACCAATTCACAGCTCCCCTCGTATCTCTCATCCCCATTCATTCCTCTGTCATTACTCTAATCTCTCCCATCCTCTGCCGCCGCCGGTGTGTGTGTATGTGTGTGTGTGTGTGTCGAATGTGTGTGAAAACACTAACCTGCCCTTCTGGCATGCGGTGCAGAGCCAGGCTTTCTCCCTCTTGCTGTAGGTGCAGCAGGTCTTGCAGACGTTGTACTGGCAGTCCAAGCACAGGCGCTTGGGGTTGAGCAGGAAGGTGAAGGGCGCACAGCAGCGGATGCAGCAGTGCTCGTTGAAGCGGTGCTGCTTGGAGAGGATGGAGCATCTGCTGCCTTCCTCCGCCAGCTCCTGCTTCATCTCACTGAAACCGAGAGGGGGAGAGAGAGAGGACAGGGGGGGGGAGGGGTTGAGAGAGAGCGAGAGGGTGGTGAGCGTCTGGTCGAGAGGTAGAAAGTGAAAACGGCAGAGGATGGCGACGCGGAATAATTGGAGATACTGTGGTTCGTTAAAAATGAAAAGGGTGGGTATTAAAACAAGAAGAGGGGGAGCGCAGAGGGGGGGTCATGGTTTTGGTGAAAACACTTCCCTGCTCCCTCTCTCTCTCTCTCTTACACTGATTCTGTGGAATCAACGTGATGGCTGACATTTCAATTTGGGAGGACTTGCCATGCCTTGTTTGTGCCCACATCAGTCAACACAGCTGAGGAGAGCGCAACACGCACGTCTTCTACATCCTCAAATGAAAAAAAAGTACTGTGTCTTTGTTAATTAGGGCAATAAGCGGCACTATGAGGAAGATGAGAATAAATCGGCATAAACAGTGTTAAATTGGAGCTCCTTTGATGGGTACCTCATGTAAAACACACACAGCATTGATGAAAAGCATCCACAGTCATGCTGGGGAGCTGTTTGGGCTTCATTCCAAACGTTAGTTTAGAACCACGGTCATGAAGGAGCACCAAAGAGCAGCACAGTCTCACTAATCTTAGCGCCTCAGAGAATTGTTCACACCAATGAACTATTGGGATTAGAGGCAGAAATACTTGACCAAAGCTCATTTACAAATCACATAAAATCCAGAAACCACAGCTGACGCTGACATTCAAACAGCTGCACACAACAAATTGTGCTTCACATGCCCATATTTGGCTTATAACAGAGCAGTGAAGTTATCAAGTTAGATTTTTATATTCAAAGACAGGACACCATCGGTTGTTAATCGGTGTGTTGACAAGCAAAGCAGCTCTGCTGTACGAGACCTGGACTCAAATGTTCATATAAATTATGAACTTGGGTTTTTCCTCTGTCGGATTTGCGCTGACTGAGCAACAAACCATCGGCAGCGGCTGCAATAAATCATGTAATTCTTTGCCTTTGTATCATAAACCTGTCACCATTAGCACATTTTGCACTCGTGTCAATTATAGTTAAAATAATACACAACGAGGAGGAGAGATTAAGTCACACGTTAATCTGTGTTCCACGATCACCCGTTCGTTGTCATTAGGCGCGAGTGGAGGCTGAGATGCGGCGATGGAGCTGTTGCTGCTGGGAAAGGTGTGAAAGTGCATTCAGCTCGAATGGGCAGTGAGTAAATTATTCACGCTGCTCTTCTATACACTACATGCAGCCAGGTTACAGCGCACACTGCTCTCACTGATCCCAGACATTCACACAGAGCAGATGCCACGTACAGTACATGCTAACAGATATGTGAAAAACATAGAGAAAACATATCCTTATTTACGTAGAAAACCCCATATATGTCTGAACACAGTAATGGAGCCAAAGTCGCACATGGAAAATGACGTCTATTGCTAATACTAGTGCTGTATGCAGCATATTGTGAATTTCCTGTGTGTGCTGTGCGTCTGTCTGTGGAGCCGGCGGGGGCATCGCAATCTCCTGCTTCCCGAAGTTATTAACGCTGCTCCATAAGCAGATCCTCTGCTGCCTCGCTGATTGCTTTTCACATGCATCATTAGACGCAGCATATTAACAAGATGAACAAACCATTTCATATACAGTGTCATGTGAGAATGGGGGGGGGGGGGGTCTGAAGGGCAGTGGTTGGCATATGCATACTGTACCGACATACACACAATTATGTATCAAGATGATCAAGAGGAGGTTTTGTATTCTGCACGTTGCAAGGTCACAGCTGCTGGGAAATGATGGCCCCCAATCAAATTAAAACAATCGAAAACAAACCTCCAAGCTAATTGAAAGAGACTCTCCTGGTCTTTTTGCCTCGCTGTGTATGTGATACAGGTTTAATGAACAGCCCGGTTATGGCGGCTAGCTCCGGCCATTTAATTAAACGAGTGGGCGAATATAGACATATACCCAAGGACAAGAGGGGTTTGTCATGCCTGGCGTCCCAACGCATTAACTCACATCACTGTTAATGAGACATGAAAACCTGTGCTCATTTAGCAGCCATGACTGGAGATACACGTGGTTCATCCAGGTGCTCAGATACAATTAGCTCATAGCAAATAACAGCAGCCACTCTTTACCAGCAAATGACCCTTTTAAGTTGAATGTGTAGTGTTAACAAGCATGTATATTTAAGCTCTTAATTATGAATATTCAACCATGTAGAGTTAACACGGAGTTATGTTGTTTGAATCGCTGGTATGTATATTTGAATCAAGGCTGCAAGAATGCTACTAAATGCTAAGCTAAGAAACTAAATGGACCTTGTAAGCCTGATAAATGTTTTCTCAATTGCGATTGGTCAAGAATGAACTTTAGATCCCACCTTTTAAACCATGGAGTCATTGAAGTCCTTAAAGAAAATGTAAATTTGAACCTTTCAAAATAACTGGGCATGTGTTGATGAAGACCATGACATGTGATCAAAAGCTCCAGAATCTTCATACAAGTAATTGCGACTCAATTAATGTCTGCAGTTTGGACGATGAGGACAATGAAAAGTGATTCATTCTGTCATTTAGAATCCAGGCAGCAGAGTGGTATGTGGATTTATAATATGCCTACAGTATTAATTGCACTGCAGCACGATGAACTTGGCTCTCTCATCTCCCTTTTCCATCAATTCAACCCTGCTTCTTCCTCCTCACTTTCACTTTCTGCTAGCGATATAGTCATTTGTCCTCTCATGTCTCTTGCCCCTTAGTTTCCATCTCTCCCTCTCTATTTCAGCTGACAGGCTTAAGTTTTCCAGGTGAAGTTGAATTATGTTGTGGCTAGATTTGTAATCAAGACATTTTGAGGTCCAGCGGCAGCCTGGCCAGAAAACAAAAACAATTGCAGTTGTTTAAAAAAAAAAAAAAAATGATGTATCACCCTCTCAGTAGCTGTTCTCCTGCTCAGTGCGGTGCTTAAGAGTTATAGCACTGCTGACTGACACAACTGAAATGCAATGTGAGGAATCAGCTAAAAGTAACACTATTGTGGTTAGAATATGTCACTTTATGCTAAAAGTAATAATATTTATAGAAACCAATTCATTCGTGCGGTTGCTTAAGAGGGTGACGATTCATATAATGTCACATCTGTGACTGGTTAAACAAAATGAATATCTTTATACCTCTAAAACAACATGTATGCGGTTGATGGATTTATTATAAAACACCACAAATTGAAGTACGGGCAGACAGTGTCTCATGAGGATATTCATCGCTGAGTACAAAAAGCTGTCACAACAGAAAACAGTAGCCAAATTAGACTTTGGCGAAAAAGTGTTGTAGGGATGCAATTAATTAGATTTGTAAGAAAATATCTTTGTATATTTAGCATCCTTCAAATCAAACATTCAATTATTAAGGCATAAAACTGCATACCACCTCCATACATACATAAGTAATGGAAGTAATCAGGAAGCAAATCTGAAATGGAATAAATCAAACGCTCATGCAGGCTGTTGTTGAAGCTTTCTGAATGTGGAGCCATGCACTAGAATCAAGAAGGAAGAAAAGCAGAGAGCACACTGAAGAAAAGCCATGTTGGAGCATTGTTAACCCAGTGTTAGTAGCCGAGGGGAAGAGCCTGGAGAAAATGAGCATAAAATATAGCAGAGCCTCTTTGATCAGTGCTTTGATCTGCCTGCTGCAGTGGAAACCCACAACACCAGTATGTTCCCCATTACACCAGTAAATCATACAGGCTTCCAGCAGAGAGAAGTGGGAGCACACCTGTCTGAGAGGAGGGTGTGTGTGTGTGTGTGTGTGTGTGTGTGTGTTTATTGATCTGAGTCAATGTGCATTTCCAAGTGTACAGCAGCCAGATGCACTCGGTAATTGTGAATTGATTGAGGGCTTTACAGACGCTTAAGGTGCTTTTAGTTGAAAGTGGGCAATTTCTAGTGTGAAGATGTTGCCTTCCTGTTTCTGTGTAGATCTGTGTGTGTGTGTGTGTGTGTGTGTGCGCGTGTGTGTGAGAGTGTGTGTGTGTGTATGTGTGAAAAGCTGCAATTTGAAATCCCTCTGCTACTTCAGCACAATGGACAGCACCATGTCAATAAGCGGCACAGTGTGAGCCACTTCTGGGCCGCTCCTGAAACACGCTGCAGTGCGTCTGGTGGAATCACAAGCACCGTCCACAGTGGCCACGATCAGCTCCGGCGTCTGCGTCGTAGCCTGAACACGGTGCAGCCGCACTCGGTGGAGGCTGCTGATATTTCAGGTGGCAGGTTAACGAGGGGCATTTTGGTCGTTTTGCTAACAAGAGGGATGCGCCCCCCCCTCACAAATCACCTACTGCGAGTGTGTACTGTGTTAAATCTGTACGTAGTAGTACGTCTGTACGTAATCTGTAAGTGTGTGTGTTATGTGTGCATGCATGCATTTCTCTTTCTACACCCTGTGTGTGCATTAGAGCTGGAAGAAGTCTCATCTGCTCCACGGTTGGGAAAAAAGCAATGAGAACGAGTGGGAATGTTGGCTCAATCGAAGCACAGAATTTGCATTTGGACCCCGACTGGGTGAAGCCAAGTTACACCGTTCATCCACCTTGACTGGCAGCTCCAAAATAGAGCAGAGAGAACCACTGTAGGAACTCTCAACTCTCTTTTTCCTCTGCAATGCAGTGGCATGTGGGTAGTACATTTCAAGGTAGAGCGTTTGCCGGTAAACTGTTGTTTAAAGTGCAGGTGTCGGAAGGATGGTGAGCTGAGAAGAAATCTCATTGCTTTTAGTTGGAAAAAGGGGGGCATTCCTCTCATCTGCAGGAATATAATTGTATATCTTTGTCCACTGATCAATTTACAAGGCAGCCCTGAAGAACAAGCTAAGGAAATATAAAGTAATCCCAGACGTCGACCCAGGTCTCCTGCAGGATGATGTGGGCTGATGTCCCCATCACACTGCACAGTACAACTTATTTGACGGCAACTGTATACATCAGCACTCTCATCCATGAGAGGTTTGACAAATAGCGATGTAAATCTGTGTCAGTAGATCTCAGTATAGAACAGGTGAGAGTTTCGAGCTGAGGCTCAGCCAACAAGGTCATTTTCTCCAACCAGCACGGTCAGTAAAATCAAGGGCTGAGTGACTTGAAATGATGGAGAGATATAATCCCTGCCGCCTGTCACCTTCCTCCAAACTCTCCTGGTTGACATCTGGAGGACTCTGCCATTAACTCTTACACAGAGAGGTTCAAGACTTTATTGCTCATATTTATTCTAGTGTCTGCATCTTTTGTCATGACAACTTAAACATTAACAAATGTGTAATATATCAAAATACATCCACAAAAAACCCACAAAGAACTGTCTTACAAAGACAAACTTGACTTTGTGAAACCTCAAAAGGCAGCAAAAAGTAAAGAGACAGAATTTCCCTTCAGCAATCGGTAAATGAATTACAGTGAGCCTGTGCTCTTTATACTTTTAGATTTTTTCCTATGACTAAAGAGAAAGAAAGTAAAAAAAGTCCTGAAACTGCAAATGGAATTCCCACAAAGTACAAGAGAGTTAATGACAAGGAAATAGACCCAGAATGGCATAACACATTAAAGAGAAAATGAATAAAAGTACATCTGCACAGGGTCAGCTAACACAACAGGAGATACCGCGATGAGACGTCTGGAATAAACATCAAAGCTGTAAATTATACAATACAGGACTAAGGCATTGGAAGAATTGATAGGGAGCATACTAATGTAACACACTGCAATAAGATCAGCATGCTAACATGCTCACAACGCCACAGACGAACCAACACTGCCATTCCTATAGAGCTGTGCCCCTAGCGTAGCTAAACCCTCCCTCTTCGAACTCTCTTGAAACGTTATATATTTGACTTTGATGTGAAAACAAAACTAGTTTTAGATATTGAGCTCAAGCTTATTTGTGTTTTGTGAAAGAATGTGGCTAATTTATACAGCGTACATTATTAATCATGTTCATTTCTCTGGTGGCCTTGCTTTGGTTTATTCATCCACTGCATGAATAAAGAGGAAACAGACTCTCTCTCTTTGCCTCGCTACTCCCTTTCTCTCATATCCAATATATTTAGAATATCAGGCACAGTGGATGCTTTTAATGCACGTCGTCGCTTTCTTTTATCCAGCCTATCATTCTGCAGGTAGTGTATGAAAAGCTCAAGGTGACCATAACAGGGAGGCTGTGAGGCTGCTGCTAGCGTATACATGTGCTTGCAAGCGGCAAACTGTAACATAACCTTCCGAACGCCCCTGGTTGAGTTTTTCCACAGGGACTCATTCTTTCAGCCTCACCAAGCACACATAAAGACCTGCTTCATCTCTTCACATACATCACATCAACCCTGCAGGCTTTTCCAGCCCATTGAGCTGAGAGGCATGTTAGTCAACACGATGGGATAACAAGACATATGCAGGCATGCATGCATGAATGGATCAACACATGCACACATAAAGACACATGGGGACTTCGACCTTTCCGTGAGGGATGGTGCCGTCTCTGTATCGGGGACACACGATAGAGCTCATACTGTGACGCAGGAAACAATGAGGCGGACGAGGGGAGTGCCTCTCATCTACAGGTCCAGCTGAGACTCGATACCAAATTGACAAACTGACTCGATGATTATTAATGGTTCCAATCACTTCAGTTCACTCAATTAACATGATATACTGTAACTGCAGTCATCTATGTCATTCACAACACTCGATTCAAGTAATTAACTTGAAATGTTCACTTGCAAAGATAATCGACTGCATTAGTACAATCTGAATATCATTTTAAAAGTTGGCACCCACATTTGGCTCTTGCAGTAAGTGCAAACAGAGCGATGGCAATATTAAAGCGCACGTGTGTACTGGGAGTGTTAATATTGACAGGGCTGAATTCAATGTAATGGTGAGTTTACCCACAGCTTTACATCAAAGTGAGCGCAATCATGAAAGACTATCTGCAGCTTCGGGGCAGATTATCAGACCACCGCTGCATGGTTTAGATAATGTCACGCTCACTATTAACTCCTTCCTGTCTTTCTTTCATCTTCACACTTGTGCGTTACACACTCCAGCTATGGCTTAGTTACCCACAGTTCTATACGCCTTCAGCCTCTTTATCCCTCCTCTCTTCCCCTCCCCCCCATCTTTTCTCCTCCCTCTGAACCCCGAGCTAAAATGAAGCCTCGGGGCGATGGGGAGACTTCTCTCTGAACAAACTTTGGCTGGTGACGATTATCCAACGGGCCAATAATGAGCCCTCACTTTGGGACACAATTCAAGTCAAATGTGCGCTCCGCTGATAACGTTTCCAATCAGAGCGGCCTGCCTGCACGGCAACTATGTGAGAAAATGAGAGAGAGAGACGAAGAGGGGTAGAAAATAATTTGCATAGACGGTTTACTGCTACCTCAGCAAGGTGCTGAGATAACTCACAAATTCATTTTCGCATTCTGGTATGATTGTTTTGACCATCCAGTTACTCGTAATACTGAATCTATTTTTCCAGAACACTGGAACCGTGCACATGATTTCCTCCGTTTCAAGAGAGAAGATGTGCAACACAGGAAAGTTCAAAATACTGAATTTCATGCCTCCGATCCGAGGCTTGAAAAATGTCCGATGGATAAGGTCACACAGCTAACAAAGGC
This sequence comes from Melanostigma gelatinosum, assembly GCF_949748355.1. Taxonomy (NCBI): domain Eukaryota; kingdom Metazoa; phylum Chordata; class Actinopteri; order Perciformes; family Zoarcidae; genus Melanostigma; species Melanostigma gelatinosum. The sequence goes on from NC_136653.1 coordinate 11,906,378, forward strand.
AAACAGAGGTCTAAATCCTCTAAAAAAAACATTCTCACCTCCGTTAATCAGTATATCAATGCCACTGTCTTCATCAAACACTCTACTGAAGCTCCATCATGCCACTTCTCCTTCCTTTCATCCCAGCTCTCCAGCTACATCGCAAATTAGCAGCTGTAGCCCTTTACAGGCCACAGTAACATGGTGCAGATTGTTCTGTCCTCTGCTGAATAATCTCTATTCACACGGGAAAAGCAAACCCAATGTGCGAAGAACGCGGCTAAAGTGTCAACCACGCCGAGGGACGCCAAATGAGGAAGAAAAAGAGAGGGAATGGCAGCGGCTTTTGAGCACACATCTAACGCCAGTGCCTCCATGCGAGGGGAGTGAACTGTTTGTCGTGAACGGGGAGTCGATCTGTTGTTAGGCTGCCACGAAGAAACAATGGCAGCAGACAATATGCTGCAAATGTGCTGCATGTTTCATAGATGTGAGTGCCATAAGAGTGAGGCAGCAGTTATAATGCCTGTGATTCAACGGATTCCCAAACTCTGTTAAATGCTCTTTTAATTGTAACCACTTTTCATCCACCTTTAAACCTGACAACTTTATTTACTTGCAGCACATTTGCATAACAGCTTTCCTTTTAACATCCTCCAAAAAACTCGACCTACATCAGCGGCTTGCGATACTTCCACGGTGGCAATATGCTGTGTAGCGCATGTCAGCCGTGAATCCCGGGTGCGAGAGGATGTGCTGCTGTATATTAAGAGGAGGCCGGGGATAGCTGCCACGGAACGAGTGGCTATTTTTGAGGCAACAAAGACGCAGAGCTACAGAAGAGCTTCGCTCACTGAATTCCCCTGTGATGAGAGAGGAGAGCTGCATGCAGGGAAAATTGAGAGGAACGGATAAGGATAAGACAGACAGAAGGGAATAATTAGGGCTGAACCAAGCAGCAGAGAGGAGGGAGTTATTTTTGGTCGATGCCAATTCAATTATAGGGGATGGGAGTTTGGCTGAGGTTCTGACATAATGGGGGCTCTTGTACTGACCGGGACTCCAGATGCCTATTAGACTCTGATTGAGCCTGACCAACGGATAGAGCCCACCTGGTGTACTTTAGTATGTGTGTGTGTGTGTGTGTGTGTAGAAGACAAGGCATAGTCTATCTATGTGGATCCATGAAAGGTTTGACACATTACGCCACATACCCACAATGATGCATACACACATGGATGTCTTTCTCTCGCTCTCTCTCTCTCACATTAAATCAATCCGTTACACACTCTGGTAACAGCAGGAGGAGGGAGTTTTGACTTCATAAACACAGCTATGGAGACATAATCAAATGCAGCTGCAGTGTGAATGAGGTCCAGGGAGAGCAGCTTTTGTTGGAGGTGATTTGGTTGAAGAGAAAGCACAATATGGTGTTGACTGTGGATGAAAAGCTATATTGATTGCAGCCTGAGAAAGGACGGTATTTGTAACTGCGCAGCACTTTTGATTTGAGCCTTACAAACAGCCACTAATGACAGAGAGCAGGCAGGCAGCACATGCTATCAGTGCTAAGTGCATTTTGAATGAGTGCCTCAGATCAATCCAGCAATGGTGCACTTTCAAATTAGAGATTCATAAAGACGACACAATGAAACAACTGTGAAGTGAAAGATTAAAGAGCAAAATAAAGAATAGGTTGACAAATGAAAAGGTAGACAAAAACAAATAAAATGATCATGACCGATTGTTCGTGTAGCGGTGTTTGCTGACAGATAGGAGTGGATAACAAACCAACAAGCCTAATGCACTTGCCATGGCTGACAGACATGCATATTGGCTTTATGGTAATACAGTGCGAGTGGCCAATCAATAGAGTCAACAATAGACTCTTTGCTTCACGGTGCATGTCGAGATATTTAAACTTGCTCCAGGCCATTCACACCTGCAATACTCTCAAACATATAAAGCAATAGGAAAATGTCTGTATTCAGTCCACCTGGGAAACAGTTCTTAGATCTGTTGAAGTGGTGTATTCAAACCTTTATCAAGAGCATATGCTGAATATGCACAGCCCAGAGGAGCTCATATTTCCAAAACATCAGCTTTTTATGAAATGGCTTTAACGTTGTAACAAAACTTTCTTATAATGGCTGCTGTGAGCTGCAGTGAACTCTCTGATGTTCAAGTGTCCTCAGACAACCCAATAGAAGCACTCATGAATACAATTATCTCAGCCTCAACACACACATAATACTCTATTTATGATATCTGGACAGCGTACACCACAGGGAGTCCAGACCACGCGGTGGTCTCGTCCTTTCAAACCAAACATGTTCATTTCCAGAGCGGTTATTATTTCCTGAGGCGCTCTTGCAGATAAAAGGTTTTTTTTTTTTTTTTTAATCTCAGGTTGAAGTGTGCAGGCAGGAGCCTGTGTGTAATCTGGCAGTTGCTCAAAAATATACACGGAGGCACTCGTGTTCAACGAAACCAAAACATATGCTCACATGCACAAAGATGACTCTGCAGCAAACAATTGCACAAGTCAGGCTTCTGGGATTTAGAGCAGAGGGAGTGACTGAAAAGGGAAAAGGCTTCATAGAGAAAAAATAACATCACTGTGTCCTTGATTGGGTCACCTTTGGTTTCTACAGCAATCGAGTTAGAGGGAAAGAGAGAGAGGGGGGGGGGGAACTAAGTGGGGGAAAGAGATTTATCGCAGGTGGACAGGTGTCGCTGAAGCAGAGGTTGAATGACCGGGACTGCGGGAGATTACTGCTCCATGAAAGGAGACTTAAAAGTGTTCTGCTGCGTTCTAACTCACTGTTTAGTCCTCAGAGTCCAGCGACACCAGGAGGAGTTGCTGCAAAAACATGCCTGCTTGATATGCTAAGACGCACATGCGCTCATGCTTCTAAGCATGCGTGTCACATTGTTCCGACACTCTCAACAAATACCCGCACACTCACGCTACATAAGCCACATAGAATAACATTGATATTGCACATCATTGATGACTCTGACTTCAATCTGACAGGCATGTATGCTTTTATTCAATGAGGCATTTCCTCCGTAGCTGGGTGCAGATCCTCTCCTTGCTGCTATTCTCATATTATATTATAACATTTAACACGATTACAAATAGATCTGAACGAGATGGAATTCAAATGTATGAAATAGTGTTTAAGAAAAAAATCTAATTTCAGTTTTATTATAACCACTAGCTACTCTGCCTACCCTGACTGTCCCTCTTCTCCTTCACTCTCTGTGCAACATGAATGTGCTCTTTCATCATCTGTGTCTGACAATACATATTAAAAGGATGTCCCTGGCCAGTCAACTCCTCAATAACTCAATCTAATGAAGTAACAAACCCCAGTGGCAGAGACGACAAGGACTGACACAGCCTTGACTCTCCATCCATTCCCCTCCATTGGTAACCTGCCGTTGACTCATAGGTCATACTGTAGCTTATGGCCTTAAAGAGCAGAATGGCAGCTCCTTGAACATAGGTGTGTGTCCCAGCTGATGCGATGGTGTGTGTTAGCCAGTCGAATAATGTACAGCACGTTTTCAAAACACTATCAAATGTCCTCCTGCATGATGAGAATTGTTTTTTTTGTTTTGTTTAGTTTTTTGTGTTTGTTCTATTTGTCTCAGCCCTGTAAAGCGTCTTTGGGTATCTTGAAAAGCGCCATAGAAACTTGATTTATTGTTATTATTATTATTTATTATTAAAAGCTGTAAATGTAATAAATAGCAGTTTAATACGATATTATATTTGATATTTGAATTGGTTTAATAACGTTCCCTCAAATGACTTTAGTATTATATTGGAAAATAAAAGTCAGCCACACCTTTTATCAAGTAATAATTCCTGGTTAATGCAGTAATGAAATGACATTACCGTATCTGAAATTGTATTATATTACATTATTTTTACATTTTTGACCATTTATAGTCAAACAATTTTTTTCTACAATTTTGCTGTCAACAATCTTTGACAAAATGCTGGTTAATTACATCAACCAGCATTATTTTCAGTTGCAGCACAACTACTCACTCATTCCCAGCATGATGTCTCTGTAATGTCTCTCTCTCTGGCACCATCTCTTGAGCACTCAGCTGAGATCCAACACGAGCAGATCAGAGACTTGGCAGTCTACTACAGTGCAAGGGCACGCTGTGTGTTGTCGTCACCGTCAGCGAGTGTCAACCTTCACAACCCCAACGCTCTACTCTCTGTCTGAACAGACAGCCTCGATGGCAGCCATTTATCTTCCCATCTGATTGCCATCAGCTCTCTCCCAGTGCCAAGGAATGGGGCTGCATTTGAAAAAGGGCAAAATGCCACAAAGTGATTATGAACTGTAATGCAAACAGCTTTTCTAAATCCTAATAATAAATAAAGAACTGGGGCAAGTTTATGAAAGGGAAAAATGACCCCCCCAAGGAGCTACAACCCACAGAATGCTTTATGACAGATGCTGGGATAGCATGACAAATGAAAAGTGATAATTCCTAAGAAAACATATTTAAACCTGTATTAGCAAATTCATATTTGACTAAAAATGAAATACAGTCCTTCTGCCCCGTGGTGGTCACATATCACCCAAAGTTACTTTAAACACAATAATTGTATAAGAACTAAGTCTATAATCGAGAAACTACAGAAGAATGTAGTGTGTCAAAACGTAAAAAATGCAACAAACAAAGCTAAATGTCAGACAACAGCAATGGAAAAAAAAAGCATCCACACAGAAAGCTGTTGGCGACTTCAACTAGTGTGTATCGACCCTAGCCTGTAATAATTCAGCTGTGTCTGAGGATGACCTTCTAAAGTGACTTTTCCATTCATTATGATCCGGCCTCTGAGCTTCAGAAGACAACACAGCTTGAGAACAGACAGTAACAAACAATACGCCTCTTCATCTCCTAGCTGCCTCTAATGAGTGCAACTTCATTAAAAACTATAATTTCATTTTTTTAAAAAGTGCGCTGCGGCTTGATTATTCCCCAGATGAATTACAGTTCCACATCCACAGAACGTTCTGGCACCCTGTCCCAGCACCGACTTCTTGATGCAAAGAGTGTGCCGCTAAATGAAGAGCAATTTTACCTCTCACAGGAGGCATCAGAATATACAAGTACAACATATCAAATAAGAATTCATGAATGTACAAAATGTAGAAAGGATTCTTTAAAAAAAACAAGACAGCGAGTACTGTACTGACCTCGTTGTTTCTGCTTCCTCTACAACTTTCTTTGCCACCAAACATAACAGTCAACCAACAAATCTACGGCTGCTACTTTATCTCACTACTTTAATCTGATCTGACATGTGACCTATACGTGAACTTACGAGTGGTTCCCGATTTGCGGTGATATATTAATCATCATTAAAAACCACAAGACACGGCAGTCGATTGAAAGTGTGTGCAACAGTGTGGTTCTCTCACACTCCCCACACATGTACATGACAAAGTGTTCCCTCGAGTGTCTTTTAGATGTTAATGAGGATTAACCTGGCTAGCATAGACACAGACTGAGGGAATTATGGGCCTTTTGCCGAGGGAAAGTTCAGAATGGATTCAGATGGTGTGTAGATTCGACTCTAATTTATCTCGTCATAAATAGCCTTAAAAATGAACACGTTTCTTGAAGAATGACTGCAGATAATGCAAGCGCTTATCAGCTGTTTAAAAAGCAGTCAACTACTTAACAAGGGGAATTTATGAGCCAGCTTTACTGCATCCCATGTCTCATTAAAATGGGATGTCCTTCCAGTAATTTATGGTTGAATGAATTGATTGGCATAATATTCAGCAGACAAAATGTGATAACCTACTAACAACACATGGTTAAAGGACTAGATCGTCATTTTTGTGAAATATAATTAGCCCATTGGCTGACTTCAGTTCGATGGGATTCATACCATATGTCTGACCGCTAGGTATAAAGCTGGAGCAGAACAACTGACAGCAGGGCTGGCGTTGATCTATCCAAAGTTGAAACACATGTTTTATTGTATGTGTTATTCGGTGAGCCTTAGAGGGGCTGGCAGGTGTATTGAGCTGCCTGCTTCCCGTCTGTATGCTAAACTAAGCTCATCTGAGCATACTGTATGAGATCGGGTAGGGTCTCTTGTGTCCTTAAAGTATCAGTGTGATGACAGACGATGAAAGGACAATTACTGTTTGCCTCGAGCCACAGTGGAGGAAGACGGACACCAAAGACAGGGGACGATCTATAGAAGACAATGAGAGGCCGCTGAGACGGGGTGAAAATGAGATGAAAGAAAGCAAACAGAGAGAGTCTGGGAAGGAGAAAGAGAAAGAGTGAATGATAGTGAGGGTAAACAAAGGGGGAGGAACAGTGGATTGGAGCAAACAAACAGGTATTTCCAGATGAAAGTGGGTAGAGAGCAGAGAAGAAAACTGATTATTTGGAAAGACTGTGTCTGTGTGTTTGTGCATGCAGTTAACAGCACACATGGAAGAGTCATCGCTGGGCTCATGCTGATTGCTCTACCAGTCAGTACGGAGGAATACTCCAACAATTTGGATCCTAAAGTTCTACTCATACACATACATTTCATCATTTCTAAAAAGGGGGTTTTGTTTTAATGCCATATACGTTCAAATATACTCTCCACCCACACTTTGCATTTGTCATCAACAAAACTGCGCATGAGCATCATTCTGCAAACATCTGTTTATGTGTTTGCTTATCAGCAGACGTGCACACACACACAGTTGGGATGACATGCAGAGATGAGCATCCATGCACTGCAGCTTATTGCTGAACAAATCCTTATCTAGACATGAATCCCTCTATTAAGACAGGCTTAGCTGCTGCGTTATGATACCTTGCTGGGTATGAGCATGTTGAGTTGTATTTCAGGAAGAAGAGATTTTCGACCAGCAATTTCTATGTCAGCCACCTATAAAATTCCATCTACAAAGTCTGGAGGATAACATGTCCATTGTTTGAGATAATCATGGTCATAAATGTGCATGTGATGCAGGGCAGGGAGTCTACATCTGGAGGGGTGATGCAATCATGAAAAAGCGGCTCATCATGTCACTGTGGTGATGCGTTCATACGTGTCAGCCATGCCGATGAATCCTAATCCTAAATCTCCTGACAAATGAATACGAAGCCAATCTCATTAGCAGGTGCCGCCGTCGTTATGGAAACAGGAAATGACAGGGCGCCCCGTTAAAACTACATTACAGTCATTTCCGCTTTTATCCAAAACTATAAACTCTGCTCCGTCCTTCAACCAATGCATTTGGGTTTTTATCTCATTTCCCATCTACCTTCCCTGTACTCCTCTCAATATCACTTTCACTCTGTCACACACACACACACACACACACACACACACACACACACACAGTCCTGCAATGACTCTGTAGGCCTGAAACTCCACACAGTGGTGGGCTGTATTACTCAATGAATCACTGCTGCATCCTGCTGCTACTGTAGCTTTCCTTGTTTCCCACACAGTTTGATTCACACACACACAGCTACAGGCCTAATAGCCCCCGTTACCCTCTCGACTGTCACCCCTGAGCCCTCGCACCCCTCCACACCAAACTGTGGGATGCAAATTGATGCTGTCATCTTACCAACAGGCCACTGCTAAAGTCTAAAGTCTGTTGACTGTATGTATTAAAGGGACCTTATTCACGATCTTGCTGAGAGTGAGATGAGAAGATCAATTAGCTTAGCTTAGCATAAAGACTGAAAGACAGGGGGGCAATAGCTAGAGCCTGACCTTTTGTTAAAAATAAAATCATTTCCAAGTATTTTTCTCAAGAGTTACAAAATACACGATGAAACTGCTTTAAGAGTGGAATCAATCTTCTCATAACTCTTGGCAGGAAATACATCATATTTCTCAGAATGTTAAACTATTCTTTTAACAATTACTTCAACATTTACCAGCAGAGTTTGCTGGTAACATATCACATCGTCTTGACATTGTGACAGCAAAGCATCAATTAAGCTATAACATTGAACTATACTGTATCGCACAACATCCCCCGGCTGTAATGAAGGTTATACCATCGCTATCGTAATGCAAGTCACTATAGAGGTATGGCAGGATATGTGGCGCCCTAAGGAGCTTGTGGTAAACAGAATGTGTGCCACTGCAGCTATACCGGCAAGTACAAAACAATAAAGTATCCGCAGTTAGCCCAAACTGATGCCATAAATAATGACAATAAGATTTCAGAGGACAACACAGACTTCACCAGGTGCTGGGAGAGGTAGAGAAGAAGAGGAAGGGCAGCGACAGTGTACATAAGTGTACAGTGTACAGTGTACTCAATGTTTTGAGTGTATTTTACCCTTGACTGTGTAAACCGCTTGAATGTTCTGTAAACCCCTTTTCTTAAAATGACTTCATAAATATTTCCAACTGGAGCTGGGGGTGAGGAGAGAATTATTGTCGCTGATATAACACAGAGCAGAGTACATTCGGATAACAAAGTGTCGCCAACACAAAATGGGACCATAAATTACAACGCAGCCGAGGAATGTGAGCCACGACAGCAAGATTTCCTTCAGGTGGAGAATTTAACTTTGCTCAGTGTTACCTCGATGGATTTACAACATCAGCCTTTATGTCATGTCGGGACTAACCAGACACAAGACCATGATTCATAATTGAATAAATACATACAGGGCCTCTGTTGTACAGACCCTGAGGCGCTGAGAGGTAAATCATGAAAACACACTCATTGATTTTAATTTCCTTTTTTATGGATTTGATTATATTTGATGTTTAACATTCATGAAATAATATTATTATTTGTCTTTCCTTTAGATGAATCTCCAGGGGAAACTGACATATTCTTAGAGGCCGAGTATTCATCCAAAGCTGTGCTGGTACAAAATATTAAAGCCTACTCTTACATGAAACTGTTGGTGCTGTAACTCCTCACTAAACCTCACATTCCTGAAGAGCCGATAGAGATGATTGAAAGACGAGGAAAAGTTTCCAGTTTTAAAGAACTAGATGTAGGCTTGTCCCAGAACGCTCCCAACATCACTGATGCCAACTTGTATATCGCTTAAAACACTGTGAGAAAGAAAAGAGTGTTCTTATGGTGAAATATAAAGTTGACTTTTACATTAATGATGAATCTGTGCACAAGGAAGGTCATTTTATTATTGTGTTTTTACATTCACTGTAAGTCTGACTCGTCCTGTTACCTAACAACCCATGGTTCCTAAATGCACCAGGGTGACGGTGCGAGTTTGCTTCAACAATAATCTCAACTAAACATTCACACTGTAGTTTGTCTGGGGAGAAGAATGCATAAAATAAAAGCACAATTACATCTCACAATTAGGAGGAAACTAAACAGCCATGGAAGAGAAAATAAGGAGAACAGTTGATTTATTACCCTCATGTAATATTCATGCTTAGAAGGACGAGAGTTTATTTGAGAGAAAAGCTCCTGTAGGTATTAATATGAACACTATGAACGAGTGGTACCACCAGGGTCTGTGTCTGATAATATTGCTTACTGTCAACAGAAAGCACCGGGGCACATTGCTTATTGGATTGCTTAGCCTTCAGGTCTCAAGACACACACTTATTAGAGCAGTGCAGCAAATGCATCTTCCATTTTGAAGATAACACAGAAAAACAATAAGCTCCTTCAGCAGCATGATTGAAAATCATTTATCATCATGTGGAACCGCGGTGAAACGCAAAAACTAACAGGTGCAAAGGGATAACAGTGCAGGAGCAAACTCACCCGGTGTGTTCACATTACTTGTGGCCCACAAACAAACACCGGTGAGACCTCCATGGAGGGAGCAGATATGGAGCCGAACAGAGCCGCACTTCTGCACTGCTGCACTGCTGCGCAGTGACCCCGGCCTCACGTGTTACATCGTCGCAGCACAGCCAATTTAACTCTACGCACCCACAGAGCACGCTTCTAAATCACTGTTTAATCACTGGAACGACAAGCTCAGCTAATTGTTGCCCTCCATCTCACCCACATCCTCCCGCTCCCTGCACCCTGTCAACTCATCCTGCGGTGTGCGCTGCCTGCTCAAGTACTCAGGCGACGGGCCGGCTATTTCGGGCCACGCTGTCGTCTGGCGCTATGTTAAACGAGTGTCTTCTTTCGGCCCGCTAATTATTACGATCATGCTGCACCGCTCAAGGATACACGACTATATGCATCGATCTATCTTCAGGATGCCTATGGGAATGAAAGAAGGGAGGAATGAATCGTTTTCACATGGACAATATCCACGAGGAGCTTCTGTTTTGACTGACTAAACACTCTCACATGAGTGGAAACAAGCATTAAAAACGAGAGAGATGTTTAACTTTGCAGGGTTACATTTTCCCAACAATATGCTTGTAAAGGCCACACTGAAGCCTAATGCGATTTTAGAGATACAAAACTCATCTCTTAACATCAATAGTATAATATCAGTATATTACCATGATCACAAAATAACCCGAGACATCAATAAACATGGAGCTCATGAGGCCAAGTTGAGAAAAACAGCGCTGGAGGACAATAAAGTGTACAATGACACCTGACTCCAGAGGAGGGCACTAAAAACAGTGAAGACCCTATTAAATACAGTGAGTAAGAGACATTATATGCTTTAAAATACAAAGGCTTCTATCTTCAGGCCTTGAATGACACTGGACTTTTCATCTCAAGGAGGCAACAAAAAGCTCAAAAGCTCAAAAGATTCTCCATCACATTTTTACAGCACTTAAAAGTAGACAATTATATCACCTTTTCCTCCTACAAGTGAGCATTTGAGACATAGTTTAGACAGCAAATCTTTTCTTTTTTTGAGCAATAAAGCAGGGCAGACTCAAACTGCATTAGGACTGCATATGGTGAAGAAAAAACCCGTCTGATTTGACGTTGTGGTTTATAAAAAGAGAGGCTGGCAGAAGTGTTGTGTGTCACTGAGTCTGGTCTGAGGCCTGTGGTCAGCCAGTGGGCCTAACAAAGTGCAGCCATGTGTAGTCCAGCCAGGTCCTGACAACATGGACAACAGTGCTCCCTACGGGCCCAGCAAAGAAGGTCCTGTTCAAAGACCGCACTAAGATGGGAGGGTTGAGAGACTGGGAGTGCATTTTAATGGTTTAGACGAGAGGAACTTTATTTTCCGAGGCCACCGTTCCTTAATCAAGGAAACTTAAAAAGGGGGGGGGGAGTTATTGTTGGACACAAATAGGCCACCTTTGGCTGAGTACCGCCCTACACTGCAGTCTGTAAGTATTCGGACAGTGATGTGTTTTTCATTGCTTTGGTCGTTCTACAGCATTTTGATTTTGAAAGAAACAATGGCTTTAAAGTGCTGACTCTCAGGTTTGAGGGTGTTTGAGGGCATTCACATCTATATTAGGTGAACAGTAGGTCTCACTGTGCTTTATAGCCTGAAGTGGTAAACATAAAAAGGGCCACCATTTCTTTACGGTTCAATGGATATAAACACCTTCAAACGAAAGTCAGCACTTTACACTCAAGAGTCATTGTTTGCTTTTAAATCCTATGTGCTGGATGGAGTACACAGACAAAACTAAATTGTCCGACTACTTCCAGACTGCACTGTGTGCTGTTGCCTTTTTTTTTTAAGATAAAAAAAAACCCAAAACATATTCTTTTCCAATTTCATTTCACAATCCCGCTTGCGGCAGCGCCTGGCAACCCGTCGGAGAGAGCAGTGGCAAAGCTCCATTAACATATTTGCTTTAGCATCTCACAACCTGGCAACCGAGCACTGCAGCTGTGGAAAACCCTCAATACAGAGGACAGTCATAAAACACAATCAGACTCCAATAGAACACAGTGAATCGAAGGGGTCAGTCCCCTACCAGTCACACAATGAGAACCGCAGGGGGTGCTGCTACAGTACTAAACCATCACGTGTTAATATGTCACTGGATTATCAATCTGTCCTCCCCACTTTAGCTAAAAAAGTGGTTAATCCAGCTAATCATAGTGAGCCCTGGCTGGCTATATATTTAATTGCAATTGAAGATGAATGTTGGGTTTCCCTTAATGACAAAGAGAAGTCTGGATATGTATTCCACATGTCTCCAGATGTCCGTGACTACGCCACTGCTTTCCTTCACTTGACCACAACTGTAATTGCAGATGTAGAGCTGGCAGGGATCCAGCACTGAACTAATGAGTACCAGCAGATGAGCAGTGCGCCCCAGGCTTCATCCACCTCTGATATACAGTACAATCCCAGAAAGTGAACAATACAAGGGCAGTGATGACCTACAGAGGTGAGAGCGGGTGATATTGGACTGGCTTAAATCGAGGGTACAGAGCCTGTGAAAATAGCATATACGTCAATATTAGCAGGCCTGCCAAAACCATCAACATCATCATCATCATAAAGACAAATAGAAAGAGGCAGAAGCAGAGAGAGAAGGTTGCTCATAGAGTAGCAGAATGAATAAGTAAAATACTGCAGTGATCAGGTGGCAAAACCAAAAGCGAGCAAACCCACAGCCATCCCCTTATGCAGAGTCATCACAAAGGATGCCCAGCTACAGTCTGTGATAGGCCTTAGTTTCTAATCAGCTGGCTTTGACTCAGCTAGTAATTGGAGTTCCTCTACTGGCCATATATACGTTGGGACGGATTATGACAGCAGAGGAAGGTAGCAGACGCTTTGCCTTGTCAGCTGAATTTCTAACATTTAGAGCGGTAAAAAGTTGCATCCCTGAGATACAATCTCAATCAATTATACTGCAGGAGGTGTGACCCCTCTAGAAACAATCAATCACCAGCAATATGAAACGGCAGCAGCTATACCCAACACATTCTGTGCACTCAATCATACAGCCAAAAACGAATGCTGCAGTATACATCTTGATTCTGATACACGTGCAAACACAGATGAAAAGCATACATTTTATCAAGAACTCTTCCTCGCCCTCACACAAACGTGCTGTAAAATAACAGCAGTAGCCTCGGCTAATGGAGCGGAGCTCTCATCATCGGCATCTCTTGTGTGTCTCATCAAGGACGGACGAAAAACAGTTTGTCTTCCCTCGTCTCTCACGTCCGTCCTCTCTCTGCCTCTTATCCGTCCGCCCCGCCTCATGCCCGTCCTTGCAGTCGCCACATTCTCCTCAACAAATCACACGTCACAGACAGACTGCAGCTTATCTTCTGTCCTCCAGTGACAGTTTCAGACAAACAGACAGGAGTATGGAAAAGCATCAACAACATATTGCATTCAAACTGTACAAAGGCTTCTTTAGACTTTAAATGTCCCATGTCTCATTAGTTGCATTGTCCCTCACTGTATGTGTGTATTTTTGAGGTCTAACAAAAATATTAAATGCATTCCCTATTTGTTAAGCCAATTTTTTTTATTCATTTTCAAACATGCATTGTTGACATCCACGTTAGCAGTGTTCTTCTTCACTACCTTTGCTGGAGTATTGCTGTGTTTCTTGGCGCATCATCGCCCCCTGTAGATCAGTGGAATAGTGTGGATCAGGTAACCTTGTGCGTGCATCAAATGTGCCTCCTCATGTGTGTGCATGAAATCAAACTAAATGAACAAAATGGGGACCCGAACACGAAAACCTTGCATCATAGACAAAAAAAAAAATCACAGGAAGTAATCTGAGCTGAAGGTTCAAGGACTCAGAAATGTGCAATAAACTAAATTCCACCATTGGCAAACATTTGGAAAAGGAGGATCCGTTCCCAGCGTTTAGTTTGCTGGTTTACCAAGCAACAGTTTTATCAGAACACACGGCTCCTGCGGCCATTAAACAGAGGAGGGCGAGCCAACCGTACAGCGCCAGCTGTGACTCATAATCTCTGGTTACTCAACCAATGATGGTCCCCTCCTGGCAAACGCGTGCTCCTTGAAAAAACGGCCACCGGTGGTAGAGTGGCACCCCGAATGATGAAACAAAAGAGAATGAGTGAGCCTTGTTTGGTTTCATTTAAGTAGGCGAGAGTGTGCAGAAAAGCTTGCAGATATTTAAACAGTTATCGTAATGATGCTTTAAGCTAAAGCATTCCTTTGAACACATTTTATAAGGTTTAAATCACCAACCATCAGTCAGTAAACGTCTAATGCATGATTTGATATTCATTAATAACACAGATACTGACTGGCAGGTTTCTTAACCAATATCTATAATAATAATCTATAATGACATTATTGGGTTGTTGTGATTACAAGTCATGGAAGAAGTCTTCATACATGTCTGGCCCGTGTGTTATTTAGTGTGACTGGTGAATCTCTGGTTTACTGGATGTCATTGAATGCTCCAAGTGTGATTGTTTATGTAACAAATAAGTCTTTAAATCTAGATTTCTGTATATTTGAGATGACATTACTTAATGTTTAAGGGATTTTTTTGACTTTGATTGGAGGGCGAGACTGGTTAGTGAAGTTTCTAACAATAACACTTTACTTAAGACATCTTTAATTTGGATAAACTGGAGGTAGTAATGATCTGGAATGTCCTTCTCTGTAGTTACACTGATTGTGGTCGAAGGTCACGAGAAGTTTAGGCAGAGTTGTTTAAGTTGTCACGGGGACTGTTTCAGCTGTGAGTGAAAAAACACACACACACACACACACACACACGCGTGAAAAGTCAACAAATACCAAGAGACTCATTAGGTTTTCGGAATTCTATCAAGATGTCAAACGTCACACTTTGAGAAGCCACAGTTTGATGAATGCAAGGGATTATGGGTAAAAACGGAGAAGAGAGACCGACAGTGCTTCAGTGGGCAGAAGTGCTTTAACGGGGCTGATGCAATGAAATGGTTTCTGATTACATTTACTCTAAAATATGTATTTAAAATGATTCTTGTTTTTTTTTGTCAGATAGTATACAAATGATTTCAACTAATATTTACCATTATCATCAACATCAGCAGCGTCATCTCAAGAAAAACACCTTTAATGCACTTAGCAGTATTTATAAAGCCCATACACACCAAAGCCTTATGAGCATATCGGCACACACACACACACACACACACACACACACACACACACACACACACACACACTATTATGCGTCCTGGTGGCTCATGCACTAAGGCTGAGTCCTTATCGAATCCAACTTGCAGCCTTTGCTGCATACCCCTCTCTCTTTCCCTCTTTCCTGTTCAATCTGCTGCTATACTGATAAAGGAAAGAAAAGGCCAAAAGGTAAAAGTACAGCGAGAGTCAAAGCGACAAAGCAACGCAGAGAGGAGAAACCCTGAACACAGTATCACAGTGTGTCGTCCACTGTTTTGTGTTGACTGATGAAATACAGGAACAGGAGGCAGATATCGATCACGCTCTGCCCATTTCCTCAAAGAGAGACAGTAAGATCAAACCCCGAAAACACGCACACACACACACAGTATAGATCCAGCGGAGGAGAAAATGACAATCAAAAACCAGAGAGGTCTTTAACATGAGGTAAAACACTCCCACAGCGAGTCTCTGTTGTGTTTTTACACACGTGTGGAGGTTTATCTGATTAGATCCATCTCATGAATTAGAGCTCTTGAGGTTTGGGGTCAAAGATGCTGCAGCAGTGGGAGAATCCATCTAATTGTGTGGATGGAGCACATGACTGTAGGGAAAGCGCAGCACTAATTTTATTTTGTGTTTGTGTGTCCTGGGGTGTGTGCAGAACGGGTGACGTATTACAAACGCAGCTCCGTCATCGAGGATGTGATGTAAACAGATTACCTCCGCTGCCAACCAGCCTCAGCTGATGTGTTGCTTTCCTCAAGAGCCTTCACAGGGAAGTATTTTCTAGCTAATTGGTCCACAAACTGAGGCATGCTCGTAAGCCATGTCGGTAAGGGCAATGCCACTTAATCTTTTAAAATCTGCAGCACACTAAAATATTTCAAACGTTAAGCTAATTTGGCTGAAAAGGTCAGTTGTTTATTCTCTCTTTGGATAATCAACATTCTCAAAGTGGCAGCTGGAGATGAAACGCATACATTTACAAATGAACTGGTATTTCATTGTTGTATTATTAGCAGGTTATTTTTATGTTCATGGCTCTATGATGTCTAAAAAGAATTTTCCCAAGGTGACATAAAGATATTTAATTGACAATGAAAAGCATCGCATTCTCACATTTGAGAAGTTGGAAGCAGTGAATTTGGCCTTTTTGCTTAAAAAATGACGAAATGATTCACAGATTACAGAGTAAATGTTTATGCGCTAAATCCTTGTTCTACAAGAGTGATGACCACATTGTTTTTGTGAATTGCACTAACTTTGATTAAGTATTTAATGACATTAAACATTCATTAATTGTATGCAAATGTTGCTTATTTACTAAATCTCTGAAGAAAAATGACATGAAAAGGGGAGAGAAATATATGAAACTTTTTCCCACGGGCCCTTTGCTGATCTAAAAACACATGATGCAGCAACATGTAAAGTCATCCATTTCCCCCTCTTCCGCATTACCATTCAGTGTAAAACAGCATATTTAAATGCTGCATATTTAAGGTCCGTCCGTGTCCAAGCACTTGAACCTCGCCTCACCTTGCGCAAACAGCACAAGCCCTCGTAATTAACAGCGATGGCAGAAGTTCAATCACTTCAATGTCAAGCAGCAGATAAGGCCCACGGGATGAATGACTTGGCGTTTTGGGAGGTAAATGAGTCTTGTGTCTCTGAAGAGCCGGCCATGGGTGAGAAAAGTCGGGCAATTATTTAGACAAAAGGAAGGAACTCCCTGCTGTCAGGCCAAGCGTCACTCACTCCCTCTGGACAGAGAGCAGCTCTTCCAGCACCACCCGCCATCTTAACACAACATGGCTACTGCTAATGAGGATCTACAGAGGGAGAGAGAAACCGACGGGAGATTTAAGGAGAGGACATCTGAATGATAAATGGAGAGGTATAACTAGAACAGATGGGGGGGGGGGGACAGGGGAGAGGTCGTAAACTATGTAGATTCAGGAGACAGGGAACCTCCTGTTGCAACCAACTATTTTCCGCTGACTCAACAACAGCCCTTGACATTTGGCCAGCAGCAGAAGTAAGCACTGCAGCCCTGGACAAACAGAAAGGTTACAGCTCAGGGATTGCTCGGAGTCTGTCTTAATCTTTCTGCAGATAACTCCTATCTGGGTGGGAATGCACACACGTTAATGTGGAGGAAGACAAGGCTGAGCAGTGATCCGTTCACCTCCATTTGACCCTCAGTTAGCAAAGGCTAAAATGCAACACATGCACAAATCTACACGTCCGCGCAGGCAAGGTTATTGAGGAGGAACCGATCTACTCGGTCAGCTGGAAACAAGCTATGTGTGAGCTATGAAAGCGACTGTTCCACAAGTAGCCGAGGTGGATTATATTTTCTCTATCTCATCAGCCGATCCTGTGGGCTCAGCAGCTCCAGAGGACGGAGGCGCTGCGCAGCTGCTGATTCGTCGCACTCGGGGGAAATCTGAATCTTCCTCCATCTAGACGCCGTAAACCACCGTCTGTTTCGAGCGAATGCACAGCGCAAACTGATGTCTCCAGAGAGACACACCTTTCTTCTCAGGAATTTCTAGAGCCAAACTTCTTGTGGCGCTCAAGTACAACGGTGTTGCTTGACAGATCAGCCACATGAAGATGGAGAGTGGCAAGCCTGGTGCAGTTTTACAGACTCCTGCACAAGACTCTAAACAAACACCCGGCAATCAAGAGTGCTATACAAATCAGTTGGATTGGACGAATAAGGCCCATCAGCCAATGCATTCCGCCTTTGCTGTCCACACAGGCCGTTTACCTGGACGTGATTGGTCAATGCTACTCAGACTACAAACGGAAACCAGAATACTTTGGACGGCAACATCTTGACCCGTTGCCTACAGATTCTACATGTGGAGGCAGAATCTGTTTCGAGAGATTACTAAGTATTTAAATAGTAACATAGCCTCAATATCGTAGATGAAAGATATTTAAAAGATATTTATATTTGCCCATTCAAATGTATAGAGATAAGATGTTCTTTCTATAACGAGTGTATTATCTTACAAAGAGCTGCTGCACCTCAGATACATGGACTGCACTGTGTGTGTGTGTGTGTGTGTGTGTGTGTGTGTGTGTGTGTGTGTGTGTGTGAGAGAGAGTGAACACAGTATGCGTAAGCATGCCCATGTATAATTGCTGTGGTCAGGGGGGCTATATTTCTGTCTGCTAATTAAGTTTAATTATATTGAACATCATCAACTAAGGGCCATATTAAAGACTAATTAGAAATCACAGAGTCTGTGACAGATGTACAGATCGCCCCAACAGCCCTGAACACATGAAAGCAAGCTGATCAGACACTCTCACTCTGTTTCCATATGCTTTCAAACCCTCTTTGCAAAAGCGGCAAAGGGAATGTACAGGGGGTGCTTGATTTGTCATTTGAAATATGTAAGTAATAAATATTTCCTTTTGCAGAATATTTGCACTTTGACCTTTATAAATCTGCTCACCTTCCTGTCGACCAGAAACACATATGAGAGCATGACATTATTAAATCATCTGCTGCATAAAGTCAGAGCAAAACAAACATACATAATCAGCTGTGATGAAATTTAAAAAAAACACTACAGCAATGTACTGACACAGTGAGTAGTCAGGGGAAACAAAGACATTTTTATTCCACCTTTTTTTGAAACAAAAGTCTAAAAACAAAAGAAAAAAGTGAATTCGTTCCAGCAGTTGTAAACAGTTTGGGGCCATCAATGAGAGCATAAAAGGGCACCGTATTAATCATAATGTCACCCTGGCAGGCCATGGAATGACGTGAATCACAAAGATGCACTGGGTAATACACCTGCCAATGTGGCTACAGAAAAAAAGGTCAAAAGGATTCGTCCTTCCTGCTCACTGCGCGCACACACACACACACACACACACACACACACACACAGTGCATTTCCACATCAAAAACAACCCACATCAACATGACTCTGAAAAATAACCCACACCAATAACGTTACACAGCTAATCCCCACCGAACGGGAACCGCAGCCAAGAGAACACTCCTGCCACAACAACAGGCAGACTGAAGTCAACTCTTTCCAGACCGGCTCTCGTGGCTACATACAAACTCATTCATGCTGCCGATGGAGGGAGGTGAGACGATCAGCCACATGAAGCTGTTTTGTTGCAAAGACTCTTCTTTGTGTGCAACCTCACAGCTTTGGGCCGTTTCATGTGAAAGAACGTCACATGTTCACACAAGACCCGACACCAGATTACAGCACAGAATAAACACCTCAGAGAATCAAGGAATAATACATGTCTGTTGAACACAATGGAGCTATTCAAGCACCCGCAAAGCTGCGCTGGACTCGTTACACAATTGCAGGATTTCTGAAGTTCAGGTCAATAGTTCACGAGTCTGGGAAACCTCTTTCATGACAAAAACACATCATCAAACCAATAAACAAGCTAATACGTAGAATATTCAACAGTCTACAGTGGTTACTGTATTCAATAAGTCTGAGCCAATGCTTTGAAAGGACATGAAAGTCGATTTTCGTATATTATAATAATAATAATAAAGTAGATGGCACTGCAGCCAAAGGGACTGTCCTGTAACAAAGGGAAAAATCCTGTGACTGCTTGTACTCTGAAATCCAAAAACACCAATTTATCAGCTGTGATGGACAGAGGTACATTTTTTTTAAAGGCTTTCTGTGTGGACAGCTGAGCAGGTGTGCATTTGTGTCATCTCTAGACAGACATCAAAGAGGATGACTACAGGAGAGAGTAGAGGTCAACTCCTGCCCTGACAGGGTGACATCGTCTCCCAGTGGGACTCCTGCTCCCTGTACCTTCCCGCCTGTCGCATTCACCGGCGCTAAAACAAACAACAGCCGACATAAAGAAAAAGATAGAAAGACGCTAGAGCCTGTGGATGCGTGAGGCATGTTAGATAGAAGTGTGGAGACTGAAAGATGAGTATAAAGAAGCTCCGGATGGTTTGATGAACTCAAACAGTCAAACATAATGAGATACAAAAAAAGATGCCGGTGGTTGCTGCTCACTTGTCTGAACACAACATCACAATTGAATTACAAAAACAGTCACCATTTTACTGACTCATTAAAACTGCTGATGCCAAGTATTCTTGAGCCAGGAATTACTGTGCACAAAGAAAGAGAGAAAACGATGGAGAGCGACTGATTATGGAGGGAATCGACCAACAAACTCACAAAGTAAAGCATGACAGCAACAGTAATTGGCCTATCCATACAAGAGAGCAAAACAGCCAACACTTCAGTGTGTAGAAATAAAGGAACTAAAGGTAAAACAAGTGAACTATTCCAGGTGTAGGAGTAAAGACGGCACAAACAGTCTCCCTTCATTTTGTTAAGCCGAGCTCCTGAGACACCCACGAAGTAATGGGAAGCAGAAATGACACAACAATTCAGAAATGTACTGAAAATGAAAATGCATTGTAGTCTATGTGTAGTTGTGCACATTGTAGTCACGGGGGCCTAATAAACATATCAAATGCAATTCCTTCCTCATTAAACATTCACAGTGCAGATGGTAGAATCTGAAACTTAAAAAGCTACATACTTTACATTCATGTTTGCTTGCCAGCAGTCTTCTTCTTCCTTGCCCTTTTTGGCATATTGGTACATTTCTCGGTCAACACACACGGGATCGTGACAGAACGAGTAGCCAGTCTTAAGAACATCTCTCTATAGCGCTGCTGATGGTCAGGAACTTCAGTTATTCACAGCAGACGCTTTGACGAAAATCACAGGTGTTACTAATAACATTGACGTTGCAGTAAATGTTAACAGTGTGACAGTCATCATTCATTTTATTCATTACACCTGTGCTTACTGGGAAAAGTAGGCCTATGAAATTGGTAAATGTGTAATAGTCCCGCCCTAACAGGGAACAGAAACCTAACAGGGAGATGTCAGTCAAGCACAATCAAACACCCACACAGTCCTGAGAGGTCTGACCAGACAACATGCAAGTGAAAACACTTGAGGTGATTTAAGGGGCGTGCAGGGCCTTAATGTGTGCGAAAATGAGAAGACCTTTGGAAATTGTACATTGCTGCATTGTCGTTTAAATGCTTTTACAGTCGGGCCACAGGCATGAGTCTTATCTTCACGTCATTTGACAATAGAAGCCAGGAAATCATTGATGCTAGCCAGACTGCTTTTAAAAGTGCAGTAAAAGCGGTGTGTCATCAGAATAAAAATGATAAGTTATATAAAACAAATAATATAATTTAAAATAACAAGTAGAAAAAAAAGTTAAACTCAATTTAAGCCCACATTTAAACTTTAGCTGAGCAACAAAACTGTAAAGGACGCCCCCCCCCCCCCCAACTAGGCTTATAGCTGTGTGCATCGCTTTATTTACATATTTATGACAGTATCAGTATTCACGAGAGAGAAGGTAATATCAGTTAAGTGTTTCTACGTTTTCCTATTATTCAGCATGGGAGAAAATTAAAATGGAGCATTTAAACTGCCAGCTGAGGCTTATAAACTATCCCATGAATCCTTCAACGGGGTAATTTACAACTCTGCAGGGCTGACTTCATTCAGGGAAGAAAAACAAATGTCCGCCACGCATTGGAAGCGAAAAAAACCCCATAGTGAGAGAGCCATCGACTGAAACACTCAGCCGCCATCTGCTGTACACAAGCGTTAATATACCTATTCATATACAATCAAGGTTTTACATTTCATAGGAAAGCTGCTGTCCGTTCCGAGTGAACAATAAGAGCTGGTGCTCATACACAGCCCTGGCTCTGAGAATGGGAAACAAACAGAGTGTTGTTCATACTGAGGCAGAACTTTTACTTTGATCAGAGTATTTTTACAGTCTGGTATGATGTACCTTTACTGAGTTTAAGGATCTGATCTGACTTTTTACATCGCCGTGAAGAAATTACAAAAAGAGAACAAAGAAGTGTGACAGGCGCGAAACACACAACATCTAACAGTAAATACACACACAAAAACAAACACAAGAAGGGAAGAAAATCTGCATGTACGCTGTGCGGTCATAAAACACACGAGCACTTTGAGCTGCAGCCTAATTTGACTCTCAGCTTGCGTCTAATAATACTTTGGAAACTTTGCCTTTAAAGCATTTAACAAGTCCCAACAAAGCAATAAGGCTACAAACACCGAGCCTGATTGCTTTTATGAAGAACTGTTGCTTCATCAGCGTCTCCCTGCTCCTATCAGCATTAATCTGCTCATCTTTCTTGTGCAGTAAACAGCGGTAATAACAGCCCGAGAGGCATAAATACTTTTTGATCATTCACGACAGCTTGGTGGGAGAACATTTTACAGCCCAGTAATTCGGGAATACACCATCATCTCTGCTTTGAAACTGATTCTGGGAAAAATAAGTAGAGTTTCAAAAGGCGCAGACCAACGGCTGCTTTCTGGTTGGTGAGGCAACTTTGCTTGTCTCCTCGGAGTCCAGCTAAGATGTTTAGTGCTCGGAGTGAAGCAGTCTTGTGGCAAGAACACAAAACCACAAAGGATCACCGTTCAAATCTGGAGAAAGACATCAAATCTCCACAACTAAATAGCTGGTGCTGGGGCCCGGTTGGTAGGAGCATATTTGCGTTTACAAAATCATAGGGTACAACCACACTTAAAACGCAGCAAAAGACATATTTTGAATTTTGGTGTGATACTAAAATGTCTCCCTGTAGTCCTGGTGAAACCACACAAAGCAGACACACGGATTTGACCACCGATTCGATGACCAAACCCTCATGGAGGCCCGTCGCAAGTTCTTCCGTCTACAGGCTGGAGAGGAGGGAGGGAGTGAAGGACAGCGAGGCGAAGAGGAGGACCGGGGCCAGCACTTATCGCATGTTAAGTGAGAAGCTATGACACCGGAGCAGAGCCTTGAGGCCCGGACCCACTGACACCCACAGACCTGACAGCCCGCAAGGGGAAAGTACGAGACAATCATCTTCCTGCTTACAGCCCCCCGACTGTGCCTTAATAAAGCCAACAACTGGAAATCGTGCAAGAAAAACGAGATTCACTGTTATTTAAAAAAAAAAAACGAAACAGTTTGACCGTTCGCTAAGCCCCAAACCTTACGTGCCAGCATACGTAGTGTAGAATTATGACAGTAAGAGATTTACCACTTGAAACTCGTAGTATTTTTTAATTAATAGGTCTTAGATTTCACACATTAGAACGCAAAAGCAGATGAAGTTGTAGAGAGAGAGGAAAACCCAAGACAAAATGTATAGAAGGCCAAAAAGCGAGCTGTACAACACTATATCTGGTCATTTCTGTTCACAGGCGAATGTCATCCCTCCTTATCAGCTCCTCTCCAAACACCCTGTAGCCTCTGTGTCGCCTTTAATGTGTAAAAATACTCGGGAAAAAAAGGCGCCGGCAGGAGAAACCAATCTCACCTCAGCCTCTCCTCCTCATTCTTTCGCAGCTTCATGTCCCGCTGGACAACTTTCAAGACGTGCTCCGCCTCATCGTCAGTCAGGCCCGACAGGTCCAGCTTCCTGCCCATCCTTCCTGGCCTCGCCCACGCTGAGCTGCTGCTCCAAGGCGGGAGGACGAGGAGCGGCACGGGCGCTGCTGCTCTGGGGGCCGAGGCTGAGACAACCCTGAAGGGAGACAGAGGGACAGAGCATTTAGGACTTTAGGATGTTTCTTAACTTATGTGTTGTGCCTACGGACAAGATGGTGCGTCGAAAAGGGGTAATAAATTACATTTGGTACATTTTCATTCTTTGGAGTGCAAGATGAGCAACTTGCAGTTTGGCGGCTGTAAGTTGTGATCAGTGACCAGTTGGCCATTTCCCCCTGTTTCCAGTCTTTAAGCTAAGCTAAGCTAGCCGTCTGCTGGCTGTAGCCTTATAGTATATGAACCAGACAAATATGATCATATTTTACCAATGCTGAACTACTCCTACTCCTTCACGTCTTGCGAGGAACCCACGTTCACATCTCCTCAGCCCTTTATCGTCTGTCCAGAGACTCAAATTAGAAGGTGGAAAATCAACCCGAGCTGCTCTGTAACATATTACAACCCCGGCAGCGACAGGCTGGTCTAACATATTCAGTCCCCGCTTCTCTCCTAATGTATTGAGGAGATTAATGCACCATTACTGTAAGGCCATTATTGTACAGCCGCAAGGGAAGGCAATTATTCAGGCCTTCTTTTTATAGTGAGTGGTGTCAAGGACGGGGATGGAGCATCCTTTATGTGTCTGCCTCTGAAGCTTCAGTGACGCACACACTTGGGGACAGCAACTGCACCCACAACCGATCCATTTTTCACTGGCGACAATTTGCAACTCGACGGACACAAACATCCACTCACACAAATATGTGCACATCGAATCTATGCTTCTTCTGTAGAGCAGTGTCAGCACTCTGCAGCACCACTAACACACCCTCAACACAAGCACAGACGAGCTATCAGTCTGTACGAGAGAGAGAGAGAGAGGGCTATTACAACAGACAAACCCTCCTTAAGTGACACTGAGTGGAGAGAGAGGTTGTGGGCTAAACTGAACTCCATCTTGGTAAGCTGATGTAGAGGTGAGATCTCCTTCTTTACCAACGAGCTACTCGACTGCGGCTTGATTCCTTGTTTTGGCCCGAAGAAAGATCAAGGTAATGCAGACGCTAATGCAGGTCTGTGACAGGACGCAAACTCAGGTCTCCCAAATCTCCACAGGCTTACCTTCCAACTCAACACATAAACTATTTCTTACATTGGAGAGAGAGGGGGAGGGAGAGAGAGAGAGAGAGTGAGAGAAAAAATGTCTTTAGTGGGGAAAATAGGTCATACTGATGAATCTCTCAGGAGAATGAAGAGGAACCTGCATTTTCTCCAAAGGACACACCGCATGCATCACTCAACCACATCACACTGACACTAAATCATCTCAAATACACTCAAACGCGTATAAGAAGAAACACCACATCCCACACCCGGCTGCAGAGCACTTGGCTGCTCTGGATGGGCGAGCTGAGGACACGGCCCTGTCGGAGCACTAAACGGGCAGGTTCAGCCAAGCGCTAAATGAACTGCTTGTTTTAGACACTCTCCATTGAACCAGCGTTTCGTCACAGACAGAGGGAAGGAGATTGAGAACGACTTCGCCGAAATGACGACTTGGACTGAAAGTGAATACGGTAAACCGACTTTTGCAGATCGGCATTTACAGCTTCTCGCAGTCTTGTTTATTTCAGCGTGCGTGTGATGCATCTACGATTGGGAAATATGTGCTGGAGATTGTCCGGCACTGTGCCTGAGAAAATGTGGGAATATGTAAGAAATTTGAGCAAAGAACTGTGTGTTCAGTAGATGTAATAAAAGTGTTTAATAATTCATAATTAAGAATTTGTCACAATCATAAGTGTTTTGGAAATGCATAATTGAGATAAGCATAAAGTGTTTTAGGATGAGCAGCTAGAAGTAGAATTTGAGACATGAAGCTTTTGCCAAAGTTGCAGAAGTTTAACGTTTATACTGAAGGATTATCATAGAAGGGATTAAGCAATAAGCAGTCTTTGAATGTGTTAGGAGCTCAGGGAAAGAGAGTCATGAAGACAGGCGTTTACAGAAGTGCACAGGGAAGTTAGCGAATAGAAGTTGAGATAGACGGAAGGGGAGGAGTTACGAACGGATATGAGGGCGGGAGATAGAAAGAGTTTTTCTCTTCTGTTAGTTAGGATCCTGGGGAAGACGTGTCTCCTGGGATCAGGGAAGAGTTTTTTCCAAAGTGGGTTAATGTTGTAATATTTCACAGGAGTAATGTACTCCATTGTAAAACTGTAATTGCATCAGCAGGATTAAAATCCTTTTTGACGGTAAACCAGTTTCGGTATTCGTTTTTAGCGGCGTGTGACTGTAAAGCTAACAGTCCACGTGTGCTGGCCTGCTCCACTTTCATCGTGAGGAGATTTCTTCCTCCACAAATAGCTCACTGTAACTCCTTTTTAAACCTAAGCTCTGTATTTTGTGCGTGATGGCCTGTCTTTGTCTCTCTGGTCATTTTGTCTTCCGACATCCACCTGACAGCAGAAACAAGGTGTTTGTGTAACCCCAGGATACGGCCAGTATCTGTCAAAATGACATCAAGAGGAGTCATCATAGAGAAAAGACAAGCAACAAGAATAGTGGGATACAGCACCTGTCGTTTTGGCTTTCGGTTTAGAGGCACATACTGCACATCAACTCAAAATTGTTATTCCTCCAACTGCTCCGCCATTCGACTCGCTGTAAAGTACGGTAAGAAGCAAAGCACACAGTGTGAACCGGCCCGTACGCAGTCATGACTTTAATATCACCAGTCAACCAAGGAACCTCATACTTTACATCCTCAGGGACGAGCCGTGGAAGTGGGTACACATGCCATCTGTAGATGAATTAGTTATTGGAAATGCTTAAAAAAAAGTTGCATAATGTGCAGAATATTGGCCTATATTGCCTTTATAAAGCAATGTCAGCATGAAACAATAGATAATATGCACTGATATCACTTTTTTAATAAGTTGTAAAACCCTCCTCACTCATAATTATAATATTCGATTGCTGATATTTGGGCAACAGGCCTTTTTTCACAGAAGACATTTTGACATGTCCCAGTAGGAAAAGCACATGTGTAAATGATCAAATGAATGATGACTGAATTCAATTTCGCTGCTTCCGTTTCAGGGTATTCCTGATATTAAGCATGCTGGCTCACTTTCATGCTGTCGTGCTTTACTTGGACACTTAAGTGAGTCATCATTGATGTTATCGGTTACACGCGAGCTTTTCCTACTATGCCAATTCAAAATCACTGTTCTCCACACAAAAAAAAAACAGCAAACCACTGTTGGATATGAATACTGCCACATTAAATAGAGCTTAGGTCATGCCAAGAAAAGAAAAAAATGCATCAGTGGCTTTTTAACTTGATGAGTGCAGACACACCACACTCTCTCCCCCTTTACTATACGCACATCTGGCAGAGGGAACATTCAAATCCTCACCGGATGGGCTCCGAATGAGGAAGAGCCCTTGATCATTTGTCACTGTTTGACACATCTACCTGCTGTGTCACATCCATCACTACCTGGCCAATTACCACTCGATGAGCAAGAGAGGAGGCTGGCAAGGTGAGAATGATGCAGCTGATATGTGAAGACACACTCACACTCACACACACACACACACACACACACACACACGCACACAAACACATTGTGACCTGAAGTGTTAAGAATCAGAACAGATGCTAATTGAATCTTCCTCTGAGTCACTGTGCATGTGACAAAGTGTTGAGCACAAACTCTAACAATGGGTTGTAATTCTGGCTGAGGGATCTCTGTGTTTTCCTTGAATGAATAGCTCAGAGCAGCAGGCTTATTCATCCCGTATTTGGGTGAATGTATTCCTGGTGTCTCCCGAAAGAGCTTCCCAAAAGAACCCCAGCGTTATTGTCAACAAGTGACAGCGTTGACAACAAAACAAAACAACAGACATAAAAACTGCACCGAGCCACAGTCCAGCTACCTGTGCACCCAGTCAGAGGTGCTGCCAAGTCAGGCTTTTCAGCTTGCATTCCTTCGGGTTAAAGGTTTGGTTTTTTTTTTTTTTCTGCAACCACGACTCTTAACAGCTCCTGCTAATTAAACCAGTGTCCCTATCGGAAAAGATGATGTTGCACCTGCTGAATCTGGTTTTTTTTTTGGTTTCTTCTCGGCACCCTGAACTGTGTCGAGCTGTGAGGCAAATCTACCTCATCGTAGCCACCTCACACGCGCACCATGCTGCACTTTCCTCATTTCAAAACTGGCAACATATGCATTTTATCCAGACTGCCACCGTGGCTGACTGCGCGATGATAACATCTGAGCGAAATCCTGCAGTGACAACTGTCAGATATACAAATACATATAAATACATATATATGATATACAAATACATATAAATACATATATATGATATACATATACATACAAATGCTAATTGAATCTGGCAGTTTGCAGCAAACGGTACTGAAAGGTGGCTTTTCATATCAAGGTGCAAGCGTGCACACACATCAAATCACACGCATCTCGTGCAGCCAACTGACACCGAGACGCAATCGTTCATTCCTGCTCATTAAATCGGGCGAACGTTCACCTATATTCGCAGTGAGTTGACGTGGAGAATCACTTACACAGGACCAGTGGGCGCCGGATGACCGCCAGTTACAGTCTCTTTCACGTTATCCCAGATAATGACAACAACAACAAGAAAAAGACGCGGAGGGATGCGCCTCTGCACGTGTAAACTTCCGCGACACCTGTCTGTCTCCCAGATAATGTTCAGCTTGCCTGCCCCTCTGCTACTCGGCTTATTATCCCCCCCCCCCCCCCTTGAATGGGCGATCACGAGGTTTGTATTACACGGAGGAAGGAGGGAGGGCGCACGGCGAGCGAGGTGAGGGATTGGCACCCAAACTTGATTCTTCCTGTATTCACGGTGACGGGACTGAGGGGGAAATCTGCACGTTGGAAATCAGAGATATGTGAGTCTCTCTTCCTGCATGGGTGATCTGATGTCTAATCCCATTTTAGTTTTGACCTGCAGGCACCTGTGCTTCCAATTTGGCACTGTTGCTCCATGGAGGAGGAGGAGGAGGAGGAGGAGGGGGAGGAAGAGGACCACTGTTTTGGCTGCGCTTCATTCACAAAACCAGTCAGTGCAATGTTGAAAACATCCCGATTAATCCAGCATCTATCTCTCAGGTCCTCCTGTCTCTGTCCGCTATTAAACGATATAACCCCCTCACTATTTTAATGATCTGTTTACGTATTTCAGTTCAATAAGAAATAATGTGAAGCAATGCATTATTCAAAACAAATTCAACTGTACTAAAAATATCTATAGAGCAATTATAGAACATAAAAATTGCAATTAAGAATCTGCATATCTAAATCCATCTGCCCAGCGATCTATGAAAAACGAACATGGTCACACAACATTACCATTGCCGTGTATCTGCAGATGCACTTGAGAACCCACTGTCTTCCTAAGTTGTGGTCTGGCAGAGCTGAGGTGAAACATGGGCTGTTTGTTCTCTGTATTAGTGCGCACCGCCTTCTGGAAAATACGCTGACAGTGGTGCTTTGCAAAAACACTTTCTGGGCTGTGGTACTTGCTCAACAAGGTACATTTTAACAAGACAGGTTGCAATAACAGGCTGCTTCATACAGATGATACATCTAGCTGGACTGATGCTTTCTTTATCCTTACTCTAAATAGGGATGCATTTTACAACAGATAGGCCTACTGCTTTCCAAATCATATCTTCTCATTGTTAGACCCTATTTTCACTTACAAAAGCCCCTCCATGAGTCATCAGATTGAGCGCTGGAAACCTGTCACACACGTCACGCCCTTGATATGCATACACAGAACCAGTCGCAGTGCTGCTGAGTCTGTGTGTAATCTTAGGTTTCTGATTCACATCACAGTTTTAATGTACACCGATATGCACTGCAAATATTTAAGCCCAGAGAGCACACAGTTCGGGTATAGGAACACTCACACACTTGCTGTGTTCACACAAATTATTGTAAATCACAGGCGGGGATTATTCAAATCTTTGGTTCAGGCACTCATTGCTTGGAGATTTAAATAACACATGTCTGGCCTGTTTAACTGCTGTTTTCATCATCGTTTTGTCTGCAAGATTTAGTTCCATCACGGCAAACAAATGTGAAACAAAACCACAGCTGCATGGTGTAGCACTACGACTAAGTCAGTCAGAGGAACTAGAGGCAGGACGGAGCAGATGTCACCATGACAGGATTGAAAGAGAAGTAACTTTACTTGGCAAGGACACTCCCGGTACAACGCCAGTCCTCTACTCGGGTCGCTAAGTGGCTCTCGTGTAGAGTGAGGGCTCATTCGTTGGGTTTTACATCAGCAATCCCTTGGTCACAAGGACATTTCTGCAACTCATGTTCACATACATGTTTGAGTAAAGGCTTCATGCACCAGTAGTACCGGTGTTTGTGCTTCATGCTCTGCTGCTGAGTCACTTGCAGTATGACACCGCACTTGCATCTGCAGATCTGAGGTGAATAAAAGTACGATTTCTTAATTTCTTCATTAAGAGAAAAAAAAGGCTGTGGGTGATGTGAACATTTCAGCCTCGGGGCATTTGGCTTGTTACACGAGAAGCATGTGCATTTGCACACTTTTGATAATCCTATCAAGCTCGCGGCTGGGAACAGAGGGAATATTCATGCAGTCATCCCCCAGTAGCCACCGTGTGAAAATGCAATCAGCAGGTCAGAGTGGCGTGCCTTAACACGTATCAGCACGGTGTGATAGATTTTCGGGGGAGCCTTCAAAGCCTGCCTAGTTATGATTGCTAAAGTGGAATATTTTGAGTGACTAAAGAGAGAGTCCTTCTATCCGTGTCGCAGTGTTGTGTACGTGTATGTGTGTGGGTATTGTCTGCGGTGACATTCAGTGTTTCTGTGTGTTTGGAGGCAGATTACAGCTCCACAGCCTGAATGTTGGCATTTGAGGTCCCTTTTCTCTGAGGGCTTCACTGCACGCTATATGATCTCGTCCTTCAACCAACTGTCAGCCTTCAAATCCATATAAATGGTCAATAAATCCCAACTGTACATCAGCCAGTGAGAGTTGATTTCAGGATGTTTTATCAGGGAAACTTGTAAGAGTGATTCTTTTTGAAAAGGCAACAATCATTTCACCCAGTCAGAAAATACTTACCACTCAAATATGCCCCCTTGTTGGACCAGGTACTGACAAGCTATAAGCAAAGCTCAGCCACCAGGGGTCCTCCAAAATGAAACCTTCCATTTGGTTTCCCTGTGAACTATTGTTCATAATATCCATGCTTTTGCTATATTGACCAAAAACAACGCAAACCCTAAAATATCTCGAGTTGTGGCTTGTGCCACAAAAGATATACATTTTTGGGGTTGCTGTCCAAGATATGGAGATTCAGGGGCACTATACAAATCCATCAAATTGATAACATGTACTTCAATTGTAGTGAATCTTCTAAATTAAAAAAGAATAATTCAATGAAAAAAAAGTGGTGAATTTAAGAAACAACCCAGCCAGCCAGCATAATAGAGGATTTAGAATTTTGAAAGCAAAGAGTGCCTTTCTGGGAAAAAATGGATCAAACCTCAGTGTGTTCCTGAATGTGCTCGGAGATCATATTTCCTGCAATAAAAACACATCTCTGTGTTTATGCAGGCAGCAGGTGCTTCGGATGCACTTACCTAAGAAGACAGGCTTTTACACCTGCGACACTCAACAGTCTCTCCTCGGTGATCCATGATCTGTATTGACCTACATACATAAGCCTGCCTCTCCACCTGTAACACCAGTGATTCTCAGGGGGGGGGGGGGGAGCTTTTCAAGGCTGTACCACGATGTAGACAACTTCTGACAGATAATTTGCCACCGACCAATAGGACTGTCTCACACAACCGCTGTATTCTTTGAGACTCTTCACATCCCAAAATCCATTGCAAACCTGCATGTTGTCTTTGGACTCTTCTTGTTACCTCAGAAAGTCAGAAAAATAGCACATTTAACTGTGTGTGAATACTCAATTGTGCATAAGTAAATGCAGTGTATTGAGAAAAATCTGCTCACATGCATGTGTTAAGGCTTCCATCAGCAGGGACTGACCTCTCTTGAGTAGGATTGTATACGATTACCCTGTAAACTACAAGTGGGCATGAATCAGATGTTAACGAGCCCATAAAGCATATTCAGTTATTTCTCAATTAATGGAAAGCAATTAATAAAATACATGATTTGTTGTAATCGCCATCAAAGGAGTAAACGCCTGAGATATCAAAGACCTGTGGGTCCAAGTATTGATTTTGGATTGAAGCTCCTGCTTTTAATCCAAACAGATAATGAGTGTGTTAAGTCCTCTGCTCTACTAATGCCAAGATGAGCAACTTATTTCCCCCCCTCTGATGTGGGCTTGTTCAGTCTGCAATCACTCAGCTTATTCCTCTAAACCGTACATTTCCTTTGTGTTTGTCAGTGATGAGGTGACGGTAAAGCCTCTGCCCACTCAGCATGACTAATTGTCCATAAGTGGCCGTCACAGTGTTGGAAACAAAGCATCACAAATACCAAACAAACACTGTGAGTCACTCCATGCATTGTTTCGTTATTCACCGTGTAAAGTAAGAGGAAGAATGGATATTCAATTGTACAGGGAGGATTAAAGAGAAGCCTGTTCATTTTTTGTTTTCACACATTTGATAAATAGATTGATGGATTTGGCATTTTTACATTTGATAATTGCATTTTTAGAAATCTCCAGGGTGGATGGAGCTTCCATGGCGGAAGGAGATTCATTACGATATTTCCCCTGTTACAGCTAATAAACAAGAGCTGATTGTCCTATGGGTTGGGGTAATGAGTCAAAGCAGGAGCTGAGGAAAATCACACACGTAATGGAAAACAACTGCTCTGCCTCCTCGTCACTCTGTACACAACTCAGCCGTGACGGTTACTGGATGGAGCCAGTTTTCTCAGGTGCTGCGAAATGCCTTCAGAGCAGATGTTCATTACGACTGATTTGCATTTGAACACAAAACAAAAATGCAACACATTAACATGGCAGGTCATGGAAAAGAAAAGTGTCTGGAAAACACGAGGTCAGATATTCCTTTGAGAGACGCTGGCCTGCATGCTTGAAAGCTCCTCAGAGTATCTTTTCTGTTTTTCATGTACAGTGCACATCTTTCTAGATTGGCACTCACTCTTAAAGATGTTCCCTTTACTACTCCAGTAGCCCATAACTAATTATTTTTCCCTTCCAGCGTTTAGAAACCACAACATATTGACAGTCTGGTTCAATCTCCTCCCAGACTATATTAGTCACACAGCAGCCCCCCTCCTTTCCTGTGTTTATTTCACAAATGTGGATGAGTGAGAGTAAATTTGCCAGTGGCTCCACTTCCCTGTTGCTTGCCAATGGTTTTCTCCAGCCAAGTTCGCTGTTTACTAAAGAGGTGTTTTTGTTGCTATAGCCACCCAGCATTTGGCAACACTTGGTACCACGTACCACTGGTGAATGAGCTTCTCAGCCCATGGCTACTACGGTCATGATTTGAATTTATGAAATGCCTTCAAATAATTGGATGTTCTCGTTAAAAGATACATAACCACTTCTTTGCATGCTGTCATCCATTTTAATGGCGCAAAATGCCACAAAATAAAGCTGAATTAATCAATAGTCTTGATATTAAAGGTACTATAGGTTGACTAACGATGCTAACAGTGCAAACAACGGCAAAAAGCGCTGGCAGAGCTAACAGTGTTAATCCACTCTGTATTTATATATCAAATAGTTTGCTGCTACAGCAATGCTCTGAATATCAGATGTACCAAAGTTAACAATGGATCCAATTACGATGTGCAATGTGAAAGAGGTCACTCAGTGACGAACGGAAGATTCAGCATGATACACACGAAACATTTGAAGAGACTGTGTACTTAATTCTGCGAACATGATTGCTCTCGAGTTGGTTTGCTTCTGATTGTCGGTTTTTAGTACGAGGACAAAGTCGACAAAAATACACCCAATCAGTTTTAAGGCCTGTTAGTTGTCAAATAATATGATTTCAGATTCATGTTCACACTGACAAAAAGATCATTTCAGTTCCTTTTTGCATCGTACAGAGATTTATTGATCAATATTCACCCAACAGCAGCCTGTGCACTGGTTATGCAACAATGCATGTGAGGCAGCGGCTGAAACATCCGTACAGCCGCATACGCGTCAGACTGAGCCCGTCCACACC
The DNA here is from genome assembly GCF_949748355.1 of Melanostigma gelatinosum. Classification (NCBI taxonomy): domain Eukaryota; kingdom Metazoa; phylum Chordata; class Actinopteri; order Perciformes; family Zoarcidae; genus Melanostigma; species Melanostigma gelatinosum. The sequence goes on from NC_136653.1 coordinate 11,940,214, forward strand.
TCGTCTCACCCAGATATGCCGACATGGTCGGCTCCTTCCTGTCGTCAAAGGCTTCAACCCTCAGTGTTTGAATCCAACTCCTTGCTGCCATGGTAACCATGGCAGAGAGAGGATGGGATATAGATGAGAGATAGTGAGAGGGCACGACCCACACTACGTCTGACACTCTCTCATGATGTCGCGGTTAGTATTCTGGCTGAATGAACAATGGTCGGTGTGCTGCGGTAATAAACCGGACAAGCTGTTCTTAATGAGCACTTTCCTACTTATTCTATGATTGTGATCATTGGAGAGCTTCAAGACGTTCCATTAAAATGACCTGTACGATGACCTGCATACAGGCAGAGCTCGTTCAAATACATCAGTAAATGCTGCTGACTCTCAGAACCGACCTACATATTTCACTACATATTGGTGTTACAAGTTACATCAGTGTCACTTGTTTTGTTGGTTCAATAAGTTATTATAACAGATGAAACTGTCTGTTTTTAAAAGAACTTAGAGGACACAACTTGTTACCGTTTCACACAGGTTTGGAAGCTGCCGCCCTTAAAACTCGTGTTGTAATTGTGTTCTTGTCTACAGCGGCTGCAGGAATTTGGCAGCCAACAAAAGAAAGACATTGACAATCAGCTAAATTTACCCCGAACATGTAAGGTGCGTTGTGAAAATAGCTGCTGCTTAACGTGCTTGTCAGTCATTTATACAATGTCTGTAACCCAGCGAATGTTTCAACATGCCCTACTTTCTTGTTTTGTGGAGTAAGATAAGAGTTTTTTACAACCACCAAAGATATTGACTCCCTTGAGACGTCACGTCCCCACAGAGCCCCCCAGACTTATGATTTAATTGATTATCTACAGACTGAATGTTTTCTCTTCCTGGAAGCTTTTGATGTCTAAATTGATGTATGTTATGGCTCTCTGTAGACGGATCTAAAGGGCTGCATTTTGGAGTAAAGCCGTATTTCATCGGCCTGGTGTGGGAGAATGAGGGCTGTGATTGCTGAGTGCCTTTTTATTCAGTGAAATTCTGTGGCGGGCATCAGATGTGAGATTAAAGACAAATACTGTCAGTAAATGATGATATATTTAGGATTCACTTTGAGTCAAATGAGCGCTCCTCTGTGTGCTAATGCTCAAACAGCCAAGGACACACACACACACACACACACACACGGAAAGTGAAATGTAAGAGACAAGACAATAATCCCTCTTTGTTCAATGACAAACACACAAATTACAGCACAGCCACACAGCTATTTCCCTCAGTCTCGTCCTTGGCTTCCTCTGCCGTTTCCACATGAGAGAAAAGCCTTGCTGCTTTTCTCTCACTTGCACCTTTCACACAAAGCTGTTACCAAAGCAGCTGCACAGAAACACAAGAGGACAATGTGCTGTAGGGAAGTATTGATTTCTAATCAGACCTATAAGTGTCCAAGTGAGGGATGAGAAATGTGTTTCAGCATCTCGTTACTCAGCTAGAGGTTACATGACCCGACGTACACACACGGTTCACATGTTATCCTTCCCACACACAGGAGCTCTCTTCTTCTGCCAGACACACACACTGTATCTGCATACAATAACACAGAGACATGATTGGAAGTGCTGTTTGGAGCACGACTGAGTTTAGGTTGCCAAATGGAGTCCTGAATAGGAGACATTTCTCCTTGATGCACAAGGAGGCTCATTGACTGTTATGTCAGTGATTCATTTCATTTGGAAGCAAGCCCAGAGTGAAGCAACTCCCCTCACATTGGCTATTATTTGTTTGAGTGTTTATGGAAATACATCAGAGCTATAAAGGGTGGCTGTATTGGGTTTTTTTTTAAATTCACAGTAACATTGCTCTATAAAGTATTGAACTCAGAACCAGCACAATCCATTTTTACGTGATGAGGAGAACACATGACTTTCTCCAAATGAAAGATTGATTTTCACAGCGAGTGTTGAGACAAAATGCAAAGGACATTTTAGAGGCTGCGCGACTGGAAGACTGGAAGGAAGGGGAAACAGCTGTCCAAAGGCTACAAAATCGACCTGCATCTAGGGTGCGAATAAATGTATTTTCCAGAAGTTTATTAAACAGGATGGATTAACCTTTTCAACAAAATGAATATCGAACAAATACTTTTATTTCCCATTAATCCCACTGTATTAAAGGTCCCTTAAAATGACAATTTGTTTATCAATTACTTAATTACTGCTTTTTGATTCTTCGTTCACCGTAAAGGCATGGGAGAAAAACAACGATTTCAAGGTAACACAGGCTGAGTAATTGATCAACAAATGGTCATTCTAAGGGTGAAGTATTCCTTTAATTTTAATAAATTCTATTTTCTGCCTCAGAAATTATTTTAAAAATGGTTCACAGCAAGGTCTGTGGATTATACGGAGAAACAGGGACAACGTGCCTGGTTTCAAATCGTTTCAAGCAATGCTTTCAGCACAGCAAACACAATTTCCATTCACCTCCATGGTAATTGAGCGAAGGCATCATTTGCATCTCAAAATCTGGGCAAATGAAACCAAAACTATCCACATGAATAGATACCATAAGAGTTAAGTGAGACGAGATTCTCTGTAATTTGGGTGAACCAACCCTTTAACAAATGGGGCAGGAAGAGAGTCGATCTTTCAATGACATAATCCAAAACATCTATTACTTTATGAGTCAAGTCTCCGCATCCAGATGTTTTTCCCTAAGTCACATTTCCTGTTTTCTCTCATCTGCCATGCTGCTTCCAAAACAGCTTTGCTGCTTACTCCTCACGCTCAGACGCAAACACATTTCTACAAGTATTTATGTGTCACAAGTTACCTGTCTCCTCATCTCTGGTCAGAGCGGACTGTTGACAGTTTTCACAGGGTCAACAGCTGCTAGCCGTAGAGCTTCATCCTCAGACACATTGACAGCAGCTCAAAGCAGAGCCGCTGACAAATGACACTTCCCCATATAGGGAGGCCGGGGAGGGCGAAGACATGGCTCTGCATGGCGATTTTATACAGTGAACTCCCTGAGATGCATAAAAACAAAAAAGTTACTTGAAACTTGAAAGTGGGGAGTGAATAAGTGTGCTTTGGGGTGTGAAATAACTCCGCCTCGCTGTGATTACTGCCTCTTCACGCGGCCACATTGTGGTCTGTGAGAGGTTAACGCAAACGTGTAACCTTGGTAACATGATTTCAGCATGTCTCACAAGAACTCATCTCATGTTTTGTTAAACCAAAGGGCCGACACTGAAATGAACTGCTTGGCCTGTCCACTGAAATGGCCGACATGTTTGTCCACTCAAAGACTTGAGTCCTTTTTCGGACTGGCTGCCAAGTAAAGCAGTGTTTGCGGTTTTGGTCATATTTCGCTATTCCCTTCCTTTGTCTCCTGACTAAACATCCCTTCCTCCACTTCACATCATCAGCCTGCTGTCTAGCCAGTGGTCTCGCTGAACCTCCAGGGAGAAGTTTGCATCAACAGCTCCTCCACGTCGAACATATCTAAGAAGAAAAATAAGGGGGGGGGGGGGGGTGAAGATAAATAACCAACCTTCATTCTCCACACTCAAACTGTGACTCACTGGGAAATTGTCGGAGACATTACAGATGCTTGCACAATCTTTTTCAAGTCTGTTGAGTAAGAAGAAGAATCTTTCACTTATATGCTGGAGGACAGGGAAGTGGTATATGGCCTTGTGTGGGATTATTTCATTTCCACAATTTTCACAGGAGTGCATGTTTCCGATCCTCGCGGGAGTCAACTCCTCTGTGACCCAGAGCCTGAGGCTTGAAGACATTAGATTCCCGTCTCTCTCGCTCCCACTCGCTCTTTCCATCTTGTAATACACCTTGAGACAGGGTGCCTGTTCACCTATAGCGTGCCCCATCAGGAGATGCATTCTTTACGGTGTGTTTTAAAGGCCATATAAACTCACGCAGAGGTATACAACCCCCTCAACATGCAGTCCAGATAATGTGAAACACACTGTACAATTTAAAGAGAAAATAAAGTCTCACACAGTTAGTTTCTGCTGTTGTTTTCATGAGTAGTTTCCCCAATGGACTTATAATGTTTTCCATATCTGACAATCCTTTGCAAATGTTCAGTCAAAAGAAGTCTGTCAGCTGAAAGATGAATTGACAGTGTTGACAGCTGTATATTCCACTGGGAACTGTACTGAGGAGGAATTGATGTAATTCTGAAAGGCTTACTGAAGTGTTTGGATCATTGCAGGACTGTATAAACAGCCACTGCAGCTACACATTTGGAAAGCACAAAGGAGAGAGATTCGTCCACACTCAGCCAGGAGACTAATTCGCTGCATAATGCAGCATTTCTTCAAGACATTACAAGAACCAAACCATCAATTTTTCATTTGTTATGTACAGAGGTTTGACAGCACAAGTTTCCTCTCTCGCTCTCTCTCTGTGCTCTCTCTAATTTACACACACGCACACACTTTGGCGAGAGCTAGAATGCAGGCATAAGTGGAAAATGTCCTGCTCTTTCGGGTTCGTGGGGTAGGGGGAGGCAGTTTTTAAAGGGGGAGGCCCCTCAACATGTCTGACATGTTTCTGCAGGACCGCAGGCCACTGGCTGGCGTAGAGCACAGGCCTGTGGTGGGCTGTTTGTCTGCGTGAAGCTGGCATGGCCTCTCGTTCCCCTGCATCTGTTCCCCATTAGCACAGCCGAGAGTATAAAGCAGGGAGCTGACAGGGGCTGGGAACACTCGAGTTCCTGCCTGGATCATGGGGTTTACTGTCTGGCTGTGCGTGCTCTGCCTGCAGGCCAGCCTGCTGTCACACGCCCTCGACTGCTCAGGAGCAACACAGGGAGAGCCGTGTGTCAGTGGACGGACCGCAGACGGACAGGTAAGACACGCACTACTTACGGATGTGATAGTTAGGGTAGGATGGTGGTAACCAAAGGTGTTCATCATGTATCAGTCATCATCTGTGCTGTTGTGACACGACATGGGTAAGTGCAGCCTGTTTGAGTCTATTGAACCGTTGTTTTGTTGGAACCTAACGATATAATCACTAACCCTTCTTTCAAATGAAAGCAAAAAGATTCTGAATGATCAGCATTTTCTCCAGCAAGGACGCCAAAGAGCACTTTATGTACGCAAGCTGGCAGTGAGATGTGGAGCTACATCTCTAATGTCAACGTGAAGTCAGTTTGAATTTAATTTGAAGAGAATAGTATGTTTTAAATTGTTGAAAATGACAGTGAATTTACTCAATGGTTTAGGCATTTCTTTCTCTTTAGTACAAGCCACATCTCAGGTGACTCAGCGATTAAAAGGCAGTCTCTAACTCATCTGCGTCAAACATTTTCCACATGTGATTAGCCGAGATTTAATAAGGGAAATCATTTAGGATGCACCTCTATAATTCAACATGAACAGTTTGTACTTTCATTTTCGGTTAAAATGACCAGTAGCTTACCGATGCTCAGACACAGTGCGGTCAGTGTTTCTACAGTAGCTCGGGTCAAAGGAAGCCAGCAACTCTGCTTGAATGTAAGTTCACTCCGACTCCTTGGAAAGAGGCGGCTGTGACGACAGTAGTGGTCAAGTGTGTGTCAGGATGGCAGTAGACGTGTACAGTCTAACCTTGACCTATGGAGACGTATAATTAGTTTTAAACAGAAACAAAGTCTCATTGTAATGGTTTTTACAGCCATGCCACCTCACCAAAAACACACCCCTCTGTGGAACAAAATCTTTGAGCTCCCTTTTTGTCTTTTCATGCGACTAGCGGCTGTTGTACTTTAAACTTGTGCTTCGCATTTTTCTGCGGACAGTCCCCATGTTCTGTCCAAAGTAGTCACACTCATACGGACAACGGATTCAACAGCTGCGAGGACTGAGGAGGATTTTCACCCACACATGAAAGACTTTTCATTTGGGAATTCTGTTCCATCCGAGGGAGCTAGTGCCACATATGTGCTTTTCTGCAGCAGTTATTTGTGTTGTAATTACAGAACGCACAATTTTCTAGCTTCAAATGTGGTGTGGACGAACTAATAACCGATGGAGCGTCTTCTCAGAGGCTACATTTGGTTTAGTTTACTTGAGTTTTCACTTGTGATTATAAAGGAACAGATTAAATGAGTCATTTATGGACTCGTCAACATATAATGTGCACAACAGCAGAGATCCAGATGGATTGTGGCAGGTTTTGATGAGGTTGAATTTTGCTTAAAAACACACACACACACACACACACACACACACACACACACACACACACACACAGGAAAGACGTTTTGTTAGACAGGAAAAAACGTGTGACTATTTACATACAGTGAAATTAAATGAAAACATATGAAAACATAATCAATGTGAAGGAGCCGACCACTAAATGGTCACATATCCATGAATAGATAATGAGCGTTTTTCAACCAGTAGCTGGTGTCTGAACGCATTGAATCATGCTGCAGTGTATGAATATCAACAGACTCTTCTTGATCTTCTCCTCTTCCTCCTCTCAGTATGATGATCAGAAGCAGCAGAGGGCGCTACCCTTAACTGACGAACCGGTACGTGTCACCACTCACTCCTATACCACTCACTGTTACTGCTTAACTGTGAATCCTTTAGTTCCTGCCCTCCGGTCAGAGCAGGTTTTACTCTGACAGAGTCTGGCGCACGGTCATGGAAATGACGCAGCAGAGATAAGATAAGAGAAAAGACATCATGGGAGATAGCTGAGGCAGAAACAAACAGAGGGGAATGAGGTGGCGTGGAAAGAGGGAGGTAGGTTGTGATGGGTTGAGTTCATTCTCTCTTATAGAACACAAAACACAATTATGTGGATCCGAGCAAACTGAATAAATAGATAACTATATTACTGATACAAATGATGATATCGTGTAATTGTGACACAGCTAGCCGGCAGTGAAACCATCGAAGCAAAACATAACTTATTTAAGTCCCTCACACACACTGGCAATGTGTGCATCCCCGCAATAACATATGCATATTGCAATTATCCTCAAATCTGAACTGCACGGCTGTTGTGCCGCAGTCGATTTCTCAAATATTCCACAAAGCTCATGCGAAAACTAATGCAATCATCAAAATGTAGGTCAACAGCAATCACTGCGAGCACTTTAAATGGCGGCACAAATGATTGTGGGGCACAAATGATATTTTTGCAGCAATGTGTCGTCGTCTTTGTTTCCCACCGAGTTGAAAAGGAGAAAGGGTAAGTTATTATAAAATACTGGACACAATCTTTCTTTATTTCCACAGTTGGCGGGGAGGGAAATAATTGATTGATTCAATGGCCTGTGGCACCATTATACATTTACCACAAAGTTCTATTTGGCAAACCGAAACCTTTTCTTCTCTCAAAGTGACAGTCCATTTATTAAGAAAAGGAGTGGATAAATAGCAGTACTTCGTTTGCGTGCAGATCAATGAGAAATGCAGGAAATGGCAGAGCCACTGAAAATAATAATTTTGCAGTTTCCATCTCTCAATGCTGGAGTTTGCCTGCCTACATGGGACACAGGACAGGACAAGACAGGAAAGGACAAAGGGCAATGGGCTCCACTCAGTATCCACCTCACATCAGAATTGACGCATTCCCACACAGGGAGACGTGCAGAAGTTGTTGTTTCCCTCTGAGGCTGTGGATGTGGTTGTGACCGTCTCATCCTTGTAGGTTTTGTTCAGACTTAAGAGACATTTGGAGCGGAGGGGTCCCACCCACCTGAGCCTCTCCAGGCACCTTCCTGGAGCCGTCTCCGTCAAAGGCTTCCCCAACACTCTCACCCAGGTAAACCACTTCTTGTTGAGTCACACGGGAGTCAGAGTGAGCTGAAGCCAAATGCGGGGGAAGGTGGGGACTGGTTTACAGCGGTGGCTGCTGCTGCTCCAGCGAAGCTTTAGTCACATACTGAATCATCTGCATGTGCTGGAACACAGAGATGAGCCACAGGAACCACATCATTTGTTCACTTTTCATTTGTTTGAAAAAGTACCACGTAAGAGCATCAAGAGAGAGAGAGAATGTTGAAACACCTGGATTATGTTTTTTTCCTAATTCTAATACAATTTGGTGGATTCAAAGAGAGCCCAATTGTGTGCGCAGGACGTATCAACGTGTATACTAATCCCCGTGTCTGTGGATTCTCAGGCTGATAGGTCCAGGCGGCACTTGGTTCAAGCTGCGAGTAAGAACAAGAACAAGCGTAAATCCCGCCTTGGCTCCTTCTCCCTCCTTAGCAACGACAAGAAATCCAACCCCCTACAGGTGAGTCTCCATGGCAACCCCCATGCAGAGGAACAGCTGGGGCGGAGACACCGGATGTGCAGGCAGAGATATAAGGCCACCTCACTTGGTTTTATTCGTTCAATTTGGCCCATAATATTGTGTTCGTTGAAATTGCTCATTCAGGCAATGTCCTGTCAGTTTTGCACTTGAAAACGTGAATCACCATCTCTTTCGGTGTTCGGAAATAAGTTGATGTCCTCAGAGAAAACGCTGAGAAACTCTTCTGTGTCTGATTTCACTTTTAGGTGACTCGAGCAAGAAGACAGGTGAAGGTCGAGGTTCCTCCCAAGAGGAATTCAGGCCGCTCTGGGGCCTTCTCTGTCCTGGTAAGTCATCAGATTGTGTTTGTTATACGACACACAAACGCACTAAATCTGATATTTAAATGACGTGTTCTGTGCTCTCCAGGGAGATCCACAGACTGAAGGACAGAACGACAGACCCAAAAGAAGCACACAGAAGACGAGTGCTGCAAAATGAAACGCTCATTCTCGTCTTGGCAAAGCCTGACAAGGGGTGTGCACAGTAAAAAACTAAATGTGTCCAAATGTCCTGCCCAAAAAAACATGTAAACACCAAATGAAGTTAAGTGTGAAAATTTGACATTTGGAATAAGAATTTCTGTGTTTATTTGGTTTTTCAATGATTTTGATGCACGTGTCAATCATTACTGTTTCAACTGTAAGCTGTAGCTTACGTTTCTCAGCCAGCCTGGATACTTTTTGTAGACTATTTGAAGTTTCTAATATATTCCTGCATGTTATAAAATCAAGCCACAAATGATCCCATATTAATATTATACTTTGCCATTTTGTAACCTATTTAATCACAGATTCCTAATGAAGATTGGGGGTATATTTTTGCAGAAATAGTTCTTGTGTTGTATCATATTTCAATAAAAGTTTAGTAGAGACATATGGTAGAGTCTTCAAACATTAGGTACTTTGCTCCACTGCAGCTTCCTCTATAAACGGGATAATAGTTTTACACTCTGAGCTCAAATTCAGAGATTGTATAACAGTAGCAGCTCAGTCTTTCCCTCTCTCTTTCCCAAAAATGACATTTCCCACTCAAGGGTCTGTGAAACTGACTGTGACCGATTCATACAATTGAGTACCATGGGGTTGAAACGCCACGAAGTCCCCAATGATGGCAAGTGTTACATGTGTGGTGCATGTGGCAAAGATGGCAGCAGAATTAAACAGAATGAACCTCTTTTCTATAAAAAGGCCTTAATCCATTTACATCACAGAGGCCAGGGGCAAATAGCAGTCTAAATGCAGTCTAGAGTCTAGACCATCTGTTTCAGGAGTCAACCTTTGTCTATTTAAATATCTTGTGTCATTTCTAATTCATTTGGCCAGGAATGGAAACACAGTATGGTCTGGACCAGAGGGTTTGTTTGAGTATTTCTGCAGGACACTGACGTAAATGCCTGCACCAAAATCGGATCTTTGCGGGCTGCTCTGCTTCTGGGTCTCTATTTACAGCACATCAGATTAAAACAAATCACCTGTGGCACAACTCTGAAAAAAACAGTGCTGTGTTGTGATAATTGCATGTTGGTTTTAACAATAAAAGCAGCACAAATGACATCTAAATTATTGGAGTCCCACCCAAAGTAATGTCACCAGAATATCCAGTATGAGGAAAAAAGCCTGCGTAAAAGTGTAAGGCAATCTAAATGAATAGGATGACTCATCCTCCGCTCATTTCAAAGCCCTCAGCTCATGACGTAGGTATGCAGTACTCAGTCTCAGTCTCATTTTTATGGTTTGATAGACACAAACAGAAAGCAATGGGGGGAAATAAACCCAACACAGTGTTATTTATAAACGTGGCATTTTCCCTGAAGCACATAATTGATGCAGAATATGCTTCAGCAGCTCTCTTTGGGAGAATGTAGACATGTGTAAGGTCTTGAGCTTTTGACAATACCATCATCAGATAACCTAGATTAGCTGGTTGTGAACTGTCTTGGTGTCGTCTTGGTGATAAATAACCACAGGATGCCATTCGGATTTCTCAGAAAACAGCCATGCTCTGATAAGGACTAAGGCCGTATTATTCCTAGTTAGAGCCAACAAGAGAAACACAGCCTCAGCTCAGTCCCCTGTCACCATCACACACACACACACACACACACACACACACACACACACACACACACACACACACACACACACACACACACACACACACACACACACACACACACTCCTGTGACAGCTGCCAGCAGGGTATCACTGACTGACTGTACCCTTGGGCTAATGCATCCTGGGAAATCTCGCAGTTGTTGACCTGATGTCCGACTGTGTGCGCATCAGTTGCAGTCAGTGCACACAAACACACACACACACACACACACACACACACACCAAAAGCAATATTACTGAGTGCAGACAAGCTATAAATACAATCAACCATATAAACCCATTTCCTCCGGTGATGTAAATGTTAAATTAAAGTTCAGACTTCTATCTGAGCATGTGTCACTTTGTGTGGTCAACACAAAGGGAATCCTTACAGCTTATTTCAGTCATCGCGGTTTCGTAATGGTGTGTGGCATGGTTTCCACCCTGCTTTGGGTTCAGTCATCCCCTTAAGAACAAAGCTGGTGATAATCACTACTAACTACATCATTTGGAGGCCTTCAATCTATAGGATTGCGGTAGGAAATGGCGCAAGCAGTGAGATATGTCACAATTTCCCATAACAGCTTCAGGTTCATGTGTAGTTAGTGGCTTACAGTCAACATCCTTTTCAAGCGGCGGAAACCACGACGTAAGTATTAGTTTCTGTTGACAGGAGCATCTCATCCCAAACAACATGCAATGTGGGAAAAGACAGTCACAAACAAGTTCCACATCAGCAGTGGGTTAACAGGTTTATCTTTAAAGAGGATAGGATCGACTTAACATCGATTTTTGGAGAACCCTAGAGTAATGAAAAACATTACACTGTGTCGTGTCTTTTGTTTTTGTCACAATGTGAATTACTTTGTTGTTTCATTGAAAGGATAATTCCTGTTTCTTACAAACTGGGTCTTTTTGTAACTTTGGAGATAAAGATAGGGGGGGGGGAGTCTGATGGGTCAAGAAACACAAGCAGTCAGATGATCAAAGCCAAACTTCGCCTAGTTCCACACATCCTCCAGCAATTAAACAAGGTCTGTTTTGCCCATCAGCGAAAACGATCTATCAGAAAACAATTCTGAAAAGTAACTGATTGACATTTTGGGAAATGGGCTCATTTGGCCAATTTAGCAATCACAAAGACTGGAAACCGGCTCTGTTCAAAGTTAACAAAATCGGCCATCACCTCCAAAACTCGCAAATGAACACATTTATCTCATCTGTTTCATTCGTACAGCTGCTATCGGTAGCTTCATATTTTAGTGTACAGACGTGAGAGTGGAATCGATGTTCTTATCTTACTCTTGATAAGAAGTTTATTCCCCAAAATGTTAACATATTTCTTTGATTCATGTGAAAAGGGATCAGCTAAACTGCTCCTAGCACAGCTTTTGTGTCAACAGAATATCATCATCATCGTTCACGACTGGCAGGTTTGTCAAATTAGCTAACATGAACGCAAAGTCAGCCTCAATCAATGGCAAAACAAAATGTATTCTGATTATCAGACTTAATGGAAAGAGAAAATTATAAAAATGGCCGAAGTGAATTCAATCACAGTTTACAGACCTCTTGACCTACCTTTTTTCCCTGCACAATTCGGGATTATTACCACAAATTTCAGGAGTGCTCAGCTTTGGGTTTTACATCCAAAAAAGTAGTTTCGATAATCAGTTCTAACTCTTGGCTTGTTTACAATCTGTCTGACAGTCTGAGATCTTGTGTTTTTGCCCTGACAGACTATTGTAGCAATGCTGTTGTGTTCATAGACACCAACAGGTACAAAATATCATGTGTTCATAACTGAAAGTAATGATGGCCCAACTGAAATTATCTTTGAACGTCATTGCATCCGGCCATAAAAGTAAAGAGAGTGTTGTAGCGTGTAGCGTGTGATGGACAAGGTATTCCCTACTCAGTATTCCTTGAGTGGCTCTCCTCGTCTATTCTCGCTGGTCTCAGACTATGACCATGCTTTCAGGCTGAATTTGGCTCCTTCTCTTCATCTCCTGCCACTTCCCATCAGATCAGATACAGGGCGTTGGCTTGTCTTCCCCTCACCTCGTGTGTCACTCCTCTCCCGCCTCACATCACCTCCCCCCAAACAGCCTCCCTAACTCTGCCTGTCAAGACTTCCACTAACTGCTCGTCACAGCGGCCCGGCCCTGTCCGATCACTCTGCCCCTAATTAGTAGAAAGGCGGAGAGAGCGAGAGAGACACAGAGATGTACGTGTGATATGTGTAAGTCCTCAGTAACAGTGTTGTGACGTCAGCTCAATGCATCAGCCTGCTGACCTTTCTACAGCGGGACGGTTATTTATGGGCCAATGCAGAATACATTGACTTTTCAAGGCTCTGTCTGCTTCTTATTGTAAACAAAGCCTTTGTGTGCACATCCAGAGGCAGTCTGCCACCTGCAATCCCTTCATTTTGTCACTAAAAACAAATGTCTCCGACACCGCTGAAACCTTATTTAGATCAAACTTTGTGGTCACAGCCTCTAATGACATCCATAAACTATTGTTTATGCAAACTGTTGATGTTGCCGTCATACAGTGTAGCTTAATAAGAGTAGGCTACACTTTACCAATATACAGCACATATAGACTGTTATGGTGATGGTTTCCATCGGGTACAAACTACTCTGCATTATAAAATGTCAAGAATTAAGAAACATCAGTGTTGGTTTGAAGGAAAAGTGTAACGCTATTTTACAGAGGGTTAGGTGAGAAAACTGAAATCATGTCTTTATACTAAATATCAAGGTAGAACCAGGCTAGGATTAGCTTAGGTTAGCTTCAGAAAGTGACAGGTAACCCACACAGAACAGGGCTAGCTGTTCCCAATCTTCATGCTAAGCTAAGCTCAGCAGTTTCCTTTAGCTTCATATTTGCAACTGTACGACTCGCAGATACTGTGAATACTTTTAAGAACCAGCTCAAAACCCACCTTTTTAGGCTGGCGTTTGAGTAAAAACCCATGTCCTAGACCTGCTCTTAAAATATGTTTTCATTTTTATTTCATTTCATTTCATTTTATTCTGTGTATGTAATTTATTGACCCGAGGGTCACATTGTGTTTTTTTATGCTTTTAAATTTCTGCTGTTAAGCACTTTGTGATGTCATGTCTGTGAAAAGCGCTCTATAAATAAATTTAATTTAATTTCATATTTAGGAAAGTAGCATCAATCTTCTCAAGTAAATCTCGGCAAAAAAGCAAATAAGTGCATTTCCCAAAATTACTAATTATTCCTTGAGTGAAGTTATGCTCGATAAACTCATATGGATTCGACCAGGGACCTGGGAGGCCCCAAGGCGGTGGCCCACTTTGCCTGGTTGGAAATCCAACAACGGCTATGATTGGAAAATGACTCAGCATAAAATGTCAGAAATTGAGAAAAACAGTGTTGGTTTAAACTTGAACAACACACATTTTGAGTTCTCAAGACCTTCCTTCACCCAATAGAAGCAAAGACATTACAAATCTGGTTTTACAACATGGTTCAACATGGTGACAACATGCTGGATACTGATCTTAACAGCCCAGCATCACGAGTCCCCACATCCTTCACTTCGAGGTAATAAATCCCATTAACACGGACAGGATAATGCAAAAGAAATCTAAAAACGGAAATCCAAAAAGCAGAGCGCTAAGATGAACATGGTTGAAATACAGATTTTGTCAATTCCGTCTCTGGGAAATTCATCTGCGTCGCACTCCTTGAAGATGATGGATGCCTGCTGAGTCACTGCCACGGTCCCATCTCTGCCCTGCTCCGTACATCAAAGCAGAAAATATTGCTGAGATTGACCCTCTGCCCACTCTATCGGTCCATGGTAAGCTGATTTATTACTCTCAGACAGGGGGAATCAATTTCGTGCATATAGATTAGAATAGGAAGGCAGACAGAATTGATGATTAATGGAGAGAGCCGCATTTCTTAAAAATACAACTCAAGGAATGACGAGCCAACACATCATATATAAGGCTGGTAACGAGGCTAAGGCCATCTCTCTCAATGAACCAGAGTTCAAAGTCTGGTGTAATTTAGTTGCATAAACAAGACAAAGGATTCAGTGAGAAATAAGCACAGCGGCATAGCGATAAAGGGATACGAAGCAGGTTTGGCTCAGCCTGAGCCAGGCGGGCTCTCCTTCTCATTTCTCTTTGGTATGACACAAAGGTCGTCGAGGGCTGTGAAGTGGACAGGGCTGTCAGCGGAGAGAGGAGCTGAGAGGGCAGCACAGGGAGTCGGCCAGGCCAGGGGAGGAATTCCAAATCAGCCTCAGACATTTAAGATGGAGCCACAAAGTTCAAACTTCTTATAAAGGCTGTGAAAGACAACCATGCTCCTCAGACATGAGGAATCAGGGAGGCAGGGAGAGGTGGGCAGGCCGGAAAAGGTAACATGGGCATGGGAGGTACAAATTGTTGGCTGCAAAATAGCAAGCCTCATGCCTCCAACCACCGGTTCATTGACTTTGTAACCATTTGTGAAATTTACAAAGGCTCTAAACTGGCACAATTATGTACTGTAGATGAAAACAAGGGCGGAAAGGAACATTACATTCCTCAGATACATTCCTCTAGGGCAGCAGAGTAATGAAGTCTCGGGGCCAGGAAATATCATGAATAAGTACAGAGAGCACCACATTAGGTCATTGTCTCAGTCTGCAAACCACTTCAGGGACCTTTGGGGAAGAATGAGGAGAAAAGTACTTTTAGCTTGTGGTCAGAAAAGAAACCTGCTTCCACTTTCCAAGCCAGGCTCGCATTTTAGGAGACCAAAACAGAGCAAAAGACTTGTGATTAGTGGGAGTGATTACGTCTTGCAAGGTAGCACAGACTGCTGATAGAATCCCTCCATGACCTTTCATTCCTGTTGTCTCTCTCAGTCTGTATAGCTGCCTCCATATCTGTATCACACCTTTATCTCTCTATTATTTGTCAAACGCTTTGCACAGTGAGTGCATCCGAATAAATCTCAGTCAGCGTCAGTGATGTACGATAAAGACTAAAATACCAAATGTTCTGAGGAAAGAGAGACATAAAGGGATGTGGAGGTTGACGGAGAAGGACGCAGGCTGTAAGGAGGGAAGACAAAAAGGAGACAAAAAGACGTTTGTTTGCTGTTGTGCCCACAGCTCAGAAACTTCCTAAAGTTCAAGACCAAGTCCAGGAGGTCTGCCGGGTGCCTGCCAGCATAACAACATATTAATGATTCATTTGATGCTAAACGTTTCCCTGAACGTTATGGAAAGAGAGAAGGGAGGCTTGTTGGCCGCGGAGTGTGGTCACACATTGAATTTTAAATCTTAAATGGATGTTTCAAAAGTGCAAAAGGTCCTGAAAGGACAATAAATCACTTTGCCACACGTACTGCTTTGCCTGGGCCTCGCCGGATCAAAGAGCTCTTTCAGAATCTCTCTACTCTACAACTCGAGTTTGAAGTGCAAGAGTAGGGAGAAAAATAAGTGTCCCTGTGAGAAGTTATATCTTTATTGCATAATCCCATTTTAAAGTCACTGAGATATCTGTGAAAAGGCTGTACAACTACAGTGCAGATATTCCTAAATTCAATCACGCTGGTGTAATAAAGAGCAAACTCCAGTAGGAACGCGATATTGCACTGTGCCAATACAATTTTTTCTTGTTCTGACCATCTATAGGTGGATAGTATACCCTAAAATGTGATCTTTGCATTAGGATTCTTCATGTAATTTCATTGAATATAGAAAGTCAAATTGCAATGTAAGCACGATAGTGTCTCCAACCCCCAAGTGGTAGCATTTATGTGGAAAAATGAGCACTCGTTTGAGCAGAAATCACACTGCTGCTACTGATTCATCTCTAAATGCAGCTCAGCAGATTGCTGCTATTACAAATTCTCCTTCTCTGGTCCACTTTGGGGCTGCAGTCAGTTGATGTCCACTCTGTGGTAGTGTACAGATTGCTAGACATTGCCCTCTTGTGGTTATATTCTATAATTGCACCATGGCTGAACCTCAACAACAGAGAAATTACAAGCGGCTGATAACTAAGAATGTCTGAGTGACAGGGAGTGAAGAAGTATATTGGCGATTATGTTCATTAAAATATAATTTCTGCCTATTATCACATATATCAGTGTGTTTGGTAAAAGAAAGATCTCACCACCTTGGACAGGGTAGACTATGATGGGGATGAACTCAAGGTAAATATAACAAAACACAATAAGGAAGCAAACATTTTTACTGTGGAAATCCAGCCAGAATAATTCAAAATAAAAGCTGTTGCATTTCATGTTGTACATTAATGTGTGTCAATATCCCAATATGGATATGGGGGATAAAATATGTGCATATTATTTTTATATTATCGTGTACTGTTTTGGATGTAAAGACAAGACAAATGATGTATTTAATATAGTGCAGTATAAAGTACATCTTCTTCATAACTGTAGTAAAGTTAAAAAAAAAAAAAAAACAGTCCGTAGTCTTATGTATGTATTTATGTCAACAAACATTTGCCTTGCTTGACTTCTGCCGAGTCTGACTGCCTGGACTATGTGCAGATGTTGGAGGTCTTGGCTGGATCACTGGGTGGGTTGTCCCTTTGACACTTGTCTCTCCTCCTGTCCTGTTCACCGCTCCTTCTTCACCTGCATCCCCGCAGAAGGCGGTGTGTTGCTGAGCTGCCCGACTGTTCACTTGTCCTAAGCCCTAAGGCCTTGTCCCTATCCAAAGTCACCAGCATGGTCTGCTTTAAAACGGCTTGGTATTTCTCACTCATTCGCCTCACCGCAGGTTCGTAGTGGTCGCACTGTAATTTAAGCTTCCGTATCTCCTCGATGACCCTGTTTTTCTCCTGGACAACACGCTTATGCTGCAGCCGGTGGAAGTCTCTGTCTTTCCGGACTCTCGCCAGTGTCTCACCCCCGGCAGATGCTGCCAGCCTGTACTCCTCCCCCTCCCGCTGCGCGTCTTTCAGCTCGTTTTCCAGCCGCTGGTTTTGCGCGTACACGTCCGGTACCACACCAACCGGTTCCGTGTCCACCGGTCCTTTCTGCACCATCTCGGTCCACTCGGTCTGAAAACAATCAAGTGTTTCCATCATGCCCATTTGGAAAAGAAAGTTGCGTAAGAAGTCATCCACGGCCTGGGGTTGGCGTGTGATGGATCTGGGGGAAGTAGCCTCTGCGCGGTCTCGGATAGCTTTCACCTTTGCCTCCAAATCTTCCTCCCCTTCAGTCAAACGCCAGTCATCAGCCAGAGATACTTCCTCATACTGAAAGTCATCACTTTTACCTAAAACACTCTCGTCCTTTTCTCGACTTTTGTTATTTCCGCTCATTGTTTCATTCGATAGGCCTACACAGCGAGATAAAGTTTGATGTTGCTGTGGCGACGGTGCCTGCATTCAACGCGCGATTTCACGAGATCACGTCTTGCTCGTCATCAAACAATCATGGCGGACTACCGAGAGGCGCCCTTGGCTAGTCGGCCAAAAACGCTGGACCCAAATGAGTATTTCAACGTCTCGCCGGAGCATCGACGTGCCGAAGAAGACAGGGCCACACTGCGAGCGAATCTGAAGCGGCAGTACCAGATGCAGCTCAATAACCCGCACAGACAAGAGCTCATCGTAAGTGGCTACCTGCTAGCTAGCAATGTCACCCTTGGAAATGGCTCAGGCTGCTTGCTAACGGTAGCATGTCAGAGAACACAAGTCACACGAACCCAGTTCTACCGAAGAGTAACGTTATTTGTGTAGACTTTAGTGTCTCGTAGTTATGTGCATGCTATTGTGTAGGGTTTTAGTTTGGACGGACAACTGAACTACAGTAACGTTAGCTATACGGTGTGTTATTGTCAGTGTAAATTATCTTCTTTCCTCGTATGTCTTTTTAGACTTAGTCAAGTGCTACACTGTTGCCATGTGCAAGAGATGGAGTCAATGTACAATATGTGAGTTAAACATCATTTCAGGTCACGTTAATTGTTACATACCTGTCCCTTTCAACCCTGCAACTAAACCGAGCCTTGTCCAGACTGCGAAATCGCCAGCTGCTTCAATCAATTAAACTGTAATTAATCATGTGTGTAACTTTTTGCAGTTGTCCACTCGTAATGGAGCTCGATCGATCGATATCTATCTATCTATCTATCTATCTATCTATCTATCTATCTATCTATATATCTATCTATATATCTATATATATATATCTATATATATAGATATATATCTATCTATATATCTATATATATATATCTCATCCCCTTTGACACCAACATACAATTTACTTTTCTACACAACTCCTCACACAAAAATATGTAACTTACTTCATACATGTCGTTTTGAGGCAGACAGTTTGTGACATGGTAGGAAAATAACAGGTGTTTCTAATAATAATGACTCAGGTGTATCCTAGTAAGGCAGAACAGTGTGACAGTGAGCCATCATGCACAATACCAGGATCCTGAAACTGAAGCAGCTAAATGGGATTCATCATTCATTTTTATCATCGACACCTGTAGCCTCCATCAAAAGTGCTCAATGGAGAAGGCCCGGCAGAGGGATACCTCCTAGTTTTCTTTTCCAGAGGTTTATTTTTACTGTTTTCCTAATGAAATGAAGGCTTTTGGATATAGGTTGTTGTACAGTAAAAAAAACAGTTTTGTAGCATCATGACATATCTTTCATACTTTTGTCTTTGCTTTAGTAATGTGTAGTATTATATAACAGTTTGACTCTTGTCCTTTTCTGCACTGCAAAGACTCAGCTTACAGGGTGACCATTGAAATTGAATTGCATGCTTCCGTCTCAACAGGAAGACCCTGCCCTGACACGCTGGGTGTATGCACGCGCCAACCCCCACGCAACCTTCAGGCCCACGACCAAGACATCTCTGCTGGGAGCAATGTTTGGAATTGTGCCTCTCGTCGTCCTTTACTGCCTCTTCAAGACAGACAGGGTATGAGACAAGATGCCCTGACCTTTGTTTGCCTGATTACTTGTTCTGCTGTATTAACTCATCTGTTATCGTCTGTGTTACAGGATAGGAAGGAGGCGCAGATCAAGGCTGGAACCCTCGAGCGCAAGTTCAGTTTGTCATCATGAGCTCTGTTGTACAAAGACCTCCTTTGTGTTCTCGTGATGCCAGTCTGTGTAATAATTATTATTAACTAAATAAAATATTGTTGAAAATGTGTCATGTGGTTGTGATTGATGAGGCAAAAGTGGGAAAAATACATTATGAATGTGTGCAGAATCAGACATTGGGGCAGTGAGGCTCACCTTGGAGACGAGACTGAAATTACATTTTAGTTGTAAGGGGAAACATTGTTGCCGACAATACGATTACCGGCTAAAATCGCTTGCAACATGCATTCAAATCTGCACAAGAAAAGTAATCAAGGTACACTTGTCTTCACCATCAATGATCACTGAGGTGCCCCTGAGCAAGGCACCTTAAAAGTGAGCCTAGTGGTGGTTTTTATTACAAATCTGTCAAATGTCATAGTTTTAATCTTAATTGTGCAACTCCAATCTTAGCTGTTTACATTTCTGCATTGTAATTAACAGACAAACACAAAGAAAGCCAAGTTGCCCGAACATTACATTGGTTTTAGTTCTATTTAATAAAGTCAAATTACATTTGTATTGTCTTTATTGAACAATTATATATTTGGATCAAATTTCTTCTGAGTCACTTTGTTCGACTACTGTTTGCTGGGCTTCCAGTTGGGATTGAAGTGGCTGCGGAGAGATTCCCAGCACTGATGGTAGGTCTTGTCAAGCCTCTGGCATGTTTGTAGACCCCACTTGGTCACCGCCATACTGAAGGACGACTCGAACATGAAAGCCTGCAGGAAGAAAAGACGTGACACATTTAATCACTGATGCCATTGACACGGTTTCACAATGTTTCTTCTCCAGTTGACTTTCAAACTTTATATATGTATTTCTTTTTTATTTCTTTACCATGGTTCCCTCAGCCACCCTCTCAGCTTTGAGCTCAGCAGTGCTGCTCTTTTCAAAGCATTCGGCGTCCGGGCCGTGTGGTGTCATTATGCTGTGTAGGCTGGCCCCTCCTGGTTGGAAGCCCTCCTCTTTAGCTTCATAGTGGCCTTTGATCAGACCCATGAATTCACTCATGCAGTTACCTAAAGAGACAAGCAGGAGGAGCTGTAATGCAACGCTGTACCAGGTACAGTTCAGTGTATGTAATGCGAGCTGTAACACTGATTTCCACTAGATGGCTTTATAGATCTGTGGTGAAAACAGACAAAAGGTGCTGTGGCAGTGCCTCAGTCGAAAAAAAAGGCATACAGCAGGTGGTTTGTTATCACCTGCTGACTTGACACTGGTTGTGTAAATTGACATGTTAGTTTCTGGCTGGCTTGTTTCATTTCATGATAGACTGAAATGAGCTTCACACGAGCAAATTTTACATTTCCATTCAAATTAGGATTCCATTTAAGACCCGTCTCAACAGCCTAGTTCTCAAAATTCATTGTTCCTGCTTTTTTGAGTCTTCCTCTCCTACCGTGCAACATGCAAACAACCGCTTTAGAGTTGAGTTGAGTCAAGGCATGTGTGTGTGTTATTGTGATCCTACGGTGATAGTATGGTGGACGGAAGGTGTGGTCAGCCACACCCCACCGAGGGGGGAAGATGACAAAGTCAGCAATCGCCACACCTGGTCGCGTGGATTTGGCAGTCAGCACAGTAAAGATGGACGGATCCTATAGAAAGATCAATACGTAACTTGTAAGATGTTTACAGTTCAATCCACTTCAAGAGCAGAAAGCAAAGAGAAATGAATCCACTTTTGTTGTATGTATATTGAAAAAGTGGCGTAGCACATTGGAGCGTGTCAGCGTGTTTAAACATGACTCTCACCGCATGGTCGAAGGCCACGACGTTGATAACCATGAAGTTCTTCAGGTTGTATTTGTAAGGTGTGTAGTTCCCATGCCAAGCCACCACATTGAATGGAGAGAAATCCTATGCGCAGAGCACAAAAGCAAACAAATAAGACGAGTCTGCCTGAGCAACAAACACAAAAGACTTTAAATTGAGCTTTTCACCGGGAAAAGGGAAAAATGAATAATGTCTTTGTAATCTGAAATTCCCAGAGAGAGTACATCTTGGCATAAAGAGAGAAAAAAACTGGTCGCAATGAAAAGGGTTGATTGTGAAAGAGAGAGTGCTTCTTTCATTCTTTCTTCTCTTTCATCCCCCCTGTTCTTTGTGATGCGCGGCTCCAGGTATTATGGGGTAATTGGCTTTACAATCAAACTTTCCCAAATTCTGACGCTCGCTGCGGTTCAGTTAGGGGGGAGGGAGCAGCAGTAACAGTGGGCGCAGAGATATTTCTTTGTCTTGATTGTTAAAACCGCAGCAATTTCATATAGTTTCTCTGTTCTGATAACGCCACTCCGAAAACGACATTCAACAGCAGTTCTAAAAATCAATATAGTTCATTTCAACTCAAACTCCCCCTTGAGTGACCTCCGTGCTCCTTGTGCACGTGCTCACGTACACTTCCACACATGAACAGCTAGTACACACCAACAATGAAAACGCATATGCACACACAAACGTTACACAAAGTCAATTCATACAAATGACATAACTAACACCAAGAAAGAACCTTAACCACACATGCAATTTGCAGGAGTTACCGTACAAAAAAGGCCTTTGGGAAAGCTAGTGCAGGTAATTTCTTGGACATTCATCTGTTGGTAACTCCACTACAGTCGATTAAAATTAATGGAAAATGGAGGAGAGCAAGCACACAAAACACAAACGTATTGGCCCAGTCAAGCAAATAATAAGTTAATTTGAGCAATTTCGACACGCTGCGGGGGAACAAAACAGCAGGACTAGACGGGAGCGCCAGCATCTTCCTTGAGATGAGGCTAGCATCCCCCACCTTATTTTCTTACTCCTGCAGCCTCACCCTCTTCGCTCGGGGAAGGGTGAACACCAGGAAAAGAGCCTCCACCTCTGACACCTAGCACATAACCGGCGGATACTCAAGGCAGAGGCAGCTAGATCGATGGGAAAATGTTTGTTTTGCGACAAAAACGACAGTATATTGCCCCTGTGCATTTCATACAATGAATAATAACAGTGTGGTTTGACATGGTTTCCACGGTTACAACACCCCTGACAAACTTCTCCTCCCACCTCCTCCCCGTCTCGGTAAAAAAAACCTCCTGTCAGACATTATGTGTCGATCCAATTATGCGCCCAACAGGACATTTCGGAAGGGGCGGGATCATTCCCTGAGTGAAATATGGTGAAATTAAAGCTTAAGTTGAGACAAAGCAGAGCTTCACAGGTACACTGCCTGTATCACCAGAATGCCTTCAGTAATTATGAGTGATTAAGGCTCATAAGAGAGTCAAGGTGGAAACCTGCTGCATGGATAACAGTTAGAACTTCGATATCAAATCATCTGGAATGGCAATTCATTCGGCAGAAACAGCTAATGGATCATATGCTTCACTTGGACAGGTTTCCTGTTGATCATCGTTGTGGTTCGATGGTGTTTACTGAAGCAAACACAAACCTAAATAGGCTAATAGGGCAAGTATGCCAAATGTGTCAGTGTACATGTGAGTGTACTGACACACACGCAAAAGGACATGTCACCCAAAAAAAAGCACCTGTTGGCAGGCGAAGAGCTTTCCTTGGTACTTGTTGATGACGGTGTAACCCGTGGCCACTTCGCGATCCTCGTACCAAGCGACTGGACACAGGAAATCTCTTGGGTTGGCCAGACCATTAGCTCCTGCAAAACATACATACATGGTCATACATGTGTACACACACGCACACACACACACACACACACACCCACACACACACACACACAAAACGAAGTACAGCTGAGGCTGATTGGAATGTCATTCATTTTGCAGCGGTCATAAACCAAAGTAGTGTACAAATTGAAATGTTGACCTGATGATGGCGCTAGATCAATAGTTTACAGATCACTTGAGGTTATTAAAATGAATCCCGTAGAAACATGAATATCTGTGCCAAATTCCATGGCAATCCATCCATTGGTATAATATTTCGGTCTGGACCAAAGTGGTGAACCAACTGACCTACTGACATTTCAATCTCTACGATGCTAGCTTGGCTAAAAATATGACAGATTTAGATTTAGATTTAAAAAATCAATTCAGACAACTACACCGGCAGGTGCGAGAAACAGACACAAAGGGGTTGGTGTGCTGCTCTCAAGGAAGGATGAACACACACCAACAAATTACCCTCACAAACATCGTACGAACACACACCTATGGGTCCCAGGTCAGGGAGTTCAAAATGGGCTCCATACACCTCCAGTATATAGCCTCTGGTTTCTCCAAACACATCCACACTGAAGCGCATCCCTTGCTGGACAAAACACACAAAGTGGTGGTGAAAGGGGATTTAGTGCTGTTTTGAATCACATGTGGGATGTACCGATGCTGGGGGCACTTATGGGTTCATGGACTACTGTGTTTGGGAAAACTGGCATCCTGGTGGTTTGGCTTTCTGTAGCTCGAACCTCTTTCCGCTGTTATTTACTTTTAAAGTGATGTTAGAAACTGTCTCTTTCTCAATATGGTAAGTGGGGTGTGGGGTGTGTGGGGTGTGGAGGGGGCAAACACAGACGTAGATTTCTGTGTGAAAACTGGGGAGATGAAAAACATAGACCTCACCTGGACGACACCGATTTCGTTTGGCTCGACCATTATCCTCCCAAACTCCGTGGTGATCAAGATCTCACCCTGCTGGGGGACTTGAGGAACAAACAGAGAAGAGAACATTTGAAGGAGAAGAAGGATTGAGCTATCATTGTTCTCGTGATGGTTGAAAGCGAAAACATCATCGGCCCTTTTTCTCACCAATCAGAAAGTCTCCATCTGAGTTGTTGAAGCACCTGGAACATAAGAAAAGAAAGAGAGCGAGAGAGAGAGAGAGAGAGAGCTTAGAAATGATCTTCAAAGCATAAATAAAGATGTTGTAGCTGTTTGATATGTGAAAATGCATCTTTTTGTTCGATGATCGGACACATTTGCACACAGATACATACTCACCTGTCAACCATGGAGGTGTTGCAGGTGTACACGTGGATGCCAATGCCGTCGCGAGATTTGGCATCTCCGGCACCGCAGACAGTTTGCAGACCCTGCAATCATACAGCAATCCCAAATCAGTGAGCTCTTCAATGGATCTTTAATGAAAAACTAAATAAGATGAAAAGAAAAGGGGAAACTCACAGCCACAAAGTCCACTTTCTTCTCTGTAGATGTGGGGATGGTGAACGGCAGCCATCGCAGCTGTGAGAGAAACCTCAGAGTCGATTTACTCATCGGATTTAAAGGAATTCATTGGTGCAGATAATTAAAGGCTTATTACACTTATTGGCGAGATAATTAGATTAGAAGATCATTCTCATGTTTGTACGGAAAATATGAAGCTACGGCAAGCAGCCAGTTAGCTTAGCTTAGCATAAGGAGCTAGCTAGTCACTGCTTGAGTTTGTTTCGTGTTTGTTACAGATTAAACAAACATTAGTGAGTTTTAGAGGTGCTGGTACAGCTGGATTTTGTTGCATTTTTGGCAGAGCCAGCTGTTTCCCCTTGTTTCCAGCTAAGCTAACTTGCTGTGGTTATATTTTTACTAGACTTTCATTTATTTTATTTGATTGTGAATATTACATTTAAGTTTCCTTTATATACCTGGTTAGGTTCGGGCTCCACCTCATTCCAATTCTCTGTTAGATTCCCACAGGGCACCGCAGCAAAAGGCTTATGCTTGACTGACGGCAAGATGCGGTACAACCAGCTGGAGGAAGAAAAAGAACCAACGTTAAGTCATACGCTATGTCTAAGCTCCATTCTGTCTTATAGTAAAAGAGCTCATTCAAATGTCAGGAACAGATGAATATACCTCCTCTTATTGGCTGGCCTTGGGCAGGTGAAGGCAGAGCCGGAGAGCTGCTCAGCATAGAGCCCGTAGGGACAGACCTGAGGATTGTTCTGTGGAGACAAAATGTGTGCGCACAGGTTTGTCTGAAGCTCAATCTAGTGTTTGATTTTATTCTTTTGCAGTCACATAAGCTGACTATGCATAGATTTTCATATTTTCCTGTGAAACATGGAGTCCCACCTTCTAACAAGTATTCGTGCAAATAACGTAAGCAAAAAAACAAACAAGAAAAAGCTCAACTATTGAATAAATAATCCAATGAATGAATGGCACAATGTGTTTTTTGTGGATGTGTGTGTTACCTGTCCCTCAGGTAAAGATCCAGGACAGCGAGGGTCTTCAGAAGAGAACTCGTTCCCAAAACCGCTCATGTACTGCAAGAGACATTCAACACTCAGTTAAAGTTAAAGTGAAAAATTAAAAGAAATCGCATGTAAACATCATGGGGCTTCATTGTGATGCAGGATAAATGTGTTCATGCTGGTTATAATTAAATGTGAAGGCTTGTCATTAAGGCTTGTCTTTTTGTTAATTGTTGTCATATTGATTCACATTAGATCTATGATAAAACAAACTGCAGCTATGCCAAATGTCCCCCCTCGCAGTCATCCATTATTTTTGTTATTGTGTTACAGAGAGTAATTACACTAACATCCTCCACAGTAGCCTACTTTTTGATCAATATTTCAATTATGATAGGATTATCACTCCACTATCCTTTTGCACTGGCACTGCTCATGTATTCTACACCACACAAACAGAAATCTTGGCACAATGCAAAGAAATCTTGCTGAGTCATTGTTGGTCTGCAAAAAAAACTCAGTCACAGGCATGGATGGGTTCCATATGTGCACGCTCATGTGCCTTTGGTGCATGTGAAAAAACGTGTATTTGAGTCTCTAGTTTGTTCCTCGTGAAAGGATGTTATACACAGTTGTATTTAACTCAACTAAGAGTAATAAAAAAAAACACAAGGTCCAAAACATAGCAGAAAATGTTAAAATCGCATGAACTGTCAGTCACTAGTTGAACACGTTGACATTTTAATGGCCATTACCAAAATACATGAATTCCAACTGTTTTCTTTTCTATTGATGTTCGGCTTTGCCACTGAAATACTATTGTTCTGTGAAGCTGCCGATGCGTCTCAGAACACAACTGGGCAGCTGCTGAATGCAGCACTCCGATTGGCCGGAGGCAACACCGCCCCTCAGCCAGCCACCAGGTCCGGCTCGGTTCTATTCTGGCTGTTGCATTAAAGACATTGCAGAATAGAGTAAACGCTGCCTTACCTTGAGTCCAGCCATCGTGCTGTCTTTTCATAATTTCCACGTGGCTGTTAAAAGTGTGTCAGTGGTTACAATTGAACTACCAAGTCGAACTCTTAATGCACTCCCTTCCAACACAATCCAGTGCAGGGCGCATATTTGAACTGGGTGGAAAAAGGGGGCTGGATCTATGTTCTTTCTCAATCTGGGTTTAATTCGGCCTTGACTCTTGGCTCCGTGACGCAACAGCAGGGTCTGGAAAAATACGGGGTCGGTTGGCCAAATGTGCGCAAACAAGGACAAGTGTCACCGCAGAGACAAACAAGAACCAAGATTACATCTAAAAACTGTGAGTGCATCATGCAGGTAACAAATAGGACCTATCTAAAACAGTTCACGAGGGGAGAAGGAAGGGAAGGAAAGACTGTATCGCAGGTTAGTCACAGACTGTAATCCTCCAAACACAACCTTTTAGCCTAATATTGATAAAGGGAGAAACTAGGGATGCTAGATTATCATGAGCTAGATAGTAATACAAACATGATATATTATATATAAAGCAGTCTACACATGACGGTGTAACAGACATGATATTAGTCTGTTAAAGTGACCTTCGTGGTCAAATTGTGGTGACCTCATACTGCTTGTACAAACAATGGTGTCATGCACATCCTCACGTCCTGCAAAACAAATCCATGAGTAGAGTCTTCAGTGTTTGGCTCCCAAATTTGCTGTAACATTTATTAATTTGTTGATGAGAGTTTAGTCTGAAGATGAACTGACTGTCTGAAGGAGGCTTTTAAAGGTGCTGAAACTGTGGCCATATCTAAGACGTGAAAACGCAAATTGCTCCCTAGCCAGTGTGTGGTTTGTCCTTTCTGGGCTACTGTAGAAACATGGAGGCTAGTTCTGTAAAGAGCATCTGCTCCATATGAGATAAACGGCTCATTCCAAAGTCAAGAAATTCTTATTTTCAGGTCATTATACACTAAATAAAACATACTTATAAATATCATATTCCATTTCTGCCAATACTCCTTAAAGCTACACAGTGTTCCTATAAGCGTTAACACTGGAGTCGAACGTGCCACCAACCCGAACGCTTCCCTTAAAACGAGAGTAATACACGGCATAACCTCTGCATGCGGCAGCGAGCAAGTCATTCTTTACATCAACAACAGCAGAAGGCCCCCCAAAAAGCCTATACATTACTTTACGTAAAATGTATTCGGTTCATTTCTTGAAATAGACGGTCAAACGAGGGGTACCTAATGTCCCCCGTGCAGCATGGAGCCTATCAAAAAGAATCAATTTCGCCTCTCTCAGTCTTGCCTCGCTTCCCCCCTCTTGTCTATTTCTTTTCTTTTTCGGGAGGTGTTGGGGAAGGGTAAATGATGGCAATTCTCATAGCGAGGCGCAAATAAACTCGCCGCGGCAGAAGTAACTGTTCTCCGGCGAGGCGTGCAGTCGGGCCCGGGCCCCCCGCTGGCAGCCAGTCAGGGTGCTGTGCCACAGACGAGAAAGCCCAATGGCAGGAAAATATCACATCCCAGTCTCCGGAAATTGATCTGCTCCTTGTGCGGAGAAAGAAAATGAGCGCTTTTAATTTCATTCCCCGAGTCTGATGATAGAATTCTAGAGTATTTGGGTCCAATCCGGATGGGGCCTGTGTGTTTTAAGAGAGGCAGGAATAGATGGAGACGGGAGAGAGGAGACTGTTGTTGCCTACTGACAGTTATATCTGCATGCGTAAGTGGGCCATGAATGCTTTGTTATTAGATGCCTGCTGAACTCAATGGTGTGATGGTAAATGGTACACTCACCTGGCACAGTCTATCCCCATATGCATAAACAAGCAATCTCACACACTCATGCACAGTTACAATCCTATTCTGTGATGTGACGACATCCTTCGCCTTTTCACAGTACATGCAAGTGCACAAACTTTCACAGCTTACAA
The DNA here is from genome assembly GCF_949748355.1 of Melanostigma gelatinosum. Lineage (NCBI taxonomy): Eukaryota > Metazoa > Chordata > Actinopteri > Perciformes > Zoarcidae > Melanostigma > Melanostigma gelatinosum. The sequence goes on from NC_136653.1 coordinate 11,968,839, forward strand.
TGTATATACAATTTTTAACCCCTATACTTTGATCTCCTTTAAAGGGTAATTTCACCTAAAACACACACACAAAAAACATTGTATCCCAACTACCGGTACCCTATGCGACGTCGGAGATTGTTTCGGTTTGGCGGAGGTTTTTCAGAAATGTGCCTTCAAGACTGTTGCTATACCACCTCAATAGAATGGACATGAAAGGAAGTGTGTTACTGTTCAAATCATCAAAAGAATCAATGTCCTAGTCGGGCTAGAAAGACCTCACTGTGGACTGTTGCCATTGGGATAAAGCCCATTTTGATGCTTTGAGCACCACAGACATAATTCTGCTGTGTCGGAGTGGTGGCACAAATCTCAAACACAGGAAACCTCGTGAAACGAAATCCATCTGCATGCTCTTACGGCATGTTTTTTCTTCTCGTTATTTTCGGCGAATTGATCGTTTAAGGTCCTGCACACCCCACACGGCTGTTGACAGTTATTCTGGCTAATGTGCTGGGTCTATTGTGAAGTCACCAAACTCAATGCACGAGTAAGAACTAAAAAGGTGGAACTTGTCACTTGTAACAATAGGTTCAACAAAGCTAACAGAAGGGGGAAATGTCAATCAAGCACATGATATTTGCAGGGTGTCCAGGGCCTTTTACATGACCAACACGATGGTATTATATGTGATCAAGTCAGTCCTGAGGCTTCTAGCATGCACTGCAGCTTTTGCAATGCCACCTATGCAGTTTACATTACAAGAGGTTCAAAAAAAAGAAGCTTGAAGTGGAGCCTGAGCAGTGCATTGTACTGTGTACTTTTGATTAAATTAATCAGGCAGTAGCAAGCAGCAACAACAAATTAGTGTGCTTACACACTTTCCTGCTCTTGTTTCTCTACAGCGATGACATTCTTTCGACTTCTCTTTATTCTTCTTTGAGCGGGGGGGGAAAGCAGCTGTCAGATACACTCTGTCAGACACAAAGCAAAGCAAAAAAAACCCTCTTCGCACGGTATATAGACGTGTGTCGAATCTACACAAAACATGAAATTGAGTCTTTTGTTTGCCTGCTGATACCACACAAAACTCAACCATCATTGCAAACCACATCAGCAATTTAATAAATGGCAGCAATCCGATTTGTTCTTATTGGCTACATCTCTGTAGGCTGTAGAGTTGCTATAGCGACGTAAAATAAAGGGCTCACAATGGTCATTTATTTCACCTTAACTTTTAAGTTGTCACCACCTGGCCTCGTCTTGTGTATCGCTGGGAGTTAACGGCTGTATTTGGATGTCACATCCAACAAGAAATAGCTTGGATTCTTGTATTTTGTAATTACAGTCCTGTTACTCACCATTGCGGCCTAATGTTAAATGACTCCTGACATGAGCCATCCAGCACACCACACACACACACACACACACATTTGACAGCTCCATTTAACACTGATTAGATTTGCAAGGACATGTAGCATACCCTCTCTGTCTCTCCCCGAGTGGGTTGAGTATCTCCTGAATCCTATCTATCGCCGTAATGTTATGCAAATGGTTTAATATGAAGATAAAAGACTGTTGCAGCGTGCGGCGCTCTCCTGGTTCACAGCCTCGTGTTTCCAGGACGATAGCTCTAACGAGGAGGGCACTATTTGGGAGTCATTAAATGATGGCCTTCCTGACATGCACCCGTTCACCACCACCGTCACCGCCACCCGGCTTGCGGTGGCCATTAAAGCGGCTTACACCCACACCAAGACACACGCCGCAGACGCCTTTTAGCACCAGCTCCCAGTTTCTTACACATCACAGTGTCACAGAACAGAAAATTACACTCTCCTCCCACAGAGAAAATTGCTTTGAAATTGCTTGGTTATAAAGATGTGCTTTAAAGAGAGGGGGGTGCATGCAACATAAAAAAGGACACACACAAACACAATTACTTAAGCACACTGAGGACAATTCTTACAAGTTAATCAGAGGATTTACCAATTATTGATGTCAAAAGGATTGTGTTGTGTATCTGTGTGTGGCTTACGCGCATGTACTGCATGCCTTTGTCTTTGCATTTAAGGTATTTAGTGCGACTGAGTCGCCGCTTTCCACACGGCCACAGACGAGTCATTAAACAAAAGAAGACGTGGAAATAGCCCACGGACAGTGGGGCCGATGTGAGAGAACACAGTGTAATGCACCGCCGCAGGGACACGAGTGGAGGATTGAAGACAACAAGGTGAAAGGTGTGTCAGCATCAAGAGACAAGAGAGGCGTGGCGGAGATAAAAGGGAGAAAACACAAAGTGGAAAATAGTAGAGAAGACAGAAAGAAGGAGAGAGAAAAAAGATGCAAGCCGAGTCAGAGAGGACAAGGAAGGAGACGAGTGGAGGACATGTTTTTGTGATTTGTCCCCTTAGTGGGTCTCCTCGGTTAAAGAGAGCAAAATGACACCTGTAGCAAAAACATGTCCAGAGCTCTATGTTGTCCTACTAAGCCAAAATGCAGTAACCAAATGTTATGTTCAAAATTGAATAAAGCCTCCATCAAAGAAATGTCTCGTTTCTGTGAAAGTAGCTTTTTAAATTTGCAGTAATTACAAGACTGAGCTAAAAACCAAGGGAGCCGCACTCTGGTTTGTTCATCTGTGGGCTTTGTCACACTTACTGCACACGGAAAGACAGCTGAAAGCCACAGAGCTGTTTTTTCTACATTTATGAAAGATAACTGTCCATTTATTTTGATCGTATCGACCCAGTAGTAGAGGTGAAATGCTGCCCCCTATTTGTTTGGAGCATGTTTCCAGGTATTACACATTGCCACTTAAAGATTACCAAACAGCAGGGTGCAGTGTCTGCATTTTTTTGGGTTATTGTTCAGGTGTAATGACTTCCTCTGTGAAATAATCAGATTAAATGAAGGTACTAAAACCTTTGAACAGCCAGCCTTTGTAGGATGGGAAATTGCTTATAAATGCCAATAATGCCAACTGTATTTATGGTTCATAAATGAGAGACGGCGCAGTACCAGTTGGAGATGCTGATGTTAAGCTATGGTCACTGCAATAATGGTGGTATCCCCACCATGCAAGCATCCAAAAACCAAGCAAAAACCCAGCACTGAGTTGTGAATATGTAGCCATGGTTCAATATATTTGTATTCACCTCCGCAACCCGTTACCCTCTGGAGAGGAGCTATGTAGTGGCACGCTGTAGTTAACATGAAGCGCCCTGTGAGCAGGTAATGAGGCGAACTGAGCCACAAATTTCCAGCGATAGGATATTCTGTCACACTGTCTGTGGACCTCGGGGGCCCAGCAACACATCAGCCACCTCATCTCAAATAGAATTAGCTCCCTGGACAGAAGCAAAATGACAGTGGCAGGCAGCGTAGTGGCATAGGGGTGCTGTTGGTGTTTTCCTTGCAGGGGAAGCAAAGGGCAGGAGTGTGCATCAGTCCAGACACTTAGTGTGGTGCCAGTTATACCATTCACCCCTCCCTCTGGAGTGTGTGGACAGGTAGTGAGGATGCCTCTTCTAAATCTGCAGTTTAGCTGGGTAGTTCTGAGGTGTGGTGCGAGATGTGAAGAGGGAAACTTGAGGTGAATGGTCTTCGGACAAGGAATGAGTGTGTTCAACGGCAGACAACGAGGAGGGTGTGTTTATATCTGTGTGGTTTTCTGTGTCCAAGTGTGTGACTGATCTTATATCGGTCCGAGGATGCTTGTGTGCGAGTGTGCACGTCTCTTGACGCCGTGTATGTATGTGTGTACGTGCGTTTGTCCCCCAGCACCATCATTAGGTCGTAGGCAGTCCCAGCGTTGGGGGTGTAGCTTGGCTGCTCCTGCGGCCTCTCGGGCCAATTTAGGGGGAGAAAAGCACTTCGATCCTGGCCTGCAAGTCTGAGGGTCCCCAGCGGGAGGCAGCGCAGCCCTGCAATCTCTATTGGATTTAGACCTTTCCCATCTACAGGCCCCACACACCCCACAGAGAGGAAGTCTCGGCTGCACTCTCTGTCCCCCTAAGACAATATGTTATAATACACACATGAGTACACACACACTCAGAAGCACACAGACCTAGTCTGTTCAAGGCACACTCCCCCCACACCAAGGAAGTTATAACGGCACACTTTCCGTCCCTGTGGGAGTTGCACCGGGGTCAAGCTATACTGAGATTTATGAGAGAGACAGACAGACAGATCTAAGCTATTGACACAGTGAGTTATTTGAGGCTGACCATTGTTTCTCCCGTGGAAAATATTGTTCACATTTATAAAGGCCAGGATGTAAAATGCATTTTTTTTTATTTTTGGTATCACATTAAAGCAAGAAAAAAAAAGAATTTACATAAAACTCAGACAAGGTCAGGGAGAAACGAGGTTCTTAATTTAGTCTAATCAACTGTCATTTGCATCGCGCCATTTGCGCAAGGTATTGCCACTAACTGAATAAATGGACTTCTTCAGACTCGAGGGGGGGCACTCCGGTTTTGATAAGCTGGCAACATAACTGATTTGCATATATTACTTTGATTATCTCATTACTAGGATGATTCTTGCGGAATTTTTGACACTCGCGCAATCGAATTAAAATGAAGGCACGCAATCAATAAAAGGGCAATGCGGCTGTGAAAACACACTGCACCCCAGGTTTGTATGGTCAACTAGCGACGATGGTGACGGTTATGATGGTGGCGATGATGGTCATGATGATGATGGTCATGATGACCTCTTCAGCTCACGAGCTCCTGGACTCCGTAGTGGGTTGGCGAGAGTCTCGCGCTCTTGATTTCTGTGATCAAGGCAGTAATCAGTGGAGACAATGGGGGCCGTGGAATTGCTGCTCTCGTGCGGGTGACCTATCCACCCGCCATGAATCTAAGAGCGGCCCGCAGGCGGCTCATGTTCTCGCAATCGATAATAGCGCTCACATCTTTCCTCCGACTCCAACCCATTTGTGGCACGATGAAATCATGCGTAAAGACGCGCACGCCTGCGATAATTTTGCCAAGTATCCCCAATAACCTGGTACACTGTCGGCAACGGGCGTGAAGGCCATCAATTCAGCTGACCTCCAAGAAGGTTACAAGCAGCCATCATCTGTCACCAACACCTTCGAACCTTGCCTCGTGAGCGATGTTAAACATAAAATGTGTCTTTTGGGTGTGATTCTATGTGGCTTAACATTCTGCATGACTTTCTTTGTGTTTCTTATGACAAGTGGCTGATTTGTTGCCACACACAATTTGGAGACTCCTTCTCCCCTCTTCCAACAGACACTCACTCGTCTGCACACTAACCGGGTGCAAAGCGTCCACGTTTTATATTCGTGATGTAAATAATTATAGGCCTGGAAATTGATTTCCTTACGACCTTCTCCAGCAAACGAGGCCTCCGAAATCCCCCTCCCCCCCTCCCCAAAAGAAAGCTACTTCTGTTGAAGCATTAAGTCATTAATTATTTTCCTTACATAAGGACAAATTATCGAGTCAGTTGAACGAAATTAGAACCCTTTGTTTCTGATCAGACCGCATTACCGCTGGAAATTACGGATGATGGCGTGCGCGCTCGCCTTTGTTGTTTCGATCATCGCCTGTCGCTCTGAACTCGCGCTAACAAAGTCATTAAATTGACTCCCTCTCGCTCTCATTATGCGGGCTGTTAATAACCGCTAATTAACTTTGCTTACGCGCGCCTTAAAAGCCCCCCACCCCTCCCAACACACTCTCTCTTCCTCTCTCGCTCTCCTTCCTTTCCCTTCTTGGCCTCTCGAGCAGAGCAAGTGTTCAATTATGTCAGAGCGCGAGGCGCTGGATAGAGGATGAGGCGTTGTCACCAAGGCCACGAGCCAAATGATGCACGTTAGGGACCAGTATTTGCACATGTTGCATACCGAGACTTACTTGTGGTATGAAAGAAAACTGATAGCTATACATGTAGGATACATGGGTGTGGGGGTTCAACTTTCATTGTAAGAAGTTGTTCTTTTGTGCAATGAGGAGGCACAACCATAGAGTTTTATCAGAACATGTTTAGATTATGACTTAGCAGTTAAGAGACGTTTTCTATTCCATCCAGGAGATGGCGCCAGCTGAATGACCCGCAAGGCAAAGCACAATCTTGCTGGTCTTAAACGATGGACCTCAGTGTCACTTCCGTGGCCTTCAGCCGAGAGGACGACACCTGTGATGAAAGAGAGCAGAGATAGCCTGCATCACATAGGAGAGAGCTGTTACAATGTATGTACTCATGGCATGTTTAACATACGCAAAGCCTCCCTCTGACTTGAATATGTTAAAATAAAATGGGCAAGGTGCATGACACCTGTCAGTCAGAAAGGCCTGCGGACCAACACAAAGTAGTATCTGAGCTTTACACGAACAGAAAGCACGAAACCTGTTTTTTTCTCCCATTGGATGATCAAGTTAGGATGCTATGCAAATACAGGGGAGGCGGCGGTGAAGTGATGCGGAAACGGAAGGCGGCCTCTCTCCGCCATCTCTTCACCTGCACGTCAAATAGACGGAAAATTGAAAACGTGAAAATTGCGCTCAGTATATTCCGTCCCCCTCTAATGTATGCGCGTAATTAGTGCGTTTAAACAAAGCGCGGATGTCCTGCTGGCTGAAATAGCGGCTGACATCTCTTTTTCCACAGGGTTAATAACAGTGTGCGGATAAATGAATCAAATTGTGGCCCCCAAATTACAGAGCGACTCTAAATACCCGTCTGTATTACGCGCGTCTGTTTGTGAACGCGCGGGGAAAGGCATAACATTTTATATTGTTATTACACTCATTACATTGATTTGCGTGCAAATAGACAAGCTGGGAAGTTTGTGACACCGAAAAGTTGCGGATGGATTGAATCTGACACCGTTCGCGTATAGTGTCAATGTGTAGTGCATCTGCGTATTGGTTACTTTAAATGCAGACGAGAACTCAATAATACTATTGACTCTGTATCGTGTGTTAGACTGAGAGACAAAAAGGTTAATTACAAATGCACTATTGCAGGTAGCATCAGTACTGGTTATATTTTTGTGAGGCTGTTGAATAAAAAAGAAGTAGTCGAAAACTCAGGTAGATGGTTTACCTGCACTAAATCTAAGCGCCTGCACCTTAACTAAACAGATCAATGGCGCTCTTATTCCAGTTTCAATCACAAAAGGGTCATACAGCTATCGCTTAAAAATAGATAAAAGAGAAAAAAAGGAATAACTTGTGCAATTTTCTGGACATGTAGTTTATTGTTATTTTTCGTTTGCTGCGATGCTCTAGAACAGGGGTCTCAAACTCATTTTCACTCCGGGCCACATCAGCATCACGGTCGCCCTCAAAGGGCCGGTTGTAAATGTAAGACTGTGTAAATGTAACTACTCCTAACATATTGGTAAATAACTGTCTCTGCATTTGATTATTGTTTATTCAAGTGTAAAAATATTGTACATGCAGTTATATAACTGTAAACATATATTTAAGCACATTTCTGTTCTTATAACATAAATCCTTTTAATTTAGGGTTAGGTAAGACACCCACATTACTCTATCAAAGATCAAACTATTACAGAAAATATCAAAGACAAATATCAAACAAGTTATACAATAACTTTGTTCAAAGCTTAAAATCCTTTCAAGGGTGCGTTTGCACAATCCGACATGAAGTATTTCATGTGTTTTTAAAGCCACGTTTGAAGTAGTCTTCAATGTACTCACAATACATTTCCATGTCAAATGTACAGTAACCAGCCAAAGAGCTGCTTCTGTGTTTAAGTATCTCATCTTTATGACTTTCTATCTGAGAATTATGACTTTCTATCATAGTTATGACTTTCTATCTCATAACTTCGACTTTCCATCTCATAATTTCGACTATGGGGATATTTTTATTATCAAGTCGAACTTAAAAAAAAAAAAAAAAAATGTACTTCTTTTTTTTTTTTTCTTTTTTTTTTTGCTGGCGGATTCGCGGGCCACATAAAATGACGTGGCGGGGCGGATTCGGCCCGCGGGCCGGGAGTTTGAGACCCCTGCTCTAGAAGAAGAAGGGAAGAGAGAGAGAGAGAGAAAATTGCAGCTTGCTGAAGTTTTTGGATTGAATTCTGAAAATGATCCTTTTAACAGTGATGGGTTCTGAGGCGAGGATAAGGGTCATGCCATTCACAGCGGGTTAAATAGACTTTCATTTAAAATTACATTCTCGATCCATCTCTCCCCCCCCCCCTCTCTTCAGCGGAGTCCCTGCGTGCCAACCCGGCTCCCCGTGCAGCGTCTCATCACCCTCACTTTTTTAAGTCAATCCACAACTCCAGCAGAGAGCAGGCAATTGAAGGGAGAGTAAGAAAAAGACTGACAGAGTGAGAGAGACAGAGTGACAGAGACAGGCAGATTTTAATCATATGAGGCGAATGCTTGTTTTTATACTATCAAAACACAATATCTTCCAAATGAAACAACCTCAAACACTGTTCGGCAAAATCCAGATCCCAATGATATTCTATGTCTGTCATCGCAGGTGCTCTGAGGTGGAACACAAACTCCGCGCCAGATTTTTTTTTTATCTTGGCACAAGGATTCTGAGTTTGTGTTTTATAGGCCTACAAAAAAAAACAATTTAGCTCATCGTGGTTATATATCATCAGATTAAACACAGGCCTATTTATTGTCAATATTTTCGTTTATTATTACAACACGTCTATAAAACCACAAACATTTTAAAATAATCTACACAATGCAATATTGTGTCTTATAAAGATTGTATTATCTCGATTACTACTGATTTCTAATCGTTTAAAAGGAATGTCAATAACATAAAATAAAAGTGTGCCAATAAAATATATTGGGACCCTCAGGGAATTGTTAAAGGGGGTTATACTTAAACTTCAAACAATTGAGAGCAATATTAACAGTTATAGATGTTAGCACTTTACTGTAATTATTAAATACTATTATTTACGGTTTCGTAGGCCTGTCTGTACAGGGCTATACAGAATAGGCATTTTTCACAGCAGACATGTTGACAGTGAGCCAGCATGCACAATGTCAGGACCCTGAAACTATCTAAATGATTCAGCTATCATTCATGTTATTATTTAGGCTTGTGTTTTTCCTACTGTGACACGTTAAAATGCAATGAAAGCCTATTGTGAACTTGTGTTAGGCCTATACTCTTCACCAACAGTCATTGTGCTGATTATTGTGGTTGCTACATTGTTGCATTTAATGTATTAAAACACACCTGTGCTTAGTTGCAACACTGTTGCCATGTCTGCCAAAAACACCCTTGCTTTATCAAATAATTGCATTTAAAATAAATGTGATTTTTGCTGGCCCCTCTACATAATCTTCTAATTAAATGTAATCCGTTACCACTCTGACACAAGCTTTTGTTACATTATCTGCTGAGTTCGTTCCGTGGAGGAAAAGCACTCCATGTCAGGTTTTGTTGCCTTGCCTCAAATTAACTTCAATCGTAAAATATATAAAGCAGCCTCTGCGCCGTCTCTCTCTTTACATGCACACATACGAGCCAATCAGGCGGGCTATAGCAGCCTCCACGTATGCTGAGTGAGCGCGCGGAGCAGAGAAGCGCCTGGCAGACCGGAGCTCAGCGCGAGGCAGCCAAACCGCTGTCTGTCATTAGCTGGGTGTGTGACACGGGAGTGACAGAGAAGAGAGAGAGAGAGAGAGAGAGAGAGGGCGAGAGCGATAGAGAGAGCGAGAGAGAGAGGGAGGAGGAGTGAACGGTCCCGGTTCAAACAGACACCGGCCTGAGACGTAAGAAGAAGAAGAAGAAGAAGAAGGAGAGAGCACCGGACTCAGAGAGAGAGAGCGAGAGAGAGCGAGAGAGTGGAGAGAGCGAGAGAGTGGGAGACTGACAGGCGTCACTGAAACTAGATGAACCGAAGAGTCGATATGAGCGGTCAGTTTGAGGAAGATATCCACGACCGGGGCGAGAGGAAGAGCAGTAAATCCCCGACGCTGCTCTCCTCTTACTGCATAGACAGCATTCTGGGCCGCCGGAGTCCCTGTAAGGTCAGACTGATAGGGGCGCAAAGTTTGACGGGTCTGCCCGGCAGAGTGGAGCTCGACAAAACGCCTGACAGTAAGTTTGTCTTTCAGCTGAATTTAAAAAAGATAGCCTACATTGGTTCATGTTGAGTGTTGTAGGGGCTGAACATGTAACAAATTAGCTAGTTTTATGTTGGAAGTCTGGAGTTAATGCGTCAACAAAAGTTGTTTTTAATGTAGACTGCAAGTCAGCACGTTTGGCTATAGGCCTACATAAAAAATAACTTTATGAAGAGGGAGATGTTTTCCTTGCTTGTTCGCTGCCATTTTTGTTATTCGTTATGACATATTGACACGCTTCCTTCTCAGGGCCAACGAAAGACCCCCTTTCTCTGAGCGCCGACATGCACCTGCCACCTAAGCTCCGCCGGCTGTACGGAGCCGGGGGGAAGTACCTCCACGAGCACGCGGAGACGCTGGAGAGGGAGCGGCTCCAAGCCGGCGACAACCTCAAAATCAGCCACGCGCCGCAGGTGAGCATCAGCCGCAGCAAGTCCTACCGGGAGAACGCGTCGCTGAACCGGGGAGAGGGCGACCAGAGCCCCGGGGAGGGCTCGGAAGACGGCAGCCTGGGACTGGTGGATCTCGGCCCGTTGAAGTTCGAGGAGGACGCGGGGAAGGAGGAGGAGATGAGCAGCGGGGACGCGGCTGCGCTGTCCCCGAAGGACGAGGAGAGGGAGAGCTTGAACGCCGGGGATGGGGACGTGAGGGACGGGGAGGACAGCGTGTGTCTGTCGGCGGGCAGTGACTCGGAGGAAGGAATGCTGAAACGGAAGCAGAGAAGATACAGGACTACCTTCACCAGTTACCAGCTGGAGGAGCTGGAGAGGGCTTTCCAGAAGACACACTACCCAGACGTCTTCACCAGGTAAGAACATTTTAATCTGCATTGTTTTTAAGTCTGAAAAAAAAATGCTGTGAAATTCTAAAATGTTGTGTTCCCTAAAATTACTTTGATTAATATTAGTATTATAAAAATTCTGCATTATATAAATTTACAAATTTAAAACGCTAAAAAATAGAATTTAAATTGACGTGCATTAAACGTTTACAATACACTAGTCTACAAGAATTGTCTTGTATTTAATATTACTATTATTATAATTATTATTATGGCTATACGTTTCAAATCAAAGAATTAAAACACAAAACATTCAACGTGTTCTCTTAACATTCCACGCATGAAGGTTATAATTAAATCCATTTATTTTTAAATAAACATATTCCAATACAATTTTACTATAATTTTCCCAGAAATTCCACACGATTTTAACTCGACACTGTGCGGGACCACACCTCATAAAATGCACCGACAAAACCCGCGCGCTGAACAAGTGGCCACAATAGGCCCGCACGTGCTAACAACGGGGACGTTTTGTTACCTGTTATTGTCAGGAGGACCAATTAACCGGTGCGGCTTACCCGCTGGACATGATACTGAATACAGTCTGCAAAAAATGAATAATAACTCAGGGCCTGACCTGCCCAAGGGCATGTTTTCTTTTTTTTACATGCACGCTCTAACAGTAGAGCTTTTTAATATGGGTTTCATCAGGGTTTTATGCTGGTATTGCTTCAGATACATAGAGTTATATTATTCATATATTTTATTATTTAGGAATTTTATATCTAAAACCAAATATAACCTATAAATAAAATGTCATACCTCTTTCTGCCCAATAAAGATTTGGATGATTGATTAATCCGCGTTTTATGCTTCAGCTTTTCTGACACAACAACCTTCGATTTTAGTTACCATTGACTATTCATATTTTCCAATCGATTTACTTTAAGGCGACTTGTTGGTCTAATATACACTGCAAGCCCACGCTGCAGCTGAAGGGAGCGTCAATTGCTTTGTGGCAGGCTAGTTTAGATGTCATTATTTCCACCATTATGTTGTTACAGTGACAGGCCTGTGCTCAGGGAAATCTAACAATCACCAGGCCTATTTCCATCCGTGACAGGGAAAATAGAATATGGCCACGGCGTCTTTCTGCAGTCCAACATAAAAATAAAATAAAAATCCTCCCTATTTTCGGTCGTCTTTTGTTGACAGTGAACAACAGGAGGGGACACAACAGCAATTCTACGATTCTTTCCAAACAGCGGCCTGTAACCTTGAATATTTTCCGTCTCTCTGCCTCTTTCTCTTTCTTTATCTAAATATTGTTTTCAGAGAAGAGCTCGCGATGCGTCTGGATCTTACCGAGGCCCGTGTTCAAGTAAGTGGCTCTCTTGTTTATCTTTATCGGAAAAGAAACGCTTGTGACTTGTAAATCAAATAGAGGGAGGAAAGAAAAAAAGAAGCTGCATCTCCGAATGTTTTATGTCCTCTATGCCCCATGGAACACAGTGATGGATAATAACCGGTGATATGCGTCACTGATTGAGGATCAGCGATTACGGGCCAATTTGAGGCAGTAATTTATATAACAGTAAAAAATAAAATAAAGTGTTAAATGGCCCCAGTCGCTGCGTAGGGGAAGGTCTTTCCTGTTATTGAATGTTATTACGCGTTTTAGTGGCAATTAAGCCGACGCTGGCGATTCATAAAAAACTCACTTAGTGCAGGAGCAAACACTGTGTGTGTTCCTGGACCGAGATGGTGTTTGGATTCCCATCAGAGGGGACGGAGAGGGGGGCGAGGCCGAGATGTGTGCGCGAGTAAAAAGATGCGAGTAGAGAGAGAGGGGGAGGAGGGGGCGAGAGAGAGAGAGAGAGGGGAGGGATAATGCTGTTTGATTTCCCATTATGTGATTGCAATAGACCTGCATTGATCCGATGCTTTGCACTTGGGAGCGAATGAGAGACCATTAAAGGTGTTTGCTCCCCCCCCCCCCTCTCTCTCGCTCTCTCACACCACACTCTCCCTCCCTCTCTTTCTACTTCGCCTCGCACTGAAAGCGTGGCTTGCATTTCGAAAGCCCGGGCTCATAACCAGAGAGACAGTTCAAACACGGTGGAAGCCCCGGGAGGTTATGGCCGACGGTAAAACAACAGATGTCTCTTTAGGGGGCCGTAGGTGAACAAATCACTTAACGGGCGCCATCAGGAGGTGATAAAAACTCATAAATTCCCGAGGGGCTGTGTAATGCCAAACAGCCCTCTGGGAATAATGTGCGTGTGTGTGTGTGTGTGTGCGCGCGCGCGCGCGCGCAGTCCCCGTCGCTCAAGCCAGCTCGTTCAATCACTTTGCTCATGTTGACATTTTGCTCATTGTGGGAGCCCCGTGCTTCTGCAGTGTAAACGGGGCTCCAGTGGATGCGTGGGAAAGTTAAATACTCTGGATGGAAGTCACTCATTCTACGTCTCTTAAGAATTTAATTTAAAGCGCATTAATTGTTATTGGAGCCGGTTCAGCGGTAATTTTCTGGCATCTTTTGTTAACACCGCTCTTAATGACCCCCCCCCCCCCCAAACACACACACACACCCTGTAGCCCGTCTACAGGGACAGGGGGTTTAATTACACAAAGCAGATTTAAGACACTGTGAGCGGTAGGGTTTACCTCGCGTGTAATTACGGTACCGTTGACTTTCCGCCTATTGGCCACCACCTGAAGTAGACAACTATAAGACCACACTGACACAGCATTCAATGGAGTCTAGTCATGTTAATTACAATGACACATTGCTGGAAGCAGGACAGGGAGTTATGGTTTGCAGTATTTATAGCGTGAAAGTCATATTGAGATATGTAAGGGGTCTTTAAAGGCCTTGTCATGGAGCAAAAAATGGCCCATTTATGTATTGAGACAGCTGTTTTATTTGAATTGTTTTAACAACATGCAAACTGAACCTATCTTCCCAGAGTTAACATGTATTTACTGCCTTTGTTGTTTTCCTTCTTCCTGAGGAAACTGAATTAAGGGAAATGACATAAGATCTCTGCGCATACTAATCTGTGATCACCTCTGTCTACTCTTTAGGTGTGGTTTCAGAACCGCAGGGCCAAGTGGAGGAAGCGCGAGAAGGCCGGGGTGCAGGCCCACCCGTCAGGCATGCCGTTCCCAGGCTCCCTGTCAGCGGGCCACCCTCTCAGCCACTACCTGGACGGGGGGCCCTTCCCTCCTCACCACCACCCGTCCCTCGAGTCCGCCTGGACAGCTGCTGCAGCTGCAGCCGCCGCCTTCCCGGGCCTGGCCCCCCAACACCACAACGGCTCCGCTCCGCCACTGGCCACCCCCCTCGGTCTGGGCACTTTCCTGGGCACGGCTGCCATGTTTCGCCACCCCGCCTTCATTGGACCCACTTTTGGCAGGTAAGCTTCACCCATGCACAGAGCTCCCTTGGACCTGATATACTTTCTTTTCACTTCTTTACACCAGAACCCACCAACCTATAACTTAGAAGCAATGACCGCCACTTTGCAAAAATGCACAGCAGCAACCGAGCTATAATAACCTGCAACCCATCATGCACCTCTAATGACTGCCGGTTACAGTAACCCTCAGTCACACGGCATTACGGTGCATCTCAGTGTCTGATTATGAATATGTTACACTGTTAACCATTCACAGTGGCGCGTAATCACTCTGTCAACTGTCCTAATAAATTAACAAAACGCGTGATGCTGCAAGACAAGCTGTGAAGAGGTGTGACACGCCGCACACTCCATATGCCACAATTAGCTTCTCATTTGCTTTCATCCTCTCCATTATACAGCACTGGTAACCTTGTTCTCTCCATGCTTTCTGTATATATTGAAGAAGCTATTGAAGTTTAAGACAACTGAAGCCAAAATCAGGGGAAATAAATACATCTGAGGGACGTTGAAAAAGTCTTAATTAAGAAGCAGCGTTGCTGTTTTACAGACAGCTTTTGAAGACTGCTCTTGAATTAGCACAGAGATATTTGTTCCTGGAAAATAAGACGTCTATACCATCTTGCAATGGATAATTGAAATTTGAACACTGACAAACCTATTCAGCATCTATAAATGTTATAGACTGACATTTCTGTGTTCTTACAGGCTCTTCTCCAGTATGGGTCACCTCTCCAGTGCTTCCACCGCTGCAGCTCTCCTCCGTCAGCCCGCCCCTCCTGTAGAGAACCCCTCCCACGCGGGCCCAGTCCTCCCTGACCCTTCCTCCTCCCCCTCATCCGCAGCGGACCGCAGGGCCTCCAGTATCGCCGCGCTGCGCCTCAAGGCCAAGGAACACTCGGCTCAGCTCACCCAGCTGAACATCCTGCCTACCGGAGCCTCAGGGAAGGAGGTGTGCTGAACACACAACACCAGCTCTAGGCCTCCCCGTCCCACGTCCCATTCCATGACACCCTCGCCCCCCCCCCCCCCCTCCTAAAAACCCATTCATACCTCTGGAGGCTGATGTCCTGATGTCCCCTTGTCCAACCGTCCCTGTTACCTCATGTTTCCCCAACAAAATAGCACGACCAAATTCAAAAGAGCACTGGTTAAAAAAAGGCTTTGTGTGTGTGTGTGTGTGGTGATTACAGCTATAGTTAGACTCCATACACACACCTTTCTCAATTACAGTCCAGCAACTTCAATATGTTCAAGTTTTTCACTAAAAGAGCAATTACAATACTTTATGACAGCTGAAAAGATGACATTTATTTCTTCACACTGACTATAAATGAAATATGAATCTGGCTCCATATTAATCACACAGAGTATCACATAGTATGTGTATACGACTGCGTGCCACACGCATACACAGCAAAATACTAAATACACACAGTGCCAGTGGTAGAATGTAACAAAGTACATTTACTCAAGTGCTGTATTTGAGGTACTTGCAATGTAGTATTTCCATTTGATGCTTTTTTACTTCACTACATTTCAGATTTGTACTCTACATTGCATTCTGGATTTTACATGCAAAACACATGAAATTATAAAATAGTATTGAGCAACCAAATAGTATTTAAAAAAAAAGTTAAAACTAGATTCACCTGATCAACTTCAACTGTAACAATGCATTAATTAAAAATAATTCTGTAATATATGGCAGTATCACCCACAGGGGACATTCGTTTATGCATTGAACTTTTACAGTACACATTGCTTATAATGTTTCTGTATTTTAAATTGAGTCAAATTAATTTCACTTGAAACAGAGTATTGAAAAATAATTTGTCTACTTTGACTGAAGTATAGGATCTGTCATGGCGCGCACACACACACGGAAAGCTGAAGAACCACAGGGGAACCCGGACTTTTAGAAAGGATTCTTGTGCTACTTCAAATGTGGACAACTCGAGTGCTCGTCACTGCTTAATCTGTATGCATCGATGTGGGCTGAGCCAGTCTGCGTCTATAATAAAGGCGAGTTGGAGGAGGTCCACCCCCCCCCCCCCCAGAACCAAAGGAAAACTGTCCATAGACCTTCCATAGCCTTCTCTACAAGCCTGACTCCTCTCCACTGCTCGCCTGTCCAGCAGTCACACTCAGCAGCACCACTGGACATGTACGTGTTTGAAATCTCTGAATCAAACCAGAGTGACTTGCGGTGGTTTCCAGCGCCAGATTTATGTAAATTTGCTGCAATTTGAGATTCCCGTTCCCTTTGATTATCACAGCAGTGCTAGCTTCTGCTGAGTCTGACTCCGGGACACGCGAGCAAAGTAGAGATCCGAGATGTGTCTCTTATGACCTAACTGTGTGGAAGAAAAACTGTACATATTGTGTAAAAAGGAGGGAAAAAAAGTACCACAGAAAAGGATGATTTTCAAAACAAGGTCGTGTAAATTTCAAGAGCCAGTGTTTTGATAATTTGCACTCGGTGTAGTGTTTAATGAATGTCGCCCTGTGTAGAATTCCACATGTGTTTATGAATTATTAGGATTTTTAGATCATTATTTATGTCAAAACTTTCCCCAGAGGACTTGAGTGAAGGACCGTTTTGTTTTTTTCTTATTAAGTGATTGTACGTTTCCTGGTTCAATAATGCTAATTTGAATAAATTACATTGGTGAAATGAGTTATCTTTATTTCAAATTCCTTTAGGACTGACGTAGGCCTACACCAGGGAAAAAGAAACAATGTTAAATAGAATATTATAGAACTATTAATAAAAGGTGTTATGAAGAAAATGTGTTTTCTGTCTTTGAAGAATTCTTTTTTTTGCATGATACAAACTCTTAAGCGATTCATGTACCTGTTTTTAATAAATCATAATGAATACTAATCGTTGACTAAAACTAGTCTACTGGAATGTCAAATGAATACATCCGACTTCAGTAACAGGTTGTTCCAAAACGCCTGCTGAGGAGGATGAAAACATTTTGTTCACAGAGGAACTTATCGCTGCAGAGAGCAGATATAGAGAGGGACTCCTGCACCTAAATCACAGAAACTCTATTAGGTGTGTAATCCAGCGCGCTGCGTGCGTCTGTCCTCTTCAGCGGAGTTGACAAAATACTGACCATATATTCATGAGCCTAATCCCCAACATGTGAAACGCGCGACAAAGGCGAGGGGTTTTCAATTAGATCGCCCACTCTATCTGAGGAGGGGGGGGGGGCTGCCACAAAACTTCCTTTAAACCCCTTTAAAGGCGCTAAATTGGTTTTAACATCTGTAATGCCATGTCGATGAAAGAGAGTCTCCTTTGTCATTAATGAAGTAACAAACCACTTCATCAAACGGCTTTCACACACACACACACACACACACACACACACACACACACACACACACACACACACACACACACACACACACACACACACCTCGTAGAGTTAATTCCCCCCCCCCCCCCCATTGGATCTCACCACTAATGCAGGACTATTACAGCAATCAATGGTTATTCTCCTCCGTTTGACCCATCTGTGGTGCTCGACCAAATCGCGTGAAATTACCCCGCGGATTAATGTAGTCCCCTCGTTTTATTGTCTACATCTGTGAAAGCCCCTCCTCTTATTCCTTCAGCGGTCTTGTTGAACATGTCTGCGGGTCCTATTACCTGTTAATCACTCAATTTAGTCCAAACAAGCAGGAATTAGATCCGATAAGGGAGTGATGGAGGGAAATTTCGGCACATTTATTTATTCTAATACACGCACGCGCATCCCTCACAGCCTCACACAGCTGCATAACGCAGCAAAAAAAAAAAAGGAAAGATAAAAACCAATTTCCCCCCGAGCGCCTAAACCATCCACGATGTGTGAGCTCCATGTTTTTTTTTTTCTTCTTCAAATTCTTATTCTTTAGCTCAAGCCCAGTGGAGCGAGTGGGTTTTTTCTCCCCTTGTATGGCCCTATAGGGTTTTGATGAGATGGTCCGGGGGAGTTGTAATCTTATTGTGAATATAACTAATGAATGGCAAACCAATTTGTCCCTAATATTTGGGGAATGCCGGGAGGCGGATGACCCGCTGGGAGAGAGGCTTAAAACTTTCTTTGCAGCGCAAAAAAAGGCGAGAAAATGGAAATGCTGTCGCAGGGCAATGGCTCCGATTTATAAAGTCACACTTGTTGGATGTGTGCTCTTTCATTCAAGACAGGCCTGCCCTTAGGCTTAGACCACGAGGCTTCATGAATGATCACCATAATGAATGTTGCTATATGGAAAAAATTGATAAATACAGTCCAATCGTGTGGTGTTTTCTCGCAAATTGGGCTGCAAGAAGAAGAAGAAATCGACACGATTTGGTGGATTGTGTTCACGCGCAGGGCGTTAATGCTTCTCCCGCCTCTCGCAGGTTAATCCAGGTGGCCGGAAATAAATGTCTGACATCGTCGTGCCCATTTTCATCACCGCCACCCCCCTCCCTCCCCCCGTCTCCTTGTCCCGGCTGTCGGACTTGATTTGGCCCGTGATTTGGATTCTCCCGGGCCTCGTTTCTCCCACCACGACCCTGCCTGCAGAGAATAGGCCCAATCACTCCACAGCCTCGGCCGGATCAGTCCTCACTCAGTCCCCGGGAGAGGAGCTCTAAAAGGCGCTTTGATGAACAGCCCCCCCCCCCCCCCCCCCCCAGTCCTCACCTCCCCTCCTCCCCCCTCAGGCGGAGAACCGGCCCCGATTGAAAGACCTGAATAGCAGGGCCATGGCACTCCGCATCGCCCCTTAATTCCCCGTCTCTCTTGCTCTCATCCAATTAGCTCAGTGTATTAAGCGGTTTATCGTCTCATAACCGCCCTTTCAGCTCCAACAAGGGGGACACTTTGCAATGGGACCGGCTCTCCTTTTGACACCCTCTCTGGTGCTTGTATGTTCCACCGCGCTATGAATAACGGGGACAGAATAGAGGACTAATTCCCTCATCAAAGCACTACCTTGTCCATCGCTGGTCAAAACGACAAGCAATAAAGCTTAACGCCACAATACAATGGGACTTGTTCGACCTTATTAGCTTAGCTGGGTCGAATTAATGCAGGGACTCTTATTTGGCTGAGTTTGCTCCAAACCCGGGAGGACAAAACGGGGCCCTCACTTAAACCTGCAGCCCGGTGGTGGGGAATAGCAGGCCTGGGTGCACATCTCCTGTGGGCTGCGGATGATTAAATACCACCCCCCCCAAAAAAAACCAACAAAAAAAACAGGCAAAGCAACTGTGGGAGAAGTAGTGGCGCTGATATGATTGAATAAATATGTAAAGTTATGAGAAATAGGCTATAAATGCACGAGACACTTTCTCGCACACACAGCATGTTCTATCCATTGCATAGTGAATCACGGTTTAAGTGTTCAGCCCACTTAAGGTTGCCTTCACAAGTCACAGTAGTTTGAAGTGATTTGTGAGGCGTGCAGTGTTTATGGAAATGCACGGGGCAGGATGGAGTAAAAAAAAATAAATCCCTCCACGCACGGCATTAACACAAAGGAGAATTCTTGGATGGAAAATGGTGAAACACTTCATGTAGCGAGTTACAGCGCGAACTTGACTACAGCGGAAAGAAATGCGTATGAAGATGTCCCCGCCTATCAATATTATGTTCATTGATTTGGCATCAATGTAAAGAACCACCATATGACAGGAAGTCAAACGGCCATTAGTTATTTTATTCATACTTCCCAATAATTTACCACATTATGTACTAATATATATATAATAATACTGAAACAGAAAATGATTTCACCAAAATAGAGGATTTCATCTAAATCGTTCACTCCTATTTAGAAATAACTGAAATCCCATTTGAAATCAAGCAAAACTCTCAAAGATCCCACCGGATTATTTAAAAGGAATCTGATGATATTCCGTCTTCATCTTTTCGTAAACGATCCCTGTGAACGATACTTACCTACGACTTCTCTGCCCGTCTGTGGCTCTCAGCGCCAAAGCCCAACCACTCTTTCTGAAAATGAAAACATAGTTTTATTGGCTACTGTAGTTTTTTAGCAAACAGTATGAAAGTAGAGGTAAACAGTGCATTTAGTTGGGGACTACTTACAGCTGCGGAAGAATACACATTTGGTGTGCAAGTGAGTATCTCTGACAGTGTAGGTGGGATGAACAGGTTCACTTTAATGAAGAAACATGTCCTCCAACGTGGTGTTGGTGTGTTTTTAAAGTTGTTGGGTTTGGTCTTCTTGTAGGACTTGTTGAGATTAAGATATACAAGAAACATGAAGACACCACAGGATATCCACCCCCCGCCACATTGCAATAACACGAGATTAACATCTTATCCATTTAGATTTTTATTGAAGTTGCAGTCTCAAAAAAAAGGTTGTCAACATCATCAAAATGCCCAAGACAAAATATCCTGGTCATTACAACAACCCCCCCAAAAAAATCATTGCAACACGCAAGACTGATACATAGAAAATTACAGGCATTAAAAAACACACAAATGGCGCATTGGAGGGGGGGGGGGGGGGTAGAAGAAGAGGATGAATGAAATAGCATCAGTTAAACAGAGGCAGTGGAGGAGAAGGAGATCAGCTGTTCGATACGGAGACAAAAGAGTGAGGGAGCAGCGCGTGGCCTCCCTCACCCCGTCACTCCCTGCATCCTCCTCACTCCTTTCTTTCATCCTCTGACACACACACGATGAATGGTGGTAATCAGAACAAGTGTCCGATCGCTGCAGGCATCCAGTGGTCTTAGTGGCCGGGGTCACTATCATTGGCTAATTAGCAGCTTTTGGAGTATACTGGCTGCTCTGAGGAGTCATTTTTACACACACACACACACACACACACACACACACACACACACACACACACACACACACACACACACACACACACACACACACACACACACACACACACACACACACACACACACACACACACACACACACACACAGACACACACAGGACTGTCATTTAGGTATGATTGCTACTCCTCTTTACAACACAGAGCCATTGTGATGGGGTCAAGTCATTGGTGTCTATATGAAGAAACCAGAGAAGGGGAAAGGTGTGATTGGGTTTTCAGTCAAGAAACAAGTCCATTAGGTTCAGAGAAGATGATATCGGGGTTTGGAGGTCAAAGCCTAAAATCCCCAACCTTGCTGTATGTTTGGAAAAACATACAGATGTACACAGATGTGGAGGATTGTGCAAATGTCCCGCTTCGAGTCAGATGTCCTTGGCAGGCGTGGTCTTTAGAGACGTGCGCGTGCGATGTGTTACTTGAGGGAGGAGAACGCCTGGAAGAGCTTGGCCAGGTTAATCTCCGAGTAGCCGCTGGTGGCCAGGGCTTTGTCCGGCACTTCCTTCAGCCTGCGATACACATCTCTCTCTCTGTTCAACGACTTCACGCGATCTGGAGGTGAAGGAAGGAAAAGAAACTGCGTCAAAGTCAATACCGAGGGCTACAGAGACGTGTGCATTACAAACTAGTGAGTGAGCCCCCCCCCAACCCCATCTATCGCTATGATTAGGTTCTGCAGACTCCTACTGGAAGAGGAGCAGAGCACACACCGGCTTTGTCTCGTCGCTAATAAACACTGAGGAGCGTTAAACCCTTGACTGGAGAGCCAACAGATCCAATGCCATCTGCAAGTAATGCCGGCAGGGGCACGGCAGAAATGGACGGACGGGTCGATGGCGGCGTGCGCACGCACGCACGCACGCACGCACGCACACACACACACACACACACACACACACACACACACACACACACACACACACACACACACACACACACACACACACACACACACACACACACACACACACACACACACACACACACACACACACACACACACACACACACGGGATCATAAGATCGATAGAAAAGCCCAATGAGACCATGAAGTCAATATCGTGTCCCTGTTATCCCGTCGGGTGGGCCGTAATAAGGCCGGAGAGAAGACCGAGAGCTGCTATCCCGGGCAGGGTGGCCACCAAAACCAAATCTTTACAATATTATAGCGAGCGTCAAGTGTAGATGAAGTATCATGAAACCAAGTAATAACACGCCATCACACCAACGAGTGCAGCAGGAATAATCCTGCGATGAGTGGAGGCTGGTGAAGAACGGGAGAAACTTTAGTTTGGTCTGCAACTGATCTGATTTTATAGTATTCATCTAGTTTCTCTCATGTTGGACATGATTTAGGTTTCTCTCATCTTTATGGCATTTAAACAAAATGTTGGTCTTCAGATCTTCATCCAGCTATAATTATATTGGCAAACAGCATCGGCACCGTGATAGAGTAAACATAAGCCAGGAAAATCACCAATTGGAGGTTTTCCAGCGGAACCTCGGCCGTGTGCAGAAGGTTCACTCATCGGTCAAAAGTCCATTTAAGATATTTCTGAAGTGCAAAATCTTTGGACAACAAACCCATGAAATCACGAGTTACCACAAAAGAATGAGCAATGAGTCCCTCAGTGTTTCAGTAAGGGCTGAACCAATTAGTAGGTTCATGATCAGTCAGTATAAAGAACACTATTTACAATCGATACTGATCATTTAGACTTTTTTTTTTCTTGGAAAAAACGGACCAAGAATGAACCGGTTGTTCCATGTCAATCGTGAATATTTGTAATTCTTTGAACCTTTTATGACGATAAAGGGAAGGCGTTTAGCTTTTGGACTGTCGGTCGCAGACGGCACCTTGTTCTTGGGAAAAGGGTAATTTTTCTCTGAAATTACTTGAGCATAATCTTTATGATTCAGCTAGTGATGCAGTCTGACCTGCCGATTAAGATTTGTGCCAATTCACATGTTTTTTTACAAGAACTATAATAGACAAAAGGCTCCAGACTGATTTTCTTCATGACCATCCCGACAAATAACTTCAACCGTCCTGAAGTCAGTGTAAACGGTTATCCTTTCACTTTGTTTGTCATCATCATCTATAGTGGTAAAACACAGTTGATTAGTAAATGATTAACTGTATATTTTATCTAAATAAAAAATAATTGCTTTGATTAAAAACAATATCTTTTCAAACTACTTCATTAAACTGTCGTTTTCCTAGTTTCTCGCCAAACTACATTTTACAAGATCACATTTGAACACATCGTAATCTAGCAATTAGCAGACGAGCCGGTCGCTGTGCTCACTCGGAGCGTGTGCATGGGAATGAATTCTTTGAATTGCTCCAAATGTTTCTCAGGTTGTTCTGCATTTGTGTTTGGATGTGACGTTACGGTTTGTGCCGCTGTGTGCTGCCGTTAACCTCTGATGCGGTAAATGTGCCGGGGCGGAAACGTAAACACGAGAGTGATCACTGCCGATCAGCTGAGAACCGGCCGGTGCTTTCTCTCGATTGATCGACAACGAGCAGCAACATCACGATTTACAACGACGATATAAAAGAGAAAAGCAGCGAAATCCTCACATTTGAAAAGCTGGAACTCGTGACTGTTCAGTATTTTAGCTTCGAGTCGAGTAATTATTTCAGCTTTAAATTCTTAAAAACCAAAGTAACGGAACAATCGTCACAGTTCTCAATGAAAGTGTTTTACTGCAAACAAATTAAGAACTTGTTTAAAACAGTGACATGCCTGTTATTGATCTAGATCACACACACAGTGTATATAAACACACACACACACACACACACTGTCCATATGGCCGGTTGTCATGTCCTCGCCATCTCCACAGCCCTATCTCCTGTCTCGTCTTTCCTGCCCGCTGCATTAGTGGCTGCTGGATAAATACCAGCCCACTGACTGGCCGAGGGAACAAAGGTTAGATACACAGAGATCAACAGTGAGAGACACACACACACACACACACACACACACACACACACACTAAAAGAACACGCACACAGGACGATTGATGGCAGTTAAACACTTAAAAAGCACACTAACTCACAGTCATGGCGACTAAAAAACATCCACGTGACAAACAGCAATCACACATGCACTCACACACACACTGAAGATGGTGTGGTTGACTTAAACGCCAGCAGCAACTATTACCAGATAATCCTCGTCTTGGCGAGCACAGGGAAGGAGGGAGAGGCAGGGAGAGACAAACTATTCTATTTATCTGGGGAAGAGAAGCAGGGCGATGATGCATGATCAAGCGAAAGCAATCATGTCATCATTTCTGAAAGGTGGAAGAAAATAATTCTCCCCCCCTCCCCTCCTCTCTTTCCCCATTCCTTTCTCTCTTCCACCTCAATCACTGTGTGGCGAACAGATAAAAGAATGATTTAAGAGTCAAAGAGAGGAAAAAAGAAAGAGGGAGAGACCTCGCCTGCGAGCGGGAGCACAGTGGGGAGCGCAGTTCAAATAAATGGCCTTCCTTAAAGAGCGAGTGTGAGGCGGAAGGAGAAGAAGAAGAGGGGGGGGGGGGGAAAGACGGCGAGGCTGGGAAGGCCGAGACGTGAAAGAAAAAAACAACGAGAGAGCGAAAGACGACGACCGGAATGAACGATAGAAAAATGACGGAGGAATCGAAAAAGCAATGCAGCTTCAAAATATCGCCTAATTGATTGCATTACGCATCGTCCCTCTCTTCCTCACACACCCACACACACACACGCGCACAGTGAGTGTATCAGGGGTTATCTGTGCTCTAACTAGGTGTTGTCACACACTCGCGCGTACTCTGGCGGTGCCGGGCACGAGTGGATCGGGGCTCTGCACGCTCTAACTAGGTGTAAATACAATAACAAGCCTGTAATTAAGTGAGCATGATGAAGTTAATGGAGATCGGCCATTCCGTCGGCCGCCTCCATGAATATTCTATGAGGCTGGTGGCGACGGGCAGCTGGAATAGCAGTTAATTTAATCACCACTCGGAGCACAGGGAAACTTCTTTGTGTGAGTGTAATTGCACAGAATGAATAATTGATTTGACAATCGCACCCGTGGATTTTGCCACCCCGCTTTGTATTGCCGGAGAAAGGAATGGGGAGGGTGGAAGATGGAGAGAGAGAGAGAGAGAGGGAAGAAAATGGAGGAGGGAGAGGAGGAAAAGAGGAGGAGAGAGAGAAGATAGCGAGCGAGAGGAAGAGGAGTGGGAGGGTAGAAGAGGACCGAACGCAGAGTGCTGAGAGGTGGCAGGGAAGCTGTCGGTAAATGGATCATTAGAAAAGCACAGCTCAAGGACAATTTATATTTTATCAATGCGGCAAAATTACATTATTGCTCACACACGCAATCATACTGCCCACACTCAAGATTGAGACCTGGAGGGGCGGGGGGGTGGGGGGGTGATGGAGGGAAGAGAAAGGCAACAGATAGGGAGGGAGGGAGGGAGAGATAAAAAAGATGGAGCAGAGGAGACAGAGAGAAGAAAAGTGACATGAAATGATTTGAAAGTCATTGATACGGGATGTTCCCAGCGAAAGAACGGACAGCATGTTTGTTTTTTTCATAGTGTGTGTTTGCGCGCACGCCTGTGTGTGTGTGTGTGTATAATCTATTTGAGATCTCCTGCAGCGTTTGAAATTACCTCCATGTTTTACTCAGTTGCAGCAATCAGGCACAAAAATGCAATATACATGTAGATAAGACGAAGGCAGGTGAATGTGCACACAAACACTCTGGAGCACTGCAGCGCACAAACACACACACTCTCTCACACACACGCTGATCAAAGTACATCCAGTGTTGATTCAGAGCTCTGTTATGTAAAGCTATTTCTATACAAAGTGCTTTATTGTGTATGTTCAGTACACATGTAAACTATGTGTACAATACTAATATTTCTCGGAGTCAAGTTAGCAAAAGATATGCATTCAAGCACTTGGCGACACATAGGCAGACCTAAAGAGCCAGCCCCCCCCACACACACACACACACACACACACACACACACACACACACACACACACACACACACACACACACACACACACACACACACACACACACACACACACACACACACACACACACTAGTGATATACGAGATCTCATCAGGCTTCGACTACATAGACAGTACTTGTTGATATTCATTTCATTGTTGGTTTAAAATCAGAAGTGTAGTTTATACTTTGGACTTATTTATTCCATTGACCAATCGTCACTGAAGACCAGAATCAACGGTTGGTGATCTTAACTTACGCAAAGTTGCATTTGAAACTGCAGATTCCTTCTATCCAGATCTTCCAGTAGCACGTGAAGGTTGAATGTGTTGCTGAATCTCTACAGGTGTACAGTACACGCACCCCCCCCCCCCCCCCCCCCCCACACACACACAGGGAGAGCACAACAGTAGAGTAGGGTGTATAGGATTGTACATCTGCTCCCTGTAATCTGAGCAGTGTGGCCCCCGGGTGTGTAATGCAGTAATGTGGGGTATTACTGCCCCGGGACTGAGGGATAACGCCGTAAAACCTATATTTTATAGCAGCATGAGTGTGTGTGTGTGTCCATACATCCTTCAGCATTATAAGGAAAGCAGCGTGTGTTGGATATTAATCATCTGGTGGAGACACTGGTTTGTCAGTGTTGCCGGACGAGATTAACCGATATTGTCACACACACACACACACACGTTGCAAAACTTGCAACCCAGTGAACCCACAGATTTGCCATGAATACAACCCTCCTGGCTGGATAACGGACGTCCATGCCGGGTATTCTGGCTACTACAAGGAGAGCTTGTGGTGGCCGTCACTGTGATACCAAGTCAGCGGAAATCTGTTGTGAATGTGAACTCTGCAGAGTGCTGGGCGGGGTATTGGGTGTTTCAGCCGCGTGTTCCGTCTCTCAAACGGATGTTTTTTGGGGACGATGCGGGGAAAGTGGAGGTCTTGTGTTTAGGGAAACCAGACCATCAAAGGGTGATGATTTGATGGACTGGCAGCTCAGGGAAAAGAGGAACGCAGTTGCTTCTCGTCTGACAGAGTCGGAAACAAGTAAACACGATGGCGTCTGGACGTAGTGTAGTGGGTAAACAACCCACAGCTGGTGGGCGAACAGGTGAGTCCTGTGTGACCCCCTTTCCTCCCAATAAATTGTTTACAGAACGTCTATACTGTTTGTAAGCTTCGGTAAACTGTACAGGTTTCAGCATGTGTCAACGGGTTAGACTCTTCAGTAATCTTTAACAGATAGTCTGACCTCCTGAGGCCTGATGAAAGGCGGGTAGACATTGTAAATATATTAGAAATACGTGCGACAGTGTGCCCGGGGGTTTTCACTGCAACCTGTAGCAGCGTGTGGTAAATAGACATTACCTTATTTTGGGGGAACCACCGGTCTACACCCACGGTTAACACTCGAGCATGGAAGTGTGTCTGATCTTGAAATAGTAAGTGGACAGACAGCATGTGTGTGAACACGTCTGACTCCTGGTGAAAGGCACTGATCTGGTGTCAGCGGACACACAAAATGCGTGCGGCCGCCGCGAGACGAGCTGCTGAACTGCTCCACAAACTCCGACACTTTGGCACGAGGTGAAGAACACTGCAAAGCACAGGGACACGAAGGACGGGGGAGGCCAAACCATTGATTGGCAATTATTTCTTGCTTGCGGGCAAAGACAGAAATAAAACAAAGCAAAAATGGAGGCTATAATCATGTTAGTACCCCCCCCTACACCGGCCCAATCCCTACATTTCAGCTCCCTCCGTCTTCTGAGTGGTCATCTGTTGATTACATGTTATATTTACCTCTGCTGGCTCACTGCCTCGCTCAGCTTTCCGACCGGCGCACACACTCGCCGAGTTTAAGCATACATACATAAATATTAAATCAAATAAATAAATCACTCAGCCCAGCGGCCCTTTCTAATCAAGTGACATCAATCAGGGAGAACTATGGGTAAAGAGGCCTTGGGGCTCACACCTACTGAGGCGCTGGAGTAGCGTCTATTTGAGTCCAAGGGGGGAAATATACGCTCCATGTCCCATTATAGGAGAAGGGCTATCCTTTCGTCAGCGCGCCCATTACTCCCCCTATCATTTCCCCAAATCTAAAACCTGTTTTCAATCAACACAGCCAAACGAGTGCCTGTCCAAGAGAGGGAGAGAGAGAGGAAAAAGGGAGGGAGAGAGAGAAAAGGAGAGAAGGCAGTAGATGGACAGTGAGGGTAAGGGTAGAGGCAGAGCGATGGAGGGCTCTTTCCTTCTTTCTTCCAGTGATTGGAGCGTTTTGCATTCTGTATGTGTGTGTGATTGAATCCGTCTCCTAAATTAGGGCTGTCGACTCGACGAGCTGAATGTCCTTAACCCCCCCCTCCCCATAGCCAATACTCCGCTACTCGTGTGTGTGTGTGTGTGTGTGTGTCACATCATCGGTGAATACTGTAAGTGTAGCCTGGGTAAAAGGTTTACGTTGAGCCATTGATTGCTAATGCTATGTTGCATGTGTATTTGTGAGGAAGCATTGTTAGGACATCAAAATTCAAACTTCAATAGCCGTTCTGGGAACTTGATTTCAGCTCTGAAAGGCGGAACTGCAGAACGATAACAATAAAATAAATAAAATATGATTTTTTTTAAAGTCACAACTCGTTTTAGAAACTTTGGAAATGAATCATGCAGCAAATAGAAAAATACTTTTTGGAAAGTTAGGTACAAGAGCTAAGTAACAAGCAACGTGTGTGTGGTCTTACTTCTCTCATCCCCCTGTGGCAGTTTGGCAGCTGAATGGTCCCAGTCAAAGATGAACCGGTAGAAGCAGAGCTGGTTGTACAGGGCCTTCTCGGAGTACTGGAGAGAAAAAACACACACACACACACACACACACACACACACACACACACACACACACACACACACACACACACACACACACACACACACACACACACACACACACACACACACACACACACACACACACACACACACACACACACACACACACACACACACACACACACACACAGGGATTAAACATGGGTGCTGTGGCAAAAACAGGAGGTGACAATCTGATGACTATATCATATTGAATGTAAAGTGTAATCATAACAGAGAAACTGTACTCCTCTCTCTTTCTCACCAGCAAAGCTCAGTGTACAAAACATTCAGCTAGTTCCTCTTGTTTTTTTTTTTTTTTAGCCGACCGTTGTTTTCAGCACGTTAAAATGACAAACGTGTACTCCGTGATTAACGTGATGGCAGGCCTAAAATTATATTTTGTCTGTTCCCGGTTTGTGTGTTGGACGCAGCCTGTCGGAGTAAAAGACGCTCTGTAACACAACGCCGTACAACCAAAAGCGGTTTCGTAGTGAGACGACTTCTTTCTAGCTTCACGTCAGGTTCAGGAGTCGCACTCTCACAATATTCACTCACATCACTGAAATTTGTACCTTCAGTTATGGAGTAGCTTCATAAAATGTGCCAGACTTTTTATTCCAATGTGTCAGCTACATATTAAAATCAACATGTTGGTACATTCAAGTAGCAAAGATCTGAACGGCCTTTTAAAATGAACACAGCGAGCTAAGAAAAAAGGAGCTAAACTGTTTGTTTTGAAGCCGCTTTCACTCGTTAACAACTTCAGATATGCAACACAAGGCCAGTAGCGCGTTAAAGCTCAAACGCCATTCATCTGAACACAACGCTAGCAGAGGGAGCTAACCATGTTATCATAATGCGTTAGCGCTAAAACGATTGTTCAATGAGAATAATCTTAATAACACTCCACATTTGGAGTTATAATAGTACGCTTTCTCTGTTCTTCCAATTGTGCCGACATGGTGTGAAAGCAGCATTTCTCTCTCAAACTCTTTGAACAAAAACACACACCGTTATGTCACAATGTGTTGGATACAGGTAACTCATCATCCCTTTACTTCATGTGTGTTTACACACGTTATGAATCCCCATTATGTTAGCCTTATAAGAGCGCAGATTGGAGATCGCGACAGGGCAACGGATGAATAAACCCCATTTACCAGTTTGAGAAACAGACTCTATGAAACGCACACTCGGCACATTCGACTATATTCCTCCCTGAAAACATCTCCCTTCCTCGGTGTGACACGGCAAAGCGAGAAAACAAATTTGCTTGCTTTGTTAATCTCCACTGCAATTAACTGGAGCCACACGACAGCCTGCCAGAGGGAAGGGGAGGGGGGGGGAGAGAGAGAGCGAGAGAGAGAGAGAGAGAGAGAGGTGGGAGCGAAAGAGAGGGAAAAAAATGAGCAAAAGGGTAAAGACAGAACGAAGTGAGAGATGGAGAGAATCAGAGACAGTGAGGAAGAGAGAGAGAGAAAGAAAAGAGGGGATCAGGCTTGAAATACCCTCCCTCGTAATAGTTTGTTGTGATAAGCCATTGTGAGAGAGGCATGCGAACAGCCGAGGCTGTCAATTTGATTAGCCATTATACTGCATGTTTAATTGCAGTTATTGGCTCGTCATTTCCCCGCTACGCTGGAGAGGCCACGCTAAGCCCCGACCCCACACTGCCATCAGGTGTGCGCCGAGTGCTTTATTATTACCACCAGGAAGAATCCCCCGACAATTCCCGTGTGTCAGTATCTATCAGTGTGTGTGTGAGAGAGTGAGTGAAGTGAGTTTGTGTGCCCATTATGCCTGCCAACCGGCAATGTGCATAATTGTAATTTCAGTTTTTACTGCTGTGGCGTAATCAAGTGGCAAGAGTATCTAATGCAACTAAAGGCAAACTATGTGAGATGTGTGTGTGTGTGTGTACATGCGTTTAATGGCTTTCTATGGCTGCCCACATGGCACACACAGCTGTTGAACATTGATGCACTGCCTAGTCAACAACCTAACCATGCGCATCCCATAATGGAGCCTCGGTTACGGTTGCCAAGGTTGAACGAGCTCGATCGGCACAAACACTAAGGCGCCAGTTCTTCCTCTCGACAATAAAACACACACACACACACACACACACACACACACACACACACACACACACACACACACACACACACACACACACACACACACACACACACACACACACACACACACACACACACACACACACACACACACACACACACACAATGTAATACTGATTGTGGGCGGGCCAGTCGCTGCACAGTGATTGACTGACAGGTGTCAGAAAGGCGTGTCTAAAATGTTACAGGGTTGTTATTGAATTTAGAGCCCCTCAACCCCACCTCACTCTCTCTCTCTCTCTCTCTCACACACACACACTCACACACACACACACACACACTGCAGCACACACACACGCTGCAGCACACACACACGCCTACCTTGTCATTCAGCTGGGTGCTTTGTTCCTGCACTGACACCATTTCAATTTGCTCCACAAATCTGCAGCATTTTCAGCCTGACTGCCTAAGGAGCAAACCAGCTGTGAAATTGCCTCTCTCCCGGGAGCATAGGACCCCCCCGAGCCCCCACCTCGTACCCCTTTGCTCCTTTGACTTCCCCCCCCCCACCCCAACCCATATACATCCCGGGCGCACGTACACACACTTACAGTTAAACCAAAAAGAAGAGGGAAATGTGTGTGTGTGTGTTTGAGAAGAAGCAGACAGGATGTATAGAATAAAAAAAAAAAAAAAAAAAAGTATGGAATAATAAAAAGAGGCTAAATCACACAAATTGATCCAAATCACGGAGCACCAGCCTAAAATGCGAACACAATGAAACGAGCACTCAAGACTTCCGAAGAGTCTTAAAAGCAGCGCTCTCCATCTTTTAGGGAACCCCACACATGAACACACACCCGACTTCCAAAATAACTTTTGCACTTCATGCTATCGCTCAAGTACGCCAGGGAAGCAGTCAGACAATATTTGTGTACGAGGGGGGACGACGGTACAAAACCACAACTGTTACTGTTGGACGGAAACGTGCGCACGCTGCTGAAAAACCACAGCCGTTAAATACCGTGACATGGATGTGGCTTCGAGGAAAATATCGCAGCAACAGACACACAAACAAGGCCTTGGCGTCTCACACTTTTTCTCTTCTCCAGCTTAGCTGCAAACACACACGCTGTAAATGCTGAAGCTACGATATCCAAGCCCATACACAGCTGCAGCGAGAGAGGGAGAGAGAGCGAGAGAGAGACAAACATGCATTTTCCCTCAGCTGTGAGGCCACAAGGCTTTAAAACTCTTGAGCTTTTTAGATGCTATGAGCGTTATTGCCGGTTGTGGTAGTCACGCCGATCAGCTTCACAAGACACCATAATGAGTCAATATATGTAAATCTTTACTAGGCAAACACGGCGGGAAACAAAGGCATTTAACTGGTGCTCTCGCCCGCAAGCCTCCAACGATTCAGCACCGGTAATTTCTCCCCATTGAAAGGCATAATTGCCTGCTATTTGAAGATATTCATGCTCAATTTTTGAAATTAATTTCAATTGGAGGGAAATGTAGAAATGTCAGCTCCAGTGAAAGGGATTTGATTTCAATTATCCTCGCTCAAAGGACTGTGATTTCCAAATACACTTAAGCAAAATTATGACAAGAATTTTTGTTCGGCAAAATTCAGTGTTTAAAGAGCGATTAGGCGATAATGGGGCAGCTTTGAGCCGGCAGTGAATGCAGCCGTCTCCCTCTGAAAGGCACTCAATTATCTCTGATTGCTCCCGCTATAATGTATCAAATAGAGATACCTGCTATTGCCGTAATTTGTGTGAAAATTAACATGCTGCAATTTCCACTAGAGGGAAAAAGGGAGCTCTAATGGGTGCCTGAGCGTACATCAATAAAACGAGGGGAGAAAGAGAGAGAGAGCGACAGAAAATGGGAGGGTGAGAGGAGAGAAAGAGCAAGCTAAAGAGAGAATGAGTGTAAGAGCTAAAGAGGGGAGGGGAGGGAATGAAAAGAAAAGGAGCATGGGGAAGAAAGCTTCGAATAAAAGGGGGAAAGAAAAGGAAAGTCAGGACAGAGATTTCAGACACAGTGAGAAAAAAAATAGCCTATTTGAGTTAAGCGTTGTGGAGAGATGAAGAGCGAGAGAGAGAGAGAGGAAGAGAAAGAAATTTAATTTACTGAAAATATTACAAATTGCACCTGTGCATAACTCCCCCAAATTACCAACCAATCAAGGCAGAGTGCCTATTACTCTCCCATTACATGGAGATCAGATCACGCGCTGAATCTGTGTCCAGAGAGGGAGGGAGGGAGAACCAGAGTGAGAGAGACGGACGGAGGGAGGAGAGGAGAGGCAGCACCCACAGCGATGGTAAATGTACCATGATGCAACAGAGACGAGGGAACACGCAGAGTCACAAACAAGACGCTCGTTTACAAAAGCCCCGGCACAAACAAAAGAAGAAACCGTGCAGCTTTCTGGCTGGCGCTGATATTAGCTCGATGCAGCTGAATGCACAGAAATATGACAAGAGCTTCCGACAACATTTTAAAAAGAAAAAGAAAAGAGCTCTCTGGTGGGGGAACGGTGGGTGCCTCATCTTGCCTCGTTGTTTGAGCGCAGACGATCCACCAGCAGCTCAAACAGCCATGAATGGCCCCTCGAGTACTTTGCATAATTGGCAGCAATTTAATTTTGTAAGCCGCTGGGCTATTAATCTCCAGGCACTGGCTTGATTTCGAAACACTGTTACCTAATACTGAGAAGTCAGCGTTAGCCTAATATGAAGGGAAAAATGTCTCTCCTCAGAGAGGTCAGATATAAGGGTGAGCACGTATTAGGGTTTAAATGTCTTGCTAAAGAGCAGGGGGGGGGGGGGGGGGGCTTTGTGTTCCCGAGGTATTTAAAGAGCGCCAGTATAAATATTAAAGACAAGGGCAGTTGTTAATTATTGAGTAGATACATTTCAAAACAGTTAATCTGGAAACATTACACCAAAAAAGTGTATCATTCATTAAACATTCAAAGGCATTTAAATTGTACTTTGTGCTCATTTGAACATGAACATAGAATTTTTAGTTGGCTCTGGTGGACAATGAGAACGAAAGGGGGTCAATCAGGACACCACAGAAGAAGAGCCTTTCCGAGTAGCCAACATGATTTATGCCGGTGCTTAACATTAGGCGTTCTATTTTTGCAAACAGATTTTCACGCCGCGCTCTTTAACGGCAACACCTGTTTGTTTATTCCCACCTCACACAACAGTTTGTGGAGCAGTCAGCAGGCTGTAGCACGATGCTAACAAGACCAGATCGGCGTACTGTCGACGACAGAGAGCCTTCAGTCCAACGAGAACCTAAAACACAAGGGATCTATTTCACGGGCTGGTTTTAGTTAAGTTTAAGCTTTATAAATGGACAGTGAATTTGAATGGATTGGCCAGCACTAAACGCTGCTGTAGATCATCAACATGGCCCGAGTGCAGAGATCAAACCGTGTTTTGAGGAGCAGGTAAGATGAAGAGAGGCTACGGGGTTTAGGGGTAGAGAAAGGGTGCACGAGTGAGCACACAGAGAGTTAAATGTTTTATTCAGGCCGCGGTTTAAAGTGCCACGGCCCTCAGGCACAGCAATGGCCGCCTAAGTGGCGACAGTGACAGCAGAAATTGGCCTTTTGGTTTACAACCTGTCGCCACAGAGCCAGACACAGCAAAGCAGCCAGATAGCGGCAGATGCCTCTAGATGAAAAAATAAAAAACTTGACAAGAGAGAGTTAAAGGCGAGGGTTGAGACAGGACGAAAGAAAAAAAAAAATTGACTGAACCATCACGCTCAAATAGAAAGGGAGAGTGTGTCTTTTAAATCCAGTGGTCAAGCTAACAAAGTGTTGATAAGGCGGCTACGAGAGCTACGGACACACAAACACAGCAGCAGGAGGACAAAGGGAAGATCATTCTTATCGCTGCGTGTGTGTGTGTGTGTGTGTGTGTGGTGAAATGTGATACTAATGAGTAAGAACGTGCAGAACATGTGTGAGGCGAGCCCTCAGCTCCATAGCACCATCCCCTGGACAAAACATACAGAAATCAACGTTGTGTTCTGGTGTGTACATTCACCTCAAACCTCAGGCCCACTGCGCGCGTTTGTTCTCTTCATTCTGAGAAAAATGAAAAGCTGTGAGTGTGAAAGTGTGAAATGTCTTACCTCAGGTCTGAGGGTCGCCCTGGTGCAGGCAGGGCAGATGGGTCCGTGGCGGGAGAAGGCGATGGGCAAACGTCTGGTCCTGTTCTGGCAGGCCTGGTCTTCACACACCAGCCAGCCCTATGAAGAGACAGAGCACACACATGACCTCCAACAACTGTGAAACCTTTAGTGGAGTTCAGCTTGTATTCGAAGCAAAGCCTGTAAACATTCTCCAGTGAACCCCAGTGTTTGGTGGTATGAATAAAACAATACATTTCGAAGGCGTTAACTCGGGCTATGGGACATTTTTTCACAATGTTTGACCATTTCATACACTAAATGATTAATCCCAAAGATTAAATGTTTATTTGCATCTCTAAACTTTTGATCATTCCCCCCAAAAAAATCTCTTTCTCTTCCCTAAACCTATAACATGCCCTTTAGTTGTTAATCTGGTTCCTGAGGTTTTGGCTCTGAAGAAGAAACTAAACCAAATATCAGGTACTAAAGTCATTTTTTACACTCTCCGTACGTACACGCACACACACACACACACGCACACACACTTGAAATGAGCCATTTGTCAATTCCCTTTCTATCATTTTTAGAACCGTGATCAAACTCCCTGAGTTTCCACGACTGCAACAGTCCTTTGAAATGACTTAGCTTTCTCGTGTATGAAGGGACCCCTGATGAAAACATCTCATCAGAAAAAACATTCAGCAGCCTTAACTACCCTGCATGATTACTTATTTATATATGTAAAAAAGTGCTCGTGTTGCCATTTATTTTGTTGATAAAAAAAAAAAAGTGTTCTTAAAAATTGACCAAGAAAATAAAAACTTTTGTTGCCTCGAGACACTTTAAAAACAGCTTTCTGGTAGCGAGGACATTTTTTGCTGAAAATTGTTGCCGCCGTTTAGTCGCTCTAATTCTGCACAACAGAACGGGCGAGACGAGTTGTCGGAGGGAGAAAGAGACGGGTTGTAAAAAATAAAAACAACCGCATGGAGAAAGGCGGAGGCAGAAGAACTGAGGTTTACATCTGACTTCACCTCTCTCTCTCTCTCTCTCTCTCTCTCTCGCTCTCTCTCTCTACATTCGAATGTATCTTCAGCTGCTGTGTGTCGGGGTTATGCTCTGCGAGTACTTGTCAGACGGGCAGAGCAGTGGACAGGCAAAACGGCAGTCGTTAGGACCCCCTGGGGTGAGGTAGTGACCCTGGGCAGGTGCTGTGGTCTAACCCTCTCAATCTGCCCGTATTCTCCAGGAGCCCTCTGCTTCTTATGCCCTGTCATTACTAAGGGGGTTTAAAGGGGAGGGGGTTAATGCCCAACTAATGACAGAGCATAAGACCCACCGCCATCAACGCCTTTGCCTGCCTGCCTGCCCCCCCCCCCCATCTATCTACCCTTCCTTCCTTCCATTCACTCAAAATAAACCCCCTCTAAAACCACTGCACCTGTCTTTCTATTCCGCATCCCCCTCATCACACATACAGGCATGCAGTAATTCTCTCATTGATTTATAGGTTTGCCTTTGTCTGGTCTCCTCATCAATTTTGAGCAGCAGTGAAAAGTGTTTTTCTTTTACAGCCGACTCTACAGTTTATTTAAACTCTGTTCACTGTGCAGAGGCCTCGATACGCTGCCTAACAAGAACCAAACAGAAGAAACAGGCTGATTAATAGGACTGTTTGCATTCGACGTCTTCATAAAGTGAATACATGGTCAGTGTCCGACTCAAAACACAAACACATACTCAAGAACAACGTTTGTTGAAGCCATTACGCTGTAGGTTTGACTTTGTTTATCGGCATTGCCATCAATTGTTGCTTTTCTTTCGTAAACTGCAATGAAAGCACCTCTGGGGATTTGTATTTATTGTGTTGCGTTCATGCTCCCCTACACTGACGCAGTTGTTCCAGTTTGACTTCTCGATGCATTTCACCTCAAAGCTCTTATGACACCTTGATTACAAACAGATGAGCTTCCACCAAATTTTGTGTTTTATGTTTGATTTTGAGACCGCTTTGTAAAGACTTTAATTTTGAAGGGTAACTACGTAGACACAACATTTACAGCTAATCCAATACAGAGTGCAGCGAGATCCACACACTGTCAACAGACCCTGAGACAAATGAGAACTACCCGGAGGCTTTGCGACGGGGAAGGAATAACTTCCAGGGCCCAGAAACGTGGCTGAAAGAGGACAATTTCATTGTTCCAGTAACATGAAAGCACTTCACATGACTGGCTCATTGTATGCAGTAAGTACACCTGTCACATACAATCTAAAAACAACCTGCACATTACAATGGCTTCTTATTATGAAACAGGAAATATGAATCTAGAAGGGGAGATAATTGCTTCATGCAGTCCACACACACATACATACATACAGTCAATCTCCTCTCAATGAAAACCAAACACACACACACGTCCAAAATCAATTAGTAAGTCCCCGGGTTCACAGCTTTACCCACAAACCCATGCTCCAGGACTAATTATCTAAACACCTCCGCGGCTCTTGTGCATAGAGCTGAGCATCATGGGAAAAGACATATGCAGGACAATGGTTTGTGGAGGTGGGAGATAAGGAGCATGAGTGTGATTTTCAATGGGCGGCTGTTTGATCTCTGTCTTTTTGTGTGTGTGTGTGTGTGTGTGTGTGTTTCTTATGACACAAGCCTTGGCACACACTGCTGTTCCCATGGGACTCACAAGAGGAATGAACACACACACACACACAGTCTGTATTCAGTGTGAGCAAAAACATATTAATTGTTTCCCATTCATACACATTACAATGATTTAATAAGACACACATCAAAGACTCAAGTGCCCAGGACTTTGAGGGCTGAAAGAAGGAAAAACTACCAACAATGTAATGTGACCCAAAATCCCCACACACACACACACACTCAAAAAAATATAAATAAAGTGAGATTAAGTGCCGCAGTCCCGTTTGAGCCACAGAGAAATGACTAAAAACAAGGAGGACCGTGAGGCAGTGGAGAGAGAAATATAATTGAGGCATTTCGCCAGAGCGAGGGTGGGTGGGGGTGGGGGGGGTGTACAGTCGGATGTGAGAGAATAAAGGCTCATAATTGCATAATTACTACAGTGGATACCTGACACACTGAATGCAGACGTCAAATGAGTTCCGCATAATTTAACCAAATAGAGGCAAGACCCGGCCACGACAGGGCCCACATGGAAATGTAGCCTCGCGCTGCTCCCAAAAACACTCCGGTTGGGTCCGATACTTTAACGATCGTCTTCACTGCACTCGTTTGATGAAGAATAATCTCTCTAAATGATTCTGCAGACTGGATGCTGCTGTTTCTGACCCTCGATCGACTGCTTAGTAACCGTTAGATATGGGCATTTTTTTAGTGACTAAAGAATTTATTGATCGATAACCAGATTCATTGATAGTGAAGATTGTCATTAATGTGAGGCGTCTTTTCTCCCTGCATCTTTGTCTGAAAGTATTTTCAATCAGTTATGCAACAAAAGACTATTTTCATTACTATGCGGACTGATTTCTCAATTAACGATTTAAGCGTCAGATTACGAGGAAAAATGCTCCGAGCACAATCCAAGAACCCAAGGTGACATCATTAAATGTCTGTTATTGTCCGAACAACAGGCCAAAACCTAGAAATATTAAATAAATAAATAAATAAAATTAAAAAAATAATGTAAGAGCAGCGAACTGTCACATTTCAGAATCTGGAACCATCAAATGTTGCCATTTCTATTTGAGGCATTACTTAATTAATCGATGATAAAAACAGTGAGCTGATGAATGTTCTTTTGATTGACTAATCTTTGCAGTTCTGCTGAGGACATCATGTTTGGCTGTTAAAAAATCAACGGGCCTTTTTCGCTATTTTCTTACATTTGTGTGACTTGGGCGAACAGGTGTTGTTAATTCACTCGATAAGGTGATGTCTTCAAATTGCTTGCTGTGTGCAAACAAAACTCCAAATTTTTCCAAAAAAACCACACATATTCATGAGAATAGTTGCAGATTATTGGTCTGTTAATCTTCTATCTACTCACTGGGCTAAGAGGGTTGTCTGGTAACCGGAAGGCCGACGGTTCGATCCTTGGCTGGGACGTGTCCTGAGTCGAAGTGTCCCTGAACAAGACGCCGAACCCCTAACGGCTCCCCGGGCAGCCCACTGCTCCCTATATACAGGGATGGGTCAAACGCAGAGACAAATGTCCCCCTTACCGGGATGATTACAGCATAATAACAATTTTTTTTAAATCTATTAATTGACTCATTGTTTCAGATCTATTGTGAATGCTAACAAAGTGGAGAAGCCTCTCTGACATCACTGCTGTAGCAGAGGAATCCACCTGAAACGCACACACACACGACTATTGGTGCTTTCACAAAATATTGACACGATAACAGTCTTGATATTTAATCATCACCAATGCTAAATTAAGTGATGCTTTTGCATGATTCCAATGCGCAGAAACTCTGTTTTACAGATCTGTTGATTAAATCAACTAATCGGCAAAAAATCATATGCGCGTCAATCGACTTTGAATGTTTTGGTCGAGGACGGGCCTACGGCAGTCAACACGTCCAGCTCTGGAGTGAATAGACCTTCAAATCGGTCTACTTCACAAACACACACTCTCTCTCACACACACACACACACACACAGACACACACTGAATAGAGCTCAAACGGTTCCACTTTGTACCTCCTCCGCTTAATCAAAGCTTCTCTATTCAGCAATTTGACCTTTTGTTCAAAACAGGATTATCACCTTCTCTGGTCTTCATTCACCCTTTCTCTCTCTCCCTCTCCTCTCTCCCCCTTTCTACTCTTGCCCCTGAGCCCGTTTCCAAGGGCGACCCGCATGACGAGGGTAATTGCAATAATTTGTTAAATGCCATGGCAACGGTGGTTAGATGGGAGGGGTTACCAAAAAAAAAAAAAAAAGGAAAAAGAAGAATTGGGTGGTTCAGGAAACGAGCGAATCTCTCATTTTGCCAAAGACAGCGGGACGAGAGGAGGAAAGGATGACAACAGTGTGTGTGTGTGTGTAAGTGAGGAGTGAACAAGTGTTTGCCCATTCTCAGGGGGCTGGTTTATTGATAATGGTGGGGATGGGGGGGCAGGAGGTAATTTCACTAATGATTAATGTCTCAGTGGTCCTAGTTTAGGACGCCAACACACACACACACACACACACACACACACACACACACAGAGAGAGAGAGAGAGAGAGACAGAGACAGAGACAGAGAGAGAGAGAGAGGCAGGGCTTTCACACTATCTGGTCGGGCAAACAGCTCTATTTGAACTCTCCCTCGGCCTGAAAGGAATCCTTAATTACACAATATTACCCCTCTTCATTGCCCCGCTGTGTCCGCCTCCAGTGGTGTGTGTGTGTGTGCGAGTGTGTTGCCGTGTGAGGTGTAAGTATTCAGTGGTAGCAGCTGTTTCACACATCGTGACAAAGGGGATGGGGGGGCTCGATCCCCGCACATTCACCAAACTAATTGATTTCTGTTCAGCACTGTGGGAGAGTTACCCCCACATACACAGACACTTTTACAGGCAGACAGTGCATTCCACTCACTCAAGACGAAGGTGTTAGAAGCTACCGGAAGAGCGAGAGAGAGACAACACAGGCGTCCAGTTTACTTCACTCTCAGGCTGTTAAGGCAAAACCTAATAACGCCTGCTAACAATGCTAACATGTGGATGTTTAGCAGATCATTCCTACCGCGATCACCACTTTAGTTCAGAGTGTTGAAAATGCTAGGAATGTCCCGTGCAGGTATTTGGTCGTACACCAACGTATTGGACAAGTAGACGGGATGGTGGCAGCGGGGCACGGTGGGGAGCTGGTTTGTTGGCAGCGTGAGAGTCTTGTTACACGCCTCGTCCAACATGGACACAGGATGAAGTGTGTCGCATGTTTTAGGGCTGTAGTCAACCAAAGAAAATCGACCTGCTCTTTAACCAATCGATTGGTCGATGGTGAAAAAAAAAAAATCTGGATGTTGTCTTCAAATTAACTAAATCTGAAGATCCTCACAATTTCGTTGAAATTGATCAATTGGTGAACAATTAAAACAGATACCTAGCGGCAGCATTTAATCATTTTTAAGTGTGCAACTATATTCAGCATGTATTTGATCGTGTGGCCGTGCACATTTTGCACGTCTGAACTCGTCTCTGGCCTCGTGTTCTTCTATCTGGACGTCTGAACGGTGAAGTCAATGCACCGTATTTTCACACCTTGCCTGCTTTTGAGACGGCAAAATGTGCCAAACTGCAAAAATAATAATCTTTAAAGTCAAATACTTTGGAGATACAGCGAGAACTAAAAATACAACAAATCCAGTGATTCCGTTCCCCCAGATGTATCATTTAAATTCCACCCTATAACCTTAACAAAAAAACAGACAAAGAGTGCATGTTAAACTTGGTATTCAAAGTAAGAATGGCCATTTAAGTATTTTCACAGTTCACGCTTCTTCAAATCTTTTCATTTCACGAGCATAATGTGCTCTTTGGTGGAAAATGTCAGCGCGGTGCCCTGCTGAGGTTTCCATCATCTCTCTCTCTCTCCACATCTTTTTTATGGCTTCTCTTATCATTGCTGAATCAGCGGAATCCCACATTGTGTTAAATACAGTCCAACGCTTTCATAAACACTTCGTGAAAGGTCAATTTTCACCAGGCTTTTCTCCTCTTTGACCACTTGAGCTTGTTTTGCGTTCATTTAATTTCTTTATGTGAATGTGTTGATTGATATAGTGGCATGCAAACAACCACATTTACATTTAATGTCTACTTTTGATGTGTTTGTGAATTAACTGCAAGTTCATTCAGAGAACAAGCTTTAAAAAGAGAGCGAGAGACCAGCTGTGCTAGTCTAGTTGCAGCATTAAACACGGAGTAAAAAAGTCCATTTGTGGCCCTGCAGGTGGTGAAGTACATACATGAATGTTTGGTTGTGCTTGTTTTTTTGAGTGCGTGTAAAGCAGAGTTGTATTCCCGACTGGCACACAAACACACAAATACTCACAGAGTAGTATTTCTTGATGTGACGACGGATGTCATGTAGCAGTTTGTTGCCGATGTTGACGGCGCAGTCGACGGGTCGGCTCCCGCAGGGGACGTGACAGCATCGCAACAAGCCGGGCTCCAACGTCAGCCCCTGGGAAAGGAGAAAATGCGTCACGACAACAGATGGATTCATATATGCTCGACATCAGCTGCATACAATCCATTCTGATGGCTCACGCAAACACGGTGGATGGGTTCAACCGTCCGCTCTTAAACAACGTGCTGAATGATAGGAATGTCTGCACAACACTGCAGTCAGGTGCAGCTGAATAATTGGAAAATAAGAGAAATGACCAACAATGTAGTGCAAAGTGAGAAAGGAGCTACAGTTTGAACTTTTCTCCAAAGCTCTTCTCTTCTTCATTCTTGGGAAACGTACATCTGTGACTTTTACTGTGCACAAACGAGTGCCACACTAATAAAATGTATGCCATGCAAAACACCTCACGTAGAACTCAGCCCTTACTTTTGTGTTTTATGTCGTCTCTCACTGAAATGCATCTTGGGAGTTGTAGTTAAAGTCTCACATTTCGGGGTTTTTTTATCCACAGGTTGTACCTTTGAGTTTCAAAGAACCAGCTATTTCCTAACACACTTAACTTCTGCCAATCCTAGCTGTGATATTTAAAGTAAATCTAATTTGCATACATTAAAAGGCTTTCAGGTGACGGAGCGAAGCGTTTACTACACTCACTGCAATACCAACAATCTCACTCCCACCACAATTCATGAATGTAGCGTCCTGTGCGTAAATATATGTGTGTGTGTGTGTGTGTGTGTGTGTGTGCACAGGGATTCATCACAGCTAAGCAGTTATGTATCATAGCAACTTGGCCATTACCTGTAAACGTCTACAAAGAACATGTCAGAGGCATGGAGGGTGTAAGTAGAGTCCAGTAGATGTTAACATTATTGTAGCCAGAAGAAAACAGGTCAACGGGACCTCCACACCAATGAATCGTCCACTTCAGAGCAAGGCATACAGTTAATGCGATGGAAACAGCTTTAAACACTCGCTCCTTTAAACCTGAACTCCATTTAACTGGAGCTGCAAAAATAAAAGGTCAATGACACAAGTAAAAAAAAGCCACACACAGCGTTTTTGTTTGCCTACTTCTGCCAGTTCAAGTCATTTTACTCCCTTTAATATGCAGCTCCACACATTAACCCCCTCCATCTTGGTCTAGCCGCCTCTTCTTCATGTCTGCACTGGATGAAAGCAGCCTCCCTTCTTCTCCTCCCCTCAGACTCTCTTATCTCACTTGTTTCATTCCA
The DNA here is from genome assembly GCF_949748355.1 of Melanostigma gelatinosum. Lineage (NCBI taxonomy): Eukaryota > Metazoa > Chordata > Actinopteri > Perciformes > Zoarcidae > Melanostigma > Melanostigma gelatinosum. Next base: position 12,012,525 of record NC_136653.1, read on the forward strand.
AACTCGATAACAGGATTCTCCCTCCCAAACAAGTTGTATCTATAAAACACCCTTCGCTTGCCAGTTGACTTACGGCTGCGAAGTTAAATGAAAATATGACAAACACCCAAAGTATATCTTTGTGTTTGCGTGAGACTTCTGAGAGAAATATTGCAATCCAAGGATCGTATCTCTATTCACACACACACCACCTCTCAAAGTATTGTCTCCAAACCCAAACGAATGTCATCTTTAACACCGTATGCCTGCGCCATAAATAGCCCTCTACAAACCTGTATCATAATGTTATAAACATTTAAGCTCCCCTACTGTTTTCCTCCATGTCTTGGCCTATCTAAAGTCGGGGAAATCCCTGCAGCTCCATCCAGCTTTCTCTCCCTCAATACTTTATCCTTTCATCCCCCTCTCTACCCGCTCCCCTCATCAAACAACTTTCCTCCTCTGTCTGTCCTCCATCATCCATCACCGCCGCCTCCTACCATCTCTGGCTCTGTGTCAGTGGTGGAGTCAAGGCCCATCTGTCCTCCCCTCTCACTGAGCTGTTAGACCATGTTCACCACCCTAATTAACTTACTGTCTTATCGGTTTCTCTCTGTGCGTGCGTGTCTCTGACGCATGCTGGAAAATTAACCAGCAATCAGACGAATCCTGGTTAGTTTAGTCTGAAGGTGGGAATTATTCCGAACAACTTTTCCATGTTACCGTTAAATCCACAAAGCAGGAAGTTGTTGTTGTTGTTTTCCTTTTTCATCGACATAACCAGAATCTACCGCTTTTCTGGTATGTTTTATGTGCGAGTGTGTACGCCTCTCAGTAAAACATATCAGCGTGTCTGCTGAAGTGTGTAATTATATCCACTTTTATGGAGTGTGTGTGTGTGTATAACACTCCTTCTTTAAATTTAATGCAAGTCCTCTCTGCCAGCGGAGCACAGAGGGTTGTCAGTTTTATGAGTATCTTTCAGACGAGAAACGGCTGCGTGCCCTGCTCCTCATTAGAAGCTGATAACACACACACACACACACACACACACACACACACACACACACACGCACACGCACACACACACACACACACGACCTTGGACTGACAAATGGTAGGAGATCATTGTGTGTGTGTGTGTGTGTGTGTGTGTGTGTGTGTGTGTGTGTGTGTGTGTGTGTGTGTGTGTGTGCGCGTGTGTGTGCGTGTGTGTGCGTGTGTGCGTTCATGGAGCAGCAGGGGTTACAGAAAGGCTTTTCAAGTTGTGGAGTCCAAACTATGCCAATGAAAACAGAGTCTGTATTGGAGCCAGGCAGCTGTCTAAAAATACAGACAGAGACACAATATGGAGGATGACTGAAGCATGAATCCCTCACAGGAAGTTTGACAGAAATTCTTCTCCACCCTCAGCCTCTTAAAGGGCGTCTCTACTGATTAATCCATTACACCTGTGAAACACATTGTTAGTGACAGAATATGGTTAAACTACAAGTCTAAGTCGCTACACTGATGCAGGACGTATAGTTGTTGTACGTCTTGCTCCATGGCCGTAGAAAAACATGTAAAACCACAGCAGAAGACTCGTAAAGGAGGTTTGTGATGGCTGACACAGTGCACGGGGACTTCTACTCACAGCTCCTTCAAAGACGCCGTCGTACACGTTGTCGGTGTCGCATTGAGGGCAGGTGAAGGTGAACCTCTCGCAGTCTTTGTAGCGCTCTTCGTCGGTCAGCTGGACCGGAGCTCCCAGCGTGCCATCGGCCTCTTCCTCCCTCTGGTACTGCTGGTGAGCCCGGAAGTGACTCGGGTCCAGGCCTGGTATGGACAAAAGATAATTCTGCATGACACCACAGATTGTTTTTTTTATCCTGTCGCATTTTCGTGTACAAAACAGACGAAACATGCTGGAATTTTTCCATTCAAACCACTTCATTTTATGACGATTAGACAACAATGAAACATCTATTTTGTACTTTTATTAGGCTGTTGTGACATTAGGTGTGACAGCCTTTTCTATCTTTGGCTGCCTCAGCTGTCACCAGGCTATAAAACCGGAATCATTACTAATGCTAACACATACATAAAGAGATGAGTACTATCACTCAAAGTAAGCTGTGCCCCCGCAAATACCACACGCTCATTGTTTATTTATATCATCGCATGTCTGTGAACTGCAAATGGTAAATGGACTTGTACAGCACTTTTCTAGTATTCTGACCACTCAGCGGAGCCGGGGATCGAACCGCCGGCCCTCTGATTGAAGGAGGACCCTGCTCTGCCACTGAGCCACAGTGTAATTTAATCACCACAAGAAGCGTTATGCGTGTTGGTGTCAATCGCTAACTTTTAATTAAATACTTTCATCGAACATTTTTCTTTTATTAAATCGTGTAATTTGTCATATTTTGAAGGAAACCTGAAATTCCTCAAGTCATAATTTAACACCAGAGTGATGCGGGCCTAGCCGCTCTCAATAACACTGAAGGCTTCGGTCTGACATACCCAGCCACGTGGCGATGAGCACGCTGTCGATGCCCTCGATGGGGTCACAGATGCGGGACACCACAGGGTGGACCTGCTGGGCCAGGTAGTACTGAGTGTCCACACTGAGACCCTCCTGCTTCTGGAGCTGCTCTAGAGCATAGGCCCTCTGACTGGCCGCCAGCGTGGAGCCGTCCTAGGGGGACAAAGAAAAGACAGACAGCGGTGTGAGTGGTAGCTTGTACTTTATACTAGTGTACACCAGAAATCTATCTTTGGATATTCTTGATTTTAATGATTAGCTGTTGAAATGTAAAGTAGAAAACCGCTGGAATGACTCGTGGACCAGTGTGTCAGGAGCCTATATCTATGTTTCTCTCCTACACACACACACACACACACACACACCTTGCAGATGATGTACGACACCGTGTCTCCAGATTTGACCCGGCGACCGCCCTGGGAGTTGAACCATAGAGCCACGTGGACGTGAGGGAGGCTCTTCTTGTCTGGATAGTCCTGAGGATCTTTAGTCAGAGCCTGGAGGAGAGCGCACGACAGCAGCAATGAATACAAAGGTATGGCCTGGGGGGGGCGATTCGTCGAACATTCGTCAATGCGGAACGTGCGTCGGCGCGTCACAACGATGGCCGCAACCGTCATCCAACATTGTTATTCGGACAGGACAGTTGATCTGTGTTGCAGCAATTCTTTTGAATTTGAGGTCCAACCAACTTATTGTAAAAAGGTATTGCTACATGTTTGCATCACACTGTTCAGATGTGGAGCCGTTCATACATACAGCCATGCCCTCACCTTGTTTATCTCAAACTGGTTGAGTGGAATCGTTCCGGCCGCTACTTTTTCTCCCACCCCCACCAGGTGTTTCTGGATGTTCTCCACAATGACATCACGGCTCTGGTCCGACAAGATTTGACCGATGACATAGCTGCAGGAGCAGAGGAACACAACAATCTAAATGGATACCTTGCACGATGTGTGGCTTTCCGTGCCAGCTCGGTTCGGTTCATCTCACGTACTTGCCACACTCCTTGGCCAGGTCGCACCAATCTCTGCGGACGATGTCCAAGCCTTTGAGCTCCTGCTTGACGCTGTATCGTCCTTCGCCGAGGTTCTCCACCACCAAGGCGGCGTATTTCTTCTTCTTCAGCAGCAAAAGGGACTTAAACACACCGTCGATGTCGATCTCCAGCAGTTTGTAGAGCTTGTTTACTTCGGCCTTCACCTGGCAATAACAAACACACACATGCAATCAGTGAACATGTCAAATGATGGAAATGAAGAAAAGCGATGCAGAACGTCTCTAGCGCTGACACAAACGCACCTTATTGCCAAGTTTGTAGACTTCCTCCAGAGCCCTGCTGTTGGTGTTGATCATAATGGAGTCAGTATCTCCGTAGATGACTTCCAGATTCATCTGAGTCACATAAGTGGAAAAATGACATGGAAGAACGGTCTCATGAGGAAGACGGTATATTAGCTTCAAATTAGGGCCGGACAATAACTTCTTAAATCATCATAATTGGGATGTACATGTCAGGAGTGATCCAGCACGATAAAAAGGTTTCATGCACGGACATATTGAAAGAAATAGTTATCGTTACATTCACCATTACTGAGGCAAGTGATCATTTATCCTGATATAGATTTAAGGTAAAATCCTGCAAAGTTAACAGTTTCCTTTCTTCTTCTTCTTCTCATTTCACTGATGGTGATATGCCAGATTCCCATTTCTTCACACAGTCCTTTGCACAGTTATTGAACACTGCAAGGTCTTTTCAGTTTCCTTTACGAGATTAGTATTACGTTGGCTTGTTGATAACTCACCTTCTGAACCAGTTCTTTGGTGTGCATCAGAATCTAAAGGAGAACAGACACACCAGTATGAACGACAAAAAGCACTACTGCATATTACGCACTTCAGCACAGCAAACAAACAAATCACTGAGGAACAAACAATGATTAAATATTAAGTTTCCATGTTATTTATTCTGTGTGTGTGTGTGTGTGTGTGTGTGTGTGTGTGTGTGTGTGTGTGTGTGTGCAAGTCTTTGTGTGGACATTGCAGCAGAGCAGGTGACTTGCCTTTAAATGGGGGATAATTGGCTAAGAGGGCAATTATGAGAGCGTGCTGTGACAGGCGTCTATTCAGCCCACACGCATCCTAGCCGAGCAACACACACTCAAACACACACACACACACACACACACACCTTAATGACTCGTAATGGCCTTTATCACCCGCAGAGTGAGTGACGGACAAATAAGAGAAGTCTGTTAACGCAGGTTGTCCACTGTGTGTGTGTGTGTGTGTGTGTGTGTGTGTGTGTGTGTGTGTGTGTGTGTGGGAGAGATCTGAGCAGCGGAGGGATCCCAACAGGTGGGGGCCCAGAGGAGGGGAGGGCAGGGGGCTTCGGGTGGCTAATCTGGGGGGTCGGAGGGATGGAACGCAGTGTGACCTGTCACCAGCAATCTGCTCCTCAATCAACCACGGCTGCATATATACACAACCCCGACTCACACCGGGCTCCGTGTGGGGACAAGGACGTGGCTATTTCAGAGTGTGAGGAAGGGGCGGGGTCAGGCTGGGGCTGGAGGGGGGGGGGGGGGGGGGGGGTTCACTCCCTGAAACCAGAGTGGGACTTGTAGCATGCTTTACTGGCTGCTACATACCACTGTACACGGCTTGGGGGGGGGGGGGGTTTGAGTCATTCACAGAACAGCCTCCTACATTAGGGACCGCAGTCAAGGTCAAGGTCTCACCAAAAACACACACACACACACACACACAACAATCTTGGCCAAAGCACATACGCAGTAAATTGTGTTGCTAAGCTTTGGTGCAGACTAAATGACTCGCCCTCCTCCTGCTAGTTCAGGAGGGGAAGACAGGGAGGAGTTAGGAGACGATGAAATAACGGGCTCAGAGTACAGTTGGAGAAAACTTCGGAGCAGAAACTAACCACGATCTTTGACACAATGTCAATACATCTAACAAGCTCAACATTTTGCATATTTTTGAATATGAATGAAATATCTTTTGTTTTTTAAAATGTGACCGAGGCAAAACTAGATGTGATGTGCTTGCTCAGTCCCTTTGTGAGGTTCCACGTATTCATTTACATTTTTGACCATGAACTGGCCGGCTACTATCATGCTGGTGAAGGTTGGTACGGGGGAATATTTTTACTGCTTTATCTTGCTGTCTGACAGTGAAGCAGTTGTTGTTTTTATCTACGTTCATCATGTTAGATCAGATCGTCTCTCATTCATGAGAACGGGACCATTGCGTTGGCTGCCCTGAAGCGGTGCCATTGGAATAAATGAGAGCGAATGCAGCGACGTCCAGTGGAACAAAGTCAACTTTTGCCACGACACAACCTCATCCAGCAAGGTGCTGCAATATGGCAAAGCAATAAAACACAAGGGCACATTCACTGTTGACGATCATATTAACAAATAAAAACAAATTGACAGTATACATTGTAAAATCGCTGAAAGAGAGAGGGGGTGATCAGAGAATAGATGGAAGGAAAGGGCAGAGGAGTGATGAACACAGAGATGTGGGAAAGACGGAGACGTAGCGAGGTGAGAATGCGTTGATGTAATTGATGAGTGGACTCATTTAGACGGGTTTTCCATATGCCGTCAGTCCCCCGCAGGACACAGCGCTTTAAGGAATGAACCGGGTGAAAGACAAGTCGTTTGACCATGATGCAACTGTCTGTGGGTGAGCGCTCATCTTTAAGCACATGCCAACACACACATACTCTACGGTCCAATGCAAACACACAGCCCCAGGGGGTACAAAGAGTGTGTGTGTGTGTGTGTGTCAGCACCGTGCATGCCGCTCATACTGGGGCAGACAACTGAAAAAGCTTGACTCGTATTACTTCATGTTCTCCCAATGCCGTGTCCTTCAGTGAAACCAAGCTGTCTTTCAACATCAACCACATTAGAGATGTAATAATGAATCGGTATATTTGACAGAAGATCAATGTTAACGTTCTCCTACTCTTCTTTGGTTGTAAACTGAATGTCCTGAGAATAAGAGACGGTGGTCGGATGAAACTAGACATTTGAATAAGTCAACATGAGCTCTGGGAACTTCTCACCATTGGCTGGCATCTAGCGGTCCAAATGAATGATCTAAATACATCTTGAAGTTGTGAAGATTTGATATCTCTCCCGTCCCGAGAAGTATGGTTCGACAATGTGAAGTCCGAATTTAATGGTTTCGTACCCACGAGTCGAGGCGAATCTCCCCTTCTTTTTTGTGCCGCCGATACGATCTCTACGACTCCAAACAATCGGTTCAAATCCTCCAATTACTAAAGCTCCTCTTTGTGTCACATCGGCAAACATCCGTCAAGCGTCTTACGTTCCCGCCTCTCTCACCTGTCAGCCCCTCGGCGTTAATTAGTCTGGACAGTAATTGAGCAGTTCAGGTCCGGTTCATGTTCACACTGACTTTGTTTTTACAAATAGCAATAAGCATGAGGTCACAAGGTCTGACATCCTCCATCACGATCTTTCCGTGCCTCCTAACTTACATGAAAGTAATCCTCATATGAACAGCAGTCCCACTGAACTCAATAGACATTAAACCATATTTTAGATAAGCCTGCAACTTGCAGCAAATGGCAGCTTCAAGGTGCCGTCTGCTCGTCTGTCGCTATAATTTGGGAGCTGACAGTAGCACACGAGAGTTCAAGTGTTCCCACAGTATTTCAACACCGACTTTGCACAGCATACAGGTGACAGTTTCACTTTGTACTCCCCATTTCTAAAAACATAATGCACCCAACGATCTGCCTCGAGGACTTTGAGGACACAAGACGGCATCACGGCGTCTGACCCTGCCGACGTGGCTAAAAGATGGAGTCGGGCTAAGTGGTGCGGCTGTAGTCGGCAACACTCAAAGCTGCCAACGGAGGGAACGAGGGAGACAAGTGCGGGAGCACGGGTTCAAATGACAAATGGGGTCGACTAGTGCAGCCTGGGGGGGGGGCCTGAATCAAAGTTCTCTGAACAGTTATAAGTTGATTCTCAATATATAGTCCTAATATCTCACTGTATGCCCGTTATCGGACCTTTCCCAGCTCGTGGTCCCTTTTTAACAATGCCTCGTGTCTTTGCACCTGCTTGTCTGTACGGGTTGTAACGGGTTGTGCCCATTAGCGGTGCGATATTGCACCCTGTCACGCTAATTAATGAGCCTTGTTCAGCCTTGTTGCAATATCTGGCCTCCCCCCCACCCCCTAGCTGCTGCTGCTCAGCCATTTGCTGGCCTTATCAAGGAGGGATTTATGTGTCTTGTTGTGATGTCGCTCGCATGTATTTCATTACCACCCCCTCCCCCTTATCAAAATATCTTTTGTCAGACTGTCATTTTAAATAAGATGGTGGGTCTTAACTGATCTGCACTGGATGAGTGACAAATGGTTTACAGATTGAAGGGAGGCAATAAAGATAATACAGAGATGCACACACTCACAAACGCAATACCCCCCCCCCCCACACACACACACACACACACACATAATTCCCCCCCCACTGATCGGGAGATCAGAGGCAGCATGTTAAACCTCAGTGCGGCAGAGGACCCTTGTAAAAAGAGCCTGGGGGCACCAGTGACGATTGTTTTGAAAAGCACTCAGCTGAAAAGCATTTTGAGATGACAGTCGGCCGACTGAAATAGCACCTGTGGAGGAACACACCACTGTCAGAGCTGGGGGGGGGGGGGGGGGGGGGCATGAGTATGCATGCACAGACACACACCCCCTCTCTTTCACTAACACAATCTCTCACACACACACACACACAGATGCATAAAAGATTCGTAGTCTCTCTTCTGCTCATGTGAGCTCTCATGTGCACACACCTCCATACACAGCCAGGGAACGAAAACCCTTCTTTCACTGAAATGATTTTTACTTGAATGCATGAATGCAAAGACAAAAAGACGCACGCACACGCACACACACACACACACACACACACACCTGTCCTGGCAGATGCCATTGCTGTGTTCTCATGTCTGCTACTGGGAGGGTCAATCGGTTGTAAAGCGTCGTCTGCAGCCGTTGATCGAAAATAACTCGACAATGACAACAATCCTCCCGCTGTCTGCTCAGTTCAAAATGTGCTACCTCGATAGCTTAAAGAGGACACATCCCGATGAGTCACTTCGCCCGTGGCACAGGCACAGCAGTCACCAATGAGGTCGTAAAAATAAATAAATAAATGTTTGTGCAGGGAGTCGATGAGTGCATTCAAAATGTGATATTTCAGATAGCAGGCAATAAGTGGTTCAGGAAGATGACACGACTTTTGTCACTGCACAATTTAAAGTGTCTATTATTAATTGATAATTGGTTCAATAACACAAATGCAGTAAAGTAGATCAGAGGATCAAGTTCAGTACGTCATTAATCACAAAACGTTGAGGTTTTAATAGAAGTAGCAATAATTATCACCTCCTTGTCAAGTCAGCTAAAACCATGTACCAAACCACCGTCTCATTTACAGCTCTGTCAGTGGCCCCCGACAAAGACGCCACATGTCGGATCAATCCGTAATGAATTATAATCCCTGGCATTAGCCAGGTCTCCGATGGCCTCATTAGCAGGTGTTACCAACGTCCCAGTTCGGATTCCCAACCCTCGTCCTTTCCACTGTCGGCCCTCTCAGACGAGCTGATGGGAGCCAAAATAGCAGAGCTGCTTCCATGTGACTATTTGTTAAGTCCACTCCTATCAGGAGTAAAGCCAGCTCTACGGACTACGCGCCCACGGAAACATGCAGCCCTCATTTCCCCAGACATGAGCGCACACACACACACACACACACACACATCAGCGTACGCAGGCTTATGTATTCTTAAAGCTAATTCGGGGAAATGTAAAAATGACCCATGTGAATCTGAGACCGCAGAAGCGATTGAGACCCTGAATGAAAGAAATGGGGACAACAATATCTATTCAAACCCCATCAACTGACAGACACAGACAGACACACACAGAGACACACGATAGGGCGGTTTAGGTATTCCTGCGTCTAATTCGGGGAAATGATTGTGATTCCTGAGACAAGTGGAATGATACAGAACCTGAATGAGGGACACCAGAGGCAACAACATTTACTTAGACTTCATTACAAGCACACACACACACACACACACACACACACACACACACACACACACACACACACACACACACACACACACACACACACACACACACACACACACACACACACACACACACACACACACAGAGGTTTAACCTAAACCAAACTTTGACCTCTCCACACCATCGGCTCTGTTACTCAGGCCCGCTTCTAGCCCTCACTCTGCATGCCATCCAAAAATGTGAACTACGAGCTCCTGTCAGGCTGTTTTTAAACACAAGGACAGAGACTCAATTACAGCAGAACGGCTTTCAGGAGTCATCCTCCATCCTGAGACACAGACACACACCTGCTAATGGCTGTCAGATTTGCTGTCAAAAGGGTCAGATGTCAAACCAATCTGCGTTCCACCACAATCAACGGCTTCAATCGGCCTCTGTTAACATCACTCGATTAGGAGGACTTAACACACACTAACACATCGGAGTTTGTGTCCAGAGACAAGAGAAGGTTTACATGCCTTCTAAACAGAGCATGTCATAAAAGTGGCAAAGCAGCTTTTGCGGTGCCCCTTGACTGCTAACAGACACTTCATTTGCTGCGACTAGCAACATTAACTCAAGCGTCGGAAATTAACACCGACAGCCAGCCAAATGCCGCGGAGTGGTTTTTCCTGCAACTGACCTTTGATCTGTAAGAGCTCCTGTAGAAAACCCTCCATTGAATTCTCTCTATTTGTAAAGGAAAACCTGTCAGCTGAAGTCAGGGACAAACCAGCCAGCGGTCAGCAGACAATAAAAGTCTTCCTGCCATAACGAACGCATTTATCAGCCTATTATAACCACATGCGTGTGAGCTGTCAGTGTTTCATATATCGGGTTCTCTGCACCCAACTGTTCTCTGGCGAACATACAAAAGAACCAAAATAACACTGAGGGGTTGAGGGGGACATCAATCTGTGGCTGTGTAATCCTAAACCTTCACCTTCCTCTTAATACCCATCATCCCCACCCTTAATACCCGCACACATACCAGGACAGAGCAGGGCCACAACAAATGGTCCCCGCGACAAAGGGCAGAGTTCGACCAGTAGCACTTGTGCGCGCACACGCAATCGACACATGTACGTCAACACACACACACACACAGATACAAGACACACTGAAGATGTACACACACAAGAGTCGGGAGGGGAGATAAGTGGGGGGGGGGGGCTCTTAACTTGGCAAGTCTGATCAGAAAGAGCCACCGCCAAGGGTCCGTCCTCCCCCTCCGAGCCCCCATCGTCTGCACCCTCCCTGGGCTGAGAAACCGCTGTGGCCCCCCACCTGACCCATTCTGCCACAGGGGAAAGGGGGGGAATGGGGAGGGGGGGAGGGGGGGGGTTAGGCCTCAATATAAAACGAGAGTGAGAGAAAGATGAGAGCTAATCAATAAATGCGCACGACACGTGCACATTCAACCTGCACGCTGGTCCGGACAGATGAAGGGGAGGGTGGATTTACACTGCGGACAAAGCAGCGGTCCGTGGACGTGTTACAATTACAAAAATAAAAAGCCTCCTAAATCTTGATATGAAAGGAGTGCAAATGTGACGATAAAACGGGAGGGGGGTACAAACGGCAATCCCCACAAATACATTGGAAACTAAACGCCGGCCGGCCTTCCTGGCTCGCTGCAGTCGGAAACTACCAAGAACGACTTGGCTTACGGGTATCGGACCGAAGCCCTCGGCTTCTTTGCCCGAGTCTGACGGCTAACCAACTGTAGCATAGGCAATCCAGAAAACCAAATCATTAGCAGGGTTGGATAAACATCAGTGAGCAACAGAGTTAGTTACACCAACTGAATCAAATCAAGATATCAAAGACTTTGAACAGAACATACAACAAATAAATGTCCAAAGATAGATTCTGGAGAGCACTTAATCACCATAAGCATTATCGACAGCATCTCCTCTACAGCGGGGCACCGTGGTGGTAGATGTCGCACTCCGGCAGTATAAATAGATGCGCGTCTAGGATCACGGATACAAAGTAAACAAAACACTAAGATTGTGCAAAGTGGGATCTGCTGCTACCTCAGCGGGTTGAGGGCCGTGCCAGGAAATCAGAACACTGTGGGGGGGGGGGGGGGGTTCAGATCTGACTGGTGACCTTTTCACGCACGTCTCTCCGATCGGTCACGTCGCTCTCCACTGTATGCAGAGCACTAATAAAGAGAAAGACTAAAAATCGATTTTCACTTTAACACCTAACCACCAGCGCTTCCCCGGGCTCCCGTAGTTCACAGTGAACGGGGAGTTGAGTGCTCTTCAGCGTCTGACCTCCAGCCAAACGCAGTCCGCTGCAAAGTGTTTCTGAAGTCTGTGGAAACTAAAAGCAGCACCACGACAGAGCATCTCAAACTGAGTGGCACAAGATGGCAGCAGCCCTAAAACAGCTGATGAAGATCACGTAAGACCAACGGAATCATTTCATCCCGTATGATAATAAGGCCCGCACGGCAGGTCGGCAGTCAGCTACAACAGCAAGGAATGCAGAGTTGTGTATAAGACCACCATTGTCGGCTTGGGTGGGCGGGCGAGGGGGCAACATTCTTCTATCCCGATATAGATCATGTCATATCTTAACAACATAGATCATGACACAGAATTCAATAACTAAATAGTTTGTACGAAAGAACCAAATGGTTTTGTTTACTCCCGTGTGAATTAAAAACTCACTTAATGAAGAACTTTCGGAGGAGATTGAGTCAGTGTGTGCTTGTTATTATCAATTGAGACTACATAATTGTATATCATGATATCTCGATATGATTTCATCATGATGTGATTCCAATTATCACCCAGCCCTAATTGTAGGGTCTGTGAATGGAAACACATTACACGTTTATTTATTTTTAACCGAACTGCCACCACTTTGCGACAAAACACTTAAATAATGCAACAAGAGCCTTTGTTTACAGTTTGTTTACATTTTCATGTTTATCTGAAGGCTCTTTAACTATTAGGAGTGCAGACTTGAATCATCAGATATTTAATAAGCCTGCATGCAACTTGCAAAAACGCAGCACTGTCACCATTTCAGACGTGTATACAGCTGACTGTGTGGTGCCAGGTCCTGGATAAAATAAAGCCAGAAGGAGGTCAAATGTAATTGCCCCATCCGCCTCCTGCTGCTAACAAAGACACACGCAGTACAGTCTGCAGGGAGAGAAACTCCCACCTGTACCACAGAACAGAATGTGCACCTTTTACAAAGTAGCTCCGTCAGCCCAACGACGAGCGTCACTGGAGGCACAAACGGACTGACAAAATAACACACACACACACACACACACACACACACACACACACACACACACACACACACACACACACACACACACACACACACACACACACACACACACACACACACACACACACACACACACACACACACTCTATTAGAGCACACAATGAGTGTGTAAGGGGATCTTAATGAAGGACTCCCCTGAGGCAAAGCTTGACGCCTCTGCTGAGGATGTGTACTGTTCGAGCTCATTAAATGAACATGAGTATTATGACAGACGTGTGTGTGTGTGGTGTTCAGTTACAATACCAGATTTAGCCATATGTGTCATGCAGGACACATGTCTCTGTGCGCTGATTTATTGAGCGTGCGCCTATTTTGTTCCATGTTGAAAGAAGTCATTACACAACCGTACTTTGCATGCAGAGAGTGGAAAATACTTACACGGAGCTATTGATATCACCGGCAACACAACAGGTCTCTTATCGTGACAACATGAACTTGAGAGAATAATCATATTTGGAACAGGGAAGAGGCACAGGGTGAGGGAGGAAGAGATCGTGTTGGTGGAGAGAGAGAGAAGAGGATGACAAACGGGAGAACTGGAAGATGAGGAAGAAGCCAGAAAGAAAAAGGGAAAAGAGGAAGGAGTGGTGCACTGTGTGAAAATTGATGCAGCAGTGCCCTCTTGTGGATGAAAGTGGAAGTGGACTGGAGGATATCCTCATTATTTAATCAGTATCAAGTGTGTTTTGAATGCTCAACTTGCTTTAATAGTCTTCTGTAATAAATGTAGAACTTCTGAGGCGTTGACTCACCTCTCTGCCCTTGTATGTGACCAGCGCAGCGAGTGGCTTGGCGTAGAAGCGACTGTAGCTGAATCCCAGGCAGCCGTACATGCTGTTGGCGGTCAGCTTCAGGGCCTTCTGACGAATGTCATACTGAAGGATAGACAGACTCAAATTAGACTTTCCTTCAAAACTCAAAAAATGGTTAAGAAGTCGTCTCAAAAGGTAAGTAAAAAAAAAATGGCCGACAACGGAAAAACACCAGTGACGTGCAAGGCCACAGATGTTCTTCACCACGTGTGGTTGGATGGTTCACCTCCTACAGTTGTGGTAACCATGTCTGTTCAAATTAATCTGTGGATTTGAGTTGCACTTCGCTCAATCCAAATCGAAACGATCGCCATTTTGTCAAACGGCACCAACGCGCCGACTAAACAGCTATTTGCACGACGCTCCGTCTTCGCTAAGAGAGCAGACGATGATGTGTTGCTCACTCAAAGATATCCGTCTGCACACCAGTATTATGATGATGAATATCTGGCTGAATAATCGCGCCACTTGCTGTCGTGATTTGGATTTTTGTCCCCATACTTCAGCAAAACAATGTCTGTTAGGAGCATAATGAGCCTACAGATGGACAGAGAAGAAGTCCATTATTCTGCAGGAGTGTTTGGATGTTTGTTGATTTTTCCCCCTTAACAAAAAAATGGTCACCAGTTGTAGTATTTTTTTTTTAAGTGACATGATTTCAAACACAATCACGGGAGCTTTAAAGCCTCCGGGTGCGAGTTAAATACCTCAAAGATTGTGTATGCACAATCACTTTAAACAGCCTCAACATCAGTAGACAGTCTTATACAACTAACTTCAAACTAGAGGAAAACAATAACCTTTCAAAACAAACAAAAAGGGAGGTGAGTGTCCCCACAAACTTGAAATCATGAACAACTGTAAACACTAAACTGTGTGTGTGTGTGTGTGTGTGTGTACCTGCAGGTAGAGGTCTGGGCTGATGTCGTGCTGTTTCATCAGCTGTTTGACCTGTTTACGCCGCTCGACCAGCTTCCTGATTTCTTTGGGCAAGATTCCCATCTCCAGGTTCGTGTCTGGAATTTCGGGAATCTCCTCCGACCAATCCTCCTGTTACCATGGACACAAGAGATGGAAGTTAGCTGGAAAGTTTTCTCTGGTGGGAAGAAGAAAAAACATCTGGGGCTTACGCCTCTGTACCAGGTCATTGGGATCAATCTATACAGTAAGTCCGTTACTGTGAATAGTTTTAGATAATTCATCTGTTATTTAATCTTCTTTGTCACAAAAAAACACCAGTTTCTACAACAAACATGAACAAACACCTCATTCTTCTTCTTCTGCGTGTTGAGAGCCTCCCTCTGTACGGTGGTGAAGCAGATGTTGAACTCCTGGATGATGGAGGGATACAGGCTGTTGAAGTCAAGCAGCAGCACAAACTTGTCGTAGAAGCCTGCAGAGAGAAAGGGAGGCTATAGAAACGTGCACACAGACAGAAAAACCAGACTTCAAACTGAGAACACGGACGTACCAACTTTAGGATCCAGCACCAGACCTCCAGCGTAGGCGGCCTTCTTCTTCCGCTTGCCTTTCCCCGCATCCACATCGTCCTCTCCCTCGACCTGCGACGAAGAGAAAAAGAAGGAGCGTGAGACATTTGTCACATGACCGTACGTCACGAGAGAATAAGCCGCGTATGGCTTTACCGTTTCCAGCTGGGTCTTCTTGAAGGAGGGTTTGTCGGGGACGATGTAGTTTTTGTCGTGGAAGGCGTGAAGCAACAGGAACTCGTTCCTCTCGGAGCGACCGCCCATCAGAGTACGAGACTGCAGACGAAGCAGGAGGCAAATAAACCAGAGGTTAAATATAACCGGGGCCAGCCTGGAGGCTCAGTGGTGAGGACATCTTTATGTCCCATTGTAAGTGAAGTTCAAAACGCCATCTCACCCCCACTGTATTGTATGTTAACGTGTGTACTTGCATAAACACACTCGCTGAACATTATACGCCGGCTCTAAACTTTGACAAAGGCGTATTTAAAGATTTTTCTCTTCAAAAAAAAGCAAGCTTTGCTTTTGTCTGCAAACCGTTTTGTTTCCGACTTAAATTTTCTGTATTTTGAGTTGTGCAATAAGCGAGAAGAACTGCTGCCAGGGATTCAAAAACCTCAATGATTGTCCATGCTATGTGTTTATTATTATTATCATTGAAATACTGTTGGTGGAGAGCCAGATGCATTTTAAGTGCGTCAAGTTATTTGGATGTCGATATAATGACATTTAGCATGTTGTGGAGTGACGGCAGTTTTAATTGTAATCTGCGCTTCCTGTTTGAGCTCAGTAACAAGTGTCGACGACGGCTTTGCTGTGACATGTACTGTTTGTTCGTGTTGCAGCTGTGGGCGACTTGTTTAACGAAGTGTTACCATGACGTTGCCAGCGATGTTGGTGATCTGCAGGGCCAGCGGCAGCACGTTGAGCTCACACATGAGCTGGAGGATCAGCTTAGCGTCTGTCCAGGTCAACTCCAACAGGTAGAGCAGGTGAGGAGAGTCACTGATACAAAAACACACACACACACATTTTAGGATACACAGCTTGATTTGGTTTGAATCTTTCCTGTTGAGGGCGTACGGACCTGTAGAGGTCCTTGATGTTCTCCTGAGGGACCGTCACTCTCTCCATCTTCAACACCTGTGTAGCCAGTTCAGTCAGGTGATAACTTTTACAGCGAATCAGCTCCTTGGCCGAGATCTCCACGTCGCACACCAGACGGCCGCAGGTTGCGCTCTTCTCTGCAAAGGCACCGCGACCCTGCAACAGCGTACAGTGATGTACAATATGGTATCGAAATATAAATACATATATATTGCTCTGGATTTTTCTTCTTCTTACCCCTAGTTTGGGCATATTAGACCTCCTGAGGCGTCCGATCTTAGACCAGTGGGGAACCTTGCACACGCTGATCCTCTGCAGAATCACCTCCAGGTCAAAACCAAAGATGTCGTGACCCTGCAGGAGAAGAAGGATTAGCATACTCATTTTTCACCGCGATGAAACACTGCGCCGTCATCTGAAACTGTATACAATCCATGCAAACATCTTGAACTCACCACCAGCACATCAGGGTCGATTTTGTGCATCTTGGCCAGGAAGAAGCCCAGCAGAGTCCGCTCCGTAGCGGCGATCTCCACTTTACCGTTCTATCAGCAGAGGGTCATTTACAATGAAGAAAACATAGAGGCCAATATATACTCTCCATCAATTTAAATGGAAACCACTTATTGTATAAATGAAAGCAAACTACCATTCCGCAAAGTACTGTAGAAAATGAATTATAAATAATCAGGTTTACTCTATTGCTCGTAGTCCTTTGCCAGCAATTTTCTACCCCCGCTACGTCTGTAAATATGTAAACCACGGATCTTTCTGCCAGTTATAAAACACACTCTTTTCCTGTTTCTAGCACCAAGCTGAGCTCCGTAGCCTCGTGGACACTCACCTTCTTCCTCACAGCGTCTTGGAAGTCGTAGGGGAAGATGCAGTCAGCCGGTTTACTGATGACTGCAAAAAGACAAAAAAGAATATAATAACAGTTCCAAAACGTTTAGCATTTTTACCGCTCTCTCAGATTTCTACTTGTTACTTGAGCGTTCAAATTTTCAGTGAGTTTAAATAACGTACCACAAAAATGGGTCTGGTACGGAGGTTGAGGTGGAGCTTTGGCCATGTGGAACTGATAGTGGACTAGTGCAGCCAGGGACACGATCTGCAGTGGAACAATTACATCATCAGGCCGTTGCTCTCTGAGGATCTCAGCTTTTGTCTGAGCACACCGTAAAATAACACAAACTCCTCCTCTTCATTCTGACCTCGTTGTGGTGCGTCTTGGGGTTCTGGATGGTCTTGAGGCTGATGGACATGACGGTGATGGGCGGAGGAGACAGGTCTCTGACCACAGTGACCAGGTCACTCCTCAGGGCCAGAGCCTCCACCTTACTCCAGCTGACCGGCTGGCCGATCAGCTCTAACACAGACAGAGTGGGCGCACGTGCATTTTCAACACATAGAATGAATTGTACAAACACAGATCAAGTTAAACTAAATGAAAGTCAAAACCCCTCCTTACGTGGTGTCTTGATGTCCAGCCAGCAAGGCCCTTTAATCTTCCTGCTGAGGAGGAAGTGCTCCAGGCTGGAAGTGTTGGTTCCAAAAATGTGGGAAAAGGTTGCCCCCTTAAGGCCTGAAGGCAGTGCAGGGAACTCAGCCTAAAAAAAACAAACAATATTTACCACATAGACAAATAGCTCATCATCGATAATCACACAGGCCTGGACCAGTGCTACGTAACATCTAGTACGGTGTGCACATCCACTCACTGAATATCGGACTTCCAGGTACTCGCTCTGAGTGGACACATCAGGAATTTCAAAAGCGTAGCTCTTCTCCACTTTCTGCAAGAGAAAAACAAAAAGCGCCGGTTAAAGCGTGACAAAAGAAAAATGCCACTCGTGCTGGTCAGTCCGTAACCACGGTCGGCACCAACCTTGGACTTGAACTTCATGATCCTGAACTTCTCTGAGAGTTCGTTGAACTCCTGGTAGACGTCCATCATTCCTACGGGAGTGTCCGTCACCTCCCCCGTCTTGGGGTTCACTTTCTGTTCATGGAAAACAGCCAATAAAAGTATGAAGGTGGGGAGAGAACTGGTTGTTTCCTAAAATCCTGCACTCTCGTTTCCCTGATATACGGGCAGTAATGTGACCGAGCGGGAAACTTACATGTTCGCGAGGCAGGAAGTACATGGTCCGCTCGATGTTCCTGACAGTGACGCAGCAGCTCACATGAGACTCCGCAGACTCAATCCACACTTTCCCAAACAGGTACACCACACCTAGGCGAGAGAGGAGTTCAAATACCGGGATGTGATCTACAGATCTGAACAGGATCTTTGGATTATGGAATAACACAGCTCAACTATATATTCACTCACAGTCAGGAGCACGCCTTACCTGGTTGGCTGTAGGGGTCTTCAAAGGCGTCCAACCAATAGAAGCGGAACACCTGCTCCCCGTCTGCTCCCTCCACCAGCGGGAGTTGGCTGGAGTCCACCTGGATCTCCGCTGGAGCCTCGCCGACTCCTCCTTCCTCCTCTTGTCCCCACGAGCTTCCGATCCTGCCGGACCTGGACAGCGAGAGGAAGACGCTACAGCTGAAGCTCGTGTTTCGCATTTTTGAAGGTCCTTACATGTACGGTATTTAGAGAATGAGCCGGAAAAAAGAACTGTGTTTCTTTTAAAAAGAAGAAGCGAACAAAGCAGATAAAATGCTTACAATAAGACCGGGTCCTCAGGCTCTGCTTTGGGCTCCACTTTAACTGCCGCCGCCGCCGCTTTAGGTGAAGGCTCTGCATTGTCTTTAAGTGCAGGCGTCTCCTCCACGAGCCCGACCTCCATCGGCTCATCGAAGTCCACGCCATCAAACGCCACTGAGAACACATTTTAATGAAAGGCAAGTTTATAATTGTTGCTAGAAGCAAGAAAAAAAGGGGCCAATGGCTAGCAGAGCTGTGTCAGTGTTTCTAACCTTCCTCTTCCTCCAGCGCCCCCACCTTCGCCTTCTGCTTCTCTACAGGAGGAGCGGGTGCGGAGGCTGATGACCCGGGGGTCGGGTCAGACGGTGGTGGCCTGATAACTTTGGCCTTAAACCCCGTAGCGGAAGGTGACTCCTGGTGTTACAGAAGGGACATACAACAGTTTACAATTATTGAACTCAAACTGTATAATTTGTCCGGTGACGTGGTTTACGGTAGTTTAAAGCACACCTTTGGCATCTGAGGTTTGATCGAAAAGGGATTCATGGGTGATCCCAGAGACTTCTTTTTCTTCAGCGTGACCACCGGCGGAAGAGTCAGAAGAGTCGGTTTCTGGGAAGACAAGAGGGAGGAAGAGATTTTAAAAGCAGATACCACAACATATCAGATTGGGGATGGACAATGAAGAGGTGGAGAAGTTGGATATGAAGACGGCTGAGTGAGAAGCTAGCCAAAACCACATTAACTGGCTGTAAAATTACTAAAAAAGATCACAGGTTTAATTCTTGTAACAGCAGTTCTGCGCTGTCTAGATATGGTACCCACCTCAGAGTGCAGGTCCTGCAAGATGTCTCCTAACAGGTCATCTTTGGACAGATCCACGTCTTTCTGTAAGACACAAAAATGATGTGTATGCTCAATGCAACAGCAGACAAAGAGTGGCGAACATGTGTTTTATTGTAAGTTAAAATCCGCACAGAGCACAGTTAGGGACATGAAAACAACGATGTCAGCAGAAACACACCTCAGCAGGCCTCTTGACATTACTGTTCATGAAGAGGCTCTTGATGGTGTTGGGCTTCGCTACGGCAGACTTCTTCACATTTTTCTTCGAGTCTGTTCTTTTAGCACCCTTTCCTGCAAACACAAACAAAACACATTCACCGTTTGTACAAAACACATTCACTGTACATTGCCCCACACTCACAATACACAGACATCGTGTTACAACGCAATACTGTATGAGCGTTTACCTTTTTTGCTTTCAACTACATCATCGTCCAGATCATCGTCAAAGATTTCTCTGCCATCCTCCACATATCCAGTTCCATCTGAGAGGAGAGAGACGTTTACCTTTGGACCTCACCATCGCACATATTCCCACAGTGGATACAGCCGGAGACTCAGACTCACCATCGTCAATGATCCAGTCGTCCTCTTGTCTGTCTCGTACCATCTTCGAGTACTGCTGCTCGTCCACCTCCTCATACACACTTGTAAACTCTTCCACCTATAAATACCACACAGTATGTATAACTAAATAATACATAGAAATAATCAGCCCTATGTTTAAAATGTTCATTTTATTATCATTTCATCTGGTGATTATTCTTTCAATTGATCTATAATTTACTCTGTAAGATTTCCAAAAATAGAGAATAATGTTCGATGATGAGGCTCTGAGACATACTGTTAATATTAGGGGGAAAAAAACATTAACCGGTGACACACACAGAGTTGAACCATATGATGACACTCTGGTGGTGTAATATCCACGGTCATGCACCCTCACCTCATATTTGATCTTCTCCCCGAGCTTGGCTTTCTTAAGCTGCTCCAGTGCAGACTTCCTTCCCACCTTCTCTCGCTTCTCCCGTTTGGAGCGAGACCTCGCCAGACCGCAGGGATCGCCCCCATCGTCTGCGGAGAGAGGATATGGCGATGAAGAAGCAGGTATGAACATGACGTGTCTGATTTTCAGATTTTCTGATTTTCAGATCTGAACCCCCCCCCCCCAAAAAAATAAATAATACTCCTATAGTGTCACGCTCACAGGGAGTGTTTTGAGGACAATTGGCTCCGACTTCTGCTCTTTAAACACGAAAACACTACTTGGTGGCACTCTGGTAACTCATTTTTTTCGTTCACGAGTAGCTATATCTTACACACAGCGCCAGAAAAGCTGCAGTAGAGACAAAGTAAGGTCTGAAAATGACAACAGCGCACTAGAGTCAACGTTAGCTAACATTAGCCATGTCTACTATCCTCTCTTAAGCATGAGCACTACACTCATATGTCAAATGTTTACTTTAACTGGTTGCTGCATTTTAATACACAGTGTCAATGGCCTAAGCGTGTCCCTTGTTGTAGATTGATAGTGTAAGCTAGCTAACGTGCTAGCTATCTTCTCTACTTTCTCTGTGCAAGTCCCGCTACAGTCCGCGAGCGAGAAACGTGAAAGAAACAAAACTCACCGCCGTCCACGTCTTTCTCTGGGTTCGATACTGGAGCCATGACTTACACTTTTGTAGCCTTTAACGTTTTTGCTCAGTGACAGCTGCACAACACAACAACAGGACAGTCCGCCCGCCAAATCGGATTCCCGGGGAAAGTCATATGTAGGAAGTGACGTCACATTCGCTGTCAGCCAATAAAAAGAAGCGCTGTCTCCAGTGCTGTCCGCACGGTGGCAGTGTTGTTCAACTTTCTCTTTCGCTCCACAGGGTCTGGACCACAAACAAAAGTACAGTGTTTATTCAGTTTGTGAGACATGTTTACTCTAAAGACACTGAAATACATTTATCTGACATAAATTAAAGATTTTACCTGCAAAGATAAAACATAATTCAGTGAGCAACTCTAATTTTAAATGCCAAGATTACACGTTTAAAAATAACAACCTATTAATATTTGCAATAAATGTAAAGCCCATAGACATCACACATATCAGACACAATTGTATGGCCTATATGCGATTTGGCATGCAGAGAGTTAACAAAGTCAATATAATTAATCAATATAATAGTCCATATGGGTAAGTATTGCCTCAGGCTCCAAGTAAATTCATGGTGGTTGCATTTTATAAGCACTAACATACAACCGTGTCCTTAAATTAGGATTAGACTGTTAGTCTCCCTGTTCTTGGTAAATCAATGGTCATCCCTGTTTATCCCAATGAGGCTCATTTCCATGGCGACCAGACGGGACTTTGTGGGGCACAATGGGCTCCTGTCCCAGATTTGGGGCCACAGAGACAGAATGCGTCCAACAATGAAAACACAAAGCGTGTTTTGTCCTTCCTCCCCACAGCCTATTTTACACCATAGGCTACAGTATGGTGGGTTTATGGCCACTTTATCATGTTACTTCAGTGGCTAAACAAAACGTGTGTGTATTTTAAATAGTATATTTGTGTACAGTACTGTCTACTTGTGGGTTAACATTTGTTGTTGCCCTTACGTTTAGGCTATAACCATGTTTTATCATTTTTGTTTTGTAAAACAAAAATGCTGTGCTGGATAAAGGGACCAAAGAGAAACCAGACAGACGAGCAAGCGGTAAACAAATTATTTACTTTAGACTTACATCATTTTATTTTTTTTGTTTTTTGGACACCATGGTGAAACAGCGACGCAGCGACGCAGACAGCAGAGCGCATTCCGGTTGCGCAGCTGTTGCGCGTCTTTGTTGCAGAAGAGCACCACTAAAGGTAAGGACGCATGAAAGTTTCGGTTTTAATCAGTTATGCAAGTCCAGCCGCAAACGGCAACCGGGATGCTTTCCAAGTAGGCTGCCCTGTGGGGGGGAAAGGGAAAACAAGCTGAGTGAGTGTAGTCTGAAGCTGCTAATGACACCCTATTTTAATATGCCAAATAGAAAATAGACGATTGTATAGTGTGACAAGCAGAGCAGACCATTCACAGATGGGTGACTGTGATGGCTAAAACGGCAGCTTCCACTGGATCCAGCAGGAGACTTTGAACGTGCTAAATCTTAAGCTTAACAATATATAATAAGGTCACTAATATGGTTGGCCTATCACTGACATTGTAGATGCTTTTTGATTGAATTGTTTTTCTTCCAACTATAATAATGATCCCCTATTAGATCCATTTGAAAGCTAAGCCTTATAGAAAGGGAACTTTCATAACAATAGTTTCTTAATTTCTTTCTAATCTCTTGGAAACTTGATTGCCCACAAGTGAATAAATAAGCAGTGATACTCAGTATCATCTCACTGATGGTGCTATGGACCACTCCACCAATCCTCCCTGCTTATAGACTGCTGTATCTTCTCCCTGATTGGTCCTTTCTTGGAGCTCTCTCCTCTTTTTCCGTCGCCATGGCGAGAGCTCCCCGGCTCTGCGTACGAAGATCGTTTATTGAAACAGTGACTCACTCACACAATAATCCTGGACAGATAAATACTGTTCATGTATTTCTGCTTACATGCCTCATTTCTGCACTGAAGTGATCATATTCCCACAGTTACACATACATGATTGATGACTGACTCCACATCAAGTGTATTGAATGTGTCACTTCCACATAATTCCACATAATTCACATTCCGCAATGATAGCATTTTAACAACAAGGCAATCGATTATAGGGGTCTCCATCCCTTGTTTTTGCACAGCCATTAGTCTTACTGAACATCTGTTTGATGCCAGATGTGCCTGTATATTTCTGACACAAATGCAATGCCTCTATGGGTTGATTGAATGCTAAGCAGCCGTTAGAGAGTAGCACAATTTATACAATACCCTCATGAACCTCGGATGCTGACTCTATTTGCAAGAGCATCAAATTGAGAGCAACGCTCGTCCCTTTTGTGGTACCGAGAAAAAGCTGCAGAGTGAGACCTCTTCACTGCCTCCCCCCTTCTCTCTGCAGCAGGGGATCAGAGGGGTGGAGGAGGAGTAGAGGGGAGGACAGACAGAGAGGCAGAGCAGGGAGTGGGCGGGGAAACAGAGGAAGGAGAAAGAGACAGAGTGGTGAGGAGAGAAGGCAGCCTCTCACTGATGCTGAGTCACATTACAGAGGGACCACAGCCGCATCCCATGAGTCTTTGGGAATCATGGAGGAGCTTGAGCACACCTGCCCCCATCCCCGGACGGTAGGGCATTTTGGATGTGTGCGTTTTCTTGCGTGTTCATGTCTTGCAGTGTGTGTGTGTGTGTGAGTGTGTGACAGGGAGGGAGAGGAAGACAAAGGGTCCTGCTTCCTCCCCTGTTACGAAACAGATCCCCTATAGCATCATGAGGCTATGCTCAGAATGCTGAGTGGACAGAGTGTGAGTGTGGTCAAAGAAGGAGGGGGGGATTTACACAATGGACCAAACAGCATGAATGACCTGCTGGAGGGGACATTGCGGCAGTTAGGAGAGCCTCTGGTATCTGGATACTCTCTTCTTCTTGAGTGTAATTCCTGGCATTACTGTCTGTGTCCTCCAAATGGCCCATCGTTGCCTTTTACTCTCCTCTGTCTTCACTCCAACCGTTTCTATTCTTGTGAAGCTGTCTGATCTTCACTGCCGGTGTTTTCTCTTGCCCTCTATCCCTGTGGGGTTTTTTTTGGGCCTTTCCCCCCCCCCCCTGCTTTAATCCTTCTCATGCCAGATGTTCTTTGCTCGTGCCAGAGTGGGCTTTTTCTGTGCACGCTCACGCCGCTCACCCTGATAGGCCCGTGAGCCCCTGGTCAGCAGGTTTAAAGCTTTGCCATCTGCTGAGGGTTTGTACGCCACCTCTCTCTGTTCTCACAGTGCCCAGGGAATCATGGGAGACGAGGGTGCTCCCTGTCTCCACAACCTCTCCGCTGCTTCTTTTTGTTGTTGTTGTTGTAGCTCAGATGGCTAGCATTGAGGTCTGATACCTCTCTCATGGAAACGGAGAGAGGAATTGAAACATTTAACATGACTGGACAAAACGTTCAAAGGAAATGGGACGCACAAACCAAATAAAAGGAGTCTCACATCAATGGCAATGTTAAAAACGAATACCTCCTTTATTTTCCTCTTGTAGATGTAACTCTTGACCTGCTTATGTGTTACCTGCTTTCATATATGCTGTTAGTTAGCGTGCACGACAATTAAAATCCACTTCTCCACGTCAAATAGCCTGACCTGTTAGTTGCTGCACACAGCTCTGATTTGTAAGCGATACATAGAATGAAGTGAAAGTGAAATGGCAGTGCATCGGCCGTAGAGCACGTTGTGATCGAAAAACACAGAAATTGGTCAAACAAAAATGAGTGTAAGGCGTCATTATTAAACCAAAATAGGAAATATGATGTGTTTTGTATCTTATATGGGTTATGTGTGAACATCATCATTTTGTTTGCCAAAAAGTAGTTCACACTCAGAGAAACGGTACAATGTTATCCTAAATATTGATGGCTTCAGTCAGACATGATGGGGGGGGGGGGTGGAGGGGACAGACCCCAAATACGGTCAAACTTCTTGTTAGACTTCAATCAATCACATAAACAAAGTAAATATTTTAGTTTTATAGCTTTTGTCATTTTTTTGTTGTGGACCTCTGCAAAGCGTCGTCAGTTCAAAATATATATTTTTTTATCAGCAATTCTTTAAAAAATTGGAAATTTCGTGCAGCATCAAGATTAAAAGTCACAACATCTCAGTATAACGTCTAGCTGTTATTTGAATAACCTTCGCATTAAGAAAGCTTCATTTTTTTAAAGCAAATCCACCCGTTAAGTGTCACTCTTACTGTGTACTTAGTGCACTGTTATTTGAAACCGCCGGTGTGATATTTGACTGTCCTTGTCTGCGTCCGTGGAACATGTCATGCCAGACTGTTCAAGGATATGTTGACGTCAGCTGCCTGCGTTTTCCACAGAGGCCGAATGTATTTCCATTTTTTTTTTGTCATCCTCCGCTCACACTCCCACAGCTTTCTGCTCTGTGCAGACTCTGATTATAATTTATTGGCGTGAATGATATTCAGTACATACTCCCTGTAGTCAACAGATGGCATACAAAGACTCACACACACTTTGACCTTGATGTAGCTGTGACAAATTGTCCTTGTTTGTCTTTGTTTCCATTTCCCACTGTCTATTTATTCTTTCTTTACCTGCTGAATTTAAATGTATTTTATTTGAAAATGATAATTGTTTTCTTCCTGTCCACTGGAAGTCTGCTGCCTCTCGCATCTTATTCTTCCCTTTGAATTTGAGCTAATTCCTGAGAGGCCTTTCTGCAGCAGACCAATAGCCCTGCCCTTGATTTCTGCCACATGTTAACACACATAGGCTCCACATGCAGAAGTAAATGTCTGCTCACACACACACACACACACACACACACACACAGAGCGATCAATAACACTGAGTGCAAGGCTGTCTGTCTCTCGATCCATTGTCCCAATGTGGAGCAGGTCAATACCTTAATGGAGGTTACTGTAACAGGAATGAGCATGGAAACAGGGTGATACCGTGAACTTGAAGGGATGGGGGTGTTTCAGATGAACTTCAGTCTCCTACGTTCATCCGTCCTCCAAAACAAAACATTTGTACCCAGTCTCTTCCTCCTCTCATTCTCAGACTCTGACTAAGCCCGCCATCTTTGCCAGGGAGACCAGTTGTGATTGCCGCGCCCCTCACGAGAAGCTCACCATCGCTCAGGCCCGCAGAGGCACCCCAGGTACAGTCGACCTCCTCCGGCTCACTTCCTACTCTCATTCATTTCCATTACTATTACTACTGCTACATGTTCTACTATCATACTGCAATGTTACTATGTTACTAACTACTTCTGCTACTGTGTCAACTACTTCCTCTGAAGCTCCTCCTACTAACAACTACTGCTACAACTGCTGGTGCTACTCCTTTAGTATCACTATCACCAAAACTACTATCACCAATGACATACGAGTGATGCTAAAGTTACTGCGACTTTTTCTAATATCATACTGTACTACAACTACTACTGCTGTTGGTATCGGTACAGTGTCACCATCATCACTGTTGGTACAGTGTCGCCGCCATCACTCTCCTCTCACTGATACTGCAGTATCGGTGATGATACATGTGTTGCTGTGTGCTTTCAGTGGACCGGCCGGTCAGAGTCTACGCAGATGGCATCTTTGACCTGTTCCACTCTGGGCACGCTCGCGCTCTCATGCAGGCCAAGAACCTCTTTCCCAACACCTACCTTATAGTAGGAGGTAGGCCACACACACACACACACACACTAAGAATCCACTGCTCAAAATAACACAGACAGAGTTGTCTGATTGGGAACTTCCGTGCTTCTGTGTTTTTTTAACGTTTTGTGTGCTTTCCCTCCCATGTGCTTGGAACAGTGTGCAGTGATGAGCTGACCCATAAGTACAAGGGTTTCACAGTCATGACGGAGATTGAGCGTTACGAAGCGTTGAGACACTGCCGCTACGTCGACGAGGTTTTGAGAGACGCACCCTGGACTCTGACACCGGAGTTCCTGGAGAAACACAAGGTGTGTGGCTGTTTGCAGTACCTGAGGGTCAAACTGTGCATGAAGCACATCCAGGGGCTGTAACCACATCCTAAGGCCACAAGTAGCTCCTAACTGAGGTTGGAGGAACACCTGCAAAATAAGAGGCGTGTCATTTCGAACTTTAGAACTCCCCAGAGTCATTTACAGAACCTTTAAGCGCTAAAAGAGATGTTATAGGCTGTCCAGAAGTCACTAATACCTGGTTACCATGAGTCGGAGGCTGCAGGTGATGTAGTATTTTAGAAAATAATACAACAATGAGAAACGTTTCAAGCATATTGTAGAGGAAGGCGAGTTATTAAGAATCAATCAGCTCACCAACAACTCAAAACAACACTGGGGGATGAAAGTTTGCACAACTGTCCGCCGCTTGGACACTGGAACAATGGAGTTGTCAGTGTGCCGATAAAAGATCTCACTTGTGTGTTAGTTATTCAAACCCAAAATGATAAATACATAAAGCGGCTTTCATCGCCATCAACATATCGGCTAAATATAGAAGTATAAGTTGCACTCTGTTCTTTGTGATAAGCTCGTAAGAGGAAGCTCTTTTAGAGCCTTACACGAGAACCCCTGCTAAGATGGGACACTTTAAATATGTATATTTTGCAAAACTGTATGTTTATGTTCCTCAGATCGATTTTGTGGCTCACGATGACATCCCCTACTCCTCAGCAGGGAGTGAAGACGTTTATAAACACATCAAGGAGGCAGGTCAGTGTGTGATGACAGGACGATAAATACAAATACATGTCGGGCAGTTTTCAAATTCTCTGTGTCCTTTTTTTCCGCGTGTCTTCCAGGGATGTTTGTGCCCACACAACGGACAGAAGGAATCTCCACTTCTGAATTGATCACCAGAATTGTCAGAGACTACGACGTCTACGCACGGCGCAACCTCCAACGTGGCTACACGGCCAAGGAGCTCAACGTCAGCTACATCAACGTAAGAGCGTGATCCTACAGGTCACCGCCATTGCTACAATGGAAGACATCCCTGTGGATGTGTGGACGTGTGCTCACTTGTAACACTGAGCTTAATTGGCTTTTCCTCGACATTGAATCCCCTCAGGAGAAGAAGTACCGGCTGCAGAACCAAGTGGACCGGATGAAGGAGAAGGTCCGCACGGTCGAGGAGAAGAGCAAACACTTTGTTTACCGCGTGGAGGAGAAGAGCCACGACCTCATTCAGAAGTGGGAAGAGAAATCCAGAGAGTTCATCGGCAACTTCCTAGAACTGTTTGGACCTGATGGGACTTGGGTAAGTAACACTTCATGTAACCGTCATTATAATCACTGTCTTCATCGCCACTGGATTACTTATTGTCATTGACCTTTGTGCCGTGTGCGCGCTAACGTTCGCTCTCTTTCTCTCCCTGAACAGAAACAGGTGTTCCAGGAGCGCAGTGGACGGATGCTGTCCTACGCCCTGTCCCCCCGAGAGTCGCCCTGCAACAGTCCTCCCCGAGAACTGTCCCCCCTGCGCTCTCCCTCACCCCCGTCTCCCCCCGCCCGCTGGCACAATGCACGGCCCTCGCCCCCAACCTCCCCCAAAGGCGCATCGGCCTCTCTAAGCAGCATGAGTGAAGGTGATGAAGATGAGAAGTAAACGTTTGTTGAACACACACACACACACACGCGCACTTCACTCACAGTACACTGCCTGAGAACTGCTCACACACAAACACAACACAAAACACCGGCTGGATACTGGAACAGTTATCCTTAAGGGAGTTGCTGAAATGCAAGGCAGACGAGGATCATGGGAAATGAAGTTCTCTGCTGCGGAAGCTAAGAAGCCATCACTGTCTCAGCTGTGTGGGCAACCAAGCAGACAGACGAAAGACAAGGGAAGAAGAGGATTGACGAACAGTGTCGCATATCGTAAGAAGGTCCAGAATGCTTTGCAGCATCTTTCAGAGGATTTGCTTTGGATTTGTCCAGTGCTGATATAGAGACTGTCCAACAGCCTGACCATAATATCACCTCATTGTTTTTTGTCCTTTTTCTGTCTACCGTACTTTAGCTTTTGTTTTTTTTTAAGATGCAAAGATTTCGTGTAACTTCTGTGACCACCAGATGTGAATAGGCACAAAGTTACAGAACATTGTGTGTGTGTGATGTTCAGCGCAACAGCTCATGTGAACAGACAGGAACTGGATTCATTCCTACACCGAGTCACTTCGTGCTTGTTGAACGGAGCATTGTGAATTCAAGAAAAGACACACCGCACACCGTAGATTAGCAGAAGTGAAGTTGGCACATTTTAGGACAAATGGTTGGCAACTTATGTTAAATAAGTGATCCACAATCATTGAGTCACTTGTTCCCACGCTACTGTTGTGACCACAGCTTAACACGAATCCCTCAGAAAACCATAAGGAATTAAAACCAGCCTGTGGGAACAGCAGCCTGCATGATCCTGAAACGCATCCAAAGCAGCTCCAGTGAAAGACAAATGAATCACCTCGGTTGTACAGCTTTGTTTGAAATCAAGCAATATAATCCTAGTTGTAAAGTTCATATGAAAAAAAAAACTACATTTTTAAATGAATATGGAAACAAGGTCTGTCATAGAATTAGACACTAAAACAAGCCCCTTCAGACTCGAGTCTTGGACTGCGCCTATTGATTGTGATGAGACAGAAAAAAGCCTTTTATTAAGCTTCTTGAATGTAAAGTGAGTCTTTGAGACCACAACCTACAGTAGAGTCAATGTAACCACTCTGAGTTCTAGTCACATCGTGCGATACAACACACACAGATCCTTCATCGTCGCAGTCATTCAGTAGGCCACACAGACGTCTAATCCATAGGTATAGAAAGCATTTGTGGATTTTCAGCGTTAATAAAGCCATGTATTTTTTTGAGAGTTTGCCATGTGTTGTCGATCGACCTTTAGCAGACATTCTTGCTCTTTTGTAATTTGATGTCAGCTGTCAATCAAACCCCGGAAAACTTGGAGATGCAGCCTTTCTCTAGGACTCGGATGATACTTGAAATAAACAATAATTGAAGCCCTCCAGGTGAACTGTCAGCTCCTCAAAAGCCGGATCATCAGCCGAATGTTTTATTTGACATTATTGGAAATGTAATGTTATAACGTTTCTTTGCTCAGGTCTGCTCACTCATGCCAGGCCGGCGCAGACCTCTCTTCCACCCCAACAATACAATTAATACCCTAATGCAATGTAGAGACCTAAATGTCCTGTACGCACTACATGTTAATCTGCACTATATGTACAAACTTTGGGAAAGTGTGTCTTTTTTTATCTTTTAAATTTCAATGTTCAAACGGCTTGGTATGTAAATAAATCAAAAAATCTAAAACTGAACGCGAGTCAAACTGCATTTCGCACACAAAAGCAGTTTTCTTTATTGTCGGGTTTGACAAGTTGATCTCATGCTGAATCACATTTGTTAAACTGCCCTGTGCTGGAGGTACAGTAGGATAGAAAAACAGAGCGATCGCTCCACACTGGCTTCATGTACAGCAAACACACCGTCAACAGTTGCATACGTGATATTTCCTAACATACCAGAGGAACAGAAGACAGTCTTTAACAGTAGACGTTGAGTACTCTAAATCACACAACTGGAATTGAAGCTGTCACGAAGGTGGGAACTTTGAGCATCACGCAGTGCGACTAGCAGGTTACGAAGGCTTTGGCAGTGATGAAACCTTTCAGTGAGGCTGAAAGGCGGGGGAAACGCTACAGGATGGGGGGGGGGGCTTTTCCATACTGTGTTCTTCATCTACACTTCTTTCTTTTCACATCAGATGGCGCTAAAGGAGACGAGAGAAGGAAGTCACTTCAGATTATTCAAATTCTTGACAAAATGGTTTTGGGCCGTGTTTCATTTCTTCTATTTACAAAAGAAGATTCTTGGTAAGAGGTCTGACATGATTGTAATGAAGGGAATTGAATGCGATATATCGCTGTGAAGGTTCAGTAGTAAGTGCACTAAAATGTTCCTGAATGTGATTCATGTTTCAAACATTTGGATGGTTTACCAAGAGATTAGTGGCTCCTTTGGTCTAATGCAATTTCCCCTGTTGGCTTTTCCCAACAATGCCGGATTTCCTTTTGTTTACAAAAAGGAAATGCGGTGAACTGTTCCCAAACTTGTCGAAAAAACTAGAGAAAAGCTGTTATCCAGGATAAAATAAGTTAAAACCTGTCAGGTATCAATTCCCTCTGGATTTTAGCTGTATCCTCCAATTCTTTCACTTCCACTCATGGCGATGAATACAAAAAGCAACCCTTTCAAAATACACACGCTTTGTGCAAACTCATTCAGAAGACAGGATTAGTAATACTACAGCTGAGACACCAAGCTGAATGGATGAAGCGCTGTTAGAGTCCGAGCTTTGAGCTTATGTTGCGTATCCACCATGGCGAAAGGAGATGCGATGACGTATTCACACTTTTATAATCCGCGTCAGATGCGACAGGTCCATCCTTCTCTGCGAGGGTTTCACACAATGCGTCATGCTGGTGTGGTTGAAGCTGCCAGGCATTTCACAAGTATCCTAAAGATGCTCCTTGGGTCCTTTAGTCGTTGTTAAATCAGGGTGCAGAGCCGGCTTTGCCGGCAAGAATGTCTGATGAGGGTCATTATTGTCTTCTTTGTGTAAAGTGGAAACATTTATTTAAAAAAAATACCTCTTTTTTCTCTTACATTCTCCTATTATAAATAAACTTCCAGTTCAGCCTTCAAGGCAGATTTTCTTAAATATGCTAGAAATAAGGCTTTCTCTCTTTAAAAAAACGATTAAAAAAAAAAAAAACACTTCTCGACGTCGAGATATTTAAAATGATGCACTGCTTTCTATATTTTTCCCAAAAGAGTTATCATTTTCTCTAATCTATAGGCAACCCTGTCTTTTGTTTTCCCCTGGCTTCAATACAGAACAGCTCTTCACTATGCCAATGACACACTGGCCTAATTGTGCGTTCTGTCAAAAGTGTCTTCCAAAAGGAAGGAAATGAAACCTCCTCCTCTTCCAATTCGCTCTGAAACTCAAAACCCCGTGACCCTGCTTGTGTTCCGAGAGGGCGAAACGGAACACAAGCCATTCGCTGATGGTGAGAAAGACACTCGATCAGCAGCGTGAGGCTCATCCAGCCACAGGGAGCAGCGGCCTCGTCAGCAAAGAGGAGGTGACTCTAGCCGATAGTATCGGCCTGATGGAGGAGGAAATGGAGTCAACATTAGTGGAAAGATTCACTAGAGCCAGTGGTAAATGCCACAAAAATGAAAGCTATGCTGATGAACGCCATTGCCATTGGGTATACAGATATATGTCACGGTCATGTATCTTTTCCAAAGCTTTAACCACCGGAATTTAAAGGCAAGTCTGATCATAAACCAAACATTTACCCAAGGGCAACCTTTCATCTGACATGCTCCGGGGCAGAGCGCGAGCATTTGGGTCTGCCAGCAGAGGGCAGGGTTAGCGGGGTCAGCTGGCGTTTATCTGTTGGCTTTGTATTTGGACTTGCTGGCATCGCGCGGCTCTTTGCTGGGGTTGCTCCAGTCGTCGGCCTCGGGGGTGGTCTTATAATGCCGCCACGCCGACTTGTTGAAGACAGGCAGCCGCTCGAAGGACTCACTGGAAAGGGCCTTCAAGTGGAGGAACAAAAGACAGTGAGAAATCACGTTCATTTACCTTTGAATGAAGAGTTAGCTTAGCATAAATATCGGCAGCGAGGGGAAACAGCTAGCTGACACCGACACTTTGATTATTGTACTAATCTAAGTACCATTAAATAGAAGAGGTAAAACATGTCAGGTTATAAGCTTTAGAGGTGCGGTGCGTCATGTTTGCTAGCGGTTTCGCTTAAGCCTGCAGTCTTTATGCTAAGCTAAGCTAATCGTCTTCTGGCTCTTCTTAAGAGTCATCCTTAACAGACAGATGAGAGCGGTGACAATCTTCGCATCTCGCCGAGTGTTGGAGGTATCGGCCGTGGAGATGTCTGCCTTCTCTAGAGTATAACAGAATTAGATGGCGCTCGGCTTGTGGTGCTCAAAAGTGCACAGAGGGAAGCACGCGTCTGACTCATGGACGAGAGGCTTGCACTTGCAACATGCAAACTTTCATGGCGTCCCCCTCGGGCTGAGCTGTAACGTCAGCTAGCTCAGAAGCGCTGGGTGAGCTAGCTGTATCGCGTATAGCTGCACGCTTCTTTCTGCGCGGTGATACGGTTGGCGGGCGTAGAAAGAAAATAGTTCCGATAAGAAACTGCTCACAAAAAGGTCTTTGTATTTTGTCGAGCAACCCGGTTTATGATTTCTGGAAGGAGACAGTGCGGTTGAGTTTTCCAAATTAATTTCTTTGGCGCTTTGAGCACCTCAAGCCGAGTGACATTTAGTCCCATTCAATGTTCCCTCTAAGCTGCGCGCTTGAGCAATCGCGCACTGCTCGCACATTCTCAGCGCACAAGAAAATCTATGCAGCGCATAAAATAAAATTCAACATAAACGTATTAATTAATATCTAATATTAGTCCTAATCTTATCTAATCAATTAAACCAATAATAATAATAATAATAATTTTGTTTTCTGTACTATTTTGCAACGTAACTCAGTGAGTGACAGGTGTCCAGCCAATGATACGATTCGGTTCACTTACGCTACGCAGCCAATCATAGCATTGACACTATTGCCCTGCCCATTCGCGCCGTGCAGGTTAGCTAGCTATCAACAGTGCGGCGGAGTTACGAGACGCAAATGCTAACCCCTTATCATGGCGAAACGAACGGGCAGCGACACATCCACTCACCAAGCCATTGGAAAAAAGAAATGTGGTTCTTTTAAGATGGAATGGCTGTCGGAGTATGTTCAAATAGAAGAACAAGCGGTGAAACTGGGTGAAATATGGACCAGCTGATGCGCATAAAGTCAAAGCATGAAGCAGACGAAGCCATCAACCTGGACAAAGTGTACAACCATTGGAGAAGTGAGAAGGACAGACGTGAAAAATAAGGTAAAATTTAAGTCAGATTTGTGCATATTCTAGTGACATTTATTAAGATTTTTAACTTATGGATATTAATCATTAAATTATGTTACTACTAGATAATTTATGGGTAGTAGAAATGATAATAAAAAACTGAGTAATTACATATTTTACAGACAGAGTTACAGGAATTTACACTGTATCACAAGCTACAGCACACGTCATTGTGCAAAATGTGAATGTTTTAATGTGAACAAAATGTTATGTCTGAAAGGTGTATATGTATCATTTCTTCCAGAACAGGACCCTCACACAGGCCACAACAGGACCTCACACAGGCCAAAGCAGGACTCTTCCCATGGCCAAGCAGGACTCTCACATAAAACATACTACACATCTCATGAACAACAAGATTTTTGTCTTTTTCCTTTAAAGTTTGTCAAATCACTTATATTAAAAGTAAACTAGTGAAAATTGCTGCTGTAATTTGATTCTTTTAATAAGCCATGTAACTTGCTATGATCCAAGGTTTTGAACAGGTGTGATACTGGTGTGTGGCCACAGCGTGCACATCTGATGTTGCTCACAGTGGTCCTCAGTGTGCTCAGGGAGCTTGTGTGTATGCCCAGACACATGAAAAATTAGAGGGAACATTGGTCCCATTATACCTGAGACAAGGCAGACACCGCTACGCCCGATACCTCCAACACTCTGCAACCTGTACCACAACAATCTAGGCTGACAGATATAAATATGTCTTTTAGATTTTGGATCGAATGTCCCTTTAAACTCCGACCTATCCGTCTTTGGGAGAAAGAAAAACATCTGACCAGCTGACTTTACCTTCAGATAGATTACAGCATCAGCGCCAACGCCATCCATGGAGTAGAGTTTCAGGTCCCCCTGGAAGTATCGGGCATAGAGCCTAGAAATTGGCAAACCGTAGCCAAAACCAGCCTGGATGGGGAGGGAGAGTGACAGAATTTAATTTCCCAGATGTCAAGACATAAATAAAAATATATGGGCTAAAAATGGTTGGAAATGGTCACCATGGTCAACACTGATTTGATTTTATGTCTGTGTGTGTGTGTGTGTGTGTGTGTGTGTGTGTGTGTGTGTGTGTGTGTGTGTGTGTGTGTGTGTGTGTGTGTGTGTACCAATGGGACGGCTCCCGGCTCCAGGCTGGGTGTAGGAGCAGTGGAGTACATGTAGTTGAACAGACGGTCGATCTTCCTCAGAGGAACTCCTCCTCCTCTGTCACTGATCTGAAGACGGACCACGGGAGAGATGGAGCGAGAGGCCCACGAGTATTTGTCGAATCACGTGTGCACTTGTGTCTTGATTTACCTTTATGGAAAGATCCTCTTTGCCCAGAGTGACTTTTGCCTTGACAGGCGGTAATCCCTCTTCACTGTTCTCATGGAGCTCCACTGTGGCTCTCATTGAGTTCTGCAAAACACCCACAGAGTTAATTAACTTAGCTCAGCACAAGTCCTCATGCAATTGTAGTCAGGTTGCAATTTGATGACGTTAAAAGAGCACTATAGCTGGGTTTGTGCCACTGATGCTGCACCGCTCACCTTGAAGAGTTCAAACAGCATGTGAAACAGATGAGAGGGCACATACACCGCCTGGATGGGCTTTCCGGGGGCCTTCACTGGAAGACAAAGAATGAAAGCTGGCTAATGAGATGGTGAGTGTGACCACAACGGCACTAAATTGGGACTCCACGTTGCTCGGCTACAGCTGTGGGACAGATTACGGGGGAGAACCGGTGGAAATCACGACGCATTAAAAACCAAATCTCTTACTGTTGAACTCCTCGATCTTCAGCTCGGGAGCAGCCAAGTAGTACTTCTCGCACAGCATCTTGGCTGTGTCGTAGGCATCTGATAGAGGAGGCGAAACAAACAAAGTCAGGGCCGAACAAGCGGAGTACTTTCACTGTTCGCAGTTGGATTCCTGCCACGGGTCACTAACGTAGCCGTTGAGCCTCGGCCGGGTCACAGCGGGCTGCTGGAACTCTTTTATAAACTATTATCATGTAAACACGCCGCTTACGTGCAGATGAACTTCCATTGATTTGTGTCACTGGTGATAAAACTGTGTTTCCCATAATAAGCACCATGCAGATTCATTTCAATGAAGCCAAAAAGGTAAACCCATAGATAACAAAGTATCCCCACAGAGAGTATAGAGTGCAGTGCTCTTGTAATTGTTGATTTTAAACTCACCACTGACGACTTCAGCCACACTGCAGGTGGGATCAATACTGCCGATGTGTTTCGGGTGGGCAGGGTTGGTGTCGTTACCAAAGAGGAGAGCTGCACAGAAACAGAAACAGGCCGGTCACAATAACGAACGCGCTGACCCAGGACGGTGTGCTTTGCGATCCAAGTGAACCGTGTCGCTGGTTTTGAGGCTCACTGTGCTGGTTGATGAGCATGCGGAAGGAGATGCGGTTGGTGTAGAAGCGGTCGAGGAAGTACTGCACGTTGCTGCTGATGGAGGGGTCAAAGCCGAACTTCTCCTTGTACTCGATGACTCCCTGGGCCATGGTGGGAACCACGTTGTTGTGACGGTTACGGATCTCAATCAAGAGCTCCAGGAAGCTGAAAAAACGAAATGAATCAATGCAATGAGGGGGAAAGTACAAATCCTAATTATGAAAGCACTCATCCATGAGGGAAAAACATGGTTTAACAGTTTTGTATCATTTTTAAAAACGTTTTTCTCAGCTAGAAACATGTTCAGTCAGGACGCGTATCAGCTGAACATCATGTTTTTTTTTATTTCTATTGAACCAAACGATTCGAGTTCAACGCTATTGTTCTCTAAACAGACTTATTCACATTCCTGTCATGCGTGACAGCTCTATCTCACCGGCATGCTTACAGCACATACACACACACACACACACACACACACCGTGTGCTACGGGGATTAACCGCAGCGGACTCAAGACATGGAGCCAACATGCAACAGCTGAGTGGATGACAAAGCTGTACTTGCATTTATGAATTATTAGTCAAGGCAATATTGTCTCACTCATTCAAAGCTTGGCAGTCCTCTGGTTTCCTGTTCTCATAATCCAGCAGCTCCACAAAGCTCTGCATGTACCTGATGAAGCAAACAAGAGGCCAGAGGGAGACTTATTCACGGTTATTCTACTGTACTGTAAACCTCATCGCCCGGACGCGTTGTAAAGCGTATCTCTCGAGCGGTGTCGAAATGTCTCACCATTTCTGCACCAGTCTGACGGAGGGCTGGCTCAGCAGTTTATCAGGCAGCAGGTTGACCTCTCTCATGGTGTTGGCCAGCCGCACCGGCAGCTCCTTACGCAGGAACATGTAGGATGTTTTTTCACAAGCATTGTTCCTGCCTGAAAATAAAAGAAAGAGAGATTGGTGTTTGTCAAAGCTGCACCATTTTTTTTTTTTTTTAAAGGACTGGAATATCTGCAAACTCTGGCACAGTTTCAGTTGTGAAAATGAACTTTAACTGGCAAGAAACACAATCAAGATTTAGTTTGTTTTGCTTCTACGTACCAGTGAACACAGCTGTTACTTAAGTACCGGTATGTGGTTGAGCGCTGTAGTCAGTTTCAATTTTCAACCTTTAATATGATACCTTGAACTCTGCTCCCGTCCCTGGCTGGAACCGCATTCACTGACCACCAACATCAGCTTGAACCAGTCTAGGAAATCATAAATCGTGTTGCCCGGTAGAGAGGGGGAGTCATGGAAAGGGATTTAGGGGAATTTATGTTTTAGATCATGTTTAGCTAAATGCTTTCAGGTTCTTCCAGCTGTCAAAAAAAGGGCTCAACGGTAAAGTCTTACAAAACAACGCAAAGAAACGTTCGCAGCCAGCAGGAAGCCAGTTGTGCAGATATTGTGTTGCTCTGTGAGTGACCTCAAGAGAGGCGACAGCAGAATATTATATTTTAGTGTCTTTGAGGGGGGGGGGGGGGGGAAACACGATGATCTTGCAGAATGAAAGGAAATATCTAATCACCTCTGCTGAAAGCAACAGCTTCCCCCTGATTCAGCAGTATAAGTATAAGGGGAAGGGTTCCTAAACAATAAAATAGGGCAGTGACACCACCAAATACTGACTCAGCCCTGCATGACAACATCTGCACGCTGCAGACGACCCGTGGACGAGGTCTCATCTGTTCCCCTTCTGAAACACACCTCTAGCCCCCACTGCTCTTCAGACATGAACAATTACTGTTTCTTAACGCGAAACAAGTGACGCACGATTTCCTGTACTTGCACATCCAATCCGCAGCTGCATAACAGAGAAGACTGTTTAATCAGAGCTGGATTAAGAAAACTAAACCTTCAGTGTGGCCATACCGACATTGTCATCTCGCATTGTGATGTCGGTGGATTAATCAGTGTGTCACGTGTCCACATAGTAAACAAACACCAGCATGCATAGAAACGTACCGCTGGTGCTGTTATGAGTAGTGAAAGTAAACACCACACGTGATCACACCAACATATTATGTTTCATGGCAGCTTGTAGAAGACCTCCGCTATTAATAGCAAGTAAGAGATTGCCTGTGTCACTTCGAATGTGGACAAATAGGGAATAGAATATTACAATGTAAGGCCTCGGATTCACGATCAGCAAGTCATGCATTCCCTTCAAGATGACAGCCCCGCTGCGTCACTATACTCACCGAAATCCAAAAGCTGCTTAATGGAGAGCGGGGACGGGGAAAACCTGGAGTAATACTCGATTTTGGGGGTCGCGTTTTTCAGCAGAGACGCGAAGATCCTCATTTTTAAAAAATTAAAATAAAAAGTTCAATGACGACGCCTGGGATATGTAACCGAGAGAATGAGATTCAGAAAGAGCACGACCATTTCAACCCCGGTAGTGTTGACGGTCTTCTTCTCTCATCGGCGCCCACATGGGTCCCAGTCCGCGAGACTCCGGAGGGCGCGAGACGAAGTGATGAATAAACGTCCATAAGGGAACACGATGGGAAACAAGCAGTGAGATGTCAAGAGGGCTACTTGGATCTAACGTTACACTGTTGTGTACGGAGATCAGCGCAACACTGTCAAGCTAGTTGGGATCAAATGGTGATTTCCGGTTACGTTTTTTTCTTCTTCAAAATAAAACATTCTGTCAACGGTATCTCGGTATTGGGTGCTTTGGGGTAACTGATAAGAAGCACTAAATATCAAGTTTGGTGAACATTTGTAAGAAGGTACCATTCATAGATAGTTTATAACGGCTTTTTAAATGATGATAAAGAAAGGGTATGTATTATAATCCCTTTATAAGAAAAATGGTTGCGTTGCCATGTTTTCGAAAATGTCTCTTGCTGGTTAATCATCCAAACACTTTCCACTTTATTTCGCTTTGTATGCTTTTATGCATTTTTTCCCAAACAAAACAAAATAAAGTGGGGTTATGATAATATCTTTATTGCAATAATATAGGTTGTGAGTAATACATAATTTCTTGATATAGAAACAACGATATAGCACATCAATACAAAATACACTTGCTTTGTTTTTTGGCTCTTAAATCCATTGCAAAAAGAGCTGCAGAGCATAACATTTCTTAACCTAACTAACTTATCATTTACAACTGCAGACTTCAGGGATTATTATAAAAACCCTTTATTAATGACTTGCTTTTTTGCCAATGGCTTATTGCGAGGAACCTTTAATTAACTCGGAAAGGTCCGGCTTCTCTCAAACCAATGACTGCTCTACAGTCTGCCGACGAGACTTTCTGTAACAGCTGGGAAACATTTTATTCTGAAGGACCAATATTAAGACATCCGGCCTATTTGAAACGTCTTGACGTGTTGGACAGCACGTACATTCGAAAGTCTAGACTCAACCGCACATGCGCCAGGCTTGTTGATACACGTCGGGTACTGGCTTAACACTGGGATGTGAGAAACAGCAGCAACCCAATTGGACGGGGGCGTTTCAATCAATCAAAATGGTTATTACCTTGGTTATATGCACCCACTGTACATTAATATGTGGTGTATGTATGCCCTGCTCAATGTCTCAAAGGACTGTGGGACGACTAACAGGTAGCTGACATGACAAAGTGCCAATAAGAAGGGGCAGGTGACGATTAATACCGCCATCTAGCGGCACATGGTTGAAGAAATTTAGCATGAAGGGTCAGTTGAACGTGATAACTGAAGGACTTTAGTCATGCCGGTGCATTTTATTTTATATCCTTTGAGTGTACAGAAAAGTGATTTGGTACTGCAATTGGGAATTAATATCTGGAGATGAGAATGCTGAAGATGTCAAATTTGTCTACCAGCAGACATAGAATTCAACATAGATGGAAAACATAATTTCTACCAATAAATTAACAATAACACTGTTTCGTTTAAACTGAGCAAATTCTTTATAGAATAATAACTGAAATAACTGAACACTAACCTCATGTATGCATCTATATCGGCTCTTTTTAGGCAAAATGGAATTTTACATGACACAAAGTGGGAACAATTATAACTGCGTGATAAGGTGCGTGATTGGTGTGACTGTTCAATCAAACAGTTTGAACCTCTGTTACACCCACAAGACACATTTAGGTAAATCTCATAATTTCATTTATTCACATCGACTTAAAAAATATTTCATCAAATATATGCAGGAAATAGAAATTACACACACACACACACACACACACACTTCTCATGCGGACACAGTCATTGTAACCATCTTGGAGTTTACGTCGACTTCCGGTTCCTCTTCGGGTAAAGGCTCATACTGTCGGCGGTACAGCAGGCGTGTCACCAGCGTGATGATGAACATCTCCAGGATCAAAAGCTGCTGACTCAACACTGCGGAAGACAGAGAGGTGAAGAAAGAATAGGCAAACGAAGGTCAGCTGAGAGTCAAAGGAACGTTCAAGGAGTCATTCATTCCCCGGATGGATTGACCAACTGTTGATGGAACACATAAACCACAAGGATGAATGGATGTTGACTCACTGTATCCTCTGGGTATGGAGGCGAAGAGCGGAGCGCAGGCGATGATTCCGTTCAGAGCCAAGATGTTGATGACAGCCGTTTGCAACTGACTCAGGATTAGCACAAGCTACAAAAAAAAACACACACGTCCACTGTTTAAGCTGACAAACGGAACCCTGGAAAATCTGACGGCCCTATAACTTGACATGTTGTTAGAAATGTTTACTTACAGCCAGCAAAAAAAAAAAAGAAAAAAAAAAAAATTATATATATATATATATATATAGTTATTGTCCACCATGAGGTGTGTAAACAGCTCTTTGTGTGTGCAGCACATGTGTGGTGAAAGCGTCTCTTGTGCCTTACCTGGTACATGGCGTACTTGGGGATGATCTTGAGTGTTCGCAGGGCAGTCCTCAGGTGCATGAACGTGATCGCTACAGGCCACAGGGCTGTGATTGTCAAGATGCCCACAAATGAGTTGATCCATATAACAGTTCCTTTAACGGTCACCTGAAACATGGTCACACACACACACACACGAGAGTCAGGAAATGAGCAAAGTCAACAAAGAATCTTTTGTGGCAAAATATTGAATACTTTATAACAGGTGAACAAAACACACCCGGAAGTAATGCATAGAGTCATAATGATTCATCCAGAATGTATCAGGAATTTCTGATGCGCACTACTAAGAAATTATTCGTCACTCAAAAGTCCCTTTGTGTTAACATGATTAGTAAACTCTTATTGGGTCATAGTCTTGCGTCAAATTCATATGCCAGAAATGTTAGATAGAAAAGGGCCTTTTAGGTCCACGCATTTATAATCTCATATAAATATGAGGCCTGCTGTCAGAAGCAAACAGCTGTATGTTGCTGCCTGACCTAACACACACACACACACACACACACACAGATATATAGATATATAATGTCTATTTACAAGCTAGTAAGTGTGGCACAAAGAATGTTAATCAAGCCCATTCATGTTAAAGTGTTAGAGACAAAACGACAGTGAATGATGTTCAAATCTCAACATCTTTGCTTTTGCCCACATAATATGATAGGTATTGACGAGCAAACATCAGCAACCACTGGGAATCTTGGCTATATGACGAATAGCAAAAAGCATGGAAAATAAATAGTACAAAATTAGGAATACAACAGCATGGAGAGATGCCGTCCAGTGTTTTTCCACGTTAGTAACTCACATCAGCCAGGTTAAATGTCCCGTTGGTCCAGAGGACAATGGAAAGGATGGTGAAGACAATCTTCAGGATGGCAAACTGGAAGGAGCCAAGTTTGAGCAGGAAGAGAGAGCGCCTGGAGATTGGAAAAGAGGAAAGTCTTTGAGAGTAGCCGCTGCCAATAATTAATGATGTTAGTCTCTATACGCATTTTAAAAACTCTTAAAAAGGTCATTGTGGAATTCTCCATTGAACCCATCACGGATAATTAGCACAGGAAGTTCTGAACAATTCAGAGAGGCCTTGGGCACACCTTCTTTCGACATGCCCATATTTGAATGGGCAACAGCAACATGAATAGTCCGTCTGTGATGCATTTGATGAGAAACTGGGCATTGCTTTAAAGACAAATATCTGAACATGTCTTGGCTTGACGATCATCATCATCGTTGTGTACAGCAGAACGGGCTGACGTAAAAAGGCCATCTGTGTCGTTGCAAAGAGTGAACGCATCGTAAGCGGTGCGTAGCCATTGAAATAAGCACATCTGTTTGACATCTGATATTTTGGTGAGAATTGCACAAAGCCTAAACAGACTGTACCTGCTCACAACAAATACCATATGAAAATAAAAGGTCATGACCGCTGACTTCATGCTAACTTGATGAATTAACTGTGACACAGTGTAAATGTAGCCTGAGTTTACTCAGTAACAACCGGGCATGCTGGGATTGCTGTGTACAGAGTCACACTGGGCCTTTAAAGAGTTGAATGGTCAGGAGTGTGTTCAACCTGCACCGGCACACATCTAGTCTGCGTCTAACCCTGTATGTACAGAGGATTGCTGAGTTTATGCAATCTTCAAACAGGCGAAAAACAACGGCAGAGTTCATTAGTCTGTCCCCTCAAGCAACACATGGTTGTAACCGTCTTAGGAGCTGCACAGGATCTGTGCCTCATGAGCACTGCAGGATGCTTTAATAATCACCTCAATATCGAGATTACTCATTAAAATGAAACTCTGGTTTATGAGATTTGTGCCAACGTTGCACTTTGTTGTTCTGGGAACTTCCTCGGGTTCTCGAAATTCCCTTTAAAAGGATAACCGTATTTCTTAGAACCTAATCTATAGGTTGCAATCATCTGGAATTTTTAAAGCAACAGTGCTTCAAATAGGAAGAACATGGGACCACAGCAGTCTCAGAAAGAGCCATTTTCTCTTTCTGCTTCACTTCAGCTTTTAGAAAAAATTCAAACAGAAATAGTTTGACGTTTTAAGAAGTACACTTTTACCATTTCTTGCACACAGCTCAGTGAGAAGGTTGACACAACTATCATGTCTGTAGAAAATATGTCGCTGCTTGTGAGGTTAGCGTAGCGTAAAGACTGGAAGCAGGGGCACACAGCTAGCCCTTACCTGTGTCCAAAGGTTACATCTCGCTAGTTTAATCTATACAAAAACCAGGGGGCGGAAACAGTTTACCTTTGGACAGAGCCAGTCTCGCTGTGTCGCCTTGTTTCGCTCTTTGTGCTGAGCTAAGCTAATCGGCTGCTGGCCGTAGTCTCATGGACACGTGAGAGTGGTGTCGTCTAATGTGACTCCCAGCAATAAAGCAAATAAGCGCATTTCCCGCCCTACACTTGCCAAGAACAGCTGAGGTGCAAGAAATCATTTAATTATCTTTTATGCTGCTTGATTTTCATTCAAATCAAAACAGAAAACACGAACGGAAATTAGGTCTGTTTTGTTGAGTAGCAAAGAAGATACACACGTTTAATGATTACACTACTGAATGCACAATTGGTACCAAGCCCTCTTCTGCTGAGGACAGTGGGATGAGATTTACTAAATCCACATGTGCTACTTTGGGACCTGACTAACAACACATGCTGCTGCCATCAAACTAAAAAACAGGGTTCAGAAGCGTTTCTCGGAAGCTGTTCACACTCTGGGAGTTGGTAGAAACTGGTAGTGTTTATTTCAGCTCTGAAAATTTGTTTTTTTGATAACCACAGACGGTGTATTGCTGCAGTTTACCTTGTGATGGCCACGTGCGGCAGGCAGAGGCAGCAGCAGCAGCACGGCCCCGTGCTGATCTTAAGGCGATGTCTCGCTCCTCGCTTCAGGAAGGCCTCATCACCACCCACCTCCTCCAACATCAGAATCAGGAACTTGAACACCACAATGGCAAAGTAGCTACAGAGAGATAAGAGTGATTGGTAAAAGGAAATTAAGGAATGAGGCACTTAGAATGAAAGACGCAGGAACAATGCGAGAAGTATGAAGAACGGACATTT
Source organism: Melanostigma gelatinosum (assembly GCF_949748355.1). Lineage (NCBI taxonomy): Eukaryota > Metazoa > Chordata > Actinopteri > Perciformes > Zoarcidae > Melanostigma > Melanostigma gelatinosum. The sequence continues at coordinate 12,057,494 of NC_136653.1, forward strand.
GGAGAGGCAGGATTAAAAAAAAAAAAAAGACTAAAAAGCCGTAAAATCCACACGCATTGCACAACAGTCTGACTGTTTTCTATAAAACTCTCAGTAGGTTCAAGTTTCCCCATCTGTGATTCTTTACTGCAGGGCTCTGTGGGTAAAACAACAAAAACACACAGCACCCTGAGAGATGGTGAATCTAAGAGAAGCAGAGAAAGAGGGACCTACCAAGCAGAGGTCATATCAGTAAACATGGTGGCTCTGGGGATCCACATCCCCAGACACGACATGGTGCCAATCACCTGAAAGAGAGAAGACGCCATGTGAAGATACAGTATATTCAACAAACACAAGCCACATGTTTTTCACAGTGTTATTCTTACCGGTGCCGTCCCAGTCACCCAGATGATGACACTCTTCTTATTGGTGGGCACTTTCTTAAAGATGTAGACACATTCGTCTAGGAAGACCAGCATGGACACTGCGGCCATGAAGGTGAGCACAGAGTACAGAGTGATGCCAAAGCTGTCCAAATCTTGAAGGAGAGACGGGGAAATTACAACCAATTAGTCGTCTTCAACTTAGAGCTGGGATTTCTGGACCCGCGGGTCTTTCTCCAGAAATTGAAAATTGGTATGATCTCTATGAAGATAACAGGTATTTATGCTGGCCTTGCTTTTCACTGCCAGAAAACAACAAGGGTGTAGCATTTCCCAACAAGACTAAGAGTTAACAGCCATGCTAGCGGCTCTAACGGGCACAGCACTGCTTTGAACTAAATGCTAACATCACCACGCTAGCCCAAATTGACAATGCTAACATGCTAATGATGAGCCGGTATGACGTTTACCATGTCCGCCATCTTGGTTTAGCATGTTAGCAACATTTTCTAATTAGCACTAAACACAAAAAAGGACAGCTCAGGGGGATGAATGTCGTTAGCGTCACATTGGAGACATGCATGCTAAAGGTGAGCTTATAGAAGTTAAGAGTAAAAAACAAAACAGCCGTTTACAATCTTCGAAATAGTTTTGACTGACAACCGGCAGCCAAGCAAATATTTACTGTGCCTTTAACAAACAATGTTTGCCACATTTTGAAGGTTAATCAAATACTGATACCAACCCAGACCTGGGTTCAGGTTCTTTATGGACTCCATAATTATGTTTCTTTGAGGTACAGGAAAAGCGTCGACAACAATTCTATGTAGCCTAGATCATGAGTCAATGTGAAAGTGAAAACAGCAACATGTGGAAATCAAATACAGACCGTTGCCATATGGCAAAAATAAAACAAGCCGGAGGATAGATTGATAGATATTGTAACTTAAGCAATTGTTGGGCCGTGGAGTTTTCATTGTGCCAAATGATATGCAAGTTTGATGAGCTTTGCGTCATCAAAACACAAGTGTATTTCATTTTCAGTCTGGAAAGCAAAAGGAACTGACAGAGATGGAATAAGCGACTGGTTGCGCCACAATACACACCACTTGTCGTTCGATTATGAAAGTAGCAATAAAGGATTAAAGCCTGTGGGTGGTAGCCTGTGGGTGGTATTACGCTCGGTGCAAACAAAGTAATATGGTGTCATTTCCAGGAATAACTTTTCAGAAAGGAGTCAGCAGAAAGCATATGTCTCAAACTGATCGTCAAAGCAGCAGCAATGTTCAAAGTGAAACAAAGATCGAGAGGAAAGGTTTCGTTAATTGTTTCAGTATGTTGTAGATAATAGTTAGTACTCTGGCTAGCTGCGCCATTTACTCTGTGGCATCCAAAGTCATTCGGAAGTAATCACACACACACACACACACACACACACACACACACACACACACACACACACACACACACACACACGAACAAACAACAAAGATTTGTTTCCGTGCAAGTGGTCACTATGCCCTCTTGTTGACACAGCTTTTCCTTATGCTATTTTTTTAGTATGTATTTTAGTCCAAGTGGGTAAAGTGGGTAACCTTCATGTAGTCTTAATCATAAAAAAACCCAAATTGTTTGTTCAGAGAACACATTTAAAGAAAGGTTTTAAAAAGGACATATTGCAGACAAGCCCCATTGTAAAGCTGGGAAACTAAATATTAAGCTGCAACTTTATAAAAATGCCTCTAAATGTTATTAAGGAGGAATCACCAATATCAAAAAGCATCAATGACTATTTTTTTGCTGTACCTCAATAAGACCAAGAAAGTGGATCACTTTGCAATGGCCTCCTGTCCAACAAACAACTGACTTTAAAATGCTGCTGTTGGTTTACAAAGCACTGAATGGTTTCGGGCCAAAGTACATCTCTGATCTGCTGCTGCCGTATAAATCATCCCGACCCCTCAGGTCTTCTGGGACCGGTCTAGTCAGAACTAAACATGGAGAAGCAGTGTTGACTTTTTCTGCTCCACATATCTGGAACAAAGCTGAAGCCAGAAAGCTGCAGGTCTGCTGAGACACTCAGCTCATTTAAATCAAGATTGAAGACCATTCTGTTTGCTGCCGCCTTTAATTGAACCAGATTCAAGGATATTAATCAATGTCCTGCATTTTACTACTGTATTCTATTTCTTACACTGCTTTTTAGTGTTTTGACTGAACGAATGTTCTTAATTGTTTCTACATCTCCTTTTCTTTATGTTTTGATGCTTTTAATGGTTTTATGTGAAGCACTTTGAATTGGCTTGTTGTTGAAATGTGCTATACAAATAAACTAGCCTTGCTATCATACAAACACGTGTTATCATTTATTCAGTGATTTACTACTTGAGGATTTAAGTCATTAAAATATTATTAGGCTCTATTTAACCCTTACATACTGGTCCTATTTAATGTCTTCACAGTATGAGTCCGGGTCAATTTTGACCCAGACCAAGAATTCCCTCATAAGTGTTTATACCAAATGACAGATTTATTTAGAATGTCGAAATAGCCCATGTCTCATTAATAAATGTATGACTAATCCTTAATAAATGTTTCAGCGAGCATGGAGTGTATTTTTAAAGTTTTACAACATTCATTTTTGGAGAAAAACATCTACGATTACAACATTATCATGTCCTGTTTTACATAAGACATGAAAATATAAAAGCCATAATGATTTAAATATATTGTATTGAATTTGAAAATGGCATGAACATTCTGGAACTGTTTAATCATTGCACCCATTAAATGCTGTCCTCCCTGCTATATCATAAGAAATCATAATTATCAATATTAATTCAACATTTACCTCTTAGAACACAAAACATTACATAATAAAACGCTTATTATAATAAACTAGTCTATGCAGAGGGGCTGTAATCAGAGCTTTCCTCCACGTTGTCTTCCTGCTCTGACACATCCTCCAAATCACTATCGAGCTCCTCATGTTGGAAGAACAGATCGAGGGCCTGTTGCACGAAATCTTGCTGCCATGATGTCAGTCACTGAAATGGCAGCTCAGGTATACCTTTATAATGTCATGACCAAATTGATTCAAATGTGTTACTTTGTGGCACCCTCTGACCTCTGGAAGACTTCTGTTGCCGTCGTGCACCATATATGATCACTCCTGTGCTGTTTTACTATTTCACTGTTGCGAGATTCCCCCCATGCAACTTCAAAGACCAGGTGTCCGTCTCTGCGGGAACCACATGTCGTGGGAACACAGACAGCGAGAGGTCCCCCTTGAACTCTGTCACCACTGTCCCATAAAAAGTACACACAGACATGGCCTGTAGGCTACAGTTTCAAGATTCCCTAAAACCACCATATTCCTTGATTTGACCCCTGGTAGAGCTAAAATCCATCTCAATAGATACGGGTCAAAGTTGACCCGAAACAGGGTACAAAAATGTGTAGCACCTGTACAAAAGTATGACATTTTAAAAATATTTTCATTTTTGTGTATTTTGGGTCACTTTAGGAAAAGTCATCAAATTTCAGGCTAAAATAATGACGTTCAAGTTATTTTTACTGCTGTCAAATGTCAAAACGGGTCGAATCTGACGCCAGCAGTATGTAAGGGTTAACGTTGCTGCAGATGTCAGGCGTCAAAAACAATATTTCATAAATTTGTTCTAAAAGTCCCAATCAGTAACAAGAACTGAGCTCTGTCTGAACAAGTGGGATTATTTGGCAGTTAAATGTGGATTTGAATCTTGCCATCATGTTGTTCCTGCACGTTTTTAAAACTGAGGATCCAGCAGAGCTCTTAAGAAGAACCCAGCAAAAATCTTAAGATTTGTTTTGACTGAACTCACTGGGAATGCTGAGTGGTTCGATGCGGTCTGCCTGCTTCTTACATTGTGGAGGAATCTCAGTCTACTTTCTCTTAAAGCCAAGAGAGAAGCAGGTGGACCACTAGACGCTGTAAAGTTCCCAAAGTGGGGTTCGGGGACGTCTCCCACCTAGCCTCACTGTTGAGAAATACTGCTCTAGTGGGCAACTATAGGAAAAAATAAATAAAAAGCACACCCATCGAAAGATGGATTCCTGCGGATGAGATCTGGTCCGGTGCATAAAATATAACCTCACTCCGCGAACAACCATCAGGTGAAAATGAACCCCCGGTCTACTCACTGAGGATGATGTCGATGGCCAGTGGCGGCTGCAGCGGGCAGGTCGGGTCAGTGGTTCGGTTGGATCCGCTCTCCATTGTGGCTGCCATCGGTGGATGTTTTTCACAAACGCAACGTCCAACTTTCCTCGAACATTCACTGATGCTCGTTGCGCAAAACGCGTGGGCCCGTGTTCACCCTCCTCTCCAAAGATCCAAAGAGCGTCCTCAAACTTTCCGAAGAGGGATATCTGCCTCCCGGGCACCTATAACACTTGCTGCATTTGCTGGACCCGCCTCTTCCCCGCTGTCATAGAGCAGAGAGTCGTTTGCCAAATCACCAATTTACGCCAAAAAAACGTGTATTGTGAGCAATCGTGCCATTGTTTTTTTTACATAGCGACGTGAATGAATATGATTTGCCAAATGTCTTACCTTCCTTAACTGTGATTTAAGCGGTGTTTTCAACATTTTAATGCAGCATAAAAAAATAAAAAATTGCCAGATGCAACATTTGCTTTGTTCAAGAAATTAGAAGACTTTCGATCAATCTGTCATATTTTAAATTGAGTCACACCGACGTTATTTTTTGTTTTGCCACGTTCAACTTGTTGCAATTAGGTCAATTACTTTGGTGTGTGTTGTGTGGCCTGGGGTGTAGCTGAGAAAACCTGTGGCCTTTTAGGGAATAACTTGTTTGACATGAGCTCAGTCAAGTCCACATTCACGTACAGAAAGTCTTCCTCACTGAGGACGCACACAGTCAACGTGTAGGTATACTGGGTGTACTCTGAGAGGCTCAGCTCAATGTGTAGCGTTGCTCTCAGGGAGTTCTGTGTCACGTGACTTTCTCTTCTCAGGTGGGGATTCCTGGTTAACTATTGCTACATGGTTTCTGGAAAAGGGAAACACGCAGCAAACACTGATGATAGGAGACGTTTGTGTTTGTGTGTGTGTGTGTGAGATAATGTGGGGGTGTTTCTTAGGAATAGAGCCTGTGGTAACACAGTCACTCATACATGCCCCCTCTTTACCAGAGCAACATGCTGGGGTATCTTCATGTGAGGCCTTTGCTGCAAATATTTTTGCACCCTCGGCCGCCATTTGAATAATTTCCCACAACACTGAAAGGCCTGCATCGAGGTCCGGTGGCTGAATTAAAGCTCGTATTATACTGATCAGTGGCGGCTGGTCAATAGAGGGCAATGGGGCATGGCCCCACCTTGAGCCACACAAAAAAAAAATAAAAAAATTATACAAATTGTCAATATTTGTGTTTTTGAACTGTGGAATGTACCCAGTAATGTGTGTAAAATATGATATCTGCGCAAAATATATGCTTTTCATGCTAGTCCTCTCCGCCTTTGTGCCAAATTGTGCCGTATTGCTGTCAAACAGCAATACGGAGGCGCGTCCTCGCGCTCCGCTCGGCTCTTAGCCGGGAAGTGGCCGGTCCGCGTCCGTGGCTGGCAGGCAGGCTGGATTGTCTGTGTGACACCCGAGGCTCGACACAGGAACGCCAAGACTACACAGTTGATCTCAGAGGAACGAACTGGAAGGCTTCCTCGTACAGGTGAAAACCCGAGGCTCGACACTGTACGGCAGGCAGGTCGGAAAAACGAGCGGCAACGTTAGTTTCAGATATTCAGAGAGTAACAAATGGACTACTCACGGGTCGGCATACCAGGTAGGTAAACGGACAGACTGACAACCTTATCCTGACAAGAACGCGCAGCGAGGGGGGCCAAATCATTCTGGCCCCACACTGAATCTATTTGAGGGCGCTGATTGGCTAAATTGTATGTCACTCATTTATATCTTGAATCAGCAATTGGCTAAACTGCTTCATAGACCCGTCTCTTTTGGGCCAAAACGATTAGGCCCCCCAAGCTGCGCGTTCTCAGAGTGTCGTGCACACAGGCAGAGAGCACGAGCACACAGGCGGAGAGGACGAGCAGGAAAAGCATATATTTTGCGCAGATATATTTTACACACATTACTGGGTACATTCCATCGTTCAAAAAAACACAAATATTGACAATTTGTATAATTTATTATTATTATTATTCTTATTTTTTGTGGCTCATGGTGGGGCCAGGCCCCATGGCCCTCTATTGACCAGCCGCCACTGATTTCAAATCATTTTAACAAGTCTGAGCAAACGCTTAATTCCTGTTGGTCTTGGCTACGTCAAGGCACACCTTAGCTTACGCTTCTATTCCAGGTGCTCCAGACTCAGCAGAAAGGATTTGTCCCGACTGGCCCGAGTTGAATTATTAGAAAAGGTTTAAGAATCAACAGAGCAAGCTTCAGCCACAACGCAGCTTCATGAAGAATTACACCCGCAGTTGTATCCGTATTCTGCTTCGACTTATTTTTAGATCTGAACAAGTCTCTTGTTAAAAACAGATAGACTTGGAAGATCATCATGTCTTGGGACAAATCCTTGGATGAGGATTAAGGGAACACCTCAGCAACACTGCAGTTTAGACATGAGCAGCTGTGGGCCACATGTATCGAGATGCAGCCTCAAAGTCCAGACCAACTCCACTGTCATCTGATCGCATCATCCATTGAAGTTTTGATGCTCTGGTCTCCTACCAAGGGACACGGCTGGCTGTGTTTGTGAACACTTATTTGGAGATAAATCAACCTTTAATGATGGACTTTCCTTTCAATGGATAAACCATTCAAAGGTCTTCAGTGAAAGCACAGTTGCTTTGGCCTTGCGGAGGTCAGGCTTGTTTTCACAAGTCACTGTTTACTTTCCTGCCAAAACTGACACCGAGGTCATTACCTTGGGAGCGTATAGCTCACGTGTGCATGGACACACACTTCATACATGCGCACAAAACAGGTCAAATGTAAAAGATTGAAAAAATAAAGTAATTGATATGTATTTTTTACAATTGACAGTGTGTGTGATTCTTGTTCAGACTGTTTTTTTATTATCGGCCCACGACTTGGCATGTACATTACATGTCGTACGTGCCAAGTCATGCTGTTAATATCTGCAGAAGTAATGTGATAATGAGGATCTGTTCGGTCCCCATATGTCTAAATAATGATTTACAAACAGCCATGTGAGGCGCCTTTGTAGAGGAAATTACAACGAAGCATTGGGGACTTGAGAGAAAGAGCAGAGCAGTCGACAGCAGGGGTCAAGGGCCTGGGTGTTAGACAGATAGCAAAGGGGAACGCTCTTCTTCAATTTGCCCGTTTTACTTTTGTGTCCGAGCTTTACAAAGAGCACTTATTTAAGACGGTAGCGTTTATTTATCCAAATCCCTGTCGTTCTGACAGCACAAGGCTGCTGTAGTCAGCATTTTTTTTACATTAAAGATTTAAGCCACATTGACAACTCATCATCTCAATTTCTACTTTCTTTCATAAATATATATCCAATTATTTTAAAGATGGAAGTCCAATCATTTTCACATCAACATGTCAATGCTACATTTGCTGCAACTAGCAGAACACCCCCCGAAAGTTGCATTGTGGGTATTGTGGTTTTGCAATTTAATGCTTTTATTTAAGTCTATTTTAAAAAATTGCCCCCCATGAGCTTGACAATGTTAACGGAGCACAAGTATATATCTTGAATTAAAAAGCTGATGAGAGCAGATTTAGGCGGGAGGCTTAAAAAACATTTATTTTCACGTTAATGGTGTAGAGGCATTTACTTCATTCACAAAATAGGAACAGTAAAATTAATCAGACAAGAAAAATATATATGTCGTCTTTTTCTTACATTATCAATATATATATATATACACACACACTGTAAAATAGGAGTAACAAAAAGAAACAAAAAAAAATTAACAAAGTGTAGCTATAGGTTATGATAGGCTACAGCTGCATTTTGAATACAGATGTAAAATGGTTATTAATTTGAAAAAAGAAAAATTCAGATCCTTCCTCTGTTTCACAGCAGATTTTATGGCTTTGTTTATAAAGTTGAGACAAACCAGAGTAAAGCTAATTTAAACCATGACGCATCTAGCAGTAATTAAAAAAAACCCAAAGTTGGTCTTCACACCATACTCCCCGTTATCATGGCAAAACACATCTTTACACAATTTAGGCGCCATGCTTTTGAGCTTTAGTCAGACGTTATCTATGTACACTGACATCTCATGGCTGCACAGAAGCATTTCTTCCAAGACGACGATATTACAAAAGAACACTCAATTAAGCACTACAAAACACACACACACACACACACACACACACACACACACACACACACACACACACACACTTTAGTCTGAAGGCCAAACAGCCCAGAGAGAGAACACAGGCATTTTGTAAAACAAGACGACAGGTCCAATGTTTCAAAATCAGTGGCCATAAGTGAAGCCAGGCTCCTTACAGATGATGCAAAACAAACATCTTTTTTTATTTTTTTTAAAATCTTTTCCTGAACTAAATATTAAGTGTGAGGCTTAGAAAAGATCTACTCAAGATTGGCACATAACCTTGGCTTGAATCATGAACTCGGACAGTAATTGAATCTGCTTAATTGAGATTGAACCACAGTGTTATTCTGATACTTGGTCCCCATGAGCCATACATTAACACATGTCCTCCAATCACTGCTTTGCAAAGACTAATTAGTAATACACTTGGGAAGGAAAGGTCAAACAGGATTGGAAGGAGAAAACGTTAACGTAAAGTCAAAGAGCAGGCTGTTTTTTTTAACGCATCATCATACGGAAAACAAATGCCCCCACTGCCCCGTCTGTGGCACATTCAGCACAACCGTGACAATGCTGACCAGAAAAGAAAGACACTGTACCACGCCACTAACTCACTCTACACGATAGAAACGGCTGTAAACTTGTACACCACCAGAGTCGGTGGGATGTAGTTAGTAGGAGGCTCTTCCAGCAACACTCAGGGATGTGATCAGACAGACACCAGCGATGAGACATCAGGAACGTGCTGGGCATCCCTCCAATGTGAAATCGGAAAGTTGCGTATAAAAACAGAAGTCCATGGTAAAGCGTGTAACTAAATCCTGAACAGTTATTTGGTTACACTGACATTGTGCATTCTCTCACAGGTATTGGACATGTGCAGTCATGAAGTCGAACCAAACACTCCCCCTTTACAGATGTTGCTAGACCCGCGGAGTCACTGATACATCCCAGATCTTCCAACACCGACACAGTTCACTGCTGAGGCTCATTTAACAGTTCGAGGTCACAGCGCTGAGGCGACTCCCGAGTGCATGCGGAGTAGACGAGGTGACAAGAAGCTGTAGTCCACGCCTCTCTTTCACATCACACCAGATGGGTTCAATTCACTTCCATTTCAAAAGATACCTGGATGAGTTATGCATTTGAATCAATTTTTTTTTTAATTCTGAAGAAAGCTGCACCTGCAAATGAGACTGAAAGTGAATTGAGCCCTGAGCCACATGTTGATGAAGTTCCATCTGAAGGAGGGCAGATAACCGGGGCTGTGCCTCCACCAGCTGGTCAGCACTGGTATTGCAAGGACATCATGACCCGCTACAGGCAGGGGGGGGGGGGCAGACACACCGTGTATAAAATATTGCGCCACCACGACTTGAGAATTTGGTTGCGTTAACATTGACCGGTGAGTTTGCGATAAAGCTAGGATGTTGTAAACACTTCAGGTTCAGAGGTCAGAGCTCCTGACGGGTCAGCCCTTATTTGGCAATGAGTGTTGGTGTCTTAGTAAAGGCTGAAACAGTGAGCTGTAGGAAAAACACAGGCTGTAGACATTACGGGCTAAGAATCACTGATCGGCATATTGACATACTGACTCATGACCGGAAAAGAACAAAGGAAGTGACGGATGCTGCATATTGCACTGTTTGTCATGCATCTTCCAGGTCATTCGTAAGCAGCATGTTTTAACACAAGTTGGCCACAAGAAAACTTTTTAAGCCGATTATTTTAGTTCTTAAACACAAGGACTGCCACATCAACTGTTACACACATTCTCACAAACAATACACCATAAAAATCACATGACCGTCCAACATCCGTTACACCTGGGATGCTTTTTGGACATGATTATTAAAAAAAGAAAAAAGCAGCACGTTGTTTGATGGATATTGATAATCTACTAAGTGCAAATGCACCACCTTGTGCTCTGATATCCAAAACGCCATCCAAAACCCGGCTACAGTCCTCCCTGTTGTGCACTGGTTCAGTCCACTGAACCATGCAGCAGAGTGTTCTGTAAGAGTCCAGGTTTTGGTGGGAAACATCCATCTGAAAAAGTTGCAGACCACAGATGCGCTCCAACATTATGAATTAAAAAAAACAAAAAAAAAAACTGTCACACAGGTAAACTGATCCATCTCATCGGGATGTACTGAAAAACAAAGTGCGAGAGAAGACAAACACACTGCTCCAGCTCGTCGCCCACTCTTCACTGCAGCTCTGTGCCCATAAAATGAGTCCTGGTGCAGCCAGGAGGCATCAAAAAGTTTCTCATAAAAACAATAAAAAGTAGCTTCTTGAATTTGCTCATCATCAGTAAATGCTCCACTTGCGAGAAAAATAAAACCAAACAACACAAGGAAACGTGTGCAGTTGAATGCATGAGTATTAATTAGCATGTGTGTGTGTGTGTGTGTGTGTGTGTGTGTGTGTGTGAGAGAGGGAACAAGCTTGCATCGCGTCATGTCCAATGAGGGTAGGTGTGAGATCTGCGTATGACACTGCATGCAATAATGCCAATGCCATAGATGCATTACTGTGATGGGCGAAATAAAAAAAAGAAGCATTTCCATAGTTACTCTGAATGGGTCGGTGGGGATGGGGTTGCACTGGGAGACCGTTGCCATGGTGACAAACTAAACCGTTGCGTCGCTTAAGGCATCATATTAGACGACTGAGGAGTTTCTCCTGCGGGCAGAGAAGGAACAAACACGATTAGGTACACGTGTGTCGATTACAGCCGAAATGTGCTTCGCGTGCAGACAGACTGACCGAACTCACGTCTACCCGGTTAGGACTCGCTGTCCATGGAGATTGTGATGGTTTCACTGTCAGCTGTGTAGCCAAACAGAAAAACGTGTTAAGGCGGCAGATACCAGACAGCGAGTTTGTTGATTCTGCCGATGGAGCTCACCTGGTTTGAGGGTGTTATTAGCCTGATGCTCTCCGATGTTGTTGGCATGCTGGTCATTGCTCAGGAGGCGGTTCTGGGACTCGCTGACGGGGCTCACAGGGCTCACGGGGACATCGTCAGCACTGGAAACATGCCCAACAAAAGCTAAAAAACAACTGTGCATCCACAACTCCTCCATAAAACATAAATCCTCTTTTAGGGCCTCGCGTCAAATAATACAACTCTTTTATTACACCGAGATTGATCACCTTTTACTGGGCTCCGGCTGCAGGGTCACTGCGGCCTGCTCTACATCTGCTGTGTTGACCAGCCGCGTCAGGAACGTCAGACCATCTCCCTGACTTTGAATAACAAGGAGGACAGGAGAAAGTCAAGATTAGGCACAGCCAGGCTGCAGGGAAACAAACTGCAGTTGGGTTAGATTTCCTCTGGACCTACAACGAAGGTAACCTGGTATCTAAAAATCCAAATCTTTCTTTAGCATTAAAACATTTGTCAGAAAGGAGCTTCTATAGGTCGTCTAAGATGACGATCACTTCTACATGCGTCTCCTTTACCTGGTGAAGATCGGCAGCAGCCAGTACTTCTTCTGGTCTCCAAAGACCTGAGCGATATTCTTCCGGAAGCCAAGAGAGAAGCCGTTCTTATCAGAGCCCGTCCTAAAGACTGGTGCTCTGAACGCCTCTGCAGAGACACGCATGGACAAACACACCGGCCAGTAAACAACCAACAGGTGAACTTCCACTTGATGAGACAGGAAAGGAACTTTGGGACAAATTGTCATTTAAAAAACTGGAAATTGATTTTCTTGAACATTAGAAATTTACAACTAAAACACAAATGAAACTTCTTAAAACAAAAGAAGTAATAATTGTGTTGTATGCATGTGCTGCACGTGTTTGTTACCGATAGTGGACCTGTTCTTCCCGACAAGCCACAGGTGGTAGCTGAAGAGGGACAGAATACTGATGCAGAACATGGCCGCCACAAAAAAGAGAAACAAGACATGGAATTTGGCGTGAGTGTCTGGCAGCTCATTCTGGGGGAAGAGACGGGAGAAAAAGGAGAGCGAGACGCGAATCAGTGACGCGTTCACGCGGAGGATATTTACGGTGAGAAAGGAAATGAGAGGGGTCTCATGTGAGCCACACCACTGCACGCACATCACGACAAAAAAACATGGGGGGGGGCACTGCTGAAGGCTTTGGAGGATAGCTGGGTTTACCTTTGGGCAGTTCTCTGCCGATTTCCTCCGGCAAAGCTTTAGCACAAACAGAAACGAGACTGGTTAGCAACACCGGGAGAGATCAGGTGGGAGGGGAGCGAGGGAAAATCGGCAGGGAAATACAAGTCAGGGGGGGTGAAAGAAAGAGAGTGGGTGAAGGCACAAAGTGCGCCCAGAATTGAAAGGAGAAAGGGATGAAAGAGGAAGAGATGAAGAGAGGAAATCGAAGTGGTACAGCAACAGAAAAAGGAAAAATAGAGAAGGTGTTTGCCACTGAATAAGTGGTGTGACTGATGGTTACCGATAGCAGAGCGGGAGACAGAGAACAGTGACCCAGTGTGTGAGCACCGGGGCTAACAGAGAGGGGTCAGAGGGGGAGAGAGTACAGGGAAAACAGCAGAGCGGTACAGCTCAGCACAGGGGAGGTCAGCACCACGCACAACCCACTCAGAGGATGCTCGCCCGGGCTTCGACATGCAAAAACCTGCATCCTCATTCACACTCAGCGCGCCATTACTCACTGTCCAGAACTTTATGAAATATTGCAGTACGGTGGCCGCGATGAACAGGCAGTACACCAGCGAGTAAGCCAGGAAGAGGATGAAATACTTGTAGTTCGAGAATCCGACGCAGTTGTTGACCCTAAAGAGACGCACAAATGCAGACAGGTCGGGGTTTGACATCGCTTCCGCCGGGTAGAAATCTTATCAACCTGAAATTTAAAGTTTTTTGACAGAACAACCAGAGTAGAAGGCTCTGTGGCCTTCTTGTACATGGATCGTCTAAGACTCGTAATACGGTATGCTTTGACACCTTAACTAGACCAGAAAAGTGAAAGTAAAGGGATTTTAAACAGCTTGATGGCCATGTTGCAAATATGCTTGGCATGAGCTAAAATCAAACATTGTGAGATGTCATTTGTACGGTATATCTCTCTGTCTAACAGGTCTTACATACCAGGGACAGTGGTGGTCCATCTTCAGCACACACCTGCCACACACACACACACACACACAGACACAGGAAGAGAATAAAAAAAGGGGAAAAGTGTGACATTAAAGGGTTAAGGAGAAAAGAATGAGGGTTGACTCAAGAGGAAGTGTCACAGTCAGCATTGGATAAAATGAGGGGGTTTTCTCACATGTCGCATGCAGAGCAGTGATGACACCGGTCGGGCTTGATCACCTGACAGCGGTCACAATAGCGGATCGCTGCAACACAACGGGATCTCGTTATGGGGAAAGGTTCCCACACACACTCTCACTTACATCGTTCACATTTGAGCCGCGCGGACGTACCTCCGGCTCCGGTGCGGGTGTACATTGGCAGACTGGTGGCGGCTCTCCACAGGATCTCTTGCTGGGACTCTGGCCTCTCCTCCTTCTCGTAGCGCTCCTTCTCAACTTTGGCCAGGCAGAACTGGAGTGGAGAAAAAAAAAGAAGCAGATTTTAATGTCAACAGGGAATTATAGAGTGTGTTTTTTTATGTATTTTTAGAGTTAGGCTATTGTACCTCTTTGGAGGGGTTGGCAGGCTGGCTGAAAATAGTCTTCCAGTAAGACCACACAAACATGACGAAAGAGAGGTGGAAGAAGATCAGGTAGACAACTGGAGGGAAGCATTATTAAGCAGAGCGTCAGTGACATTGAACACACGCATTGCCATTAAACAGTTGATATCAGGAACTGCTGCCGTCACTGGGTGTGCAGAGAAAGAGCTAACTGGCTCAGCTCTGTTCATTCACACTCAAAGGATTTAAAGAACATTATTTTTGATTCATCAAGACACTCACTCTTCTCTCCTATATTGCGGATGGTGACTGAAAGAGAGACAACAGAGACAAATAAAGCGTTAGATACAAAGACATCGTCACCTAAACAGTGACTGTTATATGGCAGCATTAAAAACAGTGGTTATACATCTGACAGTGAGAAAGATACATTTACAAGTCACAAAATGCTTAAAGGGATAAGAAAGATGTGTTTTACAACTTTTCTCTCGTTGTCAATAAGAATCTCCTCAGAACGGTGCATTCAGTGGCTGTTCTGAAGCGTTCGGTCAAAACACACAACCTCTGTCCCCATGTTGTGGGGGGGAACTATAATCCTGATATGAGGAAATACTCAATAAATGACATCATCCACAGTGAACACTTATCAAATTAATTCTGTTCTTCCGATTACAAATCTTGTTCCAACATGGTGTAAATAAAAATAAAACTCTCAGAGCCAAGCTAATTACCGGAAGTCTAATTAGAATTAAAGGACGCATCTGCTCCGCCGCCCAAACACCGTTTATTTAGCGGTTTAATTTCGCCATCCAGACTCCATTCAGCTCGACACCGGGAGACAACAGAGACGAGAGTGGCAGCAATATTACCATCACGGTGAAAAGTTGTCCCAAAACACATTTCCCATTAAAACTAGGCCACCCAAGGCGATGGCAGCTCATGTATAATTGGCTTTTATCTAGATGTGGACGGGCTTGCCAACACCATTGTTGAGCTGCAGTCTATTTACTTCCTGCTGGCCAGCAGCAGCTGCAGCAGCTGTGTGTGTTAGTGTGGACCGCACAATGAAAACACCAGCGGGGTTTAAGGCTCTACAGAGGCGACGGACGGCGGCAGGACGAGTACTCACATATACAGAGCTCCACCACGTACGCGTAGTACGACCAGCAGACGACCAGCGCGATAAAAATCACAGGTATCCACGCTAAACCCCGTTGACAGCATCTCAGTACGTGTGTGGGCGCCATCTTTCTCCCTCTACTGGGGAAAAGGGAGCGTCGATGTGTGACGTCACTGGTCTGAAAAAAATATATATATCTGCTTTTTTTTTGGGGAGGGATTAAAAATTAAAGAGACACTCTTTATGCCCACTGAGGCTCAAACATTCATATAATGATGCAACATAACACGTTTTTTTTCATTCATCTTTTTGTTGGTCAGATTTTAGGTGTAGTTTGCCACTTAATAAACGCAATTTGGAGACGTTTAACATGTCATTGGATGATTTGAACATATGTATGTTTGCAAATGCTACAATTTTGATTGAAACCTGTACTTATTGTTTAGATTTTTATTGTATTTGTATCTGAAGCTTTTTTTGCAAAAAATGGTGTCAAAAAATAAATTCATGATTTGAAAAACTTTTTTTCCACTAAGTTGCATTTTAATAAAAAAACAATTAATAAAAAAAGCATTGAACCTTGTACTTGTCAAAACGACATGCGGTTTATGGGTGTTGTATCCACATATGTTTTATTATGTCTTGAAGCAGGAGCTGACCGCAGGGCGGTGCTGCTTGTCCTTTAAGTTCACCAGGAAGCAATTATATTGTTACTGGAACTCTCCAGCCAGCTCAGACAAGTTGAGGCTGAAAGTGAAAGTATTAGTTGTCCGTAATCCATACGCACAAAAAAAAAAAAAAAAAAACAGCGATCATGTCTTCCGTTGAGATGCATGTGGAGACATATTTGTCGCGCATCGGGTTTTCCGGCCCAGCCGAGCCCAGCCTGGAGGTGCTGCGGTCGGTCCACACCAGTCACCTGATGTCGGTTCCGTTTGAAAACCTCACGGTGCACAGCGGCGGACGGATTCAACTAGACCCCCCTCTTCTGTACGACAAGATAGTGAACCAGCGCCGCGGAGGTTTCTGCTATGAGAACAACGGGCTCTTCTGCTGGCTGCTGGCCGAACTGGGCTTCCAGGTGACGCTGCTCTCGGGTCAGGTGAAAGGCACCACTGGCCGCTACGGCCCACCTTTCGACCATTTGGTCCTGATGGTGAGCCTCGACGGGCACCGCTGGCTGTGCGACGTCGGGTTCGGCACCCCGGGCTTCAGTGTCCCCCTTTCGCTGGAGACCAGCGGCCCCCAGGAGCAGGGCCACCGCGTGTACCGCATCAGGAGGGACATGGGGATGTGCTTTCTGGAGTGGCAACGGGAGGAGAACAAAGGGCCAGATGGAGACTGGACAGATATCTACAAGTTCAGCCTTGAACCTCGTTGTCTGGAGGACTTTCACCAGATGTGCCGGTACCACCAGAGCTCCCCCTGCTCCCTCTTCTTCTGCAAGTCCCTCTGCACCGTTTTAAAACCGGGCGGGAGGCTCACCTACATCGGCCGCAAGCTGAGCAGCACCACATTTCTATCGGAAGAAGCCGGGGGAGTGCTGGAAACCACAACCAGGGACCTTGAAGATGAGGAGATACCTGGTGTTCTAGCAGAGATGTTTGGAGTTGTTCTAAACTCTCCACTCATACCAAAGGATGAGACAATCACACCTCCGCCAGTCATGTATTGATACCGCTCTACACCTCCATAGGGCGAACGTATGTGAGAAATGTGTCTTCTCATTGAGATGACCGCAACATTTTTAAAATAAAAGTATGAAGAATAAATAAAAAAAAAAACACAGCATTTTACAACACTTGCAACAAAAAGATAAATTGTCAGTCTGATTTAATAAATTATACATACACTTTTAAGATGTACAATGGTCATTGCATTAATCCATATCCGTCTCTTTTTTCTTTTTTTTAAGACAAAGTCAAAGTATTTACACATGTACAATTATCAGGCAGCACTTTACAAAGCAAGGCATGAACGACAATACAGATGTTGAGCTTCATATCATACCTCTGACCCCCTCACCCTCCTGCCCACACCGTTATTGTGAGGGATTACTCAGCTGTCCCATGACTATAATACATTTTCCCCATCCCACCGTTGATGGGCATGACAAGGAATACAAGAAATTGAACGACATCCATCAAATCCATCAAGATCCACGGGAGATTCAAAAGAATAACGGTCCAAGGACTGAGTTGAAAATCAAAAAAGGGTGGGCAAACGAGCAGACGGGATGTACGCAGTGTAACGGGTGCAAAAATGTGGCAACACGTGACACAAAACTCTACTCTGCGACAGGGTTGGGAGGTGGGACTGAGCTTGCTCTTGCAGCCTTCCGTTCGTAGTTGACAAGCCTCTGCCCAACCAGGTACCTGTAAAGAGATCAGCACGACAAAAATAAGCGCTAAAAATTGTAAAGTACATGTTGATTTCTACAGACGGCTCTACGCTAATAGATCCTCACTTGTCGTTCTTGATGTGCTCATAAAGGCGTTTGAACTGTCGGATCTGGAAAGACAGGATGCCGATCAGCGAGACCACCATCAAGAGGAACGGGTAGATTCTCCTCTGCATTAGAATCTCCATCTCCGGGATAACTCCTGCAAAAGTAACGCACCACAGTTAGGAATTGTTTCCGATATTATTGGTCTCTTACTTTGGGCTCTCCAGTTTTTGAGAAAAAAAAAGAACTGAGAAGGTAAAACACACAAACAAACGGAGAGCTTTTTGGTTTTAAATGTTGTTATTTTGTTGAATTGATTTCCATGTACGCGACACTCAGACACTCACCAACAGCGGGCACCACCCCGGCAGCGATCACGTATGGCACGCACAGGGACAGCAGCAGGACCGAGATGACCGGAGCCGCCAGCTTACGGATGATGAACTGGAGATCGATGTTGCGAATGCCGTTTGCGTAAACCTGAGGAGAAAGTTTACAGTCATTATACTCTACAGAGAATCACAATGTAATTCCCGTGTCTCTCCTTTTAAGCAGAAAAGTGTGAGTCAGCTAAAAAAAAAAAAAAACAGCACCTGTGGATGTGGGAGGGACCCACCGTCTGAGCAGAGCGAAATTAAACTATCGTGGAAAAGCAATTCCTGTATTTGTTTCTTATCTTATCGAAAATAGATTTCTCATTTAGAGAAGGAGATTAAAGCAAAATATCCATTTCAGACCCACCTGCTCAATAACGGTCTTCAGCCACCACTGAGGGCCCATGAGAGTGATGGCAGCAATGATTTTGGCATGGAGCACTCCAAGAGCCCAGTCCTGTAGATAGCAGAGAAATCAAGGGATGAACATGGGGGTGACAATTACAACACAATACCTACACAACAATGGACCACTAAAACCCCAGACAACCCAGAGCCCCAATCATGCCTGCCAAGGGTAGAAGAGGGGCGTTTGGTCCAGGGGGACCCTGAGCGGGGCCACAATGACCAGCTCAAACAGCAGGCCCAGCAGCAGCGGGATGACTCCAGCGACCAGCAGAGCTACAACCAGGGTCTTCAGAATCTGCACAAACAAAGCAAGAAAATCTGATGAACATAATCATAAACTTTCAACGCTTCAAACGATTAAGAGAACAAGTAGTTTGAGTGGTATTCCCCTTTGATGGTCCCACATTTCCTCCTTCATGGGACAAAACTACAGCAGTACAGGTTGGGGTATTACTACTATGCAGGTGCTGGCACATTTTGGCTATCGGCCCGATGATGTTGTAATAAGCAACCAACCATTTAACAAAAACACTGCCTTAAGGCTCAGCTGTTGACAATTTAATAGCTGGAAAGAGAACTTATTACAAAACCACTGCTGCCCAGTTTGCTGCTTAGTTTTGGGCGTTTGCCTACAATGGCGGCTGCTCACAGAAACCCACCATGAGGGTCCACTCCTGGACTTTGCGTGCAATGACGGTGCGTCCCTGGGGCATCCAGGCCAGCAGCACGGTGACTCCGCGGATAGACAGCCAGCAGACATAGAGGCCGCACGCCGCTGTGTACAGCTCGTGGATTTTGGAGCTTCCTGTCCAGAAGGACATCAGCCAGCGGCCGGTGAACACTGGAATACAAAACGTGACAACACAAACATGACATCTCTTCAACACCCCAGCTTTAGAGGGAACCTCAGGTCTGGTATATATATATATATATATATATATATATATATATATAGAGAGAGAGAGCGAGAGCGAGAGAGATTCACCCTTTAATCATGGTTTGGGTGTGAGTCTGCAAAGTAGAAAATAAATTGCTGGTTGTCTTTCATGCCACCACATCTTACCTGGTAGGGTGAGGCACAGCAGACTGGCCACCAGCAGAGTGAAGCACATGAACGCTATTAGCAGCACAATCTAAAGAAAAGATAGGGACAGTTTTAGAATACACGCGAAAGCAATGAAGGAACCAAGCTTAGACATATCAGATTGTGCTTCTCCATTCTTTGTTTACACTGCGTAAATGTGCCAATGTTGTATTTTATAAACTACAATTGACAATCATAAGACAAAGGCCTTTAACATGAAGGAGGGCGAGTGTAATCACTGGGGGTTGTGTAACCTAAAATGTGCAGTAAGTGACACCTTTGTGCGGTACTTTGTACAGTAACTATACTTAAAACAGTTACACAACATGTAATTCCCCAGGAACTGCAGTGATGAATGTTCAGAACCATGGGACCGTCTCACCCTGAATGGGAAGCGAAGGGGTCTGTGGTAAGGCTGGAATCCAACTGGTCCCCCTTGCTGCAGAATGGCCTGATGGGCTGCATGCAGCCCCTCGCCAACAGCAGGGGCAGGGTTGTTGTTGTTGTTGTGGTGGCCAGGAGGAGGGTTATTGTTGTTGTTGTTGTTGACAGGCTGGTTGGCGTCGTTGTCCTCCTGCTCACCGAGGAGGTAGGAGTGGAGGTCTCTGTGGAGGTAAAGACGGGTTTGGTTGTAGACAGCCAGTCTAGAGGGAAATATAATGCATGATGACATATGTAGAAGTGTATTCAAACGTGTTGACCTACAGTAAATATCCAGCGCTGACTGTCCAGGCCCTGACCAGGCCTTTGAGCCACTGGCGAGTGTGTCCCTGCTCCAATAGAGCTGGCAGCACAACCTGAAGTAACAACAGCTCCAAAGACAACTCACTGACTGGGGCGTCACTGAGGGGAAAGAGGGGTATGGGGTCAGAAAAACAGCCATTTAAACAGCGTGTGCAAGGACATGAACCACGTGGTCACATCGAAGCGTTGCGACATCTGTTCTCAACATTTACTCAAACAGGTCACTGCAGCTCAGTCATAGTTTATCAGTCTTTCAAGTTGGCAATGTGGTTGATTTCCTCTTTGGTTCAAGATGTACGGGGAGATGTTGCGGCTATCTGGCCTCAGGAGGAAGTGGTTGCACACACACACACCATTTCACAGAGACAAGGCAGCAGCTTTCACACAGTTTATCGCCGAGTCATTGTGTTGTGCCTGCTGGTTACCTGTAGAGCATGACGTTGTAGGGGAGGAAGGTGGGCATCAGCAGTTTGATCAGCCTGACGGGCAGCCACAGCATGAGCAACACGATGGAGCCAAACACCACCATGGACAGGATGAACCGCCGCAGGTGTCTGTAGATGGGCAGGTGAATCATCTCCTGCACCGGGTTAAAATCGGGGTCGTTGAGGTTTCTCAGAAACCACAGCACTCCCGGCCGCAGCACCTGATGGAACAAACAACAATAGAAGTTAGCGTTACATGCATTTAAAAAGTTCAACATCGAGACGTTTCTGCCAAAGATGAAGAAATTTCCTCCAGGCGTTCTTGAGACGGACGGATGGAGGTACAGACGTAACATAATGCCGGGGACGCATACAAATGAACCTACTCACAGTAAACTAACTGAGGAATGAACGGCACTCTCATCAGCATCTTACCTCTCTCAGGAGGAGGATGAAAGAAGCAAAGTAGAAGACGTAGACCATTCCCACAAGCCAGTGCAGGAACATGGTGGTACCAGGGGCCGACTTAAAACTCAACTCTCGGTCTTTCAGGGAGGCATCGAACATCTCCTGCAGGAAGGAAGAGTGTTAAAGAAAGAGAGCATGTAGACCGGTTCAAAGATGATGCATCCTAATTACTTGTCTTTGATAAATGAATGCACTGTTCCCTCGATGATAAAATGTGCTATGAATAACATTTGTGCATACCGTATGCTGAACAGACTCCAATTAGACTACGGTTAATTAGGTCCTGAGAGTGCATGCAGGAAGAACGACTCCTCCACTGCTGCTCTAAAGGTAAATCCCATCCTCCACATTGGCTTTGTTACCTTATGTAAGTGCTGTTGTGTCTATAAACCTTCCAAAAAGAAGAATGACATAATTTAAGAGTGCAAGAGAGACTTACTAAAGAGCAGATATCAAGCCACCAGCCACAGATGAGTGGGAAAACACCGATCTCAACGACAACCAGCAGAGAGACCTGTAATGGAACCAGAGATGTGTCACAGTATCACTTTAGTTTACACCGTATGTCACATGTGTCAAACTCAAGGCCACGTCATTTTATGTGGCCCGCGAATCCACCAGAAAAAAAAGAAAAGAAAGAATTAAACTCTTTTTTTTTTTTGGAAAAATAATAATAATTTCAAGTTAGACTTGAAAATAAAAGTATCCCCATGGTCGAAATTATGAGATAGAAAGTTGAAATCATGAGATAGCATGTCTGTGTACCGACATTAAAACTATCACAACAGGTGGACAGGAGAGGCAAAAGGCCGAAAAGCGGTTTTCCAACGATTGAAAAAGATCGACAAAT
This sequence comes from Melanostigma gelatinosum, assembly GCF_949748355.1. Lineage (NCBI taxonomy): Eukaryota > Metazoa > Chordata > Actinopteri > Perciformes > Zoarcidae > Melanostigma > Melanostigma gelatinosum. The sequence goes on from NC_136653.1 coordinate 12,079,785, forward strand.
AATCCCAAAATGTCCACGAAGAGAACAATTTATGCAAAGGGAAGAAAATGTAATGAAAGATGGGAAAGTGAATACATGTTTGTGCTTCAAGGAGAAAAACGGTCTGTCTTCTGTGTTATGAGGCGTGTCGGTGATGAAGGAATACAATTCACGTCGGCATTTTGACACCAAACACGGAGCTGAATTTAGCCTCCAAGAAAAACATCAAACTGTCCAAGAATTAAAAGGCAGACTGCAATCACAGCAGAATATATTTACACAGCTACAGCCCAGTGCATGCTGAAGGTATGTGAGCAGAGCTCCGACCAGATACAGACTTTTACAAATGTCAGTTTGTGAAGAAACACCATCGCAGACCGAGTTCATGAACTAGCAGCAATCTAACAACACAGCAGCTAAGAGACGAGCAGGTACTTGTGTTTCTAATGAACTGTTGATGAAAGCACAGACAACACGGATACAGAGCATCTATCCATGTTCATCACACCTGACTCTCAGTGAGCAGCTCTTGGATGAAGCTGCCATGCACAGGACGACGACAGGGAGGAACATTAGTGATGCAGAGAGGTGACACAAACAGCTTTGAACAAAGTTATTGTAATAACTTGTGTTTGATATTTGTCTTTGTTATTTTCTTTAATAGTTTGATCTTTGATAGAGTCATGTGGGTTTCTTAACCCTCAATTAAAATGATTTATGTTATAACTACAGAAATGTGTTTAAATATAATTTTTCATTTATATAACTGCATGTACAATATGTTTACACTTGAATAAAGAATAATCAAATGCAGAGAGAGTTATTTAACAATATGTTAGGAGAAGGTAGTGATACAGTTAGTGATTACAGTTACAACCGGCCCTTTGAGGGCGACCGTGATGCTGATGTGGAGATGAGTTTGACACCCCTGCCGTATGTGGATACATCAAAAACTTAAAATCTCTATGAAAGGTGCTGAAACACAATCATGTGACACTTTTCTCCTCATTCAGTTTCAGGCACAGGCGTTAGGTTCAGGCAGTAAATACTTCAGTCGCTATTTCCACCAAGGACGATGCGGACGTGAGTTACACAACGCAGGAATGCACTTAGGAGGCTTTACCTTGACAACGATGTAGCAGACTCCCAGGAGACGTCGGGAGCGCTGGAACCGGACCAGAGCAGCCAGTCCCTGAAGCAGCCATTAAGGATCACACATTTACACCCGCACAGACCCAGCACAATACATTTCCCCGTCCCTGTGATGGAATTATGTTTGATTCAGGTTTTCACATTTAGACGGAAGGATACGTGACAGAGGATGAGCGACATCGCCAGCAGTATGTAGCCCACGATGGTGGTGATTAAGCCCTCAAAGTGAGAGGCTTGGACCTGAGGAACAGCACACGGTTGAAGTCGAGTAATTAATCACAGTTCAAGAGACACAATGTTGGGGAACAATGCTGCAATTGGATGAGAGCAGTTCCTTACATATTCCTCAAAGCCAAGACCAACAACGGAGAAGTGGCCGATGTGGTAGGGACAGAATGCTGAAAGAGGAAAAGATAGAAGACGTTTTCTCATTGTGGCATACAAACAAAAAACAAATGCAACCAACCTGCGCCATTGCTATGAATAAATAATATGTCATATTCTGGTTAATGTTAGCTTAGGTGTTTTGTTTGAGGCCTTAACGTGTGTTTGTCCTTCACTACATTTAATCATCAAATACATGGACTCAATCATTATGCGGATGATAAATCCTTGTTTTAGTCTGCAGTACTCACCAAAGACCAGGATGAAGAGTGTGTTGAGAGACACGACCCAAAAAACATGCTCCTACAAGACAAAAGGGTCAAAGTACAATTTAAAAAAATGTATCATACACGAGTGTAAAAATCAAAACCGACAATTATGGGTGTAAAGACTTACCAAAAACACCAGTGAACCATCCAGGCCAAGCATCTGAAAAGGTGAAATGGAAAGATTCTAAGTACTTCATGATATAGAACACAATTAACCAAAAGCTTTGATAAGAATACATTGTGTAGTAGGGATGGGGGTCTGTAATGTCATGCAGAGTTACCCTTTCCCAGGTGAGCTCCTCCGCCGCTCTGTCCCACTCCAAAGCATTCCAATTCATGTCATCTACACAGAAACATATTCACGTTAAAGACGAGGAGGACATTCACAACCATAAGCAACTTAACAAGTATCGACATAAACATCCGATCCTAGATCAGTCACAATAGGTTGCATGTGCATCTTCCCGCTCGTCGGATATGACCACGGCATTACAGTGCACCGTATGGCGACGGGGCAAATGTTTATGAGTTGGCTTTTAGCAACAACAAAAGAAAAAAAGAAATTGTACTGAAGAACGCTGTTATTATGAAGTTATTAATGCTGTTCTGGGGACAATTTGTTTGCAAAACAACCGCTGCATTCATTTAGCTGCGGCGATGCCCCACAGCTAGAATAATGTTTCATACAATCACAATTCATTAATGACCCGTTTTGCAGAGCCCGCTGCAAAATCAGTCCATTAACCACAGCGAGAAAAAAACAAATAAGTGGGTTATGAGTGCTGGGGGTAACACTCCGACGCATCGTTGTATCATTCTCAAAATAATTGCTCTAAAGGCAGTGGTAGTGTTTGTTGGAGCTTTCAACATTTCCATAAACCCTGGAGTTGTTTGTTGTCTGTTTGCTGTCTTCATTGGAGACGACACCTTTTGGAAACACGACGTTCATGATGTTCTGCTCCTTGTCATTTGTGCATGAACTGCACCACGCCGTGATGTTAAGCAATGTACGGTAACTTAATACAGCACGTCTCCGTAAAAATCGAACCGGGCAGAACATAAAGTGAAATGTGACGGACAGACCGGCAGTGTGCCATTCTGGAACATAATCATTGTTCGTTTGTGCTGACGCGTGTCGAAAAATGAATGCTCTTTATGTAGCGAGGGAAACACTTCATACAGCGGAGCAACTCGCTCAGTACTGACCAGAACTACCACTACAACTGCTGGAAAAAAAAAAAAAGAAACTCTGAGATTAGTTTACTTATCAAATTCAAACCTTGTGCTCCATTGTTGGGGTCGGCGGCGGCGGCTCCCTCCTCTTCCTCCAGCTCGGGGTCATCCCCCTGGTCCGGGGGGACATCGGGGGGCTCGGGCTCTGCTTCGTTCGGGGCTGGCGGATCAGCCGGGGCTGGCTGAGCTGCAGGGGGCTCGTCGGCTGCTCGCTGGCCTGCAGCTTGTGCCTGAGGTTGAGAGGGGGGGGGGGGGGGGGGGGGGGGGGAGATGTATGTTTTTGACATAGGGAGAGATGACAGTCAGGGTGATTTTGTGTGTTTGCAAAGTAGGTATGTCAGGGAGGTATATTGCCAAGTAGATATATGGTTTCTAAATTCGGCACACAGTCATACATGACACACAAAGAAGTCTTTACTGTAAATATCTTCATATCTTTGTTTGATGTTTGGCTTAAATCCTGACTAACGAGTACATTTGTTGTTGTCATTGCACAATTCTTCCTTTTATTGATTTAAAATAAGAAGACCGTGGCCTCGTTGGCAAACCAGTCAAACAAAGTACCTCATTGGCTTGTCCGGCTGCATTAGGCGGTGCTGCCTGGTGCTGCTCCAACCAGTGAGGCGCTCCACCGTGGACTATTTGTTCTCGGAGCCACACCAGGCTGATAAAGGCGCACAGTGTGCAGGTGACCACGAAGCAGCCCTGTAGACAATCTGCAAGCAGGTTCTCTCTGCAGAAGCACAAAGATGAACACCTTTAATAAGTACGGGTTGTGGAAAAGAACGGTAAAGGAGACGACTTTCGCTTTCGTGTGTCGTGGGAGAACGCTGGTATCATCACTCACGTGGAGAGCATGTCCAGCGGCAGTGTCAAAAGTGAGCTCACAGAGCCGGTAAACAGACACTTGTAGATGCGACCTGAGCCAGAGACCAGATACACAAATGAGTGTCATTTTTCGGTTTCAAAAAAATGATGCGTTGTAACAATTTACACAACATGTGAGAATGAAATAGATCGAGCAGGTTGTTGTTTTTTTACATTGAGAACTGAGATCGATTTAAATATCTTGGAACATGCAAAGCACTGCCTGTTACGTAATGGTACTAAAGCTGTAATTCCCTCCATCGTGTTAAACCATGAACATGAGCTAATATGAGAAGCTTACTACATACAATATAATGAACCTCTACTTTAAAACCTATGAAGCAAACTGATCAGCTACAATCAGACAGACATTTTTATACCACGTTGCTTTGTTGAATCAATTCTCAAGAAGAAGTCGATGAATTACATGTTTAAGATAATAAAACTGGGAAACAACTGAGCTGTAGGAAAGGTCTAATCCATTATTGGAGAGTTCACTGTGGCCTTTAGTACACATTCACCATTTCTGACTTACATGCAGTGAGAGGAACCACCCCGAGCCATGCGAAGGCCACCAGTGTGTAATGGAACCAGTAGCGGATGGCCGTGCCCACACTGGTCAGCAGGCCGGCACAGATGTCCTGGATGGGCAGACGCGAGGGCATGTCCGGGGAGTAGACTGAAAGAGGAAAGAGTGAACCAGAGACATTTAAAATCATCTTTTATCTTTGATAATGCTTTAAATATTATTCAAAATTGCTCAAATGCCACAAGGACTTACTTGGTGTGAACGCAAATCTGTGCTTGCATAATTCACAGTACTCCTTCCTGCTGTGCTTCAGCCACTGGACCAAACTGTGAAGCAGAGAGTCAAGAGTAGCATTCAGCAACGCAGAACATGTTCTGCTTGACAATTAAATGTGTTTAGTACATAGTTCTGCATTTCAAATCAACACGAATGGAGACCTAGTACAGAGCATATATCAATTAAAAGACCCCCCTACAAGTTCTTAACAAGTATTTAAAAAGCGAAATTTCAAACGATCTGATTTCAACAGATTGCATTGGTCCCTAGTTTGGACATTTTCACTCTCCCAAATGGTCTTTATTCACAAGGCCTTGGAATGAACAAGATCAGACGTCATACCGTCACCAGAAAGAAATAACTCTGGTGTTGCAGATTCAAACCACTGTCAATGACATATGCGATGAAGTCGCATGCTCGGCTGTCATCAGGAACTCTGGAGCCAACAGACACGGACTGTGAGAACATCTCGTGTTTCAGTCACGGTCAAAGAAACAAAAAGGGCGTTTCAGTTGTTTCTGAGATAAGTTGTGCTCGAATGTCGCCAGTAATTACATCAACCCAGATCGGTGTGACATGTGCAAGACGCTGGGATTAACAACTTGGTTGTGTAAGGGTGTCAGTACAACAGCTGATTCCAACACATATAACAGCATTTAGGCCTGTGTCATTAGACCTACACAGTACAGGGTTATACATGGGTTTCCTCGACCCCCACTGTTGAAAGAAAGTCACTAGGTTTCCCCCCACGACAGAGCACATTTATTCCGTTCAATATGTTGTTCAGAAAACTTGTACTGAGATCAGCATTATAGGTCCACAACAGCTGGATTTTAGTTTGGAACCGGCAATAAGAAAACAAGGAAATGCGATAACCACAGCTAGAGTTAGCTGCAGCCTGCAAACACTCAGCACAACGACACAATCCAGACACAATAGACTTGTTACTCTGAACTGTGTGGGGACGGACGTGAACTAATATGAATACAAACTGAGGTTCAACAATCACCACAGAACAATCCAGGCCTGGCCTTTGCTTCAGCCTGGGGATTTTCCATGCACCTGACCACGCAGGACAGATGAGAACACAGCACAATCTCCGAAAACACCTCCGGGGGGGGTGGGGGGCTGTTTTCACCATGTCAATACTACAAACAGAGACACGATGCAACCTGGATGAACCTGTTTTGCATTCTTTCATGATGCTACAATTGCATTTGCTGTCAAGCCACCACTGTGGGAATAATCACAGGGCAACAAGTTATCCAATTACTTAGTAACCACCCTGAAATGTATCACAAACCATTATACTGTACAGTTCATATTAGGATGTGAGCATGTGACTGCAGATCCTTGTTTTTTTTTGGTTTACTTTAGGACATTATGCGCATGTGTGTTGAGTCAGGATAGGAAGTGTGATAAACATTACACTGTGTTCTTCTGTCAGAAATAATACATTGCAATACATTGTCATACATTTTGTAACACAAAACTATTAACAAAACTGGCACAATCAGTTCTACAGTCTCTCTGTACTTCAACCTTTACAAAGACACGAATATCACAGCGTCCAACCTTTGCTCACATTCGTGTCAGTGATCTTTTAGTGCACAAAAACGTTTCATAAAAAGGAGAACGTGTACCGGGTAGGGAGAGTACAGTGACAGCTGAGGAGCCAAACACACTTACCATTCCTGGTGGATAAACTTGATACTCCCAGTGCAGACACACGGGTGGTACAAGGGTTTGTCTGGGGTCCCCTCAGAGCGGCACACGCGGCAAATATCCGCTGCACAAACAAACAAACAAACAAACAAACAAACAAACATGTGAGTGATGATACCCATCGCCAAAAGCCAAGCAAACCAGAGATAAGCAGACAGAGTAGCGTGACTGGGGTGTGTTAATAGTGCCTTTAAGAATAAGGTGTTTAATGGTGATGCAGGCTAACGTTTACTTGGATACATACACATCTAAGTGAGTTACAATTTGTAATCCATGTAGCCATACATCAACAGTCTGATAACATCACCTAGTAACGTCTTCTCCCTCGATCACATCACTGCTCTTATTGAGTTTGGCTGCATTAAAAACAACTTCTATCAGTCATCTCCCGTCTCCCTGAATTAACCTCACACTGGCGTTACATTGTGAGGCTACCAAGCTATGCTAAGTAGACCACTAGCAGGCCAGCTCTGCAGCAGCAGCTTCGCGGCGATGCACTTTGTGAAGCTAACCGCGAGTTAAACCCCAAACTGAGAAGCAACACGAAAGAGATGCCTTTAGATCTGTATTTACCTTCTTCCGCAGTATCCATGATGATCGCTAGGCACGGGTCACCGTTTCTTCCAGGAGTGACTCGTACAGCGGACCCATCCACGACACAGACAATATCGCTTAGCTTGCTAAATTAAGCTAGCGAGACGAGTGTATCCCTATGTGTCGGATGCATTGAGAATCATAAAATGGTTCCCCCACAGACTGTACACCAGTGTTTGCTTCGTTGTGTCCTCTCACATCCAGTCTGTGTTCGCTGCCAAACAAAAGGTTTTATTTTGTGTTTTGTGGATGTAAGACCATAAACGTTACATTCTCCGTGTTGCTGAAATGACAGTTGAAACCTGGGAGACAAATGGCTAGCTAAAATGGCTAACGCATGCGCTAACGTCACTGTTCCTGTCACAACAGGTTTGTTTTGCCGCAGCGGCTCGAGTTTTACGGCAGGGGAACTTCCATAACAACCAGTCACGTGGTTAGTGAACGGCAAGCCGTGAAGATTATTTCAATCATGTCAAAACATCAGAAGCTTGGTTCTAAACACAATTAAAAACAGTTTAAAGATGTACATCTAGTGTGTCAACATTGGAGAAAATGTTCTCCATTAATTCCCTTTTACTGTCTGATATTTCTAGATACTGGGTATCAAATATCCATCCATGTTGACCCTCCTGTCGTGTTCGGGTCAAATCTGACCGATTTACAACTTTAATCAATCATAAATATTGTGTTTTACATCTGATTACCTCAAGGCCTCATGATATCGTCCCACTAGGCATTTGAACATATAAAATTGCTGATCACCACTTTCATTGAATTTTTAGTGGTTTAGTCTACTTTGTAACACCCATGGTGTTCCCGGTCAAAAGTGACCGCCACAGGAAATGAATGGGAAACACTAGATTATGTCCATTCATCTGATGGAAAACAGCCCCATACACACCCACAACCACCCCTCCTCCCATACACACACACACACACATACACGCACACACCTCTGTAAACACCTGTTCACAGCCCCATATACACAGCTGTACACATTTCAAACTAAAAAAACATTTGTTTGTTTTGGGGACCCATCTTTATGTTCTTCCAAGATTAAAACTGCCCACTTTTTTGCTTGACCATCTTCTCTTATCCTTAAATACGTCTTATTTAAACCTAACCGATTATAATGCAAATGCACTGTTTTTGGTTATATTGATATGTTTCAGAAAACCCAAGCAAAGCCTAATTTATCAAACATCTGGAGATATGTTTTACATAATAAGCTATTTAGCGATAGGGACAATACCAAGATGGAGAATGAATCGGCAATGAACGTGGCGCCCTAGTTATTTTTATTTTATCTTTCAGTGCTCTATTACCATGAGTAGCTACAGCTATGAGTTGTAAACATTACACAACCTGTCTCTGCTTATTCAACAAATCTGTATTGGAAACGAAATTGAGAGAGAGAGAGATTAAGTAAATATTTATACATATTCATTTATTTACATTTATTTATTTCTCAATGACTCTTTTTAAGAAAAGAGCCTGGATTGCAATAAGGCAGAGGACAGTTAACAAAAACAACAGCAGCAAAACACATGTCAACAAACGTGTTTATTAACTTGCAGTAACACATATGCACATACTTTATATGTTTTTGCTTGCAAGGCAGTCACCCTCCCCTGCAGGATTATTTTCTCCAAAATTGTCCAAATCACATTGAGTAAATGATGAAAAGAGAACCATGTATCAATCATATTCACACAAGGATGAAAGTGATATTTCTGTGTGTAGTGAATATTGAAATATTGACATTATGTCAATATATTATGTCAATATTTCAATGGGTTCTTGTTTATGACGACCCTCTCTATCTACACAAATAGTCATAAAATATTACTGTAAAGTTTTTGAGAAGATTAATGGCAAAATCAGCTCAATTTACATTGATTTTCAGAATTTTCCTATATGAGGTTATAAAAACTTTTCCTGCCAACAGAATTGCTGTCATATATTCTGCCTGCATCCGACCGTAGCAAGCCTTGTAAAGTAACTTTTAATAACTTCACTTTCAAACCTCAGAGGTTGAATAATATATTCCTGAGTTTGTGATGATTTAAGCGGTGATTTATTCTGCCATTGTTTTTGCTCCATGCAGTGCTGTGTGTCCTGACGTCTATGTGGGGAAGGAGCCGTGCGGTCCATCAAATAACTGGTCCAAATTTGCAGAGTGGCTTGAAGACAGAAAGCCCACAGAAATAAACAAGTACCGGTAACTAAAAAGCCCAATTTTATTTTATTAAGCAGCTGTGTCCAGCTGAAAAATGTATGTGGCTTTAGTAGTTTTGTGTTGCATTCATTATTTTCTCGTATGCATTGGTTTGAAGACATTTTAGTCTCAATATTTCCCTCCTACAGAGAGGTGGATGCAGTGCCGAGGTTCCTGAAGGAGCAGTGTGGGACCAAACACATTGGAGCAGTGGGCTTCTGCTGGGGAGGGGTTGCCACACATTACCTGGCCCTGGAATACCCAGAAGTCAAAGCAGGAGTGCCCGTCTACGGTACGTTTCACAGTTCAATTCATGAGACCCGTGGCCAAATATGCTCTTCCCAATTCTAGAGTTCTACTGTACAGTGACTTCTTGATGGTCTTATGCGATACTGTGCAGGGATCGTACGTGAAAGAGAAGACCGGTATGAGCTGAAGGTTCCTACGCTCTTCATCTTTGGAGAGAAAGATGAGGTTATCCCACTGGACCAGGTTAGTACGCATGAATTTAGGAGCTTTTTAGAGTATTGCCTTTGAGTCGATAGAGATGGTATAAGCTTCACACTGGTACTTGAGCATTAAATGGTGTCTTTGATGAAACATCCACATGGCTTAATGTTTAACTACACCACAAATGAAACATTTAGTCTAGAATAAAAGCAGAAATAGCACAATTACTTTAAAAAGGTGCAGATCTTCCATTTAAAACGCCATGTTAGCCATACACCTTCTAACATCCATTTGCTCTTTATACAGGATTAAAAACTGAAAAGGTAAATGTAAAAGTTGCCATTTACAGCAAGCTGAGGTCCCTAATAGTTAGTTTGATTGGTGACATTCCAGTTGTGAGGAAGCAGTCCAAACTATTTCGCACTTCTGCCAAAAATATGGCTGCAGTCTGTCATTTTGTTTATGTAATAATCATGAATGAATTACACCTTCTATGCATCAGCTTGCCAACAGTTGTAAATTCTAAACTTAAATAGACACAAATAAAGAATGTAATACACAAATTATTGGAGGCTTGAAATTTCAACGGACCAACATTTTAATGGGGATTTTGATACTACAACAGCTTGAACATTTTGTATGAAATGATAAATATCAATACGCAGTGCGGTTTGGACATGGTGATCGGAGAAGTGCCTAAAGCAGCCCAGAAATCTTAAAGTGTTTCAGGCATTCAGTCCTCGCTCTCCCCAGAGGCTCGGATGTCGTCGATCTTAAGGATCATCCTGACCACCTGAGTAGCCAGAGAGATCTGCTGCTTCTTTCCAATCAGGGTCTCGACCACATGCTGTTGCTTCATGTCTGTGTAGGCGGAAAACAAAAAATGTTTAATATCATGCCGTCTTGCTTTGACACTACAACGCGGTGTGTCTGACCATTGCTTCCTTACCATTGGTGTTGTGATGCAGACAGTCAATGCCGAGGTAGGGGTTTTTCTCTTTGACCTGTCTGGCTCTGACCTCCGCCATGGTCTGGATTGGGTTAAAGCCACTGTTCTCAGCCAGCGCCATCGGGATGACCTCCATAGCATCAGCAAACGCCCTCATGGCATACTGCTCCAAGGATGGGCACTAGGAGCAAAAATAAAGACCAGATCAGCCAGAGAAACAGAAAAGGTGTTTGGGATATTTACCTTTGATTCTAATAAAGGAAAACCATATTTAATTTAGATAAATTGTGAAAAGCATCTGTGGGTTTTAGTGCGTCTCACCTTATCTGCAGCCTGGTTGACAGCCAGAGAACATGAGATCTCTGAAGCTCCTCCTCCATACACGATACGGTTGTCTCTGATCAGATTGCGGGTTACACACAGGGCATCATGGAGAGCGCGCTTGGCCTCCTCAATGATCTGATGAGAGATACAATAAAAAGGTGAACCAAGAAGAATCGACTCACATAAATTGGTATGTTGAGGGGCGTAACAGTCCCATTTGTGCTTACCATTTTGTTGCCGCCACGGATGAAAATGGTTACAGCCCTGGTGTTTTTGCACTCCTGAATAACCAACATGTGATCCTTTGTGGTGCCAAAGGAGATCTCCTTCACCACACCAGCTACGCCGAGCTTCTCTGGTGTCAACTCGGAGAACCGCGGCACAATGCGGCCTCCTGTGGCGATGGCGATCAACTGCAGAGAAAACAATAGACAATGTACAGTTAAGCACAGACAAAGTACTAGTATGATTGATCAAAGTGGTGAGGGCTGTGGCGGTATTTATATCATGTGAGAAACATCGCTCACCTCGATCTCAGGCCCCCCGACCCAGCGCACGGCTGGCAGGTCGTTCTGCAGCAGAAGGTGATTGGCTTCATCGTCAAAGCCCCACTGGCAAATGGCCAAGGTGGCACCATTGCTTTTGACCTAAAAGAGAAATACGAGTTCACATTTCGAGCACATCTGCAGATGTGACAAATTCAGTTTTAGTACCTTCCTGCAGCACTAACCTGGTGGATCATCTCCTCAAACTTCTCCTTTTCATATTTCTGGAGCGCTTTGTAATCCTCCACAGAGGTCACATCCAACTTATGCTTGGTCTTGGGCTTAGGTGGCTCAAACGGGCAGGTAAGGATGGCAATTTTAACATCTTTCAGAAGCTGAGTGGGGAAATAAAATAGTCGATGTCATCAAAGACGAAACTCGAAATAGAGCCTGTGAAATCATCCAATTGTGACATTCCCCTTGTTTGTACCTTAGGCATCTGAGGGTGGCTGAACTCCTTGTCGACTATGACTCCCTTGATGAGCTGCGTGTCCTCCAGCTTGCCTCCCACTTTGCCCTCCATCTTGATGAGCTCAAAGTCGACATCCTTCCTCTCCATGTCGGCGACAGTGAGGATGGCATTGACTGCAATCTCTGCCATCTGTCTGTGACACCGGTTGATACTGAAAGACAACAGTAGAACTTTAAGATGCTACATCATAGCGGTCACTTAATTCTACTATATGACGGCCTCGAATGAAAGATATGACCAAAAGTCATGCATGCAAACTAGGCAGTCACTAGTGGGGAGCAGGCTAGGTAACAAGCTATGAAGAGTCTCAAAAACAAATGGGATTAAAACGTCAGGCGATCGTTTTGTATGTCGAAGGCTAAGCTACATTCAACAAGAGTTTTGGCTACTTCTATGACTTAAGGTTAGTAAGCGCAAACAAATAGCATGACTAGCGTAGAGTAGCTTGTGTTCCACTGCTAAAATCATCTGAGTCCTAGTATGCCGATGCTACAGTGATATAGCAGCTAGCTGGGTACGCATGGTGTCAAGTCGATTGGCTGCAGAGACAGAACACTTGTTTGTCCACTCAGTGTTTCCTGTAGATTTAAAACACCCGTTTGTCTAAAGATGTTGCCTTATTGGCTTCCCATTTTTTTAAACAAAATTATGACCATGGCCAATGTGCTGCATTGAGCCATATTGGTACAGGAAATATATGGCACATTGTGAGAATACTATTCTCATTACATTAAACTGAATCAAATCAAAGTCGTGCTATATTGAACGGTATCAAATAATTACATGGTTAACAGACCGTTTATCAAAATACATATCGAATGGTCTTGAGATGGAAAGATGCACGCCCTTACAGTTTCTAATATTTTGTCTACCCAATTCATATCATGAAAATTAGAAACCCAATAACAAAACCAATCAACAAACAATTCTGTGTCTACGGGGCTCACATTTTGGATCCCAGTGTTGTCATGGCAGTCTCAACGAGCGGTTCTGTGTTGTTGGGATCGTAGACTAAGGTTTCCGCAATTTTGTCAAGCTGCTCTATGGCAACGCGTGCGGCCTGGTCATAACCGTCAGAGATCCTGATGGGGTGGATTCCACGGTCCAGCAGCTGCTCGGCCTGCTCAAGCAGCGCACCAGCCAGCACTGAGGAGGAAGAGGAAAACACAGTAAGCCCACACCCACAATAGCTGGGTTTGATAATGTATTGATAATCCCAATCCAGGTTTACAGCCAAACACCCCCCCTTTATCATCACCATCAGCCATCCTTTCACGTACCAACAACTCCAGTGGTTCCATCACCAATCTCATCATCCTGGGACTTGGAAAGCTCCACCATGAGCTTGGCAATCTGGTGGTCCACATCCATCAGGCTGAGAATAGTGGCTCCATCATTTGTGACAGTCACCTCTCCATCCTTGTCAACCATCATCTTGTCAAGACCTGGATGCAAATAAAGAAACAAAAACGGTTAAAGAGAAGTATAATCTTGGCTAAAAATAAAATGTAAATGGCTGATAATTGAATGAGGTCTAAGAAATTGACAAAGTAGTAGTTAATTGTATTTATTTGCGCAGCAACTACGCACTCATCTCGCCCTCTCGAATCATTGTGGCCAAAGTAACGGCACTGGTTTATACTCACCATTAGGTCCCAAAGATGTCTTCAGCGTTGACGCGACAGCCTTGGCTGCCATAATATGAGACTGCAAAAATCACAAGCACAATGTCCATGTCAGTGCACATTTTAAATAACGTTACGTTATTATCCTTGGTCTCTAACGTTGTGCTGAAGACAGATTGAAGTTGCCGTCTCCGAGAAAGCTTTGGAAATAATGTGCATCAATGACCATTTTTGATAGTCATTGGTCAATGACCATTTTTGATGGTCATTGTAGCAACACCCAAGAACGCACATGGGCCTCGATGTTAGCCCGACTAGCTAACGTTAATCCTTTGAACAATGCTATTCTATTGTTAATGCACCAACACCTCAGCTTGCCAATTGAGTGTATGATTTAAAATCGAAACATTGAATCGTATAAATTATTGTATTTGCTTAACGCATCACATGTCATGCAACTAAAAGCTAATTGCTAACTTGCTAACATGCTGCAGCTGAGCCCTGTTAGCTAGCCCATTGTACCTTAAGTGCGTCAATGCCCGATAACCGCGTCTTCGTGTCCTGGTCTCTAATGATGAGAAAAGGCCTCCCATAGTCATCGAAAGCAAGTGTCCCCATAGAGGACATGTTGACCGAGGGCTCGGAACACTTTGAAAGTGTCCAACTGTTAAGATGATGAGTTTTAACGATGAAAATCAGAGGCGAGGCAGAACAGCAAAACCCACGAGTCTGCCTGCGACTTCTGGAAGGGTCTACGGGCGGGGAGGAAGGATCCAAGTAGCGTCACGTGTGTGTTTTTAATTACATATTTAAACACTCTTTTACCCAGAATGAAAATACATGATTAACGTAACTTTTTTTAAATGGTTCTTGAAAATAATTTTTAAAAAGCTTTTTATGAAGAATATTCTGACGTTAGACCTGAAAATATCTGTTTTGTAATGTGGTTCATTCCGATATCGTTCAAACCCAGTCGGTGCCCAAGATCTCGCGAGAATTTCAGAGACGCTAAAATTCCGTGACTGGTTTGAGTGGATTTCCACAGCTGTTTTGCAAGGTAAAAAACCATATCTTGATTTATACCTACCTCTAAATAAATGATATAAGCCGTACTTAGTTTTAAAAATGATACATTTGAAAAATAACAAGTATGTATATTGGCTTGAACCCACGCGTACTTCTGTAGCGCTAACTTTACGTGAAAAACTGACGCAATGTCCGCTGACTTATAGTGGTGTTCAGGGCTGTTGCTAGTCAGGCTTTTCCGTGGCAGACTGTCTGTTACATGTCAAAATGTGCAGTATGTCGGTAAGAAGAGATACCTCTGAAAACGCAGCTTGACAACTGAATACTGGATTTTAAATCACCTCAATAGAAGTTGCGTTGCCTTAGTTCAGCTCTATGTTGTTGACACATGGGTGTGTCTTGCACATTTCTTTCTCTGCTCCCAAAAGACCATAGGCTACAATTCGAATTTTTAAAATACAAGATATAATTCTGTGACTGGAGTATTTTTGTCAGCTGCCTACGTTTTAGGGTCCTGGAGTTGTGAATGGATAGCTCACTGATACATTTACACAAAACATAGCCATCAAAAGTACCACCTGTGTCCTTTCCTACAAGTCAAAAGTCCACTAAGGATGATCATTTAATACGTAAATCTACAAATGAAGTTGTTTTTCTGGATTCTCCAGCATGCCATGTGAAGTGAAGCCTCGGTTTGTACTTCTCTATGGATCTCAGAAGGGCCAAGCCGAGTCCCTTGCCGAAGGAATAGCTGAGATGGCCGAGGAGCACGGACTGGTTGCTGAGCTCAGTTGCGTGAGCCACACTGAGAAGGTAGCGATTAAACATTATACGTGTTTAACTTGAAGCAAGAGCTGTCAAAGCCTCTCTTCCACCGCATGGCTGCTGACACACAATAAACACATGGATGACATCTTAATAACTGTGATGTTACCTGATGATTCACTGGATGTTATTGCATTGATTAGTGGAAACACAACTCTCTGGTTAATCATTGAACTGGTTTCAGTACAATTTGGAGAAGGAGAATGCCCCAGTGGTCTTTATTGTGTCTACTACTGGAGACGGGGAACCACCAGACAATGCCCTCCAATTTGTAAAGCACCTCAAGACGAAGACCCTCTCCACTGACCACTATACACACCTTTGCTATGCACTTTTAGGTAAATTCTATGATGGTCTGAGGAAGCTCTTTTTTGCAGTCTAATCTGTTGATATTGGGAACTTGATTTGCAAAACATATTTCTATATAAATCATTAAAATGCAGAGCACTGTTGTGTTTGCTTTCTGAACAGTTGCTGGGCTGAGAAATCTTCATCTGTTTTCCTCTGTCTGCTCCAGCTTTAGGAGACACAAATTATGCAGATTTCTGCAACTGTGGGAAGACAATTGAGCGTCGTCTGCAGGAACTCGGAGCAAAACAATTCTATGCGACGGGATATGCAGATGATGGTGTAGGGTAAGTTCTGCGGCATAGCCGTCCAACTTTTTGCATTCCAGCCTATGACACATCCCTTCTGTTTCTCCCTTTTTCTTTTATTACACTGCTTTGTATCATTTTGTGGGCTTTGTTCTCTCCAGGCTGGAGGTGGTTGTGGAACCCTGGATTGAGGGACTGTGGAAAGCAATCAAAGGAGCCTTATCAAAAATGGCTTCTGATAAGTCTGACGTTTTGAAAGGAGAAGCAGGGGGACCAAAGGAAACCCCTGATTCATCCATACCGCATGTCCAACTAAACCTCTTGGGAATAACTGACCACCAAAGCTGCGAGTCGATCAAAGCATCCGCGGAAATGCTCTCCAAATTTGCTTCATCTTCTGCGCCACAGACTGCTGTTTCTGATCTCAGGCCAGCTTTTCCTGCAGGGAGCCAGGTGTTGGCGTCGCAGTCTCATGGTACTGTCAGTGTTTCCACATCAGCACCGAAGACGCAGACCGGGAATGCTGGAGTTGCCGGTGTTGCATTGGCGGCCTCACTGACATGCTCCCTCCCGCCGCTGTCTGAGTCGCCTCTTAATGTTCCTGCTCTGCCTCCTCCCTACCTCGATGTCTCTCTTCAGGAGGTGGACTCAGTGGAACAGGTGGGGAAGGATGCTGCTGATAAAAGCAGTTGTTTGTTCCATATTTCAGCCTTCATCTTAGAAAATGTTTTCTTTCAGATTGTTGGACCGTTGAACAAAGAGACTCTCCATGCGGCTCCCATATCCAGGGCGGTTCAGCTGACCAGAGGAGATTCAGTCAAGAGGGCCCTTCTCTTAGAGCTGGACGTTTCTGTAAGTTTGACAGAATAATGTGAAGTTTTGACATTTTTTGGAACCTGCAATGTAAGTTTGGATTTAAGATGGATCATTTTTTTGTCATTCTTAGGCTCACCCGATGGTGACCTATCATCCAGGGGACTCGTTTGATGTGTTCTGCCCAAACAAAGCCGAGGAGGTGGAGGACGTGCTCCACCGACTGGGCCTTCATGACCAGAGGAACCACCGAGTACACATGTCTCTATGTAAAGACACCAAGAAAAAAGGTAAAGTGTGTGTGTGTGTGTGTCAGGTGGTTTTAACATGCATCCAATCTACTAAAAGAACACTGTAACCTAGCAGATTCCCAACAATTATACAGCACTGACAACACAATATCCTAATGATGGCGGCACATTGCAAACTCATGTTTGTATTTTCCAAAAGACTCTTATGTTTGACATTCATATCTATAATAACTCCCACATTCTTCCTCTCCTTCCTGGTCATAGTTTCCCAGCTGCCGTCCTACATGTCCCAGAACATTTCTCTGCTGTCCCTGCTCACATGGTGTCTCGAGATCAGAAGTGTGCCTAAGAAGGTAATTCATGTCTAGACATTGTACTACTGCTACTTACTCTTTAAATTGCATTGGTCGAGCCACTTTCCAATGTGACCCACTGGATATCAGCATAATAAGAGGGTGTAATGTTCTTTTCCAGCTGGAGCACACGCTGGAGGAAAGTATTGTACTTTATGGAGAAGAGTAATTATATGTTGACGCAAATGTTCCTGTTTTGTTATTTATTTTATTCCCATATTGTAAGATGATTTGCTTACTAAACAGGCATATGGGCACTCAAATAGTCTATGTCAGGACATGCTCTTGCATGGGTTCACAGTTTGGTATAAAAAGCTCAGGCAAGATAGAGTGTCGGCCCTAAACTGAAACAATGGTCCAGCGTGGCTGCTCCTCTGTGGCAATGGAGATAAACACAGTTGGAACAGTGTGGAAATGTCAAACGGCCTCAGACTCGCGCTTTGGCAGCGCCTACTTTCACACTCATCTCCGACATGTGCAACGTTCTTTTGAAATACTATCGCTGTAGTGCCGGTAGCTAACTTCCTGTACTCCTTTTCCGATTTCCATCTCTCAAGTTATTTACACTTTCATCCAGATTTTGTGCGAGTTAGATGCTTTATAGGAAGACATTATAGTCAAACCAAAATGAAAACCATTCATTTCCCTCTGGCAGGAGCTGCATCAGTACTTTACCGCTCTTTGTAAACAGCAGTGTACACTTATAACACAACATCTTATCGTATGTGATGATGCATACCACACTTTCTTTAAAATACATGTTCTATTGTGTTATTAAATGGCATAGGATACGACATTGCTGGGTTGGTATGGTAAAGTAAGAGACAATAGGGAAACGTTACTCCTGATTTCTGCTCTGGCTCTTTTTTTTTTCCAATCAGAAAAGCGTTTCAGCCTTGCAAATCAAAATGATATCGTGCCAGAAAGATATAGTACATCCCAATTGTTGCTGCCATCAGTTCAATCCCCTGCTGTACATAAGACGTGTGCACAGGCTGGAAATATGTTTTGTTTCAGGTTAAACTGCTGTCTAGAGGCTTTAAGAGTTTTATTTTACACCTGTGTGTAATTCAAGCAGTTAATCTGTTTTGCTGAAGCAGGTGCAACACCTATACGATTTATATTTCCTGATTTAGTTTTTTTAGATTATCACCACAGCCTCTTAGGGAGTACAACACCCAATACTATTCATAACAGCATCAAATACAGTGCAACAGGAAGGCACGGAGGACAGAAAGTAGTGGCAGCAATCACAGGCAGAGTCAGTATTGCAGGTTTTTAATCCACCAAACCTCAACCAACACAAAACAACAGAAAACGTAGCTCCTTCCAGAGCTCGATCAGTTAACTCTATAACTAAACTAAAACAGCCGGCTTACCCGGCTCAATCTTGTTCTCCTCTCTGCGGCTCCTCTCTGCTCAGTTTCTCTCCTTGCCTTTTGTTCCCCTCCCTGATGAGGAGATCCAGATCAGGTGTGTGTCTTCCCACACCTGATCTCAATGCTCATCAAGGAGAGGGTGGAGCCTTCTTGCAGGAATGTCGCTTCCCAGCCACGACCCTGCCCCTCAGGCCCTTACAACAGAAAGATATAAGTGGGATGACCTGGAATGCCATGTTGTTATTGAAGTTATTCACAGACTGTGTCAGATACAGACACCACGTGTTGATGCTGTTCAAATAGTGTTGAAGTGCTGTCTGTACACCATGGATCAGAAGATGGGGATAACAATGATTCCAGTGCAAAGCTCTCCATGCAAGCTCTCATAATCTATAATGAATCATTTCACAGAACAGTCGGGATGACAAATATTCAGAAGTTGTGATTACTGTGTCGGAGTGCTTAATCGTTGCGCAATGAAGTAAAATCACTCCAAAAGTTGCTCAGGAGTGGCATTTTAATATTTATTCACGATCCTTTTTAATCCTGTAATTTGCATCACAGCCTACAAAAAGATTAACAATAACTGATGAAATACCAGTTAAGCAGCAGCCTGTCTCCTGCAAATGTAACGTTCTAATTGATTGCATTAATTGATTTTGATGAATTTGTTTAAGGATTAAAACGCCGCTGCTAATGTCTGTCGCTTCATAAGCGTTTCAAAACTAAATGGCAATTCTATGGGGATAGAAAGTGCATTGTGTATGGTATAATGGGCTGGTATCAAGGTCTCCCTCTACAGCAGGGGTCTCAAACTCCCGGCCCGCGGGCCGAATTCGGCCCGCCACGTCATTTTATGTGGCCCGTGAATCCGCCAGCAAAAAGAAAAAAATCATTTTTTCTTTTTTTTTTTATAAATTAGACTAATAATAATAAAAATATCCCCATGGTCGAAATTATGAGATAGAAAGTCGAAGTTATTAGATAGAAAGTCATAACTACAATAGAAAGTCATAATTCTGAGATAGAAAGTCAAATTATGAGATTGAAAGTCAAAAAGATGAGATTGACAGTCAAAATTATGAAATAGAAAGTCAAAATTATGAGATACTTAAACAGTTAGAAGCAGCTCTTTGACTGGTTACTGTACATTTAACATGGAAATGTATTGTGAGTACATTGAAGACTCCTTTAAACTGTGAATGCAGAGAGTTATTTAACAATATGTTACGAGTAGTTACATTTACAACCGGCCCTTTGCGGGCGACCATGATGCTGATGTGGCCCGGAGTGAAAATGAGTTTGAGAGCCCTGTTCTACAGTTTCTATGCACCGAGAAAACTAACATTACATTTTCTATAACGTGGCATTGAATCTTTCCCTACGTTAGCGGTAGAAAATGTGTTAAACGCCTCTTCTTTTCACAGTTGTAAATGGAAACATCGCCGCTGACTTCGAGTGACTTAACATCTGATTTCCTGTCTCTCTCTGTCAGGCATTTCTGCGAGCGCTGGTGGAGCACACGGGCGACGGTGTGCAGAAGAGGAGACTGCAGGAGCTCTGCAGCAGACAAGGCAACGCGGACTACAACCTGTACGTGAGAGACTCCAGCCTCGGCGTCCTGGAGCTCCTCGCAGCCTTCCCATCCTGCTCGCCTCCTCTCAGCCTCCTCATAGGTCAGAGCGCCTGCTGTTATCTGATAATCAGGGTTATTGGGTAAAAAAAAAAATCATCCATGAGAGATTTATTGCATAACGTGAGAACCACCAAGTACAAAATCGGATCAAATATGACATTATTGTTCTGTCCTTTTCCTTCTAATCTCCCGTCACACAGTAAATGGGTACATTTTATGCATAACAATAATCCAGTGACTAATGAGAAAAACAGGGCACATTTCTGGCACATTTCTTTTCAATTGGATCACACACACACGCTGCTCTTGCTCAGCACAACAATTTACTGATCATATACATGCGTAATGTTTTGATCCTTCTGAACCAACGGTTTGTCAAGAATTATTCTTATAATAGATTCACATATACATGCTTTCATGTAGCCCGACGCAAATGATGAATTACAGTAATTGACACGAGATCGGGATTTAGACTGCACCTTTACAAATGATCAGTGGAGTAATTTACCTCGGAAATGTGCATTTATATTTTGAAAAGATCTCGGCTCATGTTGAGTGTACCGTCTGTATTTTTCAGCTCTGCAGATTTGTCTGTCGGGGTCGTTTTCACCCAGCAGGGGTCGCTGTAGCCCCAGTAAAGCGAGATTTATGAGCCCAGGCTCAAGGCTGATCTTGTGAGAGCATTTAATTACACTGAATGGTCCGAGCATGTACATCAGAGGGCTCCCCAAAGGATCATCTCGTTTCCTTGTCTCTTTGTAAATTCATGTAGCTCCAATATGATTTTTGTGTCACATTTCCTGTGAATATAATGGCAGTATTATCGCTGCAAGTCAAGAGATATTTTTTTCTCAGTTCACCCATAATTTCCCTCCCCGCTAATAATATTGATCTTTTTTTGTTGCTGTGAGCAAACTGTTGGTAGAAGACTGCTGTGCTCCCCCAGCTCATTAAGATAGCTGGACGGTCATTCAGTATAGATCTAATAAGCTTTAACTGAAACTTACCAGACAGTGAAATTAGTTGGCTGCAGCTTTACATACAAGTTGAGTTGTCCTCTAAAACAGCTGTGTCACAGCTCTTGGCCTCCCCCAATGTCAGTTATTTTGGGCCGATACTTGCCAACCACAGCACCTTTTTTGGTGGTGAACTGATGCAGAAATTGGGAATCGCGCCGATCGCGCCCTGGTGAAAAATGTAGCATTCAGGACAACAGCTGTTATTTGGGGGTACAGGGTGAGCTTTGCAAGGGCACAAACAAACCGCGTCGGATCAGTGTGATCATAGCTTAATGGTCCACTCTGACTCGGCGTGTCACTTGTAAAGCACACCGCTGCATCTCTTGCACTAGGGGAGGTGTTTGCTGATCAGAGTTTATGCGGTTATACACAAACTATAAATAATGAGGAGCGATGTCATCTAAGCGGAAAGATACCTGCATCCCAGAGTCAGCGCTCTTGTTCTATGGTCCACATAATGTGTCAGATGAAAACGTTGGGGTCATTGCTCCAGGGAGGTGAATGCTGTCCATGACCATCTTTTTCAATTTACTTCAGGGTTCAAATTGAATCGTACCGGGGTGAAGCTTTATTATTATTGGTTTTCTTTAGCTTTATTGTGACCTGTGGAAGAAAGGAAAGTGAATGTGTCTGTATCCCAAAAGGACGGCTCTCCCCCCGAATCTGAACATAAAAGTTTCCCGGTCACAAAGAGCGCACCGCACGTCACATATATTCCCACTTTACTCATATAAGATATAATGAAATGCCAGGGAAGACCTATGGTTTTGGAAACCCACGAGCACGCAGGCCCTTTTCTCAGAAGTAACGTGAAATTAGCATTTGCGGGCTATTATAAAAAGAAAACAAAGAAAATCTTCGCTAGGAGAATTCTTCTCAATGCTTTGATGCCAACAAACCTCCCTAATTCCATCTGCAGCCAACAAAAGCCTCCATCTATCTAAAGAAGGACAACGTTTATGCTCAACCACATAGCTATCTCTTTTCTTTGTTTTCACACTAAAATTGTACCTCTGCATATAAATTGCGGTGCAGTGAGACCTTTGAGATGGAATAGATTATGTTGTTGTGCAGTGTGATCGATGGTACCCCTGAAAATGATCATTTGTGTGAACATAGCAGGGACCCTGGGACTGTATTCTTTTTTTTTTTTTTTTTTGGGAACAGACTCCTTTTTTGGAAATACATATTTTTGAAGATGTACCCTCAATCCAGAAAACAGCTGCTTTTCAGCTCTGAGGTTTTAAAAGTGATATGTCCTTTTGGATCCAGCAGCAGTATCACCATGGTGCAGTGAGGTGCGATGATGGATTGATTGTCCTCTGTTTCGGACATGAGCTGTCGCTCTGTGATAGAAAGGCAACTCCGACACCGTGCAGCTGCACAGGATTGTGTTAATGTATATGATACACCTGCTGACGCAGACGTGTGTGTGTTTCCATTGGCTGCTGATGGAAAGGTTTCCTGGAAATGTGGGGGGGGGGGGGGGGGATTTTTCCAAACAGATTTTGCCCTTAAGGTGATTACTTGTTTTTTCTTTTTGAGAAATGTTGAAAACACAAAGGATTTTTTTCATCCTCCCTGTTGCAATTTAGTTCAAATTATTTATTCGAATAAAAACTGTCATATTTTGTTTACTATTTACAGCACAAGCATCACAAAGCAAGGCCAGTGTGTAGTCTTGGCTCAGTCAGTCTAAACATTTAAACCCCTGTAGTAAAGTAAAAAATTCCGTGTCATGCTGAACATTTGGTCCATCCCGTATGGGATTATAAACCGTGACAAGGCATCTTTGTATACAAAAGAAAAGCATCGGATATAACATTGTATCTACTTCTATATTTTTGTGCTAAATAATATCCTGATCATCTCTGAGGCTTTCTCAAAGCAGCTGGCTAACTTGAATGTTTTATAGATGAACTCTGTCCTTGGGGAAAAACAAATCTTTATCATTGAGATGGCCCAGTGAACAAATCTGCTTTTCTTTTTGTCAGATTGACGTACGGCCCAGTTTCAACAACATAACTCTTCCGGACACCCAAAGGTCTTCCTTTATATAGATGAATTATAAACAAAACATTTTTCTGTTCCATGTTTATACTGCATCATCTTCGAGGAATGCAGTTTTGGCTCTCTGGTGTTGATCCTTGAGTTGTTTTTCTTTCAGTATCTGAAAGAAATCTCGACGAATGTTTTCGTAGAAGGCTGCTGTTTGGGCAAGGCCAATGTTTTCAAGTGTTTCATGTATCACCATTCACCAAAAACAAAAAAAACCCCTCTCCGCTCAAAGAGATGAAATGGTCGTCAAATTGCGGCGCTGTCTTGCAAACACCCTGAGCTGTTTAGATGTCAGATAGATCCAGAAAAAAGAGGAGAGAGCAGATGTAGTCCAGCTGTTTGTCTTTTCCAAGCAATTTAGCAGAAAGATGTGTTGTTGTAAGGCCCGAGCTGGTTCATATGGTGCGGCTTCACTTTTCCAGGTTCTTGTGACGGAGAGTACACAGCAAGCACATCACTTCATGCCCACATCTAATAGCTGATGGTGGTCAGAGCGTCGCGGATGGCAAATCTCGGTGCTGCCGGGTGAAAAGTTAACTCTCACTCTTCAACGTTTTTTTCCCTGATTTCTCTGACACACTATCCCGATTTCCGAGGTACAGTGCATATTACCCAAAAGAGAGGGCACCTTCATGGCTGGCATTGAAATAAGGTCTGCATAAGCAATCTGTTTCCCACTGGCTCCACATCTGGACACTTGGGGATTCCATAACCCTGAGTTTGTAATTTCATAAATATAGAAGTGTGTCCTAGAAACAAGACTGTAACTTGGGGGGGGGGGGGGGGGGGGGATAGATTGGTAGGTAGGAATGTCTCACTGGGCCAAGATGACTTTCACTTCTTTTGTCTGCTCTCTGTCATGGGTGTCTGTGTCACAACAGCGATATGCAGCGGGCTGATTGACAGTTTTGCTTGCCTTTTTCAGAGCTTTTGCCAAAACTGCAACCCAGGCCTTATTCAGCAGCCAGGTAAGGTGACCGACGCGTAGGAGTGGATGTTACATTTTGAAACTGTGCACAAACGTGCTTCTATAGCAATGCTCACTTGGAATAACAAGTATGAGTGTGTGCGTGTGTGTCGGTGTCTTATTCTCACCACGTGAACGTAGAGGCTTCCTACTTTTACTGGTGTTTCCCAGCTGCACAATACAAATACACCGACAGTTCACAGAGGGGAATTGAATCCTTGGATGTGTTTCTGTATAAATTAGAGCATTGCCTCATTTCAGAGTTAAAGAATCCACGAAACTGACCACTTTTCCGCCGATTCCAAACAGCATTTGCTCATGTTTGCAAATGAGCAGTAAATTACTTCGTCAAACTCTTTTTGTAATTATGATATTTCAATTATGGCACGCTAAGGGAATAATTCATTCATCTCATTTATTTGAAGATGGAACTCTTTCATCATTAAACGCAACGAACAACAGAAATATGAGCTCCTCTCCGCTCATTTGTTTCGATATTTTCAAATACCCCTCCCTGATTGATTCCCCTCAGGAGCCTCTGACACAGCTGCCTTCTTACAAACTGAATCGCATTCTTGATAATGGAGAAGATGGAAATAATGCATCTGAAAATCACATCAGAGAATCCAGACACTGCCAATAGAAATAAACACAAAAAGAAGATGCATACGATTAATGGTGAAATGCTGTTGTTATGTTGGTGGTGTTAGTTTTACGCATATATTCTGGTCTGCTAAGCCTCTAACCTCACTTTGTTTACAACTAATACACAAGACAGTCAAGTGTACATGATATCACACATATTGATCTCGCACTATTGGCAGTGAGGAAATGCATTGCTGTCCACTGGAGACTGTCTGTTTTGCAACTCCTTCACAGTGGTGGACTGAGCTTTGAGTTTATTATAACATCAAATGGAAGCTTCCTGAATTTGAAGAAGAGTGGCATTATGTTGTTATTATGTGTTTTGCAAATATCTCTCTAAAGTCCGTAATGGATTCCTGTTGTCAGACTGTAAACATTCTAGTCCATGTTATGTTTGCTGCTCATGTGTGTGACTGTACGTCTGCGCAGAGAGACGGGAGAGATGGTGGCTGTAGTTTATTGGATGGCGGAGAGACATTAGAGGCCTGCATTATTGATGCTGCGGTCAATAGAGGTCTCCAGTTTTTTAGTCGAGGATAAAGCAGACATACTTGTTCTCTATATATGCATTTATATTGATTATTATTGGATAAATAGAGGGTAGTAGTACAAATGCAATCTTGACCAAACCAACCTAAACATTGACAATTCAATTGTATAAAAAAAGATATTGTAACAATATCCACTTTTATACAACAGAGTGTTGAACACCATTAAGTTTAAAACTCCATTGAAGAGAACATGACGAGTATTTTTTGATGAAGGGGTACTTGAGCTCATCTGACAGTGCTGTGGCGCTACATCAGAGAGAAAAAAACCATTTCATAGATCATGATTTAGCACATTTTAATGACACGTCCACATTTGTAATTGTCACATCCATTGTCTATGTATCCTTGTGACTTTGATCAGCTCCTTTAATGATGTTTTTCTGAAGGTGGTCTGTGAATAATGACTCGGAGCATTGTTGTCTGTTCTTGACAATTTATCCTCCCTCGTGATGCCTCTCCCTTCCTGGTCTGCCTCTGCTTCTTTTTGTGTGTTCACTCTATTGTTCACTTCATCTCTGCGTATGTCCTTGCTTGCCACTGTCTGTATGCCTCACACACACACACACACACACACACACACACACACACACACACACACACACACACACACACCCTATTGTTTCCTTCTGTCGCTGTCGTCCTCCATCTAAAACGTCCATCTCTCTAGCTCCTGTCTTAGGTACCCAGGAAAGCTGCATTTTGTCTTCAACGTGGTAGAGTTCCCAGCATGCTCTGGGCGGCTCGCGGGGAGGCGAGGCTTGTGTACCGGTTGGCTGTTTGACCTCATCAACCCTGTCCTGGTTTCACCTGAGAAGGAGGAATCCTCCAACAGCCCTGCTCTGCCAAAGGTAACGAGTACACTGGAAATTGGAGAGCTGAAACTGGATTGTGCAAATCTGTGAACTTTTGGTCTTGGCTGATTATAAAAGTGCTCTTATTGATGAGAACGAGTGTTCAGGTGCTGTACTAGTTGCAACCAAATCCTGCTCCACCTTATTATGACATCCCGTCTTTGTCTTTGACTCGAGTTTTGTTAAAAAATAAATGCCAAGAAAGCCAGACTTCCTGTTCACCCTCAAATAAGAGGGTGTTGAGTGAAGTAGAAGGCGAGTGTGAAGCAGAATATCAGAAAAACTGTGCGGTGTCTCCGTGAAACTGCTGAATTCGAGGCATTGGGGAGTTAACCTGTTTCTACGATATGTTTTAGGCAGCTCTGGAAACTCACTTTTAATGTGTGAAAAAAAATAAAATAATGAGCTTTAGGCCCGTTGCGTGTGTGCGGTTGATTTAAAAAAAAAAAAACATAATTAAAAGCAAGTAAATCCTTCCTGCCACAGACTATGGATTCCATGCGACCCATGAGTCTTAGAATATTAAGTAGATCAATTAATAGATTGGTCGGCCCACAGTGGCTTCTCAGCATTGTTGTAATTACTCTCATTATTTTAAATGCTCGCTAATGACCTCTGACTGTAGATCCATGTGAGTTTGAGACCCAACTGCTCCTTTCGGCCTCCTCCGACGTGTCGGCGCCCTTCATCATGGTCGGACCGGGGACGGGAGTTGCCCCCTTCATTGGCTTCCTCCAGCAAAGGTATGGCAAATGTCACAGCGCGCTAAAATATGAGCTTTTATCACAATACGTGACATTTTTATCAAGTATGACAGACTTAGTGGGTGTTGAGATTTCCCGTTTTAAGTGCATATCATCTATGCCTGTTTTTGTGTAATCTGCAGAGACAAATGAGACTCTACTCAAAGCCCAAAAACAAGTCCAAGCCCGTCCACATCTCATAATGCATGCAATAAATCTAGCGGCCAGGGCCGGGATCACGTCGGGGAATATTTCCGATGCTTCACTCGTCTCAACAGGAATAAATTAAGCCCTCTCAGATGCACAAGTTTATGACACGGCCTCTAATGAAGGGCATCAGATGGAGTGTTATTGATTTGGAAATAAAAAGCCCAGTAGGTGGTAGCCACGTTGTTGGAGTAAATCATTGCTTGTAATTGCTGATGAGTTGGTGCGAGGATTTTGACTGTTAGCCGAGTGTGTGCGCCGTACTTCTCTCCGGCTTGTTAAACCGTTGCCGGCGGTGTAAATCCTCGAAGGGTTCTATCATGTGGGAGAAAACGTGCCATTTTGTTAAATTTTCTGAATTGATGGCTCAATCAAAATTGCATGATGATGAGCCGTCAGAAGGGTTTAATGTGACCGAAGCTGATGCCCGCGTGTTGAACCAGCCGAGCCCACAGCGTCCACGGCGTTTTAGAAAGCGGAGTAAGCCTTTCTGAGTCAGATTGACACGTCTAACTCTTGGGTGGCTTGGTATAAATGAGGTTATGCCCCAGTCAACTCCGATTGTCTCTAAAGGCCCCGGACGTCTGCTCTGTTGTGGCGGCCGGCGTCGGAGGGTGATTGCTCTGAGAGATGACACGGCGGCGGATCCCGGGGGAGGACGAGCGGTCATGTGGGTTGAGAGGTGGTTGTGCCTTTTGGGACGCAGGAGCACTGAAGATGGCTCAGTTTTTTTTGGACCGACTGTCACACCACTTGCAGACAGACTTCTCTTCTTGATGATCAAGGTTGAGCCAGAGGGACAGTACTCTGGGTGTAAGGCAGTACTATAAACACACGGCCTCCTCAGTCATTTCTCCCTCTCTGTGTCTCTCATCCTCTCCCCTGCTAGCTGCGTATTTTGCTGGAGGATTTAAAAAAAAAAAGAAGCTGTCATGGTGGGCAGCGTTGTACACAATCTAACTTGAGATTCCAAACAAGGCCTCGGTGGCTGCCGCTGCACTGTGATGGGAGATAACAATCACCGGTTTGTTAACGGGACGCTGTATCTGCCTCGAGGCCCCGAAAAGCAACAAAACAACACGAGGACACTTCGATCCTCCGACCTCCTCCTTCCGCCCTGCTGTTAATCGATGCCGTACTCATTTTCTATGAACTTGTATGAAGTAGAAGACGCATCTCTAAAGGTCAGAGGCTCACTTGGTGGTACCGGGAGATTTTAATACGCCCCCCCCCCCCCCCCCCCCCCCCCCTAGAAGTCCGGTATTGATCGCTGTGGAAGGATTTCACGGTGAACGTGATTTTCAGTGTTTCTCTGTTTAGCTGGGAGCAGTGACAGTTAAACAAATGTTGTATTTTAACTTGAGTGGTTAGCCTTAATCTCCTTAACAGCTCTTAACAAGCTTTTCCTTTGTAAAAAAAAATATTTAGGATTGCCAGCAGGCACTATGACAACTTTTATTAAAGTTTGTGCGGTCTAACCAGACAGCTGATTCCAATTAGGCTACGGCATCTTGCTACTCGGCATTGTCCTGTATTCTGACAACACTTTGAATTCAGCACGTAGAATGTATGCGGCTCTAATTCTGCAATGTAATTTCAGTGATTAAGCCTCAAGCTGTTGTTGTATTCGGGCTTTTGTTTTTGTTGTAGTTGTATTTTTATGCCTAAAAAGCCCCCCCCTCCTGCTGATCATTTGAATGGCACTGAAAGGCAACCGCCTCTGATTTCGACCCCAAATGGAGTGCACTGTGGATCCTGCCTCCCCCCTGGGATTGCATTGCAGGCTGTTTATAGTGTGGGGATGTGATTTGTATTCAGAGAAAGGTGCCGGTGTGGTCTACTCAGAATGGAATCCAGGTTTTTCATATTGGTATTGATCCCTCCAGGCAGGGAGAGGGAGAGGGAGAGAGAGAGCACTAAAATGAGTCTACTGGAGGCTGTTTGCACATCAGAAAGAATCTCGTCCAGGATGCTAATGGATGGGATCTGAGCGTTTGGATCAAGTCAGCCAGACAGCTCTGCAAACGGAAAGTTCAAACACTCTGCGTTTTTATGAGCTGGTCAACTTGTCATCTAGTTCATGAGGATGAAGCTTTTAGTATTTACAATCAGACTTTTGCTTTTTTCTTATATATATAATAAGTATATTAATCTTTTCGTATATTAAATGTCAGACAACAGGGAAATTGATCAATGTCTAAGTTGGCTTGCTTATTTAAACCCTCTCTCTCTCTCTCCGAGTGGAGCACAGGTCATCTTCAATTGTTCTCCACCGCTCTCGTTTTTTGCCCGCTTTCTCCACTTTCATCCAAGTGTGCTGTGTTTCCTTTACCTGCCTGTTAACCTCCTCCAGCTGTTTCCGGCTCTCCCTCGCCCCAGTTTGTTTGGCCAATGTGTCTTCAAGATACACTAGTGTGAACGGAAACTTGTTTGCTCATCGCTCCCAAATGAAACTCATGAATTCAACTTTAGTTTCACTCCACATTTTTGCTGAAGGGGGAAAGTCTCTCTGTACTTACCTTTTTAAAGATGGAGGGATGGAGTTTTAGTGACGCAGGAAAAGTCTCGTGTCCACTGGTTCTACTATTAAAAACAATCGCAAAACACAGACACAAATCATTTTTCAAAGCAGTCATTTTACATGTTAAAATATCTGGAGGGGATATTTAATTCTTTCTGTTTCTCAAACTGATCGGTTAATCGTTTCGGCAATAAAGTAGTGTGTTAACTCTTTTTTTTATGCACCGTCGAGCTCCACCACACAAGAGTTGGCTGCCGTTTTAATTCTGTAACTGCTGGAAAACACAAAGCATGATTCAGTCTGCTGGTGAATAGCAAAGGGTTGTGTTCAGGGGAGGCAGCACCTTATCCTCGGAGTGCAGCAGCGCAGCACAAAGGGCCCAGTCTCAATGCCTCCCTGTGGTGTTCCTCAGCCCCCACGTCGCGGTCGGTCACCGCAACACTCTTCTCTCATCCCCCTCCCTCCCTCCAGACGGGGGTAACAGATAAAACCAGTCACCTGACTGATGGCATCATGAAGGGTTGGGGGTCAATGGTTATCTGGGAGAGAGCCGTCACCTTTTGCAGCAGGTGTGCGGCACAGATACCGGCATCTTCACAGCCGCTTTGTGCCGCTGCGTTGCCATCGCCTGGCAAAGGATTCTGGGAGCTTCGCCAAACTCCCAAACCACAAGAGGAATCACTTTTGCCGGAGCAGTTCTTTTGCACTCGAGCAAAGTTGGACACGCACGAGCGTACGCGAAACACACACACACACACACCAACACATTCAATTCCAGTCACTGTTTATAGTGATGGGATCTATCCTTCTGTTTGGGTGCAATTTAATAATACACATAATGTCCTCGCTGCAGCGCGTTTTCGTGCATTAGGCAATTTTGGCACTCGAGTGTGCCGTCATTGCAGACAGTGCTTAATGGTGTCACTACTCTTCTTTAACCTCCATCCTCCATCTGCTCTGGTCCGCTGTTGGTATTGATTGACCGCTAACATCCGTTGTCTGACTTTCAGAGAGCAGGAGAGGAAGGAGAACCCCGAGGCCGTATTTGGCGAGACCTGGCTGTTCTTTGGTTGTCGCCACAGAGACCGAGACTACCTTTTCAGGTAAGCTGTGTTTCTTTTTTCCACTTCATACTCATTTATTGACATATTCTATACATACTTTTGTTCAACCCTTCGTGAGTCAGATGTACTGTACTCCATACCCACATCCTTCACCTTGCCACTAAATATTACATATTCACTTACGACTTACGCTTTAATGAACTATGTCAGCGGATTTATACGGACCTGATTCACTTCCTATTTGTTGCTGCATTTGTAGCATTAACTTTAAATTCCCTTGATTGCGAAAGCCAACGATTCTGCAAAATGATGGAGGTCAGATTATGTACCGGTAGTCATTGCCACAGGCCTGATTATAAAATGTGAAGATGACGGACATACAGAGCTCCATTAGTCAAGGCCACGTGATCTTCACCTATGAGTCAAAGGGTCTCGTTGCCTTGACATGTACCTTGATCGTGACTCGAGATAGGTAGTTGCACAGAGGTCATGTGACTGTTTAGTATGGTTGGATTCTGATGGGCATTTCTTTTATAAATCCAATTCCAAGTTGATAGAATATCTGGATTTGTGACGCTCAGAAGCTAACAAATCTCTCATGAAACCTTTAAGTGTGTATTGTGAACGCCAAAGGGATCACTAGTGATGAACCCACAGTGAAGTATTACTACCCACCTCTCAAGTTCCCCCTCAGCTCTGTTGAGCATGTTAGCATCCTTCGGGCTCATGCTTTTGGTTTTTACGGCCCACGACTTTACCGCTTTGGTTCGCGCTGTGCTCTCATCGGCATAGTTTCTCAGTGCAGCAGACAGAACAGCTAGCTGATGAACATAGCGGATCAGTTAGCTGTCAAATGGAGCTAAAAGGAGAGTGAATATTGGACTTACCGTACATTTATCAGCTGACTCCAAATGAATGCTAATTTTCCTGCATGCGTAAAAGCTGCTGTTTGCAATTGTGTGTCATTATGAAAAAAAACATTGAATCCAATTAAATTGTACGGATGTTATTCTTTGATTGACTTCTTGTTTAATTAAATTACTGTACACTGACATCAACCTGTGAGTAGATCATCGCTTTCTCTCGACTGCACACTGATGAATCGGCTGCTGCTAGAACCAGCGGCACGCATGGACTCGATGCCGGTGCGGTGAGCGAGTTCTTTTTCCGGATTAAAAAGTGTGAATGGATTGGCATCCCTAATCACACAAGTACAGATCACAGGGGACGCTGTTTGTTCCCCCTTTAGTGTTATACCAGCTCACAGCCAGGTGCCAGGCGCTGGTGTGCTCACAGCGTTGGCTTCTCCGACGAACGCCCCCACAGTGTTGACCAAAGCGATTAGTCTTTGTTTCATGAGCCACCCGTGAAGAGTTTAAATTTAAATAGGTTAGTAGAATAACAACATCATACCTGCTGAATTGCCTGCCTGCATTCATCTCTGCTGGGTTTCACTAAAAGTAAATGCAATTTGATGTCTGGGATTGCCTGGGAATGGAGATCCCTGCTTAGCATAGTTTGTAGCTTCTTCTACTTTCTTTGAAAGAAATGTTCAACGTAAGTCATAAGTAGTGAGTACAGCAAATATGGCTTTTTAGGCTTTTCAACATTACAAAATGTCGAGACAGGATGTGACCAACATTCTTGATAGTGTTCAGAATTTTCAACAAAAAAACCGGGGCTTGCGATGCGCCTCAATCAGCCGCAGCACTTAACATCCCTGTGAGAGGTTGATGCCAATCTGCCTGCTTGTCACATCAAACATTTCCTCCCCCTCTCCTCTCTGCTGCACTCGTCCTTTTCTCCTCCCTCCGATCTCTCAGCCGCTTCATGGCAAGTGATTTCATGCTGTAAGGGAAACATAACTGGGAGGCCTGCTGGGTTCACGTTAGGGATTTATTTATTTATTCATACAGGTCAAAGTTACAGGGCCAGTGCGCAGAATAACCATCTTGGCTCATTTTCAACTGCAGGCCCTGGGCAGGTGGAGCTGACGGCTCCAAAAGACACATGAAAACAGGCACAGCAAAACCCATTTCATAAAACACGTGAAATACTTCAGCACGCTTCAGGTTGTGCGTTTAGAAAGGTATATTAATCCCCAGTGTGGAAACTCATTTGCCACCAAATCAACGAATTGTTTTTTAACCATGATTTTAAATCCATTCGATTGATTGTTTCTGCTTTTATAAAAGCACTAAGCGGGGGAGGAGCCCAGCCATGCAGAATCTTCTAGACAACCTTAACTGTGAGAAGATTTTCCCAGCTCCGTAGATCATGATCTCTTTGGCAGTAACAACGGTGAGAGGTGTTTGGCTTCCTGGCAAGTACCTTGAGAGCCTGGTGGTCGACTGTGTTGCTGCCGTGTGTGTGTGTGTGTGTGTGTGTGTGTGTGTGTGTGTGTGTGTGTAAACACACCAAGGAGTATGGCTCGTTTTGGTTCTCAGAAACGGTTTTGTTCTTCTAACAAATCAGCTGTCCTTTGTCATTCTCCTGTTTCGGCTCACAATATTATCAATCTATGATTATCAAAATTAAAATGTCAAAAAAAACAAGACTCCGCCATCCTTCTCCTTGTGACTCATGTTGTTGCGCTCTTGTTCAAACAGATTTTTTAGTCACGCATTTTGGTCAAAGCAATGAGATTTCTTTTCTTTTTTTTGACTGATTTATAGTTTTTTGTTTTCATGACAGACGAGACAAATACAAGTATTTCAATAACAAATGACAATATCAAGTTGACATGAACAATCTGAATTAGGGATGCACCGATATCACCGGGTGTCGTACCGACACAGTGCTCATTTATTTATAAAACTGCTCTGATGCCACCCCATCAATTAGTTGAGCTGAAAGGTTGTCGGCTGTGGGTTTCTGCCAGGAAGGAAATAAAAAACATAATAAACACACACACACACACACACACACACACACATATATATAAACAATTCAATTTCTTTTAATGACTCCATCTCGAATCAAAGGCTAGACAGTAAGCATCTTAGCAAACGCAACAATTCTGGATGTTTCACACAAGTTCCTTTTAGTATTTACACCGCAGTGTCTGTGTGTTTATAGAAAAAATGCCTTATTTTAGTCTCGGGGTTGCTGCAAAACACAGACCCCCGAGGCGAAGACCTTTACCCATGATCTCAGAGCCGCGGCTTGTTACGAGTATGTGTGCGTCCGTGTCTGTGTTTTTCTGCTCATCCCGACTCCTTAACTTTAAACACGATGCTCTGATCCCCAGTAAACTTTACTCCCTCACCACCTTTCCTCCTTCCTTCCCTACCAATAGCACCCCAGGCCCTGTAAAAACACTGAGGCGGAAGAAGGAGAAGTTGGCGAGCAAACCACCGATAGGGAGCAAGGTTACACCCAACTGCAAGACTGGGAGGATTGATTGTGAAAAAAGAAAAAAAAAAAAAAGATGCTTCTAACAGTTACTCCACCTTGCTTAAATCCTCTCTCGTTAAACTCGATAAATTGGACAGGTTTTGCCCATCAGTGTTCAGACCTTTTGCCCATCAGTGTTCTGTTTTATCAAGCTCGATAAAACAGAACACTCTTTATTTAAAAAAAATAATATTTTTGTTTCTTTTTCTTTTTTTACTTATGT
Organism: Melanostigma gelatinosum; assembly: GCF_949748355.1. Lineage (NCBI taxonomy): Eukaryota > Metazoa > Chordata > Actinopteri > Perciformes > Zoarcidae > Melanostigma > Melanostigma gelatinosum. The sequence goes on from NC_136653.1 coordinate 12,114,500, forward strand.
TCTGGGAGTTCTATACAGTATGTGTTGTGATGTTGCTAAATTGTGTTTTAATGTGAAAGGATAAACAGTCAGTGTTGAATACATGGCATTTTTAGGCCAGAAGTTTATACATTTATTTCAAGGTTGCAATAAAATAAATCTGCATCTATTTCTTTCCCCATAACATCATGGTCAGGTCTGTCATTCGTCTCTCTCACCTTGAATCGTGGCTTTTCTGATTCTACCTTTTTGAAAATACTTTTTTACAAAATGTCCACAAATGAGGAACAGCCTGTGCGAAATTGAATTGACAATGACCTTAAAATGTTTGGATGTGTCTCTGCAATCCTTCTGCTTGTTCCAGAGAGGAGCTGGAGGGCTTTGTGTCCAGCGGTACACTGAGCCATCTCAAGGTGTGTTTCTCCAGAGACGAGGAGGAAGAGGAGGAAGAGGAGGAGGCCACAACCTCAGCAGCACGACCCAGATACGTGCAACACAACCTGCTACGTAACAGCCAACACATCACCGACACCCTGCTCAAACACAACGGTTACTTCTATGTCTGCGGGTAAGACTGGCACTGATGATGATAATTCAGGTGTACATTTTATTTTTTTAGTGATATTTGTGTTGTTTTTTTCACTCTGCGTTACATTTATCCCACTGTCCTCCCGGCACGGTTGTGTCATGTCCCGGGCTGACCTTGTATTCAGTGTTTCCACTCACTCGCAGCTCTTTTCTTTGCATGCCCGGTCTGTTGTTGCCAGATCAGCGTGTGTCTTCGAGGGCTTGAGTTTACTTGTAAATCTTCATTGATGCATTTTTTGAAAACCTTTTTTTCCCCAGGATGTCTCTTAAAATACATCATCTCTTTTGCAAGATAGGCAACTGAGTATTAACCAGTAAAGATGAATTTACAACATTCACCTCAGAGTCATAAAGGAAAGACCTTTACTATTTAAAACATGCATTCATAAAGACATGTTGTGAGTGTGGCATTTGATCAACATCTGATATTAAGGCGGGTTTTCCTAGAGTGCGTAGCAAAAATATGCTGTTTTGCAGAGTTCAGTACTTTACAGTTCTCCATCTTGAGAAAGCATCTTACAGAGGTAAAAAGGATGGTACTGCTCAACTCATACTGATGCAACATCTTGTACAGTTTGCAGCAAATAGTGTGTTTCTCCCCCCCCCATGTCACGACAGTCAGTACAAAGACAAGAAGCAAAACACACACCAGGCTTATAAAAAAGTCAAGTCATGTCCACTTGTATGGATACAAAAAACACCTTTTTTTTTGCTTAGAGTTTCTCCTCTCTCATCACTGCCAGGCCGCTTAACTCACCTTTGAGTAAATGATCTTTGAAACATCAGAACGGTGTGAATTCCTCAGAGTCAAAACAATATCACTTCAGGTCCACAGGACCATGAATCTTCCCCCGATATGCTGCCACAGCAAAACAGAGATTTCAGTAATTTCCTTCCAGGATGCACTCCTGGCTGGCAGCACTCGCTGGTTTTCACAAAAATATGGGCATATATATATATATATATATATATATACTTGACTCAAAAAACGTCTATTGATTGTATTGCCCTTTCCTCTCATATATTCATACTCCTTTCCTCACCAGAGATGCTAAGAACATGGCTAAAGACGTGAACAACGCTCTGATGGAGATGATCCAAACAGAGCTGCAGGTGGACCAACTGGACGCCATGAAGACACTGGCGGGGCTGAGAGAGGAGAAACGCTACTTACAGGACGTCTGGGGCTGACAGCAGACGACCAGATGAGGGCATTTTGCAGCATCCACTCGGCCTTTTTTTACAACTTAAAAAATAAATAAAAAATCAGCATGCTCAGCTGTAACCTCTGAAACCATAAAATTGTGGATGCTGAATCCCGGAGGTTGTTTACACCACCCAATGCTACCTAGATGGAATTCACCATGCTGACCCGGGGATATCGGTTCACTACATCATCTTGGGCTTTGCTGTTTGAACAGAAATTATCTTGGTCAGGGCAATAGAGCTGGAGATTGGTCCTGCAGTGTGAAAATGCTTTTAGTGGAGACAAGCCTCCCCCGTTGGTCCTGTCTGGGGAAAAGGCATTTACTTCCATCGGTTTGTGATGGAGTGATTTTGATGAGACTGGAGGTGGTCTGACCTAGATGGGAAAACCACACAGCAATCTGTAGGTCTTTACCAACGCACACACACACACACACACACTCAATAGTTTTTTGTCATTCAGGAGGAAAGCGTCATATTTTTAAAAGTTATGTTTTAGAATGTGCTAGCCAGACCTCCACGATTTACCTCTGAAGTCATAATAAGCAATTCTTTAAATTTTTTAAGTTTGGTTTTATGGTTTTACTTTAGTATTGTATGAACATCATCATCTTTTCATCCAAAGTACTCGGGAAATAGTTTACTTTTTATCTTGTTTTTAATGTGATAAAGACAGATTTTAATGTGTGCAACAACCCCTAAAAACAAGTCTCATTAGAAGTCCTTGGAGACGATGACGGTTATCACATGTGTCATTTTACTGTGTTCAATGGTAAGTACAGAGGCTGTGATTCTCAGAGATAATGTGCAGCTCTGACCAGAGCGATGTGTTGAACTGACTTTGTTTGTGCTTCTCTGCCTCCACATACTGAGCAGGCTGCCAGTTTGGAGACCGTGAACTTTTCTGAATTGTGAGGGATTTAAGTTTTAAAGCTCCTCATTATGGATGTAATGTGATACAGTATGTTTACTTGTAGGAGTCTGGTCATTTCATGCATTAAGTGTCTGTGAGCGGGCGTTGTGTGAAAGTGGCTGGGAGAGATGTGAAGTTTAGGACACTGGGGCATACCCATACGAGGAGGCAGACGAGCCTCCTCGGTGGCTCGGATTGGATCTCACCTTTCATTTCATATATGTTTGTTTTGTTATAAATAGTGTGATTAGGGCGGTTTCTCCCTGTGTCCAGAAGTTATGGCCATAACAAAATCCTGCAAAACCCGACTAAAATCTCCCAAACGGTGGTTAAAACAAACACAGCTGTGCCTTGTGTCATCAGGAATTAAACGACATTTCAGCCGAAATGATTGCCGTCTACTGTTTCCCTTTAGTTGTGCACACAGGTGTGTCTGTGGATGACCTTTCACACGTGTATTTGCAGCGTGTGGGTGTGAACGAGCGCGAAGGCAAGCTCCGATTGATTGGGAGTGATTCTTTTTGTACAACTTTGGAGATAATTTGATTGTTCAAGGTGCCTTTGGTCGGAAGATGAAGGCGTACTCTGCTAATTGAAGGCTTTTCGCAATGGGCTTCTTAGCGCAGCGCGGGGCCCTGGAGAGGGGCTTCTCAGAATTAAATCTTCTAACAGCAGTCTCTTTATTTATCCTCTTGTAGGGAGGGGGGGGGGGGGGGGTGAGGAAAACATGTTTACAATCTCCGCCGCCTTCACCGTAGATGACACCCCCACCCACCCCCCCCATTCGCTACATTTTTGAGCGGAGTAAACAAAACATCTGCTGTCGCAGAAAACAATCCCCCGGTAGTGAATAATTGGTTTAATACGGCGCTGTCGACGGTAGAGCTGTCCTTGTGTTTGTCCAGGCGCAGCTGGCTGCACCTCCTCGCCCTCCTCGCCCTCCTCGCCCTCATCCCTCAGCGTGTGTCGCTGCTGCGCAGGTCACAGGAGCGGAGGAGGACAACACCAAAATAACGATGCTCCTAACAGCACCACCGATCTCCTCTCACCCACACGGACATGCTGCATGCTGTAGGAAGAAGGGACGTTTCATCTTAAGTGACATGAGCGTGATCATTAGGAATCATTTTCAAACCTTGAAGTGCACTGCTCTACTGGCTTTATTTACCTGCCCTCATCTCCAGTTAATAAATGACCTGCCTCCTGCTTATGTCACCCTGTCCGGCAACCACCCGGGACTGATGAAGTTTTAAATTATGTCTTCATAATTTAAAAAAAGTCCACAGTGGCGGTTTTGTGCAGCGAAAGGCAAAAGACAGCGCTAAGGAGGTTGTGGGGAATAAATCAGAGCGCTGGAGGTCAGTGCGACCGCAGAATAGTAGCACCTCCGTGATAGATACCCCTTGTTAAGACTGGCTTAAATGAAGCAGAAAGATGTGTGCTGAAGATAATGACTGTTATTATGGAAGTGTTGAGTGAGCCAAGTGGGGAGATGCACTTCATGTCAAATGAGCTCTGAGGTTTTAGAAAAACCTGCCTGCTTAACATTCGACTTTCTGCTGCAGAAAGTACAAGTAGCGATGATGAGGAAAGTAAGTGGAACCTCCCACACTCCCCCTCCCTGAGCTCTGCAAGCTGTGTGCCTTAATTGGAGGACTAACAATAAGTTCAATTCAGTTGCCTGAGGTGTGTGTGCTACCACTGCTGTTCTAACGACGTGGTGGTAGTTTTAGGAGTGAACGACAAAACTTTAGGAGACTCAACTTTGCAAAAAAAGGCATGGAAGGTAATGGGGGTGCATGTTTTGTCCAGTTCAGCCACAAAATATCAGTTTGAATAGAACGCAATGTCTCCGTTTTAATCAAATCTGACCAAAGATGACAGGAATAGTTTATCCATCTTTTGCGCAATCTCTGTCTTGGATTCCCAACATTCGTTTCAGTTTCTCTGAAAGCTTGTTCTACTTGCATTAGTCAGCAGAAAGCTTCATCTTTTCAAAGTTCTTTGCCTCACCTGTGTTTTATCATTTAAAAAGGACACCTCCACTCCGTCTCTGCCGTTCTCAGTCTGCCGCCAATGACCCAAGAATGTCAACTCAGCTCTTTTGATGTGGCATTGATGACTGGCCTGCAGAACGCTAAGAAGACGCATGGAGAGCCACAGGCGGGCCTGCTTTCCAGAGTCCCAGCTGTGCACAAACACTTTAACTTCAGCATCTTGTCAGGAGTGCTGGAGGAAAAAATCTATGTTTTTCTAAAAAGGCGGCAGCACTTCTATTGAGTTTCCTGCTTTCACTGCGGCGATACCGGTGGTGTTCTGGTCTCTGTTTATTGATGGAGCAGGAGAGATACCCCTGCTTCCCATTCAAACAAACATTTGCTGTAATTGATGCTGGCAGAGAGGAGAATGTGTTCAATAAGAAAGTACTGTTCTCCCAGAGGGTTTAAATGATCATTGCTGTAGTGTAGTAGATTAAACTGGCCAAGGAAAGAATACTGTAAAAGAAATATCAGAGTAAGTGTAGAATCACTGACATTACGACAGATTCCCCGTACCCGTCAGGTGCTGTTTCTTCAAGTGAATTAAGTAGAAACTGCTTGGCTCATCAGATGTATTAATGATTTCACAGCGATGGATGCTCCTTCTGTCTCCATTTGTCAAAAAAATGTAAAGATTGGTCGGGCTTTTTTAAACTTGCGATGGATAAACACTTAGCAGAATTTATAGCCTCCTCAGTCCTCAGCCATAATGGCTTATGCAAATTGGAGGTTAAGTACTGAGTTGAGATTGTTCAGTCCAAAAACGAGCTGCATGTACGAGGATGGATGGATGGATGGAAGGATAAGCTGTGTGCCCTTGACATTTGTCTTAATTTGTTGTGTATGATGCGTAACGTGTGTTACCATGGAGCTTCATCTAGAAGTGAAGTAAAAGGTGAATGTAAAAATGGCATGTTCTCCATATGCTTTGTCTATTAGCTTTACAGTAATTGTGGAGTTATATATACAACAGATGTGGGTGTGAACTGACACTTCATAGTTAAAGGAACAAAAGCTCAAAGTAAAGTTCTAAGAAAGAAGACAAGCAGGGGGTTTAGAGGATCGCTGTAGTGATACTTCATTTATAGGCTTCTGGTCTTCACAAGTCATGTGAAAGTTTAATGACAGTGTTTTTACCGAAGTCTTTTCATTGTCCTCTTGCTGAAACTCTACTGGCACCAGTGACCGTCCTAATCTTACCCAATGCCTGATGAGCAGCCGCGAGCTGTCTGGTGAGTGTGCCTCATCAGTGGCAGATTAATGTCCAGCTGTACTCCGTGCACCGCGCTGTGAAAGAGATGAACAAAGAGAGGCCCAAAGTAGAATGACATTGTAAAGAGGGAAAGATTGACAGTTAGTGCCTGGAAATTGGGTAAAATATGGAGAAGGAGCCGAGATTGAGAGAGGCGTACGAAAGCCATTTTCCTCTGAGGAGAGCCGGATGAACAGATAAGGGCTGGTGAGGATACAACAGGGACCGACAACCGGAGCAGGCAGGATGTGCAGGGTCCCTGACTCTGAATTTATTACTGTGCTTTCTGTGCAGTGGGAGGTGAACCAGGGTGAGTTACATCACCTGACCCTATTTCAAATTTGACTCCCGCAGAGATAGCCTCAGTCACCCCAAACACACACACACACACACACACACTTTTTGGACACCCCAAAACTGGTGGTTCTGTTACGTATTAAGGGTCCAAGAGCAATGTAAAAAGTTCATAACGTCATCAAGCCACAGGATGTGGAAGAGAGGTGATAAGTAGTCCCCGAGGCAGGGGGAAGCATTTAGGATGTGTTTAAAATGAGCAGCTGTTTGCGTGATTAATCATCTTCTCATATTGTGCCGAGCATATAATGGGACAACCGGGATTTCGCTCAGTAATTACTGTTTTATTGAAAAATCTATATGTAGGAAGAATAATTACAGGCTACTGTGTGAAATACTGTTTGTTTTGCAGTATATCATTGTTATCAATGCAGCAGCACATTTGCTGTTCATTTGAGGGATTGGGCATTAAATGCATTTGATATGCAGAGATCTGAGACATAGACGTGTATTAAAAGTGGAGATTAAAAAACAGCTTAACACCACTGGGAAACCAAACGATAAGTGTCATTTTCTTCAGTCTTAATCGTGACACATCAAAATGTAAATCTCCAACGAATGTCGAGTTTTATTCTATCCACAGCACAACATTTCACATTTCAATCAAACGAAATAACAGGCAACTGTCATGGTTGTGAAAGAGGTCATTTTGCGTGCTGATGAGAGAGCAGTTATTTCTAGTGGCCGTTGGTTAAGCTACTGTGTGCAAATGGTGGCATGTGTGCCTAAGGTTGCCTACCCCTGAGTTAAATGATTGCCAATTTGCCGTTTCTGCTGAACGCTCGGTTGGTTGCTTCAGGAAGAGACTGCTGTCAGCCAAGAAATAGTCTGAATACCGTCCAACCCCCCCGTCCCCCCCCCGTTTACCCCTCTCAGTTTGTTGGCCAACCATCTCCTGGCTTCAGCTTCATTTACCAGACATTTGATGTTCATGGCTGCCTGACAAAAGTGAAATATTTTCTCCTGTTTTAGTTCTCTTTTGGTCTCCGCCAACTCCAGAGTAGCTCTTTAGCTGCTAAGTATTCCACTCTTTTCTCCAGTATTGTATCCAAACCCAACCCACTTGACAGGCCTTGAAGTAGTAAGGACATAAACACAGGAATACATGAAAGCTACCCTACATACGAATGCTCCTAACTCTGGCACACTGTCCAGACTGACCAAGTGAGCGCCTTCTCTCCGAGAGCAACGCTATGAGAAAACCATTTCAGCATCAAATTACAGAATGTATCGCCGGACCAAACAATTGCACACCCACGCACTCAGTTAAGGATCTCATTTTTCCAGAGAAGCATTACACCGGAGTTTGATCCAGAGCCAGTGATTAAACAGAGCTTACGCATGGCAGTTTTCTTTTAGGGGAATTTTTGTGCTATAATACACTGATACGGCTGTTGCTAAGTAACTGGTACAGCAAACTAATCTTTTCATCGTTGCACATTAGCGAGAGCTTCAAAATCCGCAGTGAACACATCTTAGTTTTAAAGTATGTGGTAAGTGTGCCATAATTTTGAGAACAGTAATGTTTGAAGAAAACAGGAAGGGCACTTTCCTAAGAGGGAGCCTGCTAGTAGCTCTTCAGTGAAGAGTGTCAGCCCACTTTAAGTTTTTAATCAAAAGGGTGAAATGAAATAGGTAAACCACGGGACCGCCTCACTTTTGGAAACACCATGAAGAGTGTTGCTGCAGTGTTAATCTGCTGAATTTGATGCCCCAAACAATCCGCTCTCAAAACATTGTCATCGAGTATTTTCATACTTGAATTTGAACTGCATCTCGCTTTGCACAATTGTGCTATCGTATACAGTTAAAAGCAGAGTTTATGTGCATGAGCAAAAAAATACTGTTTCAACAAAGTAACAAGATGAAATGTGCAGTACAAGTTCTTATTAAGTCATTTATTCCCTCATAACAAGTCATTGTTCATGCGTTTCAAACTTCTGTAATGATGAAGCTGCAAAAACGAAGAGGTGAAACGTACAAAAAGTTATAATTATGTTTAACAAAACATGTCCTTGTCCTTAACACAACAGACATATTAGCCCAGAGTACACCATAGTAGACTTTTAGCACATTTTAAAAGTCATAGTGTTCCATTGAGCCATGACAGTGGGATAGTTAGCCAGCGTGCACAAGGACCCTGAAACTGAAGCAGCTAAATGGAATTCAGCCATCATTCATTTTATCGTTTATGACTCGAGTATTAATTACACTAAAGAAAGCACTCATTTAACTCAACGAACACCAGATTTACATTGCCAATTTAGTGATTGATGATATATTTGGGTCATTCTTGAATGCAACGACATGCGCGCTGCAATTTTAGGACGATTGATTTCTTTAGTCAACAATGATTTTGCTCGTCAACATGCCCGGAAGCAACCAATTTAAAAGAGCAGCCGATGTCACACCGATATATCACTTCTGGTGTCGCTTTACTCTCAGTCCGCTTGCTCATGTTGAGTTCTCTTTCTGTGTTTCAACTTCAGCAATATACTATCATGACACGTTATTACAATGCTTCTTCTGTCCACTGCGGTGGTTTTAAATCCTGTTTTTCCATCCCACAGTGGTTTTTCCTCTCCCACCAGCCAGTTAATTGCAGTTAATTGTCATCACCTGTGTCTCCAGGTGTAAATCCATCCCTGATTGGGTGGATAGGATAAAAACCAGCAGGCTCTGGGCCCCCGAGGGCCAGGATCCAAGGCTACTGCTCCGGTCTCACTGGCGCTTCACTGTCGAGCGTATCATAAAACTAATACATTCAGAGGACTACCAAGCTTTATCAAATGCCAATAATGAAAAGTCATTGCTGTATGAGTCTACGATATATTTCCCTCAAGAGCTGGGGCACAAGCTTACGTATGCGTGTTTACATTTGGGTGCGGAGAATATTTTACGGAAATCCAAGAGGAGGCAGGGCAACCGTCGAAAATTCGACTCAAATTGTGTTGTTAAAGGGTGTAGTCTGGGGTTTGAGAACACATTTACCTGCAAACTTAAATCTAACTAGAACTACATAAGAACTACATATTGTTTACTGAATGCTCTGGTTTAAGACGAGATGAATTGCTGCTTAAATTGTTGAAACTTTATCGTCTGTTATTATTCTGATCGAATACCAAAGAACCAGAGGTGTCACAGCAGTACTCTGCGAATATTTGCATGATAATTCTGGAGATTAATAAAACAAACCACCTTGTAGTTCGTCATCACATTGCACTTTAAAGCAGTACAAGATAAAGACAAAGAACATCCCTTATCAAGGTCTTGACTCTCTCTTTGTTCCAGTTTTAATTGGAGAGTAGAACATCCAGCTTCTTGTCCTCTCTGATGTCCCCGGCGTCCCTCAGGTTGTTTCTGTTTAAATGGGATTGTATAATAGAATTGTTGTGTCTTGGTGAAAAGCAAACTGTGAGGCGAGAGAGCAGCGTGTTCTGTTCTGCAAGCAGTGTAGAATAAAAGTCGGTTTTGTTTCCTCCACTGTGGTTCCTTTTTTTTAATGGTGAAATATTAAAGATATGGTCGGAATTTTAGTTTAAAACAAAAAAATTAACAAATAAAAATATTATCAACAGAATGTGAAGAAGTAAGTTTTGACATTTTAAAGTATTGCATCAAACATCCTAAATTGTGCCCCTCCAAAACCAGCATTTTCAGCCCCGTCCAATATCTTCCAAACACACGGCATAGATAAAAAGGCAGGCCCTTTTTATATGAAGGAGGTCATGATATTTGTATTAACCTCAATGATACCGGTTGTTACATGCCCCAGTGCCGCTTCCTCCAAGTCTGCTCCTTCTGTGGAGGAGGGATGGCCCACACAACCCCACTTTGCATAACCTGGGTAGGCACCTTTTAATGCCGTTCAACATTCCAGCCTTTACAGCAGAAACTTCAAAACAACCCTGATCCTGCTTTCATTCAGTTCCTCATCGAGGGGTTTAAAGAAGTCTTCCACCCTGGAGTTTTCAAACAAACATCCATCCCTCTCCACTGCAAAAATCTTCAGTCAGACGTAAACGAGCAAAATTCCCCCGACCGCTTGCTTGCTAAGGAAGTCAAATAAGCCTTCCTGATCGGCCCATTCACTCATCCTCCATTTCCTAACTTCCGTCCCGGCCCCCTCGGTATCCCAACCAGCAAATACTCCTGAAAAAAATCATCATTGATCTTTCAGCACCCCACGGCAGTATCGTTCCCAGGATTAACAACTTGATTCTGAGTGAAGACTTCTCTCTTCATTACACCACCATTAGCAATGCCATCGCCCTCATCAAACTCCCTGGGAAGGGTCGTGGCTCTTGAACGCAGACATCGCCACGATTTCTAAGTTCTCCTTATCCAGCCCAACTCCAGGTGTGTCTATCGCACAAGACAATTTAAGCCATGCCAAACTCTGGCTTTGGCTCAACCTTCTCACTGGACGGGATACACTTCTTTTACAATCATCAACTGACACACCCACCCAACAGAATCCATCTTTACACCGCTGCCACTGCTTCTGTTAGTTCTTGGGGTTTCTTTGACGGGAGACGGCCTCTGCAACAGAATGGCCCCTGGAGCTTGCAAGTAAATGCCAAGTTGCTTGCTCCACTCACTCCGAAATCTACCCAATAATAGCCACAGCCATTCTGTGGGGGGGGCATGAATGGTCCTGCAAGTCTGTCCTTATTTACTTTGACAACCACTGGTCTTTCATATCACTGCTTCATCCGTTCAGATATTAAAGATCTCAGAGCTGCTCAATCTGGTTCTGTGTGTGTGTGTGTGTGTGTGTGTGTTGTGCTACGGTGGATTCCCTGGTGATGCTCCCCACTGCACATTCGGCTATAAGCGGATTATCTACAAGCGTTCAAGCCTCGCTCATCAGTCTTGTTTGTCAAAACATCTTGTTGATGGCATGGTCCTTGCCAGTGAAAGTCTCTTTCAAAGAATGCAGTTTTTGGATCAAGATCATTCATCAAAGCAAACAACTCTTGAAAATACATGTAAAAGTCAGCGTGGTAAATTACTCCACCTGACTCTGCATGCACCGATGTCTCATTTCTTGATTTGACTCACATTAGCTGTCTGCCTTCCGACTGAAAACACCCCTCACTCCCGTTTTTGTTTTTCCTTTTCACTGACGGGAAGAACTTGAGACAAATATCTTGAGCTTCAGAATAAGTAAAGCGACAAAGTTGCAAGCTGACGGAGGAGGAATTTAAAAGGTATGAGGTGTGTCTACAGAACCTTTGCCAGTTAGCTACAACTAAATAAGTGAACCAGTCGATTGTACTGCTCAGTCTATTACGCCAAGGGGGAGGTCTGTGTTATTACTTACCTTGGGCTCCGACCTGGTCTGAACACATAGACCTAATCTAACCATCTTCTGTTGAAGCATGCAGGGCAGACGCAGCTAATTATGTCTTCCTCCGAGCGGTGCAGATGATGAGATGGGAGGGCAGAGTGATGCAGTGATATCCAAATAATATGCCACTCAAATACCTGAAACTTGGACCACTCCAGCGGCTTATTTAATAGTCGAGTTTGAAATTCAACTTTACGTTGGCCATAGGGGAAAAGAGGTCGACATCCTTCTCTACCAGACTGACAAAAATGGGTGAAAATTGAACACTGAGTTTTCATGCAGAATCAAAGATTCAAGACCCACAGGAGAGGGAATGAAAATATATATTAATAAGGGTTTCATGTTTGCAATTAGATCTAACGGCCGTTTTTGCCCTGCTGCATAATGTGGAATAATATTTTGGGAATATTCCAGTATATGCTCATCTAGCAACCAACTTGAAGAAACCTACTCCAATCCTTGTCAACACGCTGCGGCCTGCTGAATTAGAAGGAAAAATGGTGCAATTATGTTGAATTAAGTGAGAATATCTTTTATTCATTTTTCAAAGCATTGACATATTTCCAAATCCAAGAGATATTGCTTTGAGTTTTTCTACTTTGTCATATTAATTTAATCATGAATAAATAGTTGCAGATTTGTTACAGGAGTAATGTATGCATATTAAAAGGACAGAGTGCGAATTGGAGGACGAAGCTAATTTTGCTAACACTTGGTATTTATGTAGGTCACTCTGTAGGTTAATGGAGCTCGGTGCTTTTACCCCACGGAACCCAGTCCTCATATTTAAAATGTTGTCACAATTTTTAAATGGATTTTTGTCTCCGTTTCTCTGGCAATTTACTGGAGGCCGACATAACCAACAGCGAGCCAGTGAGCTTCGACTGCGGTTGATGGGAAAGTCATTGCAAGTGGTTAGACATTATTGGACAAATACGCATTTGGACCAGATGATGGCACCAGATGAAAAGTTAGCCGCTAGCATTGCTAAAAATGTATAGTTATTTAACATTCTAACACAAACTTTCCTCACTATCAAAAATAATAAAAGATTATAGGCCTCTAATGACAATGCTGCAAATACATAAACCGTATACCCAAATTAAGAGACCCAAATGTTTGTCTAAAGTATATTTGCAACGACACAAAAAAAAGAAAGTACAACTGAATGAACTTTTTTTTTCATGACCAAAGTTTGTTTATTTGATAATGTACCATATGGTTTAGCTCCCCCATCATTGAAACAATTCATTCTCTCGTGGTGAAATAAGACATCATAAGGGGAGACTGTAAAATATAAAACATTGATGAAATCTGTTTATTTTATAATGGGCATTTGTGTTGTGATATTCAAACAAACCATCAGTCAAAAGGGGGAAAAAAGCATCTTGTCTACTAGACCGGTCTCTTGAGAGAGCTCCAGCCGAGGAATGCTCCCCGCCGTGGAGTATACTGCTCCAGCCATCTCACAGCGGGGTCTGAAATTGCAAAAAAAACTTTTTTTTTTAGCTTGTGTTGTTGTGATGCTTTGCATTGTGGGATACAGTAGGCGAGGTAGACTGGTCCAATGCATACTGGAGATTTTTTCCAAATTAGTCAAATATGCTATATTTTGGCCAAATGAGTACGTACTGCTAGTAAAGTATGCAGTTTTGAATAGAGCCAGAGAGTGTGTGTGAGGGGGGTATGGGTTCAACCTTGGTCTGGTCCTGAGGGACATAATTGCTGGGGCCAGAGATGGAGAGCGACTAATGAGGCAAGTCACTAATTAGCCACTGGTGTCACTGGCCTTTCTACCTTCACATGCCATGGCATGTGTGTAGGAATGTGCATGTGTATGGGGACAGCGGAGGAAACAAAGAGTCTTGCCGACAGGTATGCATTTCTATCACCAATTTAATAAAGAAAAAATTGTTAATAGCACAGCATAGCAACATCAATGCCTCAGGTTCACAGCATGCCTCGCATTCTGCCACAAGTCTCCATTTATTGCCCCTTTTCTCCCCATTTCCTACCATGACACACTGTCAAGGGTCTTTAAGATACAGCCACAGCTGGTCTGAAACAAATTAGATCTTTGCCAATGTAGGAAGAAGTGTGACAATGATGTTATGAAAAAAAATGCATTTTTTGCCTCAAAGCAGCTCTCCTTGGGTTTTGGAGAACAGAGATTCTTCAGTCAGGAGGGAGGGAGCTACTTCTGGTCCTTGAGGCACTCTGTGGGGAGTCTTTACAACCCATCAACCATTGTCCATATCGTTGTATCGCTTTCCATAACATCAGCCAAGAGGCAGAGCAACCTTTGTGCTTTCTTGGTTCATCATCCAAACTGCGAGACGGACCCCAAAGGCACTTGGAGCTCTTTAAGGTTCAGGACGTGTGCTTTTTATCCTCCACCTCACTGGGAGAAATGCATGCATTGTCTGTTGGGCTGATAGTGGGGACTTTCCCATTGGGCATTTCACAGGCCAATATTCTGTTGGTGTGTCACCGTCGATGCTGCTGTCAATAAGGGCTGCCACATACTTGGTGAGGTGGCACTTAGTGTAAGGAACTCCAGCTTTACATAGGCCTGACTGTGTCTACTTCATGTCAGTGGTAATAGGTCCGGCCCCCTGCTCCCTTATCGAACTGATCCCATCTCAAGCCCAGGTCACGTATTGCTGTATTAGTCCTCTCACTGTGGAACCAACCAGTGTGTAATGTCCTTCAGACAGCACTCTTGTTTTGATGTGTTTTTCCTCTTCAGCTCCTTATCTAGAGGGCAGAGGAGATGACGGGACTTTACTGTAATTGCTATAGAACAGAAAATTGGAGAGCTGCCAATCTAGCTGCTTCCCATGTCTGCAAGCACATCAGTCAATGGTCAGAAAGGCTCTCAATAGCATTGACCGGGATGAACATGTCCACCTTTGATTGGCAACAAGGTTTGTCGATTACAGCATTTGTAAGTGAAAATAATGCTCCTGAAACCCGAACAAAGACGATAAGGAATATCCCAGAATGAAATGCGTTCTCTTCTCATTTCCCACCATATTTTCAAGAAGACTGCAGTAAGTCAGTGGGAGTTATACTTCAGATAAGCAAACAATGTAGCGGGGTTTTATTGCTGTTTTATTACAGTACTTTGACATTTTGCATTTCTTTCAATGCGTGGATGTACCATTTCACCATTCCTGGCACTGCAACCTTTTCAGCACAAATTTAGAACACGAGGAAAGTCTTTGGAAGTACGGCATGATAAAGACATGTGAAATAATGAGCTTGACATTTTCCCTCCAGCCCTTTTTGTGCTTTTAAATTCATGTTGAGAGTGTTCTTGATCAAAAGTACCGGGCGCCATCCTTTCCACTTCAGCAGTGTGTGAATTGTCCTTCTATTACTTCTCATAGGTAGCACAGCTCCAGCTCATATCGCTATGTGCCTTGTTGCATGAGCTTTGCCCAACACATGAAAAGTTTGAGATTGTCCCCCGGACTCCTCGAGCGTTGATTGATTGGAATAGATCTGTAGCACTTTTACCACCGCATCCTCTCCTTACCGCTCAGTAGGGCAGTAAAACGAATCTTAAGTGAGGGATACAGAATACTAAACACTCTGAAAATATCTAATTGCTTTGTCAACTCAGTCTTTATTCATAACTTAAATATTTAATATTGTCATTAAAAATGTAGAGGTGATAGTCAAGTTTCAAATCACAAGAAGGTATCCGGGAAGATCTCATTCAGCATTTTTCATAATGAATGACTTCTTTCCTGTCTCAGTAACAGGCTGCTTAACATGGGAACTCACACCTCCAGGAGAGATCACCTTGTCTCCGATGTGTGAAATGTAAAACAAAGGAAATGAGAAAAATGTTTTATCTTATGAGGATAAAAGATAAGAAACCCTGCAGCTGCTGTGGGCATAGTGATGCCAGCATTGTCTGCCTTCAACAGGGGAATGTGATAATGTATTTATTTGATGAGACGAGGGTTTGTACTCCTTCTCATCCCACACACTACCGGGAGAATTTCTCTCAACATTAGCAGTTTTGGAACTTCTTATTTCTCGGTTTCTCTGTGACAAATTCACGTCATTTTTTCGAGTGAGTAGCCCTCCATAGTCCTATCAACTGCAAGACAAGTGCAGCAACCGCCATTGATGTAGTCCTGGGCAGAAGCTGAACCAAGAGTGCAGATGAAACGCTGTGCTCAGAGTGACGCGCTGAAGAGCAAACTTTGTCACGCTGGACTAACACTCACAAGCTCCCGAGCAGGAAGGCAATTACTTGTATCCACTGCAACGCCTCTTGAAGGCTGGTTTCTCTTTGTGTGTGTCTGCGTGTGTTTATGTGTGTGTGAGTGTTAGGGAGAGAGAGGCGATGAAGAGCTTTCTTCCCTTCTTGCCTTACATGGTGTATATATCCCATAGAGGTTTTGCAATAAAGTCAAACGGACAGTTTGACAGGATGAGGTAACCCTGTGGATGTGTGTATCCATGAGAGAGAGACTCATTAGCACACCTTGAGCACTCGATGACTTCCTTTTAAACTCCGTTGCATCGGAAATATATATATAAATATATATTTACCATGAAAACCTTATGAACCTCCTTTTATTTAATAGAGAGTGTGGGCAAAACAATGAACAGTACTGCAGACTAACCAATAATTAAGGTTTGGAGGTCCAATTCTATTTTATACTCAGGCTTATCCCCGGAAAGGCAGCCTTTAGTCATCAAAAGCTCAGCCTTTTAAGTTTTTAGCCTGAGCATATCGTTGAGTTGGGTTTGAAAGATTTTTAAGGTGGTATAAGTGCAATGAATGTTCTAATATAATGTTCGTATGTGTGTGTCGGGGGAAGTGTAGCGTTGTTGTCTTTACACATGGAAGTTATGCCTGAAAGGTTTCCAGACATACAACTTTCTCCAAGCATACTTTTGTTGTTGTTACATCCGTTCCAAACTTTTGAGCTCATGCTCTTTTTTTTTTTTTTATTACTTCAGAGACACTCAGACGTTGCTGTTGTGTTGCAAGGTCACCCCGACCAGCACCGCCACCTCATTTATTTATTTATTTAGGCCCCACACTGGCAGACCCCGCCCTCACACAACCAAAGCCCCCCTCCCTGCACCACACCCACACATTTATGCACAAACCTCATCATCCACCCGATTCACTGCACCCGTGCTACCCTGCCCCCCCCCCCCCCCCCCCCAGGTGGATTGACAGCTGATCACTGTGACCAACCTTGGCAGGTTATTTTACTGACAGAGAGAGAGGGAGGGAGGGAGGGAGCCACGTGTTTAATAGAGACTGATACAACCACTGAGAAACAGGCGGAAATAAAGAAAACCAGAAAGAGAGTCAGACAAGAGAAACAGAGAGTGTAAAGCAACACTGTGAGAGACAGAAAGAGGAATTGAGTGTGCAATGTAACGAGTGCATTGGCTGGTGTGTGTGTGTGCGGTGAATTTCAAGCTGTGTGTGTTTTCTAATCGAGGTAATGGTGTTTGTAGGAGCTGCTGGTTCAGGAGTAGGTCTCCTCAGAGGAGAATGGGGCGTCTGTGCCACTGGTTGAATCGCCGCTGTGGAACCGCTGGCCCACAGAGCCATTAAACACTACAAAGCCTCTTAATCAGCCGGTGTCCCGACAGGACAAAACAGGCAACCTCGTCCTGGAGCGCCTTCAAAGTCCAGTCACAGCAACATGCACACACACACACGCACACGCACACACACACGCACAAGCACACACACAAGCACCAACTAAAAAGCTACAATTTTCAAAAGTGAACCTAAAGAAAAGCAAGTGAGTTACGACAAGGTGAGAGCAGAGAGAACAGAATGTGAGAAAGGACGATGCCTTTTGTCCTCCTGCTGAGGGCCGTTGGGTCAGGTGGTTGACATTTACTTTGAGGTTTCACTCGGATGAATTATTAAAAGTATTTGAATAAATATGGTGAGCAGTTTTATCACCTTTTGAATCTGAACCCATCAATTAGGTTACAGGATGATTTTCAAGATGATGTGTGAAATAAGTCTTTTCTTTCAATTTGGAATGACAAATTGTTCTGCTGAATCTTTTAGCCCCGTTCACGCCGAATAAGTGTGAAAAAATTCACCTGAAAGCACATTCAGTACACAGGGCCTGAAATAACATTACCAGACTCTACACACCACATCTCTCATCTTTGTCTCTGTGTTCTTCTCATTTTTGTTGACATTGAACAGAAGAATCTCACAAAAATACCCGATGCATGAAACAAACTTTCTCCCAGAACGCTAAAAATCCCTGCCTGCTCCTGAACACCAGAGACCATCTGTTCTCTTCAGATATTATCTGTGCGTGTATTGATCGGAAATCTCCATCTTCTCCTCCTGCCCGTGTTCGTATCTTTCTCCACAACTGACTTATGAGTTGAAGACGAGGAGCAATGGTGGTCAGCTCCATCTTCACGGTGAGCTCATGCAGCTGCTCTGGCTCATTTCTCAATGGTGTTACTGTAATTGAGATGTTTTTGGAAAATCAGCAGAAGGATAAGATAGATACACCATCCCTTTTCCTCCGGTTAGAAATAGCCTTCATGTCTGACAGCATTTGGAGCCGAGGACGTGCTTCCTGTTCCGGACTTATTATTTCCTAATGATGAATCTCTGCTCATGGTTAGTCTCTCCTGTGCTGCTCTGTGGTGCTCACAATGGGCTTCTTGTTAATTGGCCTTTTGACAGTGATGCCCACCCACTGGTGGCCCACTGGGGTTTGATAAATGAGGTGCTCACTTTACTTTCGCTCCCTCCATGCTTCATGTTTTGAGGGTAGAGTGAAGTGGGTGTTTGTTTTCCAGAGCACTTTATGAAAGGCGAAGTACACTTTGATGCACACGACCACTCGTAAAAAGCCGCACGATGAACAATGCTGGTATGTTTGTGAGCTCTCTGTGCTTAAAGGAATATCCACCTTAAAATGATTTTTGCACATGACTAAACTTGCAAATTTTGCATTTCTGGACCAATTTAGTTTTTTCGTGATGTGTATTGATCTTAAGAAGTCAGATGTACACAATATAGGACACTTAAAGTTTGATTTGCAGAATATTTCCAAGTTAATAAAAGCATCAGTGGCAAATGCCAGGTGCTTTTTCAGAGCTCAACAGTTTGCACTCACAAGCAATCACACAAGGACAAGTCCATCACAAAAGAGACGGGCAGAACAGTTTCTCCACCACCAATAATTCTCTGTGGACCAGAATGCAATGCGGCCCATACCGCTCAGGTTTCTTACTTGGCCTACATAGCAAACCAACAGTTTCTTGCCTGCTTTATGGGGAGTGTTATGTTGCGCACACACACAATTTTTGTGTTAATTCACATTTTTTTTTGTATTTTTGATACTTCTTTGCACGTATCAAGTTTTAGCAATATTTAAATCCAATTGCCAGTTGTGTGGTTGTTGGCTGACGTTGGCAGCACTGTTAATGATGAAGCAGCTGAGGTTTTAAATGGTCAACTTCAGATAATACCTGACATTGTGTTTTTTTTTCTTTTTCAATTTGAAAGTTGCAGTTGCTGAGGTGGGTTGAGAAACTTATGGTGCCAAACTGTATCTGTCCATAAATGGACAATGTAATTAATACTGTCGAAATGTGGACGTAAAGCCTGGGTTATTAAACAGCTGAAATACGATAGTGACCTCCAGAGGGCAGTGAGGTACCAAATTAACCTCCGGTCAGCTTAATTTACCAGACAGGGTGCACAGATTCCAGACACTCTATTGACATTTCTACATTCATCTCGTCAAGGTTGCATTATTTCCCATTATAATAGTCCTTCTACGATTAACATTCTTACCATGCCCTCGCTCTGTGCCCTTGCAGGAATCATTTGTTGAAAGTACGGCTGCTTTAAAAACTTTATATAAATGGGAGTAGCTCAATCAACATGAATTTTTGACCAAATCTTCTTTTCGCTCTTGTTTTGCCTATAGGCTTGTGTTCATCATTGCCTCCTCCTCCCCTTCGGTGTGTCTCCCTCAGTTTACTTTTAATTCTGTCTTGTACTCCACTTTCCTCTGTACGCTGTGTTTATTTCCTCACCGTGCTGCGTCTCAGCCTTTTTAATGGATTGATGTAAGTGCTCTCCTGGTGCTTTGCAGCTGCTTGTTGTTCGTTATTGCAGCGGAAGCTTGGCCTTAAGGCGATGCAGTTTCTATTGTATCCCGCAGTGGGGCAGCGACTGATGCCCTTGACGAGGTGGCCCTGTTGCGGTCAGACTCATTAGCAGATGTGAGGTGTCACCGCATATCACAACATCACGTACCGGTGGGCACCTGTTTTTGCCACGGTGTGAATAATATATCAAAAATGTTGTTTACAAGCTCCTCTCTCATCAGCTATTATGCAGCTGGCGATAGACTTCCACTATCTTCCACTGCCAGCATACCGCCAGTGTTCTCTCTCATCTTGCATTGTACAGTTGCCTAATTATGCGTGGTGACACTGCCTATAAGACACGTTGGGAGTATCTGGGTAGGACATGTCACAGTGTTCGATAATATCTCAGAGGACAATCTCAACAGCAGTGGAGGTATTCATCCTCTGGCCTCCAAATCCTGTTTGGTTGGGGGAAATTGATTAGAGCGTTCCTGTGTGGGGAGGCCAAATCAGATCATGTTTGCTGCTCCCAGTTTAATTAGGGATTAATTGAAATAGGAACCAAGCCTCCTGGGAGAAGGGGGGGGGGGGGGGGGGGGGGAAATAACAAGGGTTACAAAGCTTCACACACACTTCAACTCCCTCTTGCTTTATTGCTGTCTTTGGTTTTGGCTGTCCCGCCGTACACTCTCATCAAAGGTGGAAGAACAACTCGTACGCATATTCATCCATACTAATTGCTCATACTAATAAAGCCTGCTCCGCTTGCTTAACATATCTTACATTTGGCTGACTTCAATGCCTGTATGCTTTTTTTAAAATCTCCGACAGGAAGAACATGCGATCGGTTTGCATGTGTGAGTACGTCCGTGAGTGAGTGAGTGAGAGAGAGAGAGTCATTTGGTTTTGTCAAGATTGCTTATAGTGTCTTGTACTACGACTTCAAGCCGATTGGTTTCTAGATGGGAGATTAGCAGGTGTGGGTTGTATTCAATAAATCACACAATACAGCTGTGGACGTGGCAGACGCACCTGACTGCACTCTAGTGTATCTCTGTGTTTCATATAGCATGACTGACCATAACAGGGATAATAGAATTGCGGGCTCAGAACAAAGCTGACTTTTTTTTAAATCATGGGTATAATATTGTCATAAAATTGTCGCCAGGTTTACAGTTGCACAGAAACAATATATTTTTAGTCGTAGAACTGAATGTGGGTTACTACTGTACAAGCTAGTTAGCTTAACATGCTGCAGGTTACCATGGAACAGACAATTTTGCACTTTTATTTGTGTATTCGGAAAGGCAAAAAAACCCCAAAAAACACCTTCCTATCATTCTTACTACAGCCCCATTCACATCACTTCAACATGTGGGGTAATGGACAGATTGACCTGCCTTGCCTCTTTACATTTGCTTGGTGGGGGGCCGAGTCAATTATCATGGCCTTAATCTTCATGATGGGGTATGGGTTCATGAAATCAAATTCCACAATCAGCATCATATCCCACTTAGGAATAATTTGCATGTACAAACAAAGAAACGGTAACAATTTAGTAAAGAACAGCACCTTACTGACTTGAGTTTATATAAGACTTTGTGTGCGAACATTAAACCCCTCCGACCTCCTTTCCCGCAGCAGGGGTGATATTAGTATTGTATTACACTGTGAGAACTGCCTGATGCTCAGCCATTGAAAAAGGCTTGATTGCTGTCGTGCCGTTTAATATGGGTCTACTACCGCCAGGGTTGCTCCATAAATCTCCCTCGTTCAGCTGGTTCTGCTCCTCTGATCATCTCTTCTTCTTTTGATGGAAGCCATTGACCAGAAACGTTAATAAGAAGAAGTGTTTTAGTCATGCCCCATAACGTTACACTTTGCAGTCGTTAGAGAACACTGGGAGGAAAGCGTTTGGCGTATTTTTGATGCGAATACTTTCAAAGACAACAAGACAAGCAAACAATTTGAGTTATTCAGTGTTCTGAAACACCAAAATATGTATTTGAAATCTTTTTTTTTTTTTTTGATACAAATTCATCACATTATCTTTCATGATTCATCATGATTGCGCACTGTGCTGGCTGGTTGATGAGTTGCCATCTGCAGATTAGCATAGCCAGCTTCTGTTAGTCGTGAGACATTTGCTGTGTTAACTAAGTATGTGTGTCTTAGTCAGTGAGTCAGCGTCTGGGCTTTTATTTGCTGCCTGATATCTTTGGATGTGCATCCTCAACGGAGAGGTTTTATCTGAATGCAGACTGTCAGTATGAACTGAGCATACATGTATGTGTCCTCTCTAGGGATTGTGGTACTTTATCCACTTACCTGCATCTATTTCTTTTCACCTCTGTGCCGTTGTATCTAATATATACTTTATATGTGTGTTTGTCTGTGTCCTTGGGACCTGTGGACATGGGTGTAAATGTGAGAGTGTGTATCAATGCTTGTGTGTGTGTGTGTGTGTTTCTCTCTTTTCTCTCAGGACGAGCAGTGCCATCCGTCTTCTGTGCTCAGTAATGGGGGCTCAGGGTGGCTTACGCTCGTCCCCCTGATCTGTCCTCATTTGGTTGGCAGTTCGTTACGGGCCAGACACTCTTCCTGTGACATGGAAAGAAACCCAGACTACCCCCCCGACACCTGCCATTACCTCCACTATTTCTCTTTTCCTTTTCATTCTCTTCACTTCTTTATCTGTCTCACTTTTCCTGACAGAAACACACACACACACACACACACGCGCACACACACACACCAGCATCAGATGCTGTGGATCATCTTTGATTTTTAATTCACCATCAATATAAATTCTCAATGAAATGATCGTTGCAATACAATTTCATCTCCGTGGCTGATGCAGGGTTGATCCCCAAACTCTGTGGCTCTTAATGATGTGTCCGTAGTGGATTTAAAAAGAGGTATGCAATAACAAACAAAGGAGAAAAACGTCAACCTGATAGAAGTGATCTACCTTTACACATACAGGCGGTATGCTGCAATGCACGCTGAATACCCTGTGGCTTAAAACAGGAGTCGACAGCAGCCTCATCTCCGTTAAAGGCAATTCCCCCCCTCACGGTGGTTCTCTTGCCCTGAGCTGCTGGGTCCAAAACAAAGCCAGTCAATCGAATCATGACAAAAGGTGAGTGGGGAAGGTAGGAGGGGAAACAGAGATGGAGGGAGGCAGAGAAAGAGCCATTCTATGTATGTGTGCGTCTGTGCATGAGAGAGAGAGAGTGGGAGCTAGGGCTCCGCTACATCAATCCTATGAACTCAGAGGCCCCTGCCTGGCTCTCAGAGGTGTTTATGTGTCTAAAATCCAGAATCATCATGTCCATTGCTCTCACTTTCTGAGAGAAAAAGTTAGACAGATGCCTCTTTTTTCTCTGCCCACTCTCAAACCTGTCCTCTGGTTCAGCATTGCAGTACGGGCATCTTCATTTTTGCATATAGTACCCCTAGTGCGGCTACAAAATGTGCACTCACACAGATCCAACACTTTCATCCAGTGCAATTGAATGTACTCTTTAAACCCCAAAGCACATCAGGTTTTCCCTCCAGCTCAAGGGAATAAAGGTCCATTGTGTAGGTATGTGAGATGAGGTGAGCGCTCAAGTCTAGTCAGCACAACATGGCTTCCCCGAGCTGCTGGATAGCCCTACTGCTGAGCGCTGCAAGTACAGTACATCTCAATTTGTTCTGGGAGGGATCAAATTCTTCTGCCTTGCAAATCTCACCAAGCAGCAGGCGAGGCGCACAATGAATGAATGGAGAACTGTAGGAAATATAATCGATCTGTGTTTGAACCACTAGAATCCAATTGGATCCTGGATATCTGTATCTATGAATTATCGGTGGGGAGTCTGGTCATGCTGGATGTGAAATAAATCAACGAGAATCAGGATAATTACAGGCTGAATGATGAAAATTGCTCATCATTTTTGCAGCTCTTTGTAGATGAAAGGCATGTTAGCTGTAAACATCGCTGTACAGGTGATTCGTAAGGAAACATCGCTGTCTTCTTTTCCAGGATGATTCATACAAGTCTAAAGCTTATTCATAATCACAAGCTCCTGATGGATGTTATTAATCATTCATTCAGAACCGGCATGAGACCGAAAAGGATAAAGTCCTTAAAGGTCTGGAGAAGGTCGAAGAGCAGAGGTTGAGATGAGAAAGGACAACTCTGTTCTAATTACCGTCATCACTCAGTCTTGCTCCTAATGTATCTGATACTCTTCAGAAAATTGAAATCCTCAGCACTAATAACTGATATCACTTAGCTGAGGAGGAGTTTTACCAAGAAACTGCTTCTTGCTGATATTTTATCACATTCTTTCTTCTTCAAGGTGGTCCGAGATAAAAATGAATCACCATTTGTTTTGCAGAAAGGAAAGGGCATGTTGACAAATTAGCATTTAAGTTAAACAGGTAAATGATTGATCAACATTCATTTAAAACGGTAAACTATTCACATTGTGACCTTTAATTGCATGGCCGGTTTGGTGTTGCATTGTTCTTGCAGTATTTTCCTGTGACCAGAATAAGACCACTCACTGCTGGGGACATACAAGGTTAAATTAGATGTGGAGGAAACCATCTTGTGCTCTGTCATAAGCTGCAAATGTGGAAAAAAGTCATAAAAAGTCATAGTATAGCATGTCGAAAAAAGTCTTAGTATAGCCTGTCGAAAAAAGCCATAATTTAGTGTCTACACATTGTCAAAAAAATCATTAAAAGTCTTAGTATGGCATGTTGAAAAAAGTCATCGTATAACATGTTGAAAATGTCTGATAAAAAGTATTGAAAAAAATATGAAAAAAGTCAGAGCATATTACGTCAAAAAACGTAATGAAAAAAGGCGTAGTATAGTATGACCGAGAATGTCATGAAAAAACATTGTAAATATGTAAAAAATAGTGTTGTATGTGGAAAAAACTATTGTGAAAAAAGTTCTAGTTTAACTTAAAATGTCATGAAAAATATTCAAATTGCGTAAAAACTGAAAAAATCAAAGTTAACTATGTCAATAAATGTCATGAAAAAAATCCTTGAATAGTATGTTGAAAAACATGAAAAACTTCATGAAAACAAGTCATAGTATAGTATGTCAAAATATGTCTGATAAAAAGTCACATTATAGTGTTGAAAGAATTATATAAATAGTCGTCGTATAGGATGTCAAAAAAATTCATAAAAAACAGTCCTAGTACAATGCTGAAAATACTATTATGAAAAAAAAGTAATTTTATAGTTTGGAGATTTTTAATTTACCAGTATAGTACATCAGACATGTCAGAAAATATCACAGTATACTCTGCCAAAAGGAGAGTTTCATAAAAATGTCAAAGAAAATTCATATTAAATGCCATTCTTTTGTTTGCCACAAATATGCCGTATGATCATAGTTTAATATGACATAACAAATGTCATAAACAATAGTTTTCCAAAACTGTGGCCTGCAGGCGTGTGGTGGCCCTCAGAAACATGCATTGAATGTTACATGAAATGCATGCATTATATTTGAATCATATGCAGTCCATTTCAGTGCTTTTGCTTTCAATACCTTACTCTTCCCAGCTACATCCAACTGCACCCCCTAAGCAGCTTCTGTCCGGTTGGGAATGGAAACTTGTAAGCTCTTGGTGGCACGCCTTAAGTGCTGTGGGAGTAAGGTTCCGTCATCAAGGCTAGTGCTGTCAGCCAATGTCAGCATTATGAATGGACCACTCTGCAGTTTAATGTGGAACTGATGGAAAAGATTTTTCGTATTATATTTGCACTTTTCCTCAATCATATGCTAAATTAGAAATCCTTATTCAGAACTTTGAGAAGCCCTGTTTTACCGCTATTTCTTTCTCTCTCACTTCCTGAGACACCTTGCCGAAGATCAATAGCTCATCACAAGGCCCATTAGCAAAGAGGATAAATCGAATGGGGTGCTGAAATGAAGAGTTGGTGTAATCCGAAGCAGTTAAGCCTGAATCGAATTGTTAGTTGAAAAGGAGTAGAGGAGGATGGGTCACGGGCTGTTTTTAAATAGGGCACAAATAAACACTGATTAATCCCGTAAACAGCTTTTGTGGCGGACTTGTCTTTAGAGCCACATATGTGATTTTCAATGTAATTGCAAGGTCAGCCATTTAAAAAAAAACAGATAGCGTGAGGAAGAATTCTTCATTTGAATAAAAACAGAACTGAACTCCCATCTTTGTGATATTAATGTTTCATTTTGTCGTATAATGCGGGTCGTCTCGGAGTACAAGTGTTTATTTTTTTCATGGGGATGTTTTACTCTTACTTGTATGAGCCATTATTACCAGATTTGTACGGAACATGGTGATTGCTTTCCTGGACCCTGTAATGATCGTGAAGTAAAACAGGTGCAAAACAGTCATTACACTTCCTCATTCTCCATTGTTTTCTAGTTAAAGGTAATCAATTTTGGTATGAGCATGAATCCCTTAAGTGTTTCACTGCCTACCGTTGAGGGCTTTCATTAATCAACTCGACAAACCGGGATGCTTAGTCCTTTGTTGTAAATTCTGAAAATGGCAGTTAAACAAAAAACTTCATAATGAGTAAAAATGAAAGTTATTCCAGCACCAGAAGAGGCAATAATACAAGTAACTCCATCCATTTTGTTTTCTCTCTTGCCTGCATCCATCTCCACCATCATCTCTCCTCTATCTGTCGACTTCTCTCGTTCACCAACTTTCTTTTCGCTTTCATCTCCTCCCTTCCTGTGGCTCATGAAGGGCTTAATTTGTCATCCAGCAGGTGATGAGTGCAATGTTTTTCACCCTGACCTCTACTCTGTTTCTAATGAGGTATCAGCTATGCTGCTTCATGCTCCCGCAAGAAGACTGAGACCTGGCTAGTAAAAAACTTTTACAATATTCTTAGCCTTCGAAGGTGCCAGATGTGATGAATTTTGGGGAACTGCAATCACAGGTAAACATATGAGCCTATACCCAGGTAATAAAGCATTTTAAGTAAAATTACAAAAAACAAAATCAGTCTGAGAACATAAATATTCACCACCTACTCTTTTCACATATTACATATCTCTTCCCCTACCATCTGTTTCTGTGAAATGTGTGTCTCGGTTGAAAAAATGTCATCTTTCACCGTAAGCCTTCACAAACAAAGGATTTAGCCGATCAACATGATAAATGTCATGTCTTCTGTTCAAGTCTTAGCTCAGCTGTCAGATATTCGTCATGGTTTTAGTCACAGCAAAAGTACTTTCTAAAAAGAACTACCAGGTACAACAAGGTCATCCACGTCCTTTTACAGAACTTGTGAAAAGGCTTTTTTTAACCAGCGCACATCAACTCTGATGGAAAAAGTCTTGTAACATGTAAAGTCTTGTAAAATGTGACGTAGGTTTGTGACAGCGGATTATGGGAAAATGTGAGATAAAACCCAACCTCCATATCGCAAAGACCAAAACCGTAACAATTGACCTTTCTAGGTCCGGTCTTCCCTGAAACAGGAAAGCTATAAGAGGAATGATGTCATGAAAACATATCTGTATAACATATCACATGTCTGCAGGGGTGGACAACAATGCATTTACTCAAGCAGCCTACTGTAAATGCAAGTACTGTACAAGAAACATCTTGAGATACTTGTGTAGTAGAATTTGTTTCTAATACTTTTTTACTTTGACTTAAACTTGCAACAACTACATTTGTGGGCCATTTCAGGGCACTGGAGACGAGCTGTGAACAAAACATTGACATCTCATCCACTCTGTTCACCAACTCGTTTCAAACTGGGTCTGGGATTGAGGGAGGAGTTGGTTCAGGTTAGATGACTTCTGAAACATCAAATGACATCATAGTTGAAGGCTCAAACAAACAAAGAGTCTGAAGTATGTAATCAGCCGTCTCTCACCACTGGCATTAAGCAGGATTTAGTTACAGCAGTATGCATAGGATACATTCCTACACCTGAACAAAGACATTTACAGGCTTTACTATTCATTTGTGATTGCAATTTTTTAGGGCCCAACTGGTAACACCACCACCCTTGGGAAGATGAGGGCAAAGAGTCGTCACCGAATGCTTTGTGTTGTTTGACAGAATAGTTTTACATTTTGGGAGATACGCCTCAAAAGAAGCCTTTCTGTTGAGCGTTAGATTGACAACATGCTCATGTATGTACGTTAAACAGGGAGCAATGGCCAGCACCCAGTTAGCAGCCTGGCTCTTTCCAAAGGTAAAAATAATCTCATCGAACTCTCAACATGAATGCAAGTAACATAAACAAAATGTCAAACTACTCGTTTAAATTACATTTTATTTAATATGTTTAGCATTAGCTCCATGATTTAAATTGAAACTCTTGCCAGGTCACCTTCAATGTTTCACTGCCATCACAAAGAACAGTATAATCCACCACTCTTGTGTCCTGTCAACATTTGTTGTGTGATTCAAATTGATTGTATTCTGCAACTGACAGATTAAACTAGTTTACCAATGGTTTTCTATCAGTGATCTTGTTTGCGGTAAAGTTACAGTTGCTACATTCGCATCCAATGGCTTACAACATTCTGATTGCATATAAGGCGAGTGAGCTGCCCAGATGGCATTTAATCATCTCTCAAATGTGTTCAGAATGAGGGTTTTGGGTGGTTCAGATAGAGCTATTATTTTAGTTTTCAACAGTGATGGCTCATACGCCCGATCCATCCATTGCTGCTACGATCTGGAATGAACTGAAAATGCATGAGAGACATGTTGTGTGACCGTGGCACCATGGTGGTGGAGCAGACGGTAGCTAACAACTCCTAAACAAGAGACAATAATTATATTTTACAATAATATGTTTTTTTTTCTGATGTATGACGATCAAAAGTAAAAGCACATCAGGAAGGTTGAGGGAAAGCGGGTACATCTCACAAACAGATGATTCACAACAGCATTGAAGAATTGCTCCTTATTCTGAGGATTCAAATAAATGGGATCCTGATTCTATGGATGCAGAAATAATATCCGCCATGATTCACAGGCATATGTGCACATTTTCTTGCTTCATAACTGTCAGCTCTGCCGTGAAATACTAAAGTCCTTTAGTTATAAAAGTTTCCACAGTCAATGGTTTGTTTGAAGTTTGGTTTAAAGGACTTCATTATGACTTCTATCACTGTTTATTCATTCAAATATTGATTCAAATGTTATGTTATTTTCAGGAATAAATACATTTTGCTCAAGGCTATGCTGAATATTTTTATATGATTTCTAATGAAAGTTCTTACAGCAGGTTGGAGATTGTTTTTGAACAGATGTGTTGAATGCATATTAGCCGCTTATTCTTCTCCCCTTAAAAAATACAATTGTAGTGCAATCAGCAGAACTGTCGGGTTTTGGACAGAGAGTGGCAGCCAGTGGGAAACACCTGGACAATCAGGTCACGAGAGTTGCCACGATTAAAGGAGCATTAAGTACCACTAAGATACTTAGTGGATACCAACAAGGATACCAACAATGATATAAAGACCAAGCCTTTATTTATTCAGGTTAAATAATTATAAAAGAGCATCTGATTTTTTTCATACTACTCACATATTACTAATTATTAGTGAGTTGAGAAAGTTTTCTGAAACATACAAACTCCCTCACACATAATATAAGGAAGTACCAGCTAACCTTGTTTTTTTCTCTCTTACAAATCTTCACAAATGATGACCCCTACTATTACTAATATTCACTGTACTTATATTTATTATTAAAAAGATAATAGAAAACGTCCTCGCTCTTCTGTCTGCACTATCAGAGCAAGAAACCAATTGACAGCCCATAAAAAGAAGCAGAAGAGCAGAAGGTGGAAGTCGTGACTCTGCGTGTGGACCTGAACAGCACCACGACTTAGCTGCAGCTCCAGAACAATGAAACACATCTCCTGCAGAAAGAGTCTGCAGGAGAATTAGATGAATGACTTGAAGCTGAAAGGTTAAAAATCACTTTATTTTATTTATTTTTATTTAAAGCCTGAGAAAGTCACATCATGTAAATTGAACTGTTAATGTCTGTACCACAACTATTTGAAGTCTAATTAAAAAAACAAAACAATAGGTTTTCCATTTTACTTATTATACGTAGTCTGGATATCTCAGGTGAAAGATATGTAGATATAGAATTCAGTTTTATTGAATTGCTTTTGTTTCCAGTTCCATACAGTATATAACAATGTTGTCAGTGCGCACAACAATGACATTTTCTGATCACTATTTATCCCTAATCTAGGACATTTTTCGAGGCGTGAGTGGCTCCTCATTGTCCATTGTAATTTGCATCATGGGACCATGGTGTCCATCAACACCACACACAAACAAATCTACCAACCTCACAGAACATGCTGTCATTTTTTGCAGTGGGTGCACTCATGCCACACATTGAGGTACAGCCACTGAAGAAGATAATTCAGGCTGGCAGCTCGACACCGCTGCTACTGTCACATGACTTGCTCTTCTCATTGCAACATAAATCCAATTCACACTTCGAAAATGGAAGTGCACTTGAAGGGGAACTGCACCGATTTTACACATCAATGTCTGTACTGCTCACCTGAAAGCTCGGCTATCTGCTCCTACCACTTGGTGCTACAGCTGCTGCTGCTATTCATATCGCCTTCCAAAGCTCCACCTCCAACCCAGAATCCACCTGTAGGCTCTGAGTCTGAGATACTGTCAGTCCGAGTTGCATAACTGAAATATGTTTACAGCTGTCTTGAAGAAAAGTTGGAGAATTTGGACTTCTGATCTGTCACAACATTTCAACATTCATTCTGTGAATTGAAAACAAGCAGATGGCGCATCATGCCTGGTTTAATTTGACATGAACATGAAAAGTGATTATGGAATATTTATGTTTCTTCAAAGGGAAGATTGCTTTCTCTGTTGATTTGAATAGTCGAGTGGAACCGTCCAACAACGATACTCCATTCAAGTACGACAAAATCTTTACCAACATTGGCAATGCTTATAATCCCACATCAGGCACAAGTAACAAACCGATCCAAGCTGTTCACATTCCTAATTGTCACTATGCTTTATGAATAAAAAGTTATTTTCACTTACGGTCTTATTCAGGCATGTTCGTTGCACCAGTCAGAGGAGTCTACTTCTTCAGATTTACTGCATTTGACGGCTGCAATTGTGAAATTTTGGACGATACTCATACCGCAATAACCAGAAAACAATGTTGAACTGGGATCACAGCAATAATGAAGGTCATTTGTGCCTGTCCAATGCATTAACTCTTCAATTAGATGAAGGAGATGTGGTGTATGTGCAGCTTTCCGCTGGATACGGTCTTGCTGATAATCAAAATAATCACTTTCAGTGGCTTCTTACTTTTCAGCATGTAAGTGATGGTCATGGTCACAGTATTAAGCTGCTTGTTTATGGTGAACCAAGACATGAGTAAATACTAACTAATCAGCTTTTGACTAGTCATCCGAAGAATTTAACTGTTTTTTTGACATTTTATTCTGATGAAAAAGCCCTGAATGACCTGCTGTTAAGATTGAATCTGAGTTGTATGAACTGCAAGTCAATTGAGAGACATATTCTGTTGTTGTTTCAGTTAATGAAGAGAACAGGGCCACAAGGTGGATTGCTTTGTTTGGATTAAATCGTTAATTACTTCTATGTAGTCATCTCAAGATGAAAAACACATTTGTTGGCACACTTGATCAAAGGTGAGCTTAGTGAGAAATGCTTCATTGCATTTGCCGAAAGAAAAAAAGAAAAAATGTGCCAGATATGCTCCGTATACTGGAAATACAAATGTAGTAAAAAAAAAAAAAGAAAGAAAAACATTTCAAGTTCATTCATGAGCACACACTAAAAATCCTGTGAGGCTGTACATTGAGCTAAATGCTAACCAGCTAAAAGCGAATGAGCTACATGCTAACGCACTCACAATGACAATGCTAACATGCACGTGCTAAGCAGGTTTAATATCCATCATGATTACCATCTTTTAGTTTGCTAGCCTGGAAACATTTACTGAGCCAAACACAAAGTACAGCGAGTTCAGATTAATTCACCTAAAACATCAGTTTATAAAATATGATAGATTACTAAAGATGAAAGAACCCGACTATATTTATTGAAATAGTTATTAGCTCCACTTCAACTACCCCACTATGTTAACCTGACTTTCGACTTGTAATGTAATGTTTTTATAAGGTAGCATACGTTTACTTAATTATTTATATAATTATTATATATTATTATTCCACCACTTTCTGGGGGAGACATAATTGTGTGTAGTGGGTAATAGAAATATTCCTCAGGTGACAAATAGGAATTTAGAATAAATAATAATTGTAGCTCTGTTTTCAAACTTCTATAATTATGTGAATTAACATCTTATTTAAAACAATGGAGTACAGCTCTGACTTGGGACATCAGTATTGGCCACTGACATTGCACTTTCAGAGACACCATTGATAAGACCCGCTGTACCAAACTCCATAGCTGTCATCAACGGCCTCTGTGAGTGAATCTAGCCCTGACAGAGCCCTTCTGTCCTGAAAGGTCTCCTTCTGCACAGATACTGAGGAAGCTGAGCAGCGCCAGAGCAGCTGGGCACATTGAGGAGAATCAGGACTTGTGGGGAAGCTGGCAGGGGAAGATGGAGGAGACATAGTGGGTAATTGAAGCGCAGCGATATCCGCCATTTTGGCTCGTTACCTAAATAACAGCTTTGATAGAGGTGAATAGGCCCATAAAGGGTTGTGGTGGAGCTGATAAGCTTCAGTGTGGCTTGGCTGGTGTTGCGAGGCTCTTGGCATCCACGAGGGCTCTTGGCTTCCTGCAGCTGAGACCTGGATCGGCGAGACGGGCACCTGGGATTCCAGATGTCTTGGGGTGGAATCTATGGTGGCATCTCTCAACTGGCATTAGTGCCTATGGTGACATTCATCCTTCAGTCTGGCATGATGGAACCGGCAGCATCGAGCCAGCTTCCTAGCCACACATATCTGTCTGAGTGAGCACAGCTGAATGTTGTACTTCTGTCTGGGATGAAGAGAAAGCAAGAGTTCGTGCAGGAAACTAGGACTGGAAACTTGGAATTCATACAGATGCTAATGAAATGAGTATAGATTCCAAACATGAGCAGTAAAAACACATTTTCCTCGAAAATGTCACTGAAATGAAAAATATTTATCTTTAAGCATGCAGCCAGGGCATTATGGAGATTAGAGCTGCTTTGAAAAATCTCTCTCATCTGTTTGCTTTGAATACGTAGCAATGCTAATGTGGACTAAAGCTGCATTAAGGAATGTTTGCTTCAAAACATACAAGTACGGAGGAAAATATTCTTCAGAGGATGATCTAATGCTTTGGGGGATAGTTAAAGAATCTTCTGTCTGAGTCGGCCTATTTACAGCCCCAAAGTAACAACAAATGAAGTGCCACAGGGCTTCACCTTGGCCTCAGGTGGAAACAGATACAGAGTTAGAGTAAGGTAAACTACACCGCCGTGGTGCAATGCTGTGAGAGAGTATCTCATTTAAAGGATCTGTGTGTCTGTACACGAACTGTAAACCCCGCTGTTCAAGGATTCCACTGCATGACAGCCGTCGGTAGTCACTGTTATTTTCCTCCTGCAAAAAACACAACATTTCATGACAGCTCATAAATTGTT
Organism: Melanostigma gelatinosum; assembly: GCF_949748355.1. NCBI lineage: Eukaryota > Metazoa > Chordata > Actinopteri > Perciformes > Zoarcidae > Melanostigma > Melanostigma gelatinosum. Next base: position 12,147,984 of record NC_136653.1, read on the forward strand.
GAGCAGTCTTCCCTGGGGTTGTTTAGTCAACATCTACTTCCATCACTTCTCAAAGCTCATACAAACATAACGCAACAGCATACATTCATCACTGGGTTTTCCCCCTGAAAGCATTTTTCAAAGTTCACTGTGTAGCCTGCATGGGGTCTCGTCCCACACTCGGCTATTAGTTCTCTTCTATTTCTCCCCACAATGACAGAATTTTTTTTTCGCGGGATTAACCATTTGCGTTGAATAACAACAGCCGATGCATTTGTAATCAGGGTACATCATTTTGGGGGTATTTGTCTGGTTCATTTTGCTATATTACCGACAAGGTGGCACATATGCTCAGGAGGTTGCTGAAAGGCCGGCTAAAGAACAGTGATTCATGTGAATGGGAGAAAATCTGGTCCCGAGAGGCAAAAAGAAGTGTTTAATGGGACGTTCAAGCTCTGTTACCTGCCTGACAGGAACAATCTCCCTCACTCACCTTGTTTGCCACTCAGTGGCCTCTGTATACAGGCTGCTAATTAACAGAGCTCCTGAATGCTGCATGAGCAGAATGGTTACATGCGCAGAGAAACCTGGCTCATTTGGAGAAAGCTATTTATAGTGCATGCATTTTATATTCAAATCACATCACAAAGGTATCAGTCAAACAAGTATTCAGAAATTGGCCATGGTAGCAGAGCTGTTGATACTGATACTGAGATGTTTATTGGTCTTTATTTTAGGTCAAATAGAGATATTTGGACACCACAGTCATACAAATATAATTATTGTAATGTAACTGACGTTTTTATATACTTAAAAAAATATATTTTATTCTTGTAAATCCATGACCAACATTTTGTCATGATCTGAATTGACCTTTTTAGAAGCCGAAAGTAAAAAATTCCATTCGACCAACAGATGAAAACATATCGTAGTGTCCTTATAAAGGTGTTAAAAATGAGATTTTGAGCATTTCTACTGCTTCTCAACGGCTCTAATCATGGCGAGGGATAAGTCGGCGGATAGCAGCTAACTGTGTTAACAGTGTAAACAACATCACAAGTGCTGGCAGAATTAAGAGCTAACAGTGTTTAGCTGATGGGGACTAGACCGCTGGAACAGTTTAATATTATTTTTATATATTATTACATATTTGCTCATGCTTAACTCACAACATGTTGTGAGACTGAAAGAGATAATGACACTTTGACTTCTTTACACATGCAAGCATGTAAATGTCAGTTTCTCTGACAGGCACAAGCCCTGCTCTTGTGACCTTTAGCGGTCCCAAAATGCTACTTTGGGAAAGCAATTTATTGTCCCCAGCTCTGCAGTCAAAGAGGAATGTCACACGTGTCTGACTGAGCTGTACAGCTCATGTTGCTAGGATGGTGCTGGAGGAGCTTCACTTGGCTGGCTGTGGATTTGAGTGTGTGTGTAGGAAATATACATTATGTGTGCATTCAGTAATTATTCATCAATAAAGGCTTGGTAGGGCAATTCTTTTAGGGATAACCAATGAGGGAGAAATCACACCACTTTCCAACCTTTGACAAACATGTACAAGTCAGGGTTCAACGTCATTTAAACGTTTTCTTTCAAGCAGCTACTTGCCCAAGGTACATATTTTTACCTGCTCGTATACAAATGGTTTTATTTATATTCATGATCAAATAACAACAAACACTGACGTTAACCGTCACGTTTCATCTTTATTTAAGTAAATTAATCAGAACTAGGAAACCGTGTCTCATAGATGCGAAGCAACAAACATTCATCATCAGCGCCGGAAAAAAAAACAATGCGTTTCATTTCTGCAGCCAATCTTATTTCGGACAAACCTCATTGTTGAGCCCTGCATGTGCACACACTTGCACATACACCCACTGTCCTCCAGCCCTTATAAACAATGTGCATATGTGCAATCTGTGTGTCTGCATCGCTTTTTCCAGGTAGTAAGAGTGAACTCAAGGTAGACAGATTGATTCTCTGGAGTCACACGGCGCTGGGCTGCACATTGGGGCTGGATCAGGCCCCCCACCCCTGAGCTCAAACCGACCAAATGGTGGGGTGATTAATAACACCCCCTCCGTTACCCTCAGCACACAGATGGGATGTCAAGTTGAAGGTTGATGGAGAACAGCACTGTGTGTGGTGTTACACACCACCATAGATTAGAGTTTGGTCTTCAGACATCGCCCTGCTCCACCTTTACCCTGCTGCCTTGCACCATTTGTATCCTTCAGCTATCCTTCTTCTGCTGCTGATGCCATTTGTCACTGCAGGGCTGTGCCGAAGTCGCCTTTAAAAGTCGGGTGTAGGGACTCTTCTACTCCGGTTTTGAGTGATTTATGAAGTGCTGGTGCGTGCTCACCGTGCTGTCGTATAACAGTACTTTCCTTCGAGGAACATCAAAGTCTTCAAAGTTGTCACAGCAAACCACACAGGATAGAAGTGTCCCACACTTGTAACTGCTTTCAACTCTGGTTGAATCCATCTTCAGGTAATTTATAAGAGCGGCAGAGGAAGTCAAATTTCACGAGATCGAGGGCACCAAAGCTCTACAAATGAGATATTCTAAAAATGAATCTGTACAACTCACACTCTGACAAGCCTGTTGTGTACGAAGCAGATTTTAATTTATGCACAGCAACACAAGCAAACTTAAAAAGAGTTAGTTTCAACTGAACAACCTTATATTTTGGTTGTATACTCTGAACAGAAATATCTCAACTTGATGAATGGATTTCATCTGGTAGTACATGGGTGGCACTCCAGTTGGGGTTGAGGAGAGAAGCCGTTGCGACGCTCCATCTGTACAGTAAACGCCATAAACATCCTGCTCTCACAAATTACATATTTAACTCAGAGGCCAAAGGAATAGCGAACACTATCAAAATTCAAAAACATTATTTTTTTGTTTTACAAAAAATATAAAAAGTACGATGACAAAGACTTAACTTGATGTCGGCTGATATGAATACTACTGATTACTTGTCAGAATGCACATGAACTTCTTTCTTTTCAAAAGGAAATGTTTTATTCTTTAAACACTTGAGACATTGAATAAATGTATTTAGAAAAACTACAGACATAGGCTCCAAACTTAACATTCTGTACAAAACATATTTACCGTTAAAAGCAAAAAATGTATACAAATTAAAATAAATGGTACACTAATCACCGCTAGCTGCTAGAGCTTGTAACAGAAAAAAAAGTGGACAAACTTGACCACAGACTTCAAATGTCTACATCCTGATTTTAGGACTGGGGGTGGATATTGATCGCTGCAGCAGTAAATGGTAATAGCCATCAGGCATCACACCACAGTCTTTGTTTTTATGACTTACAAAACCAGTCCTGAATCAAAGACCAGCAAAAAAAAAAAAAAAACGCTGCTTGCGAGTCCCCAACCCTGGAATGCGATCAACCATGCAAAAAAAAATCCGAAACAGAACATCAGAGAAAAAACGTCAGATGAAGTCATGCAAAGCGGTTTTGTGGTTATTTCCCATCATTACAAATACAGGTCTGTTTTAGAGGCGTCGCAGGAACGTTAGAAGCGGATCATCATTTCCCAGTCTCTTTGAGTTGAGTTCTATCTTTCCCTTTTTTGTCCACATTGGGAACTCCAGTTGTGAGTTTCTCAGTGAGAGGCAAGGCAAGTTTGCCCACAAAAATTGAACTTTCCGAGTGTACCCCAAGGCACCTGAGAGAAAGTGGGCATTCCACTCTGTTGGCAACACCGCGTGTCTGTGTTTTCATTACATACCAGCTGCCATAGAGTCTGAGAGTGGGACTATCCCCCGCATGGTGTCACGAATCTCAATACAAAGCACAAAGAAAAGAATACAGTCAAAATGGATGACAAGGGTTGGTGTCCCAGCTATGGAATGGAGTCTGAACTGCCAAATATAGGCTTAATAGTCATCATAGGTGTTGAGGTCGGTGAAGTATGCGTTTGTATAGGTCTTCCCGGCAAGCTGTGGGTTGAAGTACTTATTTCTTTCCTCCAGAATCAGATTGTTTTTGTTGAAGGCCTGTGGATAACAAAAGAAGAAACGGAGGGGAGTCAGTACGGATCAAGGGGTTGTGTAGCCCAGACGGCAAGGTAAAAGCAAATCCATCTCGGCCAAAACAGAAAAAAAAGGAGCAACACAAATCAATGAGAGGTCGCTCAGTGAATGAAACATACATTTCACAGAGCAAGGTCAAAGCGTTTGCAAACAGGCTGGAAAAATGATAAGCCACCACCGGGCTAAATTACTTTGATGCATGTCTGTATGTCCACCTCTGTCATCTCTAATACCCAGCATCAGCAGTTTTTATGGCCCTCCAATTGTTGGTCCTCTAGGACAATCTAAGCCATAAAAATTGATCAAGAGTGACTCTCTTTTCAGTTAAACAATAAGGAAGAGCCATGGGGGCATCTTCTCTGTCCCCGCCTGACAGAGTAAACATGGAAGGAGCTTCTGATGCGGTGCTCAATACAGCATCAGCAATTTGCCAAATGGGTCCGTTCATATGCAGTCTATTGGAGAGTGTGTGTGTGTGTGTGTGTGTGCTGGGAGTCCCGTGGGGCAGTGTAATTGAAAACTTGATGATGCTGCATTTGCTGTTGATGGATGTTTCCAGCTGACACTGATAGCGAACGAGTGTCCTGGACCAAAAAAAACAACTCATATTTTTGCTTCTTTCCCGTTATGTGATTTGCACACAAAGGGAATGTACGGTAATCAACACCACTGCAGCCCCAGCGACGGTTGTGCGTCTCTGCAGGTGGCCCCATGGCTGCTTTTGAAACAGCTGTGCCACAATGCTTATTAGCATGATCTACTTTGTCTTCCCGCCTCAAACCTCTTTAATTGGCAGAAGAATGATTACATTTGAGTTTTTGGCGCAGTAAACTAAATCTTAGCTTAATCTAGGAAGTGGCATTGGTGATAGAGAGGTAACAGAGGTGCATAATAAACAGCATAACAATGGATTTTCTTTCTCAACCCATCAGATAAACTATCAAGTAAAAATAGAGGACAAAACAAGAAAGACGCACATGAAAAAAACATGCAAATGAAGGCACTTGTTGAAAGAGAAAAAACAAAGGAGGGATACACTGCCTTCTCACAAGCCGGGAGGGAGAGGGGGGAGGATGGAGGGATGAAAGGGTCCGAGCAGAGAAAGAGAAACTAGCGTCTGTACTCCAACCTGCCAAACACAGGAAGTGCCACAGGAAGTGGAAGGGCAGGGCACAGTGGGGAAGAGGAAGTAGTGGTGGTTGGGGTCAAAGAGTTGTTGGGGGGGATCGAGAGGCGCGATGTCGTAGTAGAGGTTAGTAGAAAAGCTCCAGGCCACGCATTGACACCCCCATGTTAGCAGAGTGAGGCTGGTGCATGGCTGGGTCGTCCAACGGCAAGAGTACCGATACATCTGGCTGCAAGGAGAGGAATGGGCAAGAATCATCCTCAAAGAAACCCGAAAGGCCGTATTCTGTCTGAGCCTAAACAGTCACCATGTAGCTGTGCATAAAACTGCAGCTACATGGTGACTTGGGTTTGTGATCAAGAACTAGACAGCTGGAAATACATAACAAACGTAATGACTGATAAACATAAAAGATTTGAGCCAAAAACGCTCAAATTTGGCATCAAGTGTGGCATCGTTCCTCCCTATGAACGCACAAAGGAGGCATATTCAGTTTTGGTTCACTTAATGGTTGAATATTCACTGCAACACCCAAACGGTTTAGGCTCTGTGAGTGAGGGTTGGAGACAGAATGTGCTTTTGGAAAATTAGACAGTGATCATTTTTCATGCAGATCCTTTTGTATCTCCACATGGTCTGTCTATATTCATATCCGCCTCTATCTGTAATTGGACAAACTGAATTATGCTCTATGCGTCTGACTCTAATTGCATGATAGATGAACGCTCCTCGCACCTTTATTCTGCGATGAAATTACATTCAGAGATGTTTGCTCGGAGCCAAAGGATCTGTTCTCACTCTGTGAGTAGTTTTTGCAAACAGAGTTCCAGGTATTCACTTAGTTTATAATATATGTCTGATTTTGAAGACTTCCTCTGACAGGATATCAAACACAAATAGAAAATCTGCCACAAATTGCTGATTTATCAGCACTGGAATAAAAATAAGTTATAATACCAATCTGAGTTTCAGTGTAAAACTTTAAAGAATACCAATAGACTGTGTGCTAAACCCCTCCCTTGACGAGTCTGTGAAGCTTTGCATATCCCTTCATTTTGAAGGGGTGCGTATGAGGCTGTAGCAAAGGGAAAAAGCTTGGAGGCTGATGCTTCAAACACTGTCCAAAACCCAAAACACAAGAGCAAATATTTGAGGAAACGGTGTGTTTGTCTCCTCTAACGTAGCTGTAAGTGTTAGCATGTTCGTCTCTTAGCTTACTGCCTCCCAGTGTTGTAGCCAAAACCACCGAAACTGAGACCAAGAGACGAGATCAAGATCAAGGCGGCGCGAGTCCCACACTGCCACGAAAGACTTACGATGAAATGTGGAACATGCAAGCCATAGACGCTCCTCAAATTGATCTGAAAGATCCACATTACCATGCAAATAAAAATAAAAATCCTCTTCATTTACCTCTTTTATTGGCATGCTGATTTTATATGCGTGTATGTAAACGTGTACCGTGAGAAATGTCTTGATAAAATAATCAAAAGGCATTGCAGAGGTGAAATATATTGTCTTTTGGTCTCTATAAGTAATCACATTAATGATGAAATAAATTTGACAATGCACAGGCAATCCAGGGAGTGTTTGGATCATATTTATAATACTAGGAGCAACTAGCGCCACACTGCATTACAATAGCAATGCTACTTCTTAACATGTCTTATTCTTCGACTTTTTGACGAGACATGCTTTATCCTCATTCTGTCAGTGTAATATCACAGCTTGCTGTAGCGTCTCTCTATGATTTATGCCATGTAGCCTTGCATGCCCTGTAGCTGCTCATCAGCAGGAAGATCAACAGGTTCAAAAGCCTTTAAGGGGCCTGCTAGTGCCAGACTGTCTTACACATGCAATTGCCAAGAATATTTTGAGGCAGATTATTTGATTGGTATTAAATCATGCAGCCATATTCATGACTTCTGAAGCTTCATTTTAGGGTAAACAATGCACAGGGAGTAGTTACTGAAAGGCTCTATGTTACATATCACTGGGAGCCTTTAAAAAAAAGCCCAGCTGTGGCACAGTGTAGCTGTGGACAGGCACGAATCACCCGGCTCAGACGGCCACTAAAAGCCTGATGTATCAGTGGATGAGAGGCTGCTTGTACCATGAGAGTAGCTGGATCTCTGTCACTGGTTCTGGTCCATCCAATTTTGGCTGCAATAATTACACGGATAAAAACACCTGTCTAAGCAGGGAAATGTGCAGATGCAGAGCATCTTCGCCGATTAATTTCCCACGCACCGATTAGTAATTGCATTAGTATGTTATGAGAAAGCAGTGTATGACCACTGACACAGAACAAAGTCACACACTGAGACACACAGCAGAGGAGCACACGGAGAGAAGATGTACGCACAACCGTCTATCCATTACACAACTAGAGCGTGTCAGTGCACGACGGTGAGAGTCATGCAGTAAGAACTGTATTGAATCACAACTGACACTGGAGGAAGAGGCAAACTGTTCCTCAGCGACGGCGAGTGGGAGTGTGACATCAATTGATTCGGTCAAACAGTAAGGAAAATGTTACAAACTGCTGCTTTGCTTCTACACATCTGGACATCAGTCAAGTGTGACCCGCAGTCAACCCCAGTGCAGACCCGTCCACAGACCTTGATGGCTTCCACCGAGTCGTATTTGTCCAGTTTGTTGATGTGGTTGGTGATGCTGGTGTTGAGCGGTGCGGCTGAAATGGGGTGGATGACGGTGGCGTCGTGGGACTGCTGCTGGTAGCGCTGGCAGTACGAGTAGACCAGCAGGGTAACCAGACAGCCGAGGATCGAGCTGCTGAGCCCCACGGCGATCATGTGGAAGAGGTTAAAGTCTGGAAGAAGGGGGAAGAAGTATGGATGGAGGTAAATCCCGATCAGTTCACATGGTGAAAGTGGTAATTGACGCTGCAATTCATATGGTAATGACGGAGTGTTCTGCAATAAAAAAAAGACACTTCTCTTCTCTTCTTTCTGTTTTTTGGTTCATACTTTGTGCAAGTGTATAACTGATGAAAGATGTGTACGCATGGCCCTGTTTGTATCAAAAAATGTATTCAAAAATTGTACCTATCAGCTTTATTTACTGTAAAGTAATTTATAGTTCAATTCTTCTGTGTTACTTATTGTTGTGTAATTTATAAAAGTGTCTGTTGCCAAAATATTGAAAGCAGAAAAAGACAATATATTGATATATATTTAAAATAGTTATAATAATATATATCATAAATATAAATATATATACATATTTATACTGCTATATTAAGCAATTAAGCAATCATTCTGCCAGTAAGCAGTAGTCTAATATGGTAGTCTAATATAATAACTGATATGCTGCATATGTTTTTCTGCAAGTGTCACACACACGCACGCACACATGCGCACACACACACACACACACACACACACACACACACACACACACACACACACACGCGCACACACACACACAAATTACCTCCACAGTGCCTCTCCTCCTGACTGGAGCGTGCAATCGAGACTTCTGCCAAAGGCAAAGAAACCGCAAAAGGCAGCAGAAATAGGGTTAAAAAACAATGTACATTACACACATACACTCCTGTTAGCATGACAAATTGTGCCCTTGAAGGTGGAGTGTGGAAATGAAAGCTGTACCCAATATGGAACAGATTATGGTAAAAGGAACCACAAGCTAATCACGACTGTGGCACCTGGAGTGGTTTATGAAAAGTATCAGCTCTCATTAAAGGAAATGAAGTACAAGACGTATCTAATGCACCTTAATGGACCTATACCTTTCCCATTAAAGGGGATGGATGATAAGGTTTAAAGGCAAATGGGTAATTCTATGAAGACCTGTGAAGGGTTTTCATAATTATTATGTCCCTGCTAATTAATACAGAAAGGTGACACATTTTTGTTTCAATCAAATGTTTATTCTAAAGCCACAATTAATGATTCCTGAAGTTTAAGAACTCCAGGACTCGAGCCATGAAACATTTTTTTTTTCAAAATATTTACATACATTTTATAGCAGTTTTAGTGTTTGCATTGATTCAATGTTAATAACATACGCATCCTTTGTTAAAGGAAGGAGTTTTAATGATCCCTGTGCAGCACAGATCAGTGCTCGAGGGTTCTCTCACATTACTGGCTGTCGATACGGAGACGCCTGTCCAACAATATATCAATACTAATGGTTTCTGTGAGATATGTGTGTTTATGTATTGTTATGTTTTAGAGTGACTTTCTGAACTTTCAGTCTTTTCAGAAAGAGTTTATTTAAACAACTGTTTGCCACACCCGTCCCCACATTGATTCTAGCTGAGCAACTGTAACTAGACATACCACAGATTAATTAAAAAAGTTTTTAGATTTAGTTTTAGATTTTTATTTTTTCTGAAGGCAGTTTTTTTTAATTACTTTTTTGGGAGAACAGGGTAGGGGTGGGTCTTTTATTTTCCATAAGTCTTTTATTTCAGCCTTACCTTGCGAGATTTATTATAAAAAAAATTAAAAAAGATGAAATAGTTAAAAAGATGTCTTTCATGTGGGCAACGGGTCAAAAGGGTGCACTTGAAATGCAAAGAATCATCTCTGTATCAGAGTTTTATATCCTCATCACCATCAAATAAGCAGCTGATGTCCATTTCGGAAAAACACAATACAAGTGAATGTTATTCGGTACTGCTGATTAAATGTCTCCAGTTAATACGGACAGCTTGAAATGCAGAGCAAGAGAGGACGGGGTTAGAGAACTTAAGAGTCAATTTCACAGGGTGGAATCAAGTTGACCTCATCTCATCTTACCAGTTAAAAAAAGTATCTTACACTGTTACTGCACTTATATTGTTAACAAACAAACACAGAAGCTGTCTACAATGACTCATTCGGAAAAATGTTGCATTATTATCACAAAAACACGGATGCCAGAAAATGCTTGAAAGACTAGGTACAGAAAACGGCACACAAGAGCCATTTCCCCCTTTCCTTCCAACATGAAAAAAAGTAAAACTGCTGGTGTAAGTGCTTTTTACATGGCCTGACAAGACCCCGGGACTCGTAATGAAACTAATATAGCAGCAGGGTTGTTGGAATGAGTAGGGAGACTGCCCTTAAGTGTAACTCCCGGGTTCACGCCTCCGTGTAATCACCTGCCGCACTCGGGAGTCCTTGAGCAAGCAACTATCCCTACCTTGCCCAACAAGTGCTGCCCTGCCGCTGAACCTGACCTCCGACCTGATACGAGTCCCTTAGAGGGATCACGAATGTATTTCATTGTCACAGGATTCTTGGAAATTAACTGAATTACCCGCTGAGGGCATATGGTGGTGGGTGATGGAGAATGAGTGTGTGTGTGTGCTCAAAGTTGTGTATTAAGTCACGCATGAGTGGCCAAGACATTCCAGAAGAGAAGCAGTTTTTGTGCGGACACGTAGACAGCAGAATGTGTGTGTGTGTGTGTGTGAGATCACCTGGTATAAAATTGGAGTCAGGGGAGCAAGGCCTGTTCTCGCTGCTGTTTCCCGAGCACTGGTTACCAGTGGGAAACAGGACATCACAGTGACGCACACGCATCTGGGCCCCGTTGGAGTCACAGTGGGACCACTCCGACCAGCTGGACCAGCTCTCTGGGAATGGCATTGACAGTATATCTTACAGCCTATGAAGTATGCGTCCATATGTGTGAGTGTGTTTAGATGAGTGCCGTGACCCCTCAGCTGCATTTTAGTCATGCATGAGACTAAAGAAAATAAGAAATGAACCTGTGATGGATTGGTGGCCGAGTCAAGGCCCTAAGCTACTTGTCATTGAGGTGTGTGTATGTGTGTGTGTGTGTACCTGGACAGGATTGTGTGTTGCACAGTGCCTCTTCAGTGTGCAGGCCTAGGCAGATGTCCCCTCCATTAGCTGGCGGGGGGTTGCTGCAGGTGCGCGTCCTCATGTAGTGTCCCCCTCCACACGTCACAGAGCACTTGGACCATGAAGACCAGCACGACCAGCTGCCGTCCACTAAAGCGAGGACATCAGTGTCGTATTGCTTATGTTAATGCTGACAAAACTGAATGATCACAAACACTTTTTCTTCTGTTATTGATGCAGGAAACAGTCACTACATTTCACAGTTTCTTGTTTTTCTGGGAGAATGTTCCCTAGAATGTGTGCTTTCGTGTTTTCAAGGATTTTGGGTTCCAGGTCATTTGAAAAGACAATTTCCTCTGAACATCAAGTGATTGGAAGTCATTCCAAGCCATTTCAAACAGCGATGCGTGACGCAGAAATATGAAGCAATTTGGAGATGTGTGTGTGTGTGTGTGTGTGTGTGTTGAAATGACAGGAAGTGTGCTTCATCCAGCTGTTACAGCAAACGCCTGACCCCCCCCGCAACACTCCTCTGATTAATAAAGATAAATGATCACAATATGCCTTTGTTGTTATTCGTAACTGTACGTGGTGCCAAGTGGCAAACGCGTGAAAATTCACGACAGCATCGGCACACAAAGAAGACAGACATAAATACATGAAAAGAGGGAGAAGCGGAGATAGGGGGGGGAAAGAGCAATAAAATGGGGGCATCTTTGGCCGTGAATAACAACAGAGGGAAATATCCTTTGCCAATCATGTCGATATAACCCTACTTCATTGTGGCAGAGAGATATTACCTTTTCAGAACCACTTGAGAATTGCTTTTAAAGACCTGATGATGGCTGGCAGCACAGTGCAGGTAATTGAAGTTGCCGATGCTTTTTTTTCTCATCTCAGCGTAATTTCTCAATCACAAAGCGACACATAAGTCGATTCCTGGCCCTCGATGACGGATCGTCTCATCTCGGGCGCAGGCACGAGAAAAAAAAAACACGGATTCATTTGTTTCCAAAACAGATGGATGCTGGCATAACACCGTCTCCTTCATACATTTCAAAAGCACTGGATTAGCCATAAACGAGGAGTACAATTGGTCGACCAGCACAGTCTCAAAGCAATATCTCACTTTCAGAGGGTTGCCAATTGAGAATGCATTAGTATTCATAACGACTCAGACTGGGTTAAGTCGATTCCTTTGGGGGAGAGGACTGCGGAGTTGTTCATCAACATGCTGTAGCTATGGTTTTATTACAGTCAACATCCCAGAATAGGTGTACTACATGTATTAGCATAGTGAGACAGGGCAAGAAAATCAAAGCGCATTCACTCTACATTATCCTCAAGGGGAACATTAGTGGCAACCACACAGGCAGAGCCTTCCTGAACAAAGCAATCGTGATGCTCTTAGATCCAACGTCTTCGTCTGAGCTCGTAGCCGACAACGCCGTTACCCTGCGAGTCACCGAGCTCAAACTGTTGGGCGCTGAATGCCGTGAACTTTCACGGAACGAATTAGCCGGCTGTAAAAAATAGTATCGATGGCCGCGCACTCATTTGCCGTGCCAGCAGTTATGAAGACAAATCGCGGCTGCTGGCTGAAGATGAGGCGCAGAGATCCAGGCTTTTTGTGATATACCTACGCCCTCCTCCAGGACGGTTGATTAATAATCATCTAAGACAACATTCCTGCTCGTCTGCCTGGCGCCTGTGCCGGATACCAGGTGTTCTTTTTATGCCAAGCACTGGATTTCCATTTAGACAGCTTACTTCCTCAGTCAGACAGAGTATTCTTTTAATTGGAAACCTTCCTCCCTCAGCCTTTCGCTAGAGGAGTGTTGAAAATGCATTGTCTAAGGGCTTTTCACAACAGAACAAGGCCTCCCATAGCTGGCAGTATAATCACCCTGCAATGTAATTACATACTGGACCGCCACAGGGATTGTCTCTTAGATTCCTGGTGTAAATTGGGGTCTTTGTTACACCTCTTATCTGCAAACTGATTTCTTTTGTGGTTCCCGACAATTTGAAGTAATTTTGCCACTGTAACCCTTTATCCATTAATCATGGCAAACCACAGCTTGAGTATGGCGACTTCTGGTCTCGTGAATGTTCTTATCTCGGTGTCCTCTGTTGCGTAAGTCTTTGCAACTAACACTGACTTGTAAGGTGTATACGTGTGCATTTCTTACCTGGACAAGGTGCGATGTTACACTCCTGATACTCCTGTGGTGGTCCCAAGCAGGCTTGACCGCCGTATTTGGACTCCGGGTTACTGCAGGTCCTCTTCCGGCTACGGATTCCCCGGCTGCAGTCTCTGCTGCACTGGCACCAGGAACTCCAGGACGACCAGCCACTGCTCACCGTGTGGCCTGATATCCTCCCAAGGTGAAGCACCTCTCCTGTTGGGAATAGATTGGGGACAAGACAAATTGTTTTTTTTGGACTTCTTGTCAAAACAATTTCGACTGGATGTCACGCTTGTGGTATTGATAGCTTTCGTCAGCATTAAGACATCACTTCCGATGAAATCCTGCCGTATTTGTGCAAGAAAGCGGATACTACGTGTCCTAGCATCACTGTTCACATTTGTTTTGAAGAGCAAGGAGAGGGCAGAGTCAATAGCAGCTTGTGATAACAGTTACTCTAAAGCTTTTACAGATACTTCAAAAGCTTTAACTTGATTTTTGAGACAAGAGCAGAGCCCACTACATGTTTTGTGTGGTTAAGTGCAAAGCGATTCAACAGATTTAATTAAAAATCTCCTGGTGGAACATTATGTGCATAAAGCGTAGAGGCTCATAGACGCTGTCAATCTAAAGATGTGTCTGTTTATGAAATCATATTTTAAATGATGTCTTTCAGCAGATAGAAACAAAGACACAAAGAGAAAATTATTCATTTATTTTTCATTCATTTTTATGAATGCCAAGTGGCTCTAGTGATTGATCCGTTTTGCACATTCATGGGCACAAGTAGATGAAGCTCAATGACTTTTCCTCTAGCGCCAGGGTCACATTTGTGGTTTTGAGTGAAAACTCGACAACTATTGGATTCCTTCAGGATTAACTCGAATAACTTTAACGGCATCATCAGGCCAAAGTTTCAATTTGTCCGAAGCATTGGTTTATGACCAAACACCTGTAAAATGACATTCCGCTGTACTTTGTGTTTCGTGCTAAACAGCAACTGTTGGCACGATGTTAAACAGAGAAAAGGTCATACATGCCAAGGATCAGCATATTAGCATTGTCACTGTGAGCATGTTGATGTCAGCACAGTGTCTGAGTACAGACTCAGAGCTGCGAGCAGGGCTGTAGTCTTGTTTGCTTGTTTGTAAAGGAACGTAGTAGTCAGCAAAATGACTGTATTCGGGCTTTGCTATTTTTTATTTCAAATATTGTACTCGTAGCAGTATTGAGTGAGAATGAAGGAGATAGATAAAACCAGTACGTAGACAGATAGACAGGAAGAGAGATACCACATTGATGGTGTCAGACATAACACCTGTACAGAAGTTATCCATCATTTAATTCTTCACAGACTTCCTGTCAGTCTCTGAAGATGGATTCAGTGAGAGCTGAGTGTGTCCTGTCAACACACAAACGTCGAATGAGTCGAATAGAGGGTTCCTCATGAAATATGAAGCCGTCATTTCTATTACACTGTAATTACTGCATTAATCAACGCTGTGAAAATGAGCAGAATGAGTGAGGAGAGAAACGCTTTGGGCCATTTTCAACGAAGAGAGTGAACGAATCAGTTTGAGGGAATGATAATCACCTCCAATGAAATTACAGTCACTGTCCAAGCACTTCTCTGATGATTCGCTCATTCAACAAACTGGACTTTTATCTACTTTGTCAGATGGCAGTGGGGGTCTTTAATTTGTCTCATTTTGCTATTTCTATCTATATCTCTTTGCCTTTTAAGGAAAGAGGGAAGAGCATTTTCGTGTTGTTGAAACAGACAGCAGCATCACATCTGGATCCTACAGTGTAAACCACTTGACCATGCCACAGCAACCTTCCATTTTGTCTGGTTCTATAATCTCTGATTGATTTTTTGTTATATCACGAGCCCATCTATTATGCTCACAGCCTCTCTTTATCCTTCTCTGCCTCTCTGTCTATCTTTCCCATTAACCTTCCCCCCCCCCCCCCCCCCCCCCGACCTCGTGGTTTTGTCAGCGTGCTCTATTCACTGACAGTGAGCGTGGCGCGGCTGCTTTGTATTCTCACGGAGAGGACAGTGTGTTTACCTAGCCCAAATCCTCAACCTCTTCATAACTACGGCCGACCTCGGTAGTGCACTGGCTGACTCGCCGCGGCATCAAGCCGCCGTGAGTGTTGACAGGCCCTTCGAGGCTCCCGCTCTTCATCGATTCTGAGCAGGCAGTGGCGCGGACAGCTCCGCCTGCTACTGTGACCCGCAGTCTTTATCAAGCCTCCTGTAGCCCAAGAGACTGGACTGCTCCTCTTCTCTAATGCCAATGGAGTGTCTACCCCTCATACATGCAAACAAACGCATTAAAAGAGCGGAATCTGGACATACACACTTTCATGCACATACCAATCCAGGTAATGCAAACACTTACTTACACTCGTGCCCACAATACACACACACAGTACTTTTCCCACATTGCTTGCTCAAGCGTTTGGCCTGAGACTGCTCTGGTGTGCTGCGCGTATTGTGAATGCCACTTCACAGGGGACTGCCCTCCCGCTGCCAAAACAAACAACACGGTGCCCTCCTTTTCAAACTGCCAGCGACTGGATCTATCGATCGGCACAAGGACCACACACAGCCGGAGAGAATTAATCCTCCCTCTCCTGACGAGCTTGGCCGAGCCAAAAGTGAGAAGGACACGGTGCAACATCCAATAGTCCCTGCTGCAAAGAAACTAGGACATGGAAAAAATTCCCTCCTCCCTTTCCTCGCTCCACCTCTGCTTGAAGGCAAAACACACTGTCAACAAACGTATGAACTTCTGTGTGTGTGTGAGAGAGAAAAAACAGACGTATGCACGTGTGGAAAAAAGAGGAATGGGGGATCCTGTGAGGCCACACATATATGCAATTCTGTGGACTCTAATGTACACTAGAGGCAACTGTAAAAGGCACTCAAACATATGTGTGAAGAAAGGAAGTGAGAAAAAGAGAGAGAGGCAGAGATGGAGACGAGATGACATCCGCAAGCCGGAGAGACAACTCTCCGCTTTGAGACGGACAGATGTGCGAGACGAAGAGGTGGAAAAATGGCTCCCCGTCAGCGGTGAAGAGATGCACTGTCATGTGTGAACAAAAGTTTTTTCCGACATCAAAGTAACACTGGACCACAATGAGAGAGAAAAAGTGGAGAAGTGCTTTTTCCAGCCTTTCCAGCACATTTACTCCCCATTCCTCCTCCTCCCCCTCCTCTACTTTCCCTATCAGATCAGCCATGTCTGTCTGTGAATTTGTGTGTTTGTACACACACGTCATTATTAATAATCTTAAAAATGTATGGCTGTTTTTGTTCAAGTCATGCCCTGCTTTCTGCTCTCCTACATTGGCACACAGTCCTCCCTGAGCTGTCCAAAGGTCTTCCCTTCGATGGTCGACCCTAAAACGCTCCAGAGGGATATTCTCATTTAAGCTTTGTAAGGGTGCAATTAAAACCCAAACCCTAGAGGGATCAGCGCACATGCACAGAAACACGAACGCGCAAATAGAACAAGGATGTTCATGCTAACCTGATCTGAGCCCGGGGAGTTATGGGTGTTGTGGGATGTTTCATTAATTCACTCGAGGTAATGCTTGTGAGTGTGACACATTTTTAAAAGGATTAAAGGCCCAACCTGCACCTTCAGTGTCCTCTGCCAAAGCATCTTTCCCCACTTACAGGTTTGATTGCAGAGCACAATATTAGACTTACTGTCACCATGAGCCATATTCTTTTGCTTTGTGGCTCTTGCGGGGCTTACTGTTATAAAAAGGATTTGAAGTAAGTTCAACTTCAGTACAGGGTTGTAATTCTAGGGGAATAACTTCAACTCACATACGGTCTCCACCACTGCCGACTGACATCCAAAGATGTATTTAGTCAGCTGCCAAACGGCAACCTTTCAATGCAACAAACAACCAATCACATGTTGTTGTTTTCACCTCATCTATGGATGTTGTTTATTTGGTGAGTTTGATTTGTCTGACGATGTAATTTAGCATTGCGTGAGATCATTTTCAGCTTCTGACTGACAATTTACCCTTGAATGCGCGCCAACAAGGAGAGTGTTAAAAACGTTCCCCACTGCTCCAAACTGCGACCGTAATACACATTTGACAAGACAATAATGCGGCTAAATGTTTACTGTGATGGATCACCTTCCACATGCAGGTTTCAAGTCACAGCAGGATGCTTCTTAGACTGTGGGGAAATTAACTGATTCCAAGGTGGGAATACGCCTCAAACTTTATGGTATGTTTTTAGTTTAAAGTACATTTTATATTCAAAATTCTTCAGAATGAGTTGGATGTTTTCATTGAAGTGAACAAAGCAGAAAAAGCAAATAAGATGGGAACATTCACGACCATTTATCCCTCTTGCCACTCCAATAACAGGTAATACAAAAACTCCAGCTGGTACTGCGGTTTGTGGTGGCAGACTTCGAGTGCATGTTTTTTCTTAATTGTAGGTTTCTTTCAAAAGAATGAGACAATGTCAACAATCTGCCAACAACCAGCGTCAGGGACGACAGGCGGAGACATCTCATGACTAACTCAGAATGTGTGAGAAACTATTTTTGGGTGTTGTTAATCTCTCAAAACCTGCTGTTATGATGTTTTCAAGAGCTCACAGCTTAATCACGTGCAGGCATGTTCAGCGAGGAGTGGCTTCATGCCAACGAAGAAGATTCTGTCTGACATGCAGTTCTGTTTTTACATCTCCTTCACTGGTTTGCTAATTTGTTGACTCTAGAAGTCACCAACAACTGTGCCCCTCTACGAGAGCCACATTGAGGACAAATGTCATCGGCGCTCCAATGGTACTCTCCTAATTTGGTGTCGAGGATAATTGCAATACGGTTGTATCTGATTATGTCCTCGCCCAGTAATCCGGGAGAGGACATGGGTTACGTACTTAACTAAAGCGTAACAGACAGACAGAGAGACCATATAGGAAGAGAGCCTGTCAACATCAGCCTAATAAGAGCAACTGTATTATAAGAGATGCAGGAGTTCCACAACATCTTAGAGACGGAGTAACCAGGTGGGGACGAGTGAGAGGGACAGACGGAATGAAAAACATTGAATGATGGAACTACATTTCATTTGTTGCAATGTAATCTGAATGTAATCGCACATATTGTGTACATTGATTTACACAATAAAGCCAAACCCATTCCCACTTTTAATTGCCAGTTTGACGAGGCTTATATTTTCTTTTTCTTCATTTTCAAGGCCTTTACACACTGGGACAACTAAATGACACGAAAATGTGAATATTATATGTTAAGGGCTTTTATTGTGAAATAACAGAAGAAGTGGATCTGGTAAACACTGTCTTTGTCAAGGTTGAAAGGAGTAATAAAGTTTGCCATCATGGACTATGCAGCTCAAAGTTATTGTTTTTATAAATAACTTCAAAAATAGCAACTAAAACCGTTCCGCAAAAAGTAGCTTAATTGGTTGATGCCTGTATTCGCGCTGTGAAAGCACAGAAGTATTCAACCTCGGCCCGTTTTTCACCATCTAATATTCGTGTTTTGTGTGAAAGTATTCATGACAAAAACAACAAATCGATATGTTGTATGTTTGTATATATTGTATGACATTTCTGTATAATATCTCCTTATTAAAACACATACCTCAGGGACCAGACATTGGTTGTATTGCTATACTCAACTGTGAGTTTACTTATTCCCACAGTTAGTTCTGTTTCTTTCTTGATGAACAGAGAGAAGTCCACAGAAAAAAGAAAGATCGCCCTGACTGTAGGGAGAGAGCGGAACAGAGAAACAGAAAGACAATAAGGATACTAGAGCGGTTCTCATCCGTCAGAGGCGTCCCTCAGCACTGTCCTGTGCCTACTCAGTGTCTGCTCGTGACATCCGTGCAGGAGAAACTAATCTGTCGCCCATGAGAAGGCTCTGGCCTTGATACCAGATCAGCTGAAGTGAAACACATCGAGCTGCCGACACTCCACCGTTTCTCCCTGGGAGAAAGATGAAGCCATCACTCACCGACACAAGCCAGCAAAATTACAAACTCACAGTCTTCTAGAGAAATCTCTTTTATCTTTCCAGTGCTTTCTTTTCCCTCGATGTGTCTGCTTCTGTCTTTGTGAGATGCAAATGGGAAAAAAGTATTTTGTATGTCAGATATTGCTGCTGCTGCATCATAAGACCAGCTGACTGAACTTTCATACTCTGCATTCAACGATTTGGGAGAGTGGTAAAAACTAGAAACACAAGAGCAAAGAGTCTTACTACAAAGCAAGGAATTCCTGTCTGTCTGTGTGTATATATATGTGTGTCCTTTGCATATCCCATAAACTGATCTACTTCACACTTGCTGCCTGTATTGCTGAGGATACAAGGACACGAGTGTCGAAGTTGGTGCAATTCCGACACGTTCAATATGAATAATCGAATAAATAAAGCCTTGACTGAGTTGAGCATGCCGTCCACAGCGGGTTTTTAGAGGGCCGCGGCTCATTAACTGCAGTTCACTTTTGCGGCTGCATGATGGATATACTAACTTTACAACCAAACTCTTCTTCACTCCATTGTTCGATGGAGTCAACCAGCAATGATCGCTTCTTTCCAGGGATAAGCAATCGACCCGCTCCAAACAGCCACACGCTCCGAAAGCAGCCTCACATCCGGAACGGGCACTGCCCTTAACATCTATTCTGCAGAGGTCTTTTGAGCAATCTAATAGAGAAACAAACTTGATTAGGGCAGTGGGCAAGATGGAGAATGAGAAAAAAAAATGCAACTGTCTTGTCTAAGCCACCTAGTAATACAAATTGTGCTTATTAATACTGTATTGTTTAGTGAAGAGAAGAGTCACAAAATGGGCAGAAAAAGAAAAGCCACTTTTTATAAATTGCCTGGATTTTGCTTCACGGTTCAAAAATACACGTCTATCCAGGAAATAATATAAATGATCAAATGTTGTTTTTTTCATTCAGGCATGTAAAAAGTGATAAAAAGGAAAATTGGCTCCAAATGCTCCAAGATGAATCGCTGGGTGTGCAAGACAAGAGAGGTCTTTAAATCACTACAGATCTTAAGTAATTAACTCATCGCTATCATTAAGCTGTGATCACTGATATGAAACAAGTCAGTATGTTATATAAAAGCTTTAAATGCTTGGTTGAACCCGATATTCATAATTTATCTCTCATAATAAAGACAGATAGAGATCTTAATACGGGAGACATTGAGACACAGAGGAGAAGACATACTGGGTGGAGATCGAGAAAGTCGCTCACATATCTCAAACATCGATTTATTCCCTCCATTGACAGGGGGATCAATTCCCCATATCTCTGCTTCACAGATGAAACTTCCAGGTGTTTCTCAATAACATGCACCGTGTCTCTCAGAGTACAATCGGATTCGTCAAATGTCAGGCATATCTGACAGCTTTGATGCTCCGAAGCTACAAAACATGGTGACATTCTGCCTGAGCAGGGAGCGATGAAGAAGATTTAAGACAACATGGCAGAGGGGGCTTTTTATTGAGCAGTGCGATGGCGAGACAGCGAAATAGTCTTTTAAAGTTCATGCATCTGCTTCAAAACAAAAAGGACAGCGCTGTCTGTAAAGGCTCTACTCGATTGCTTAAGATGTTTGGTAAATCGTCTTCTTTTTGCACATACAATCTTCACACGTGTTTTACATCGCTGATTTATTATATTTTGTCATGACCTGAGAATGCACATACACATGCATATAATACGTTCACATGATTTTTACAATAACGAGATTCATTTAAATACAGAATATGTGGAAGTCTGGGTGTAGAGGACTGAGAGCTGTTTACAGGCACATGTCACGAAGCTGGGCTGAGTAATGAAATCAATGAGTAATGTAATTAATTACTTCTACTTTTGAGTGTTGTAAAGTAATGTATTTACTTGTCAAGAAGTAAGACGCAATGACTAATTGAATACAAGTAACTTGCCCCCCACGGCTTACGTCGTTTCATGACGGCTCTCGGAGGAAAAGCCCGGCTTCTGTGTGGAGTTCGACTCGAAACGAAGGAATCTGACATTGATTCATCGTTCTACGGTGAAGTTTTTTTCCCCCTCAGACTTACACAGTTGAACATTTAATTAAAAGAAGGACCATGACTTTGGGTGAACCCAGTTTTAATGTTGAACATCATTTCGTTTGACTGAACATTTACAAAAAGTGAATACATTTTAGAGTTCATACAAAAATCACTTTTTTTATTCTCAAGGCCATGCTTTTGCAATATTGCTGCAGGGATGTTATTGAGATAAAATGCCAATACGTTGGTGGAATATGAAGTGCAACAGCAACATTACTAATCACCGCTGTTGTTAATCTCAGTGTATCATGAAGTTTGTATCTATTAACAAACAAACCACATCCTCCTCTCCAAGAAAAACGAATTGAACAGCCTGCAGCACTGCTGGTATATCATTGAACAGCGTCTCCCATGTTTCCTGATGGCAGAGTCGTGAAAACAAGAGCTATGTTTGTATTCCAGTTGTTGACAGGATTTGACACTCGTACTGCGCAGCTCATACATCCCCATCTGCCTGCTGTTGCCTATCGGCTGCTTACATCCTACAGCACAGCCTGACTCACAGCCACAGTGACACTGCTGAACCTTCCGCCTATATGCCTTTTAAATTGATGTAATTAACACGAAAGCTAATCTGATGTCAGGCTTGTGGTGACAACCTCTAATGAAAGACATTGTGTCTGTTACTTCGTCCTGTTAAAGCTCAAATCTTTGTTCACTTGTAACGTCTCGGATGTATGGCTGTCGGTCCACTTACGGCTTTGAGGCTGCAGTCGGGTTTTCTCTGTTCCTGCCAGCGCTCATTTAAAACCCTTCAGACACATGTAAGCGCTGGCTTCTAAGTGTGAAGAGAACAACTTGTACCAGCGACAGCGCTGGAGGAAAGACAGTGATTAACAATCAGAAATGAGGAAGAAGAGATAGATCAAAAGAGAGGAAACCCCACTGATATTGTACATTAGGGCTGTCCTCTGTGATTACTGCAGCATGTGGCATGAGAGTGGTGTAGCGGCAGACCACCCAGAGACATGGAAGAAGTCAAAGTTACGGGAGGCCGGCACATGGTAGCTAAGTAATAATTCTTATGCCTTCAAAAAAATAAAAAATCAGCTTTTCCCTCTGAGGCAAAGCGCTATAAACAAACTTGAACTGATGCATCTGAAGCCTCTTTGCTGTGGTGTGATGCCAGCCCGCCTCTCTCCCCTCTAATATGGATCCTTCCACTTGACAACAGAAACAAGTTGTCAATTAGCAGCCTGCTTGTACAAACGTTTACGGCGTTTAATTCACTCGGGGTGTGGCTGACTGAGACTGTGCGGCGCGCACACACAGCCAGAAGGGAATAGATGGGGTGATGGATAAAGAGATGTGTTTGTGCTTCTTCGCAGGACTATAATTGAACTATGTGAATGCATTGGTGTGTGTATATGAGTGTGAAAGAGAGCTAAAATGACTTGTAAACTGCTGATCGGTTTTGTGGACTGCAAGTCAATTAACACGTCTGCCGCTTTGATACTCTGATAAAGTCGAGGAAGACAGGACGCTAACTACGCGAGCTGATTAAGACAGCGCTCGTTCGACTTTTGCAGGACAGAGAGGGGGAAAGTTTGAAGAGGAAAGAAAGAAAGATCGAATGAACAACCGACACAGACAGAGAGAGGAAATGGCTTTGGGCGAGTAGGCCAACAACTAGCCTGCAGAGACACAGCAAGCCAGTTGGAGTGAGATGACAGAACCATCCAGAGGCTGAGATCGCTGAGACCATCTGTCTCCTCTACTCTCCTCCTGCACTCACCGTCAGTGGAGCAGCCGGTGGAGCCGTCGCTGGAGCAGTAGCGCATCTCGATCCTCTGCCTGCCCACTTCCAGCAGGCCGGGATCTGGGATGCGAGCTTTGCAAGTGTAGCGGAAACGCTGCTCATAGTGGCCGCCGTTGTCCGAGATGTTGACAGGCGTCCAGGGAGTCCAGGGTGTGGTCTTCTTTAGGTCGGGACATGGCAGGGTGTTGCATGACTGGTACTCCTGCAGACAGAAAACATTAAGCTGCATTTAACGCCGACTTATTTCATGGCAGGCACGTTTACAGGCAGGTGAATATGACACGTTCCGCGCAGGAAGAGATAATCGCAAATCATTAAAGCAATAATTAAACATGACAAGCTCAGACAGAAATATGTGATGTATTACCCAAGCATAATCATGGACAGGACAATGGCTTTTGAAATTCTCAGCAGTGACTAATATGAAATTAAACAGCTTTTTTTTTACGAGGAAATAAACAGCCATTTCAAAGCTTTCATCATCATTCATCCTTAAAAGCCTCTTGATTCCAGTTCTGGCTGGTTTACTGTACTGTATGCTGCCAGATCCAGTACGGCTCATCCCCCAAAATACCCCTCACAAACCAACCGAGCAGTGTTTGCCTGGCTCCAACACACCTGTCATTCTGCCTGCATGGACTTACTAAAGATCCGTTCTCTTTAGGCCACTTGCTGAACATGGCAAGAGGCAAACATGCCAGGCAGGAAAGGTCATTCATCAAGTTAATTCATAACCAACGGGAAAGGACGGAGGAGAGGAGGGGTAAAGAGGAGGAGGGGTGATCGAGAAGTTGATAGAGAAGGAGCAAAATGAAGGCAATAATGGCAACTCTCCCCCCCCCCCCCCCTCTGCATCTGTCTTTAAGAGCCGGGCAATAAAAATGAAAAACGCAACACTGACGCACCAACAGTATGATATGTGAGTCTCATTCAGGAGTGCCATAAGTATATATCTCGCCTCTGCTTCTCTCAACCGAATTTTATTTGGACTAGTGGTTAAAAAAAAAAACTTCTTCTTCTGTGGTGCTATATTTGATGATACGATTCAGGATAATAATAGGTGGGTAATAGGCAGTTCAGACCCCTTTAGTGCCCAACTAAATAAATAAGGGGGGGTGGAGGTAGTGATATGTCTGGAGAGGATGAAAGGACAGAAGAGAAGGTGAGATGGCTGCCATTTTTCCTTTCCTCACTGCTTGTTTATTTATGCTGAATAGGCCTTGACTGACTGCCAGACCGTGACAAAATAAGATAAGAGTTCCTTTCTGCAATCCGTCAGCCTGTCACATAGGATCGGCTGACAGGTCAGCGGAGGAGAGGACCACTATACATTATACAGTATGCAGGTCTATCTTTCACCATCTCACCTCCTCTTTAATGCTCTCTCTTGGTCTCACTTTCCATCCATCTATCTATCTTTATATTTCCTTCACCCTCATCTTCACACACTGTTCATAACCTGCTTTGTGTCAGCTCTCTTTCTCCCTCTCCGTGTTTCTTTTTCCCGCTGTGCCTCTGCTTCATCTCTCCCTGTCTCTCCCTATCCACCCTCGTTTTTCTGTCTCCTCCACCCCCCCCCCCCCGCCCCCCGCCTCTCTTCCCCGGGGTACCAAGGTTAAAAACACAGGAAGGATTTAGATTCTGTTCAGGCCCCGTGATGAATGAGGGTGTCACCTCCACCGCACTTCCTGCCTCTCTCCATCTAGCGCAGTAATCATCTCCAGACATTAATATTTAACATCATCACGCATCACAGACCAGCCCACTGTGATTATCAGCCAATAACAAAAAAAAAAGAGTCGACCTCAGCGTCTCGCCGCTGCCTACGGTGCAAAAAAAAAAATGCAACACGTGGCATGAATGAGGAGAAAAAGGCAAACAATCTGTCGGTGTTTGTTGTGTGAGTATTTGATGGTGGCCAAACACAGTAAATATTTAATGAGGCGTGTCTGGTAAGCGTTTCTTCCTGCACTCTCTGAGGATTAGTGTCGATGCAGAGGGCTAAGGGGATAATTAGTGGGTTTAAAGCTAAACCTCATTCAAGGTCCCAGAAGGTCTCCACATCAAGTACAGCTAAAGTACACACAGTTTACAGCAAGGCGGTCAGTGTTTATGTCACAAAGATAGAGTCGCACTGATTGAACACAAAGCTCTGTGGCTGGTTGAGAGGACAAACAATTCATGTGCTGCAACTTTGAATACATGTATTGCCAAAGTAGACCCTGAGTTTTCAAATGTGGAGTCCCAATTCACAATTTTTTTTATATAAAATATAATATAATAATGTAATATAATACATATATATGTAATAACTTACAACATGTCAGGTATTACACCTTACTTACTTACTTATATGTGGAAGGGAATAGGCATTTGCTTAAGGCTTCGTGTTTGATGAAAGCAGTCGCCCGGTCGCTGAGTTTTATTTAGAAATGTCAATGTAAGTAAGGAGGAGAAGAAGAAGAAGTAGTAGTAGTAATAGTAGTATTAGTAGTAGTGGTGTTGTAGTAGTAGTCGTAGTAGTAGGTTGGTAACAAAGCTAATACACTGGGATGGTGAGACTATGACATGATGCCATGAAGAAGATGGCGGTCCCCAATGTCGCAGCGGTACAATCTGAGCGTCCATGATATGAAAAAAACATTGAAGATCCCTGCTGTGGACTATTTCATCCAATAACAGATGCTGAAGGACAGCGGACAGCTTATTGTCTTTTCCTGCAATAAAAGAGCTTTGTGGATGTGCACGTGAATACAAAATCTGGAATAATAACAACAACAAAAACAGTCCCTTTGGTTTTTTAGTGGCAATTTTTATAACGCGTTTTGAATAATGCATTAAAAATGGACCCGAGGATGTGAAATAAACATCAGTATAGCCCTGCCCATGAAAACCCATAAACCCAACACACACACACACACACACACCTACAAGCAAATAAAATAACTCCATTAAAATGACATTTACTGAGCCGGAGCAGTGAATAGGTCATCTTAGGCATATATTACGTGTTGGCTAGGGAAATGCGCCTCTGAACAAAACAAAGGCGCTGCACTGTAAATCAACTTTGATTCACTGTTAGGGGGAAACAAAAAGCTGATCAAAATGAGCTATTTAAACGTTTCATCGCAGCCTTTCCATTTGGTATTGTGAGTTCATAAAACAAAGGAATAAAACGACAAGAAAACAACAAAAAACAGGAAAGATTTCCTGTACTCTTCAGCCACAGTCCAATTTTTAGGGAAATGAACCGAAAGTGAAAACATGGCGGAAAGCAGTCGAATGTGACAAGTGGCATGTGGAACACAAAATTGGATTAAATTAGTCCGCTGATTTCTACTCATATCTGTGCCCCCCCCCCCCTCCCTCCCTCCCCTCCCACCTGGCAAAAGCAGTGATATGCATTGTGGGCAAATGGAGAGCAGCGATTTTATGCTGTGCAACACCTTTAGCAGGCAGCTGCTCACAGACGGGCAGCACTGTAATGTGTTTGTGGCTGGAGCCCAGGAGAGCTGGGTAGGAGGACGCCTGATAGCATTTTACTGCCTCACACAAACAAGCTGCCTGGTCGGTCAGTACGGAAGTGTTGGTTGGGCTGTGTGTGTGTGTGTGTGTGTGTGTGTGTGTGTATATCTGCAGGACTGTGTATGAATGTGTCAAGTCGACTATAGAATGAAAGTTTGACTTTACTTGCACTTTGACACTGATTTGCATGTGTGTGTGTGTGATACGCGTGCATGTTTAGAACTTCATGCACGGCTGAGTTATGGATTCAGGCAGCTCCTATCTCATTCTGTCTCCATCCGCAGACCTTTCTGCTTGTTTTTGTTCGGTGTTATAGGCTAGGGGGATACAAATTGAGGAAGAAGAAGGGCAAAAAAGAAATGGAGGGAGATGGAGTGTGTGTGTCATAATAGTGTCTGAGTGCTGTGGAAGTATAAGCCCTCAGCCTCTCCTTATTTTTATTGGAAAATGTATGGATGTGGAGTGGAGGGTGAAATACATTGTATATATTTACTTCTGCATGTGTATGTGTGGACAGAATAGAGTGTGTGTAGGTGTGTATCGGTAGAAAAGGCTCTCTGTCTGTGTCTGACCAGCGGTAGGAGGTGAATAATACGGAATTGTGCCTCTCCAGCCTCCGACCAGCATTATGCTCATTATACATCTTATTGGACTGGGAGAGATGAGCGTGTGTGTGAGAGAGAAAGTGAGAGTATGTGTGTTGGCATATGCCTACATATACACATTTGTACCCTAACATTTAAGTGAATGGTCCAGATGTGAGATTTGAAAGCGACTAATCCTCTCAAGTGCCTCCGTCTTTATCTAGTGCGGTCGAGTCCACACAAATGGAGGCCAAATGTTCCTCGAGTCTCCATGAGACATCGCTTCAATTAGCAGCGCCGACCAAAGCACACTTTGTCAAACTCCGACTTCTCTCTCGCTCTCCGTCTCCCCACCAGTCTGACTCCATAATGAAGCTTGCTGTCGGCCAGGAGCAGGTCTCCTGCTACACACCAGTGCACACACACGCGCACGCACACACACACACACACACACACACACACACACACACACACACACACACACAATGACAGAAACGGAACAATACAAAAACACACGAGTGTGTTCACACGTCATTCTGCCAGTGCCTACACAAACACTGGGTACTTAACTTTCGTTTTGCAGTCTGGCTGCACGACTGGCAGGTAAATAGAACAGCTCTTGGTGTCATTAAGCAGCTCTGTGCATCGCCAGTTCTGCATGGCCCACATTTGATTGATATAACTCTGAGAGGCACAGTCAAAATGTGCTGTTCGGCTGAGAATAATGGTCCTTTTTCATCCTTGGCTGTGAGATATGTGATGTACTTTACTGTATAAAGTAGGAAATACCACGGTGAATACCCCTGAAGCAGCTCTTCTTTCCTCTAATACTATTACATTTAGTGTGTGAGCGATGTGTATGTCACATCACTATATCGATGAATCAGCAACTGATTTATGTGTTGCACTTTCAAGTGCTCGCGCCAATACTGTGCTGACAGAGTTCAACTTAATACTACATAAACAGATTTTGCATTTGAATCTGCAGGGAAAGGGACAATATTTTGGTGTCGGAAATGTTCTGGTGTCCGTTTGTAGTCTGAGATCTATTGACCGATCATGTTCAAACAGGCTTTGGTGGTTAACAGTCCTCATGGAGAGCAAATGCATTTCAGCTTTTAAAAAATGTGACTTAAGATAAATGACTTTTAACTGAATTGCCTTTGCCCTGCAGCTTTAAATTCAGTTCATTCAGGGTGAAGTGATGTCAACCAAAGAAGTTAAGATATTATCTTCTCATCTTCTAATAGGAGACATTTGTGTGCAGGGACTTTATCTGTGGTTATTGAAACCTCTTGTTTCAGCTCTATTCCCTCTCTGTTAACATCATTGTTGGGCAGTGAAATAAATTAGGATTCTGATGATATTGGGCTCTTAGATTGTTTATTTTTTATTTTATTTTCATTTCGGATGTTAGTGGGTACGTTTGCTCAAATTGGTTTTGCTTTGTCTCGTAGTGGCGCTTCACATTGCTGCTTTTAATAATCGTTTAAGAGTCTTGTCTATTCTTGGTTAAATGCTCCGATCTCTCCGTTCACTTGTCTCTTTTTGGAGAACGCCATGTGAAATAACTGCCGACTCACTTATTATTCTCCCACTACTCGGTCTCTCTCCCCGTCTCCCCCGTGTGTGTAAATCTCACTTGAGTCAGGAAGTTTATCAGAATACGCATATTTGATTGGCTGAGCAGCATCACGTGATGTGATTTACAGCTCATGTAATCGGTTGTTGTGTTTCCTGGACCGCTGAACGAGTGCCGTAAAGGCTGGAAAAGCTGCGCTGGTTAAAATAGAAGCTATCCGTCAAAATTGAATAATTCTCAATTATCTATCGGTTTTAGGTCTAGGGTCCAGATACAACAGCGTCTGGGTCCGGACCGCAGTCCGCTTATTAGTGACCCCTGCAATACAGTTCATCAGCTAAAATGTTGTTTTGTATTTTGTTTAGCAGAGTTGTCAGGAGAAGATGGGGCACAGCACTCGTGGTACAGTACTTCGCTGCTGAGCCACCAGAGCCTTGCTTGTTTATTTCCAGCCCAGATTTAGCTTGCTCCTATGGGGATACAAACCTGTAATGCAGATACAGTGAAACGAGAGAGAGACGGAGCAGCGCTGCATGGAGGAGGGCTCAGACTGATGAAGTTGCAGTCAGGTGGCCTTTTGCATCATTTTGTTTTTAGGGTTTCAGCGTTGCATAGTGAGTATAAACACTTTTGTTTCAAGGAAAGTGTCCTTGACCTGAATCCCTACTTGCTTCACTTGAGCTACTCTGTGTGACTGTGCACTGAGAGCTCCCTTCAGGGATCAATAGAGAAACAAAAAAAGTAAAAGTGAATATATATTCATTTTTTCTCAGCAACTCACTTACAACATGTTGGGAGTGTTGACCAGATTGTTATCACCAACTTCAGTCCACCTTTGAAGCTTTTCAGAAATAAGTTGCAACAGTTTGTGTTTCTTACAAAGTCTCTGCGTGACATCCTTGTAAAACACCAAGCAGATGTTAGCTCATCGCTGTCGATTAATGTCTGGCAAACGCCAGGAGCTGATCACAGGTGGCTGCTGCGGCGATATCAATCCTGACAGCTAAACATTAACGCACACACGTACCTTTGCGCTACGACGTCCACCAAAAACACAGTGTTCATCTTTTCAGGTCTCAGTTGGGGGTCGGTCTAAGAAAAAGTAGCTGTGATGACAGAAGCTGCAACCTGTGTGTATGTGTGTGTGTGTGTGAGTGATTATGTGTGCGTTGTCTCCTTCTGTTTAATTAAACATGGATCTGTCCGGGGGAAGATAACACAGACAGATGGTGCATAAAAAAGAAATCTCCATCACACTTTTCACTTCTTTTGGGGGGCGGTCCTTGAAGAAATCAAAAGAATGTATTCCCTCCTACTTGAGCTTCAAGTGCTAAATGCAAATAAAAAAATCCAACTTTGTTGGAAAGGTGCGTGCCACTTCAAAAACTGTTTCCTGTCTTGAACACTTGAGCTTTTACTTCTTATGGGTTTAAAGTGCATTGAAGCGATTGTTAAACATCGACAGCTGTGCCATTTAAGACCCTTATCAGAGTTGTAAATGAAAGGTAGCAAGTGTTTATTTGATCTGAGTAAATATGCAGCGATAATACAAGTTAGCCAAGCTGTCCAAATGAAGTTCTCCTCGAAAAAGAGAAAGTGTCTCTGAAATCTGCATAATTACAACTCCGGTGGTGAGGCGGCCCCAATTAAGTCTATTTTGCAATGCCTGAAGACAGGGAGTCGATGAGGTAACAAAACAAAACAAAAAGGTGAAAGTAAGTGAATGCAACTTGTCTGTAATCAGTATGAAACTCTCCTCTCCCCTCGGCACCACTCAAAACTACTTCAAATATCTCCTGCTGAGTGAGCCTGAGCTCATCTTCACACATCAGAAATACTCACAAATACAGACAGACAAAGACAGGCTTTCCCTTTTGGTGACAGCAGCGACGAGGCACAGAGATTTCCTCGTGCTCGTCATCAGTTTCCTTTTCTGGACTGAGTTACTCTGGGATCGCTACTGCATTCCCAGGATGCCACCGTGGAGATAATGGGTCAATCTGCAACGACAGTCAGTCTTTTCATTTGGGTTTTTCTACAGCTACTAATGTGTCAAATACTACGTATATGCTCTTCAGGGTGCGATCGCTGGATGTCCTTTTTTTGTCTGAATGTGATGTGGTTGTTGAATGCTTTTATAGCATTTTGCAGATAAAAAAAAAAATCATCTTTCATCCTTTTAATTTCACAGAGTGAATGAGCGCAATCCAGTTTTGAATCTTAATTCTAAACCAGGATCAGACATTTTCCTTTAACCATCCAAAACTCTTTTTTTTTTACACCAAAACGGTAAATAAAGCCCACAAACAAACAAGCCATTTGCAAGAGGGACAGGAGGAGCTACAGCTATCATGGCCATTACCGCGTGTTTCCACCAGGACTGTGGATGAGGGAATGCGTTTATGTGTGTGTGTGTGTGTGTGTGTGTGTGTGTGTGTGTGTGAAAATAGCACCAGAAATAACACAAGCACAATTCACATAATTCTGTCAACAAGGGGGAACACTCATATTTCACCACTTCCTTGCATCATCCGTGCTTTGGAGAAAGCTTTGTGGCAGAAAATAAGCCTAATCATATGCGGAGTGATTACTGACTGTGTGGTATTAAATATGCCTTGGTAATAAATCTGATGGCTGCTGCCACTGTATAAATATAGCCGGGGGATTTGGTCGTGTACGATGTTCCAATTTCATCACCACTGACAAATGGTTTCGTCTTGAGTTCCTAAACAATGACTAGACAAGAGACAAAGACGGATTTAAAGATGGTTGCATGTGAGAGCTTATTGTTTTGTGTGACGTACCTGGCCACACCCGGGACAGTCGTTGCCGTTCTCACAGGTTCTGCGTCGTGACTGCACGCCTCCGCCACAGGGCACGGTGCAGCGCTCCCATGCCGTCCAGGCCGACCAGTAGACGTGCGGTGGGCAGGGCAGGTGTTCATTACAGTACCTGGGAGGCGAGAGGAAACGACCACGTGGGATCAGCACATAACTTCGTTCGATGAGCTGAATCTGGAACTCTTTTTGATACATTGGAAAGTTCAAATAATGATTCGTGCATCTTTAATTCAGTTACTGGATTGTGTGTTGTAGTTACCTGATTTACCTGAGGATATATGAGGTAGTGAGCAAACTTTTACCGGGCACATAAAACTGGCTTGTGCACCGTATGACTGTGTCATTTGAGTCTGTGGAAAATGGAAAAGCAACTTTATCCGACAGGGCACTGAAATTATAAGTGAAGGGCGCTGGAGACGTCACCACACTTTTGAAACCTTGCCCCTGAATTGAATCAAAATAGCTACAAAGAGTTCATTGCACAGGCAGGGATGTTTGAAAAGGCATGTCAACTTCACTGAAAAGAAGAAGAAAAAAAAGACTCAAACCAACCCAATATATAAGCTTTGATGTGGCCATGGAGCAGAGGGAACACGGTGCACTGAGAACTAGAACATCTGATTGAATCATGCCACCAGAGACGGGTCTGCGGTAGATTTCTGTGCGTGGTGTAATGGCCAGTGTTGCATAAAAGTACATATAAAATTCCATCTCAGATCTCAATGAACATGCATTTACATTCTGCATAATTCATGATACAGACAGGATTACAGCAAAAGCTAAAATACGTAATTACGCAGTCCTCATTATACAATAACGACAGACAATTGCCAGCCTTATTAGAGCCATATAATTTATTTCATAACTTTAACACATACTATAAAATTGCTTTTATTGCTATTTTGCTGTGTTTTGGCACACGGGTGCCTTTTGAGGGAAACCAAGTCTTCTTGTGCTAGCTTTAACTTTACATCCTTCCTCCAGAGGCTCAGGCTGGGTAGTTCTATTGTACTATTCCCAAATGCTCTGCTTTTGTTCATGGTAAATCAAAAGCTACATTCTGTATACTTCTGGTTGTAAAGATCCTCAGAGCAGTGTGTTCTTTCTCCACTTTGCTAATCTGCACGCTTGTAGTGGGATGATACAGTGGGGAAAGAGGAGTGTGGAGAAGTCAGGAAGAGTGGGGATTACAATCTTGCAAAAGCCTGGGAGAAGGAGAAAGACACACACACACACACACACACACACACACACACACACACACACACACACACTAGGCATTCATGCACACAGGCTTGTATGCAGACCTGAAATACTTCTACTGCACCATAGAACAATGAAAAACTGCTGTGATCAAGCAGTTTTACAGCTTCAAAATCATCTTCATCAGCATCATCATCATAGACACTTCAATCATTTCAGACAAGTCATAGCTTTGGTCCATCTCCCCCTTTTCCCTTAACTCTAAAACACACAGCTGATCGGACTAAAACGCTTCTAATTGCTCGCTGTAGGCTGAGTAAGCAGCGTGGACGATGTCCGTGTGCGCTGAGGGAAATACCAACAGACGGTTCATAAATGCAGGCATTAACCAGCCAGATTTAAGCCCACAGCGCTGCCGTGCATGGCCGGTTTCAGAACATTTGCCTTATTTTTAAAGACTCTGCCTGCTGCAAACAATCAGGGCCAAACTTATTGGAAGCCTGTTGGCAAAGAAAAGAAAGAAAAAAAAAGAAGAGGTGAGAGAAGAGGTTTAGTTTTTTGTCAACATGTGTACTTATGAGCTCACACCATATGAATGCATGTTTGAACATGAGTCTTGTGCAATAATCCAGACAGGGTACTCGAGGCAACATGGGAAGAACAAAGTGAGTAGTGAGGCTTAATGGAGATGCCGAACACCTCTGAAAGGGGGGCCCGTGCCCCATCAAATAAAAGTCTTTCACAGCATTAAAAGAATCGTTCAGTACGCAAAAGCTGAAAAAGTGCCAGTCCTTTTTCACACCATGCGGATTAAAGCTTGTACAGAAGAGCTATTTCACACATGGGCAACGATAAACAACAGATGTGGTGGAAGGTTTTTGGACACCATTACACGGGTTGAACGTTTAATGAGAAGATGTCCTCGTTTTCTGAAAGCACTGTTGATATACATGCCTGGTACACCGGTGTATGCTCATATTGAACACACACAAACCATGTCTAGCACCTCTATCTATTCCTCAGGCAGACTTAAACTGACACAGCATAATTCATCTGTTAACACATTTTCTTGATCCCTCTGTCGCTCACTGACACACACACACACACACACACACTAAAACACACAAAGCCTCCTCTCCTCTCACTCCTCCCTCACAGGGATCCCTGTCCAGCCCTCACAGCTGGCCCCTAACTGGCCTACGGTGTGTTAAAGAGCTGAACAGAGCAAGTACTGAGAGCAGGAAGGGGAGACGAAACAAAGGAGATTAAAGCTCGGAGAATGAAAGGGAGGGGGTGGCAAAACCTGCTTCTGGCTTCCCGTGGTCTTTAGTGCCAGCCAGCGTTTTTCTGGTGTGGTTTGTGAGTAACAGGGATGTGCCGGTTACTCCATTTATTTCCCTCAGAGCCTCTGGCGGAGCAGTCCTTGAGAAAAAGGACTGCTCCGCAAGGAGCATCAGTGAGATAGAAGAAGAAAAGTGGGAGTTCAGAAATGAAAAAGTGCAAAGAAAGGAGCAAAAAAAAAGGATGTAATATAAGGTTCATCCTCTTAAGGCCATATCCAATTACACATCCATCACAATACTTTTTCTGTTGCCGTGGCAACACTCGGGAACAATCCATTTCTACTTTCTGCTTTCCTGTCCTCTCTGAACTGTATTTATTTGCAGCGCTGGTTAACTGCAGGAGTTGGATGAAAAACATCAGCAGGATGTCTTGCTTGCTGACGCAGAGGCATCATATATATATATATATATATATTTGTGCTTCTTCACATTCTTTCTCCCTGAAAAAGAGATTTTTTTCTCAGGCCAAGAAGGTTGCTTAGAAACCACACTAACACATCTATAAAAAGGCGATTATTTCTACTGCAAAGCCTCCAAAGCTTCAAAAACGTAGACTCGACCTGTGTGTGAAAGCCAGATAATTACCCAAGCCTAAGCCCATCCCACTCATTCCTTAATTGGCTGTGTCAAAGTTGGACAGAATTGAGAAAGAAAAGTCACAGTGGAAGGCATGGCTTCCTAACTGATGGCTAATAGCACAGAAATACAAACACGCATGGACAGCATTTATTTGCTTTAATTAGTACGTGTGAATGAATGTGTAGACCTGTGTGTGCATGTGTGTGGTATACCTCTCCTCGCGGTTCTGGCCCACACATACTCGTCCGCCGTGGCGAGGGGTCGGGTTACTGCAGGAGCGTTGACGGACCTGGAAGCCGATGCCGCAGCTCGTGCTGCAGGGAGACCAGGAGGTCCAGGGAGTCCACGCTCCGTTTCTATAGAGACACAGAGCAACATCAGATACTGATGGAGCGGTGATGGTAGCAGGAAGAGCACAATCAGCACGATACAGCAAGAAGATATCAACTGTTAAGTTCCATGAATCTCAGGGATTGATCACACCATGAGTCTTTGTTACCTCATAGAAAACAACAAACAGTTCAACGGATGAATAAAGAAAACGGCTTTCATATCGCTGTATTTTTCTGTTTCTGTAACACTGTACATTTAGTCAGATAAAGACAGTCCTGTCCATCCTTTACCTTTATTTGTCAAGCTTTGTTGTCTTGTCAAACTTATTGTATTCGCTCAGATGGAGTGGGTGTGTGGATGCAGCTGATGAATTAACATTTTTTACACCTATCCCCTGAGCTCGCAATCATCCTCTGTATTACATAAATAGGTGCATTGATATTCATAGAGTGTGTTGAAAGAAAAGAAGGAGGATTCATGTGTATCAACGAAGAACGTACCTGGAGCAGTTTGCGACCTCTACACTGATGCCATAGCAATGCTGGCCTCCACACTGAGGGGCGGGGTTATCGCAGGCTCGTGTCCGACACAGGCAGGACCCCGCGCTGCCTCCATCGTTATGACTACACGTGGACCAGCCTGACCAGGCGCCAAAGCCTCCATCAACCGTCACATTACGGATCTGTGATGAAAAGGGGACACAAATAAAACAGTTGATAGTAATGGCTTTTCTCAGAAACTGGTCATTGCATTAGACTGCAACTCTCAGGAATGTATTGCTCTGGGAGACGCAGCAGCCCACGGCTAGTGTGGATGGGAAACAGAAATCCATTTGCCTCAAATAGATGCAAAAATAACTGCATGACATCAACTACAGCACATCTAAAATGGTGCGGTCATCTGGACAAAATGTGCTGAAAACACAGGAAGCTCCATGAAAATTATCTCAGGATACGATGATTTTCCAAAGAGGGATTCAGAAAGGCAAATGAAAGCTGCGAATGGCCAGATTCAAAGGAAAGAAATATGGGGAAATAAAAGTGGCAGCATAAATAGATACCTGAAGCAAAACAGAATGAAACAGGAAGGCTCAGATATTACAGGAGCTATGAATTACGAGTGACGTCCAGGGCACACGAGCTAAATACAA
The DNA here is from genome assembly GCF_949748355.1 of Melanostigma gelatinosum. Classification (NCBI taxonomy): domain Eukaryota; kingdom Metazoa; phylum Chordata; class Actinopteri; order Perciformes; family Zoarcidae; genus Melanostigma; species Melanostigma gelatinosum. The sequence continues at coordinate 12,184,222 of NC_136653.1, forward strand.
AAAACGCACCGGTGAGAGATCCAGAGCTGCAGATGATATGAGCCATGTCGCCGCTACATTTCAGGGTGATTTACAAATGCAAAGAACAATTTCATACGGGGAGAAAAGAGAGCGTGATCATCAGCTGCTTTGGCAGAAGCAGAAATAACGTCTGCCCTGCGCTCTTCTTTGGTAATTGCACTCTGCCGTGTGCCTAAATGGGGGATGCTTGGCGAAGACAGACACCATTTGCATCAATGGGCTGCCTAGAAAAAGACATCCAACATCTTTTACTCATAATTTACAGCCGGGTTTATGATACGTGTGTCTGTATCTATGTCCGATTTGCCTCTAAAAATGATTGAACATATAGATAAGTATTTCTACTGGTGTGAAAAGAACGTTTCATCAAAATGGGAAAACAGAAATTAAAGGCTGCCCGAAACAGGACGACAGATCAATTCTGAAGGATGACGAAAAAGCACCCATGTTTTATGCATCTTAGAAGAGTAAAAGTAATTAATTTTTCTAAATAATACTGTCACATAATGTTTATTTAGAGTGGGACTTGGTTAAAATTACTTTTCGTGGGTTCCTTGAACAAAACATTTCCATTTTACTTGAGTGGAAACATACAGAAAAGGGAGTAAGACGTGTACCTTCCCGAAAACTACAGAGAGATAAATTCCCGCTTGTTTCCATATAGACGTGAATCTGTGATGGCAGATGGCGTTTGTGAATAAGTTGGTAAAGAATATCTCCTGTCTCTGCCTACACAACATGTGTGTGTGTGTGTGTGTGTGTGTGAAAAACCTCCAGCTCAACACTTCCACTTTGCAGGAGAAAGTAACAGAGCAGACGTTTAGCTGTTTTAAAAACTGTTAATGGACTCATAGGGAGTGAAACACCAACTGTGATGAAAGAAGACTTCTTGTTTTTCAGTTTTCACGCCTTGGCATCGAAATGATGCAAGCAGACAATTTTCCCATTCTGGTCCGGCTTCACGAGCCCTATTGTAAAAGCCATTTATCTCTGTCAGAATACAAAGTGATTACTGCCAAAGTTAATTCATGTTCACTCTAAATGGATTGGATCTGCTTCGACCAAGGTTTAAGTGGGTAAATACATATCCCATTACTCGTGTGGGTAGTGGTATGTGGCCACATGAAAATACATCAGAACTAAAGGATTGGTGGCTACACTGCTGCTGGAAACATTGACATTATCTTTAATCAAAGCCTGCATTTAAAGTAATAGTTTAGAGACAAGTTAGCTTAGCATGAAGACACATCTACCAGCACCTCCGGAGCTCAGTTAACGCATTGCTTAATATATGGTCTATTTACTCCGTACATAAACTGTGGTCGTAAGAATGATGTTTTATGGGAAGAGCATTTGCCAGGAAGCTGCTGTTAAGTGAGCTTCATAAGTGCTGGTAGACAGATTTCTTAATCTTTGGATAGAGGTGTTTCCCCCCCTGTTTCCACTCTTTATGCTAAGCTAAGCTATACTGTCTCCTTGCTCCAGCTTCGTAAGTCATCATACAGACATGCGAGTGGTATCTGCCTCATCTAACTTTAGGCAAGAGAGCGAATAAGCATATAAGCTGACTAGTTTCAAATTGAAATTGCTTACATGACTGTTACGACATGTTTGATGTAGTAATGACTACAGAAATACTCTGGCTGAGGGAGCCTCTGACATCAGGATTTTTCTTTGAGCTGCAACCAGTTGTGACTTTGCAAAATTACAATATGTGTGTCTGTATGCATATGAGAATGCAGTGTTTCTGCCGGAGCGCTGCTGACAGATGCCACTGGGTGCTGCTCAGTGGCTTGACTGCCAAAATATTCTTCTGAACATGAAGCCACATAAAAGGGCATGAAGGCACACAGCCCTCTCCGCTGTGACTGGCTTGAACATGTCGGAAAAGGAGCAGAGCTGCCGGCCCCCCTCATACCGCTCCAAGATTTGGTGCGTGTTAATATAAAAGGAAGAGCTGTTTTGCTAATGAACAGGCAGTCAGAGGTGAATGATTGAGGCAGCGCTCTGGATCACTCCCGGGGTACACGTCGCTCCCCTAATGTCAAGTTGTTCAGTCCCAAGATGCCTTTCTTTAGCGGAGATATGTTTCTCAGGCTGGTTTTAGGGGATGTTGCTTCTAAGTGAGCGCATGGAAAGAATACAGAGCAGGCTGCAGCTTTCAAAGTAGAGGAACGACGATGAATGCGAGTGTTAAATTCATGTGGAGGAGAGAGCGACCATGAAGGCAGAGTCAGGATAATTGAGCATTCTACCAACTTTAAAGTTTCAAAGTAGAGACAGCAAAGTCAACTACAATGAGTACAGGTCAGGCAGCAAGCTCAGGGACACTCACAGGGCATTTCGTGATGCTCTGCTCCCATTGGCTCATCCTGACACTTTCCTCCAGCGTGGTGCATTTCTTCAACAACAGGTCCCAACCACAGTATGGGTCCCTGGCTCCGACGCAGGCTCTGGAAGGACAATAAAGTTCACTGTTAGTGGGCTTTTATTAACCAGTCGTGTGACAACAGATAGCTCTGTATTGTGACAGGACGCCAAGAAGAGAGTGGCAAAAGAGAGAACGAGAAGAGGTGTAGAAAAAGAGGTGAGCACAAAGCAAATTAACACGAAAGAGAGGGAGGAGAGAAGCTCCTCAAGTGACAGAGAAGAGGAGAGAGATAAGCAAGGCAGGAGAAAAATTGTAATAAGCGTCTTGCAATTCTCTACAGTGCTTACATTGTATCAGCGTCCTAAAATCATGTCTGACTCGAATGGCTTATCAGCTCAACAAAGATTCACTGAGAGGATACCGTAGCAAAGATAGTGGGCTCTGTCTTTGCCGCATCTGCTTCAGGTGGTTTACGGAGTGCAATAAAAAGCCTGATGCTACTCTCTTCATGCAAATGCGAGTCTGCGGCGACGGCACAATGACGTACCTCTGAGCCACAAGCGTCGACGGAGCCCGAAATGCCCCGAGTGATATGTAACTAAAGTTGTCTGTGGGTTTCATAACAATGAGCTGTGCGCAGACACAAACGCGAGGCACAAGATCATAATGCATCCATCCTTGTGAAAATGCAGAAAGGCAAACAGCTTGCCGGCACACACTCTAGCGAACACACAAGGTGGCTGACATAGCGTCTGGGTGACGAACGAAAAGCAGAACATTATATATCTTCACCGACAAGGATATCAGGGGTGACGACAGCAGCAAAAAAATGAAAGGGAGAAAGAACAAGATAACACTTGTCTTTCAGCGGGGGCCTTACGGGCCTTGCAGATTGTACACCACCCTTCAGTGAGCCACACAGCACACAGGCAGGTAAACCTCAAAGACCTATCAGTGATGAAGCGAGTAACTCCCGCAGTGTTGTAGCTGCCAGTCTGCGTGCGTGGTTTCATTTATTTTGTCGGCTTTGTTTGTTTTCGGACTCTCTTTAACTCTCTCCCACTTTCTTAAAAAGGACAAAAAGGAAAAAGATAATGAAGTGCCAGAGCTGTAATATGAAGCATAACCCTTCTGTGCGTTCCAATAACAGCTCATAGTGCGAGAGAGAAGGAATGCAGGTGTGATTCCTTTACTGCGCGCGATGATGGATGGGATCACAATCTTGTGGTGAGTCTCGACACCCCAGCCCCTGTCTCGGGTTTTTGTTCGCTGATATTTATGCCTTGGCAGAGCGTCTGTCAAGACAGACAGAAAGTCAATATATCTGCTAAACACACACACACACACACACAGCGGCAAGAGAACTGTGTACGCGAGGCAGAAAACGCACGGTTGGATGACGACGAGGGAAAGCCAGTGAGACAGACGGATGGATGGAGGGCAGCCGTGGGCCACCTCCAGTGGCTCAGACAAAAGCTGATTTACAGGGTTTTAAATATCAGCAAAGGCCCCCGACCAACACACAGGCCTGGCCCTCTAAGATAACGAGCCTCTTATGGAAAAAGGGGAGCTTTAAAACTTTGTTGTGTACACATTTGCACATTTTTGACAGTTTCCATTGAGATTAACGGTGGTGGTCTGTGCATGTACTCACTCTCTGCTCTTGTGGTAGCTGCATCTCTTCAGTGGGATCTTGATGACCTGGTCTCTTACACCCACATAAAGCTCACTGCGGCTGTGCAGGATCAGCAGGCTTCGGATCGGCTGTCTCTTCCTGGGCGGGAACAACTCGATCTCTTCCAACAGGCAGCTCCCCGTGGACTGATTAAGAGGGGAAAGAACTTTCCTGATAGTACCGTAATCTGGAAGAGAAAGAGGAGGGGGGGGGGAGAATTTGGTCACAAAGAGGAAGGTGGTTGTTGATCTACTCGAGAGTAGTAGAGAGAAAAGGAGCGAAGAATAGAGTAGAATAGAAATGTACTTTATTCATCCCCAAGGGGAAATTTGTCTGTGGCAGCAGCAAACAGGGTTACACAATAAAATAAAATAAAATAAAATAAAATAAAATAAAAGGCAGGGTAACAACAGAGTTTGATATGAGAAAAACAACAACAAATATATCTCGGATGAGCAAAACTGCACACAAGCCAATGTGAACTCAGTGTGAACCACGCAACAATCATCCTAACAGAGAAGTTCTGAAATAAGACTGTCAAAAAGACTGGTGGTGGCTGGCTTGTCAAGCTCGATTCTGCCGTCAAAATGCAGTGCTGTATGTGCAACCAGGGAACTGGTGATGTATGGCACATGAATATATGATCTCTGGCTTTTCTTTGAAGGGATATTCCAGGGGAAGAAACCACCTTGTAGTTCTGAGAGAGAACTGTGTGGAAACCCATTCCATTGCGAATGCATCCTGACCCTTATGTTATGTAAGGTAGCCCCTGTGAGACGAAGTTGGGGACAATTTCTTTTGGGAGAGCAAAAACCAAACATGATCTCTTATACATGCAATTCGCTGGGTGAAGAAAAAGTAATTAGGTGCACAGTAATGCCAAGGAAATAAGGGTGAATTGCTAACACATCGTTTCAAAGTCAGGAATGTGAAAGTTAAGTATTGCCCTAAGCAGCGTAGGGCGGGAACACATTACTTACCATTTCAAGTATTGCTATTTTGACAATTGGAGATTTGACCTGTTTGTTAATTTAATTAATGGAGGGTGGATATCAGTTTGGTCTCCGGTCCGGGAGTGCGAGCTTCCACACTAGCCTGATAATGTTAGCTGCTGGTAAGCCACATTCAGGAAATCACCTGGTTTTGTTCACAGTTGGACAGTGTGAGAGCCCTGAAGCTTCACTGTGAGCTGTGTGCCAATGGTGGCTAAGGATAAGCTATGTGGATGCTCACTAAATACTTACATACAATTATACTGTACATACAACATTTATTCGATACGTTTTTCTCAATTCATTTGTAACTTTCTGTCTTTGTGCTTCTGGAACAAAAATACGCCTCTTCTTATCTTATAATGTCTCCCTTTCGAATCCTTCACGTGTTGATGTCATTACTTTTTTTTAATGAGTGATACCTAATGAGTAAGTAATATATTTTTTTTTTTCTCCCAAGGCAGGTACCTTCACCAACGTAGAGTTTCACAAAATTGGTTAGAAACCAGGAACTTCAAGGAAATCTTTTGGATATATTTGAAATCTGTTCATGTTAACTGCAAGAGAAAATGTTGCCGCAGGGCTGAAATTACTAATGAGGGTTGAATAACGAGGAATTTGCTGCAAGCCACATGTTTGAATAAAATAACCCGACACCTTGACATCTTTGGACCCACAGTTGGAGCTGTTAGGTGTTCCACAATGGGCCCCAATGAGCAGGGTGCTTTTAAGCGTCAATAATAGCATGTGATTAGGTCGACTGTGTGCGCTACCCAATGGCCTTGGCAGGGTTCCAGATGTTTTCATTAGCGTCTGGTTAGTGTCTGGAGAACTTGCAGTGTGGGCAGCTCTGGTCCGACGCTACATTGATCACAGCACCAGGCAAACAATGAGAGGGGAGTTTTTGCGGGAGATGCCAAGCATAGAGCCAGTGATCTGGAACCAGTTGTGTGCATGTGTGTGTGTGTGTGTGTGTGTGTGAGAGACTGTGTGCTTGCATGTGTGATATCCTAAAATAACACTGACTAACAGGAAGATCATGTTGACATTTCCCAGGGGAGCTATGGTATATTAGCACAGTGAAGTGGGTCGCTACGTTCATATTCTGTTCAGTGCACCAGAATATAATCCATATTGTGTGTCATATCATAATACAGACACTCAACGCAGGTGTGTATCTGGCGTCTAGCTGATACTGTTTTTAGCACTTTGCCAAGTCCAACATCACATTTTGTCACACCGGCGCGATCAAACAGTCTACTGATAAGCAGGCGGTGCCATGCAGTGCAGACAGGGAACAGGAGTCAGGGTGAAGTGAGAGCTGTACGTGTGTGTTATTCATTAACCGTCTGTTTTCTTTTGTCACATGGCTGTTGGCTGTTTCGATATCTTACTCAGGGATTGCATGGGAGTGATGTGCGATGTGACGTGCACGTGTTCTGTCAGTGCATATGAAGGATATAAGTGATCAAACTTGGGTCAGAAGACAAAGCTTTGAAGCCTCCTCAGAAGAACAGATCTATTGGTTTCATTAGTCTTACAGGTTTTTCTTATTTCCAATGTCTGAACTTCAAATGGCTTAAAGCCCCAGAAAACGTATTTTAGATTTAAAAAAAAAAGTATCCTATAAAAAACAATAAATATTCATGACAATATAAGTAAGAATTCAGGCTTCAATTTAAAAAGCTGTGTTAGATATTACTTATTCAGAGTTTAACTCTCCTGAAATGCTAATTTATGCTAATGTGCTGCTTCAAGATTGTGTAGGTTTAAATCCTGATCAGAGCATGAGAGTGGAGCACGAACAAGCGGGGAGCACAACCGTTAGGAGCACAAAGCAGATTTTCTTAGAAGTTGGAGCTTCACATTTTGTCTCTGTCCTGCTCCGGCACCTACCACTCACACCATGAGCCCGAAGCATGGCCGTGCCTGACCCAGAATGCATCTGTGTACGCCGCACCCACACTATTCTCTCTGACAGAAATCGGCTGTTGCAACCTCGACAATGGAGTTCACGAAGTCATTTCAAAAGGAAGCTGAGAAGCGAGCGGTGAGCAATTTGAGTGGAGCGGGGTGAAATCGGAGTTGAGAGCGGAGCGTTATCGAGCGGAGCGGCCTGGAGCGGCTTTCGACGGGGGGATAGGTGGGTATCAACAGCTCCGCGAGCCAGGAGCAGAAACTCTCACTGCTCCGCTCACATCCACCGATCTTGATCGGTGCCCTGAAGTATATGACATCAGCCCCCCAACCCCCCCCCCCCCCCATATCAAACCTTTGAAATAAATACAGAAACCAAATAAAGAAATGATGTGGTTATGTCGGACCCCATCGTGATCATTAAGGAGGGGATTGATATATACGTTTTTTAAGATCATTAAGAAGTCACAAAATCTCAGACGGCACCCAACAAACATGCCAATGAATAAAAAAAGAGAAAATGTGTGCAGAATAAAGACAGAAATACTGTCTCAAGGTCTTTAAAGTCAAACACAATGGATACACATATTCAGAAGAACTCACCCGTAGCCAAGTATATGATGTGAAAAAGCATGTCTTTCCCCTGCACCACATCCACCGCGACATGAGTGAAGCGCACGTTGTCCTCCATGAAGTAGGGCACGGGAACCACGGGTTGGGCCACCTCATGCATCAGCAAAAACTTCTGAGCGTCCTGCAAGTTTCTTTCGGTCAGGTTCACGTAGGAGCCGGAGTCAATGGTGCCGCACTGTGGAGGTGGGGAAGACAGAGCAGGGAATGATGGACTGACTACATTAATACAAGCTCCAAGCTCTTTGGGATGAAAAGCCACGTTAATATGGTTCATTCTTTTTTTTGTCCAGAAGTACCACCAGAGATGATAAAAGAGAGGGATTGAATGATTAAATGAACAAGGGTTTAAAGTCGATTGCAGCCTCGTTGTGATGGTTTGCTATCCTCACGACCTCAAGGCTTTGTAGTCAATACACTGAATGCATGTTTGACTGAGCAGGTAGTTAGCTCTTTTATTAGATTCATCCTCATATGCATATATATTGCTGGTGAGTTTTGTTGGCACCAATAGTAAAGTCTCTGATTGCTCTTTTTTACCCCAGAAATAAGCTGATATCTTAAAAGTGTTTTATGATCTTCAGAGCCAGAGTCCAGCAACAGAGGGAGAAGAAAACAGTAAGTATCTCATATAAATAGAGAGATTTCATCGTTACAAATTAATTTGGTTTCATCAGGTACTGTTGACTGTGTCCCAGTAGAGTTTTTCTACTGAAGCAGTCAGTGCCACAGCACTCTGTTATAATGTGAAATATCTAATATCTTAGACATTTCCCCGACTTTATATATGAAAACGAGCTCAATAAAATGAACTGTCTCCAAATGGGAGTTAAAAGAGGGAAATATGACACAGTCCAATATAGATCCTCAATTTTTTGTGACACTGCAGGTTTGTAAATGTGTTGTAACAATATAATGTGTTCATATTTGTAGGCATTTTTCTTTTCTTCTAGGAAACTTAATATGAAGGGCTCGTTGGCATTTTTTATGATTGCTCATTATACAGCATACACTGCCATTAGAAGCGTAATGTATTATCATGACCTATCGCAAATATGACACTAAAATATAACCGCAAGATACATTCTGAAGCACGTTGTTGCTGTCCAGTGACAATATTCATGCTTTTAAGGGTGGGAATGTGGTGCCTTTTTTCCCCCCAAAAAGGCAGAAAGGCACAAAGCCAGTCCAGCTGAGGCAGAGCTGGATCAGTTAAGCTAACCATGCATGTCCTTCTCAGGGAAAGAGGTCCCTGGCTGGGGTCAAGAGGATTGTGGATTAAAGCTCAATCCTCAAAGAATATGGCCCACTCCACGATACAGAGAAGAGAAAAACAAAAATAAGCCACGCTCTACAATTACGCTGACCCAAATGACTGGTACGGTTTTTGTTTTGAACATAGATTCGCAGACTAGCTACGGTAGCAACAGTATATGGACACTTTATACAGATCGATCCCTGGCCTTCCGTGGGCTGACGGATGAGAATCGAGGTGGGCTTCCCCGGGACAGGCAACGGATCAGCGCCCTCGACGCATCAGGAGTTGGGAAATTAAAACCCTGAAGGACAGGGACATGCAACACCGTGTGTATGTGCTGCTTGTGTGCCTCTTTCTCTCTGTGAAAAAATGTGTAGTGTGTGTGCGTGCTATATAATAACATAGGTCTAAGGTTTCCTTCTGTGGTTTGTCCTTGCATGTGACCAGTGAGGGTCTATGACATCTGTGAATGTACAGAGAGACGGATGTGGTGATTCCCTCGGTACAGTCAAGGTGAGGGACAGAACCATCATTTGGCTGAGGGCCCATCCGACACTCAGCTGTCGTGATCATCGTCAGCGCACTGCGCTCTGCCAGGGTGATAAGTGCCTCTGAGAAATATGGTTGTATTACAGCATGTTTTTGCCAAACGGGCTTTTGTTGAAAATCCTCCCTAGGTCGTTAAATATTCCATTACCCTCGATCCGGTTATAAAAGTTCATCAGTTTTGGCTCCAGATAATCATATGTTAAGCTGAAAGAAAGCACAGAAAACTGACACCTCTTGTTTGCTTTCGTTAAAATATCTAATACAACACCATTTTCGAACAGCGTTTGGCTCCGGCTCTAACTTAAAGGGGACAGTTGGCACCTTTTATGTGTATTTTAGTGTTGACGGTAAAAGTAGTCTATTTAATCAATACATTCCTCAGTGTGTGCCAGTATTGACCCAGAAAGCTGAGTTTGCGGCCGCAAAAATCTGTTGTTCTGTTCCTGCATCCAGCGTAGGTGTCTGACGTGGTGCAAGTAGGAATTACAGGCTGCTATTTCAGCTTGGATTTCTCAGGGTAGCCCAGGGGTGTGCTCCAAGCCACTCTAAAACAGAACTACCTTGTTCCATTCAACACGAGTGCAGAGGGTGTTATGGACGAGATTACGTTTGACACTGTGTTTTGCCTGACTTGGATAATCAGCCGCATTTATTCAAGTCAGAGTATAAGTAGAAAGAACTGCAGCGTAGAGAGGCCGACGCCCTCCAGAACCTCTGCCACAGAGAGCAAACACCGACTGGTTGTTGTTAGAGTAACGTAGCTCATTTGGACAAGAGCGGAGCCAGAACTGTAGTGTGTGTGTGTGTGTGTGTGAGTGTGTGTGTGTGGAGCGAGAGAGGTGCGGTGTGAGCGGACAAGAGAGCGCGATCGGAGCAGAGAAGAGTTTCAGTTTGACGATGACATTACGTGAATGTACAGTAGAGTTTAAAGTTTGTGCGCAAATTAAGCAGCTCATAGAGCGGCGGCGTCGAACAGAAGCTTTGGTGCAATGCATCCTGGTACTGCAAGCAGGAGAAATCAGCTTACCCTGTCAATATAGCACACCCTGAAGAATGCATTGCTTCAATTGACTACATTGACCATCAACACTGATTGGACAGCCAGATAAATGGTGCTGCGGTTTCCATATGTTTCTGCACATGGAGCTTGACAATGAACGCGTTTGTACAGCACGCAATTGCAGTGTGACAGAAAACCGATACAACACAGAGAGAGTATTAGCTCCAAACGCCCAACGAACATGACTGAATAAACCCAGCAGGATCAATCCGCAAATACATGGGGGGATTTTCTCTGCAGACAGATGGGGAATTAAGCTCTCAATCAATGACCAGTGTCTGTGTCTGCGTGTGCGCTGAGTGATGAGTTCATTGTGATAATTATCCCGATTTGGCAGCAATCAACAACCCTCTATTTTTGTGGGCGTATTTGTGTACAATACATGGTTGGCGGCTTTTATAGGCGCTGGTCTCGAGGTGTATGTTGCATGACTGTAGGTGTGTGTGTGTGTGTGTGTGTGTGTACAAAGGGCTGGTGGAAAAAAAATGGGCAGGCCATAAATCCTGCGCTCGTAAATCTAATCCTCCAACATTGACAAATGCTGATGAAGATGTCACTGAAACCTAGATAAAGTGTGCATCGGTCCAGCGGTGAGGAGCAGCTATTGTGCCCGAGCTTAAATGGAGAGATGCGGTTGGAGCGGAGGAACTGATCCCGGTTTATCATTGAAAACAGCCTCATAAAAGCCTATGGTATACAGAAACATCTTGGTGATGTACTACAGTATTCTGAGCAGAAGAAATATATCAACAGATAGAAGAAATTGGTTTTCTTGACGGTAAGTGAATTTCAGACGAGGAGATATATGAACGCATGACGGCGCTGAGACATATTGTAAGTTACAGATGGGTATGTATTTTTTTTTTTTAGTAAACTGCCACAGCTAGCACTTTTTTTCTGCACGGACATTTCGTCCGCTTTTTTCCTGCACGAGTCATTATAGATAATGTGCGTGCGACTTCTCGATAGCAGCCATGGCGAATGCTCATGTAGCTGCTGGCTTGACGGAAACATGATGGAGGGCCTGTGATGGGGAAACGTGTGGAAGTGAGGCGTGTGTCACGCATTGGCAGCCAGACCTCAGAGGGAATTCAATCCCTCACGGAGAGCTGCGTGGATTAGCTCCCTCGCTATCTGCTGAACCCGCTGCAACTGAGAGGCACTTCGGCTAATACTACATTCCCTCTGTATCAGCGCTATACAGCAGCGCCTAAAATCGGGATAAGGCGCCCTGGCACTGCTTGGTTGCCCCTCCGAGTTTCAGGAAGGAGTATCAACATAAAGTGCCACTTGTGTAAAATAAGGACAGTGTATTTATAAAAAGGGAATACAGTTCACAGAACGAGACTATGAAACACCTTAAAGGAATGATTGTGCCATCGTAAAAACCACTGGATTATTAAACGAGCGGTCGTAATGTGTCTGTCCATGAATAGAGAGAGTGATGATTCAATATGAGAGGAAATTAATGAGAGTCAAGAGCTTTCTGGAGATCTGAGGCAGGCTCATCAGGGCGAACACACATACACACCACATGCATCCATTTCCTTAGGCATGCACCCAGCCACACATACTATTTTGGCTTGTTTAGCAGTGTGTTGGGTCTCAATCACCTCAAGCATGAACAAGTGATCGTTAAAGATCAGCTTTGAACTTTAACTCACACTTCATAAACTGCCTTCGCCATGCTGGCGGCGCGACTGTTGTGTTGCCAATGTGGTGCAGACGGAAATATATCTTTCAACACGAATAAATTGTGCAGTCTCTCTGCCGTTCAAACAAATAACAGACAAGCTATACGGCTCCTCCGTATAGCTTTGTTACCTGAAAGTCCGGGTTGGGGTTCGGGTAGGGCAGCCACGCTGACCGTGAGTTCTCCTGGTACTTGAAGGGCCCGTTGAAAACCTGTGATATGGCACTGAGATTGAAGGCACACACCGCAGATGCAGCAATGCTGTTTCTGAATGTCAGCAACAGAAGAAAAAAAAAAAAGGGAAGAGAGACCCAACAAAGGGGGTGAGAGGATAGAGGGAATGATGGATGAGTGAGGGAGAAACAGAGGGAAGTATTGGATTGAAGGCATTTTAAAAAGGACACCATAGCACAACTCTGTACGGATGTTGTTGCTGCAGTATTTGTGAATCTGACCTCTGTGTGTTTGTATTGCTCTCAGCCAACAATACAAATCAAACAGCGGACAGACAGACGCAGACGCTGGCGTAAGTGATCGTCATTATTGGATTATAAATCCAGCCACAGGACACAATTAAGCGGTTCAGCCTGTCTGATTAACTGTACAGATCTCGGGCCTGAAATACAGCTTTGACTTTTTAAGCTGTCAGTTTCAACAAGTACCAGTCTCTGCTCTCCGAAGAGAGAGTAAAGAATGAGAGAATTAACTCTCAACTTAAACTGGGAGACTTGGGCGATGTGAATTATAATCCTATGCGGCTGTTCATTAGACTCTTTGCCTGCAGGGGGAAATGTTTCCAATACCCTTCAAAATACTTATTTTTCAGCAATGTGAAGGCGTTGACCACAAAGAATAGATTACTCAGCTTTTACAGTAATAATGGTCGGTGCGTGTGTGTGCATGTGTGTGTGTGTGTGTGTGAGAGTATGGGAAAGTCAAAAAATAAAGATGGAGAGACAAAAAGAGGAAAGAATGTTTGCGAAAATAGAAGATAATACTTTTCATCCATGGATGCATGCCAATCTCTTATATCCCCCATGTGCATGATACAGTGCACGCTCTAATAAGTGACGATAAGCTTTTTCCATGGGATTTAAATGTCAGCCGGTACTGCAATGAGCGATCCTTGTAACTGGTTTGAGTGTTTATCGGTGGATATTTCTACTGGAAATTCAATTTAAGATGCACTTGGCCGTGTAAACTTTGCTGTCATAAACCTCAATTTGATATGCTCAGTGAGCATGCTACAAAAAGGTCACATGCCAAGCTAATGCAGTCATAGTGTGTTTGTTTACAAAACTGACAATGTGATGCCAAAAACACTGTGAATTATACATGAAGCTATTCCGCGGATGCATTAAAAAGAACAAATGAGGGAAAAATAAGACGATATGAATTGGCGTTTTTTTAATCTGTTGTCATGATGCTGCGAGCCGGATCTCACTTTGGTTCATTATTTACAACGCAAACAATACAGATATCAAATATACCAGTGGAACTGGGGTGACTGTGGAAAATAGATTTAAAGTTTTAAAAGTTGGTAATTATGGTTGTTGGTACTTTTGTAAAATCTCATTTTACTCACACGTTGGTCGTGAAGATACCATAGAGCAGCTCCAGCTCAGGCAGGTAAAACGTTCCCTGCAGCTCGTTGTAGTTGAAGGGTATTTCGCCCGGTCGGGAGCAGTTCAGCCTGGCCTTCATGAAGGTGGTCCACGTGTCCTCCAGGAGAAAGCGGCCACCGATGTCGTTCTTGCAAACACGCCCCGCGCGGGAAAACACTGTTCGCCCACAGTCGTGCTCCACTGCATTCTCCCGGAAGAAGAAGTAGGTGAAGTTGCCGATGTCGTAGGAGGAGACGAAGTTCGGTTCTGTTGAAGGAGAGGTGGCAAGAGACGAGGAAAATGAGTGGGAGAAAGAAGACACAGAAAAAAGTCAAATGAAGCGAGCTTTGAAAGAAAGACGCAGTGCACAGAGAGAGGAAGAAGAAATACCGAAAAATGATATTTAAGGCGGTGGGAGGAAGAGTGAGTGGGCGAGCGAATGGGTATGTGTTATGACTGATTGACTTGCGGGGTTCGTGAGGCCCACACAACAGCAGGTGATCAGGATTAATAACGACAGGCCGTGTTATTAATGGCGTTGTGCTGTAATAAGAAAACTCATTTTTCACTCCCTAAACCTAAAGGTTAGGATGAGAAATGACCAAAACAGGCGCAGCGTAATAGCTTTCACCCCGTCTGAAGCACGCGACCTCCACGACACTGTCACAGCTAAGGCGTTCATTTTTATGTTTGACAATATTTGATCTGAATCGCATAGTTTATTCTCGCTGACAGTAATTTAATTCACCCTGAAATTAAATTGAAGTGCCCCCCCCCCCCTCCTCATTTCAACCCTCCTCCTCTCTGCACCTTTGGAGGGCAGTGCAGGGGGAGACGGAGGGGGGGGAAATCAATTCGCCATCAAATTTGTTATTAAACCTTTTCCCAGAAGGTTGCTGCAAAGCAATGTCTGTGGTGGCTTTTAATTCATTTTTTCAATTCAGCTTAAATGTGAATCAGATAAAAGTCGCTTGCTGATTGACCCGCTCCTCTGTAGGCTGGACACCTTAAGCTGTCTGAAGTTCCTCAATCTGCACTGAGGAGGTTTGTGCTTGAAGCGCGTCTGAACTTTTAGGGATAAATACATCGATTCCTGACAATTTCACAATTTCACAATTTCATGCTCCTCAAAGAAAGGGCGAGATAAATATAAAGATTTTCTCGTTGCTTCGTAACTTTAGAAACAATTGTTTTTACTGGTAAAATGCAACAGATCAATTATGAAAAGATGATCTTCTTTTCCAGCACTTGCTACACTACTTTGCCCACACAGTGGTGATATGAGGAGGAATACGATCCTTCAACCATCAACCATGCTCCAGGGATGATTTTCAATAGCTGACATGGGAAAAGCGAAAAAGCAATTTTGTCCTTTACTGTTTCTTTCGATATAAAATGCAATGTTTACATGGACAGTAACATCTCCATCTATATCTGGACCCAAAACTTGAGCAGTCCCCGTGTACCGTTCAGCCACTTGGAGTTGTATTGGGCCGTGCGCAGAGGTGGCAGGCCGCCCAGGCTGCGGTAGATGGCGGGGTCCCGCCCAGAGAAGTCCATGGCCGTGGCGGCGTAAAGCTCCCCGCTGGAGGTGATGAGGGCAGTGGAGTTGTGGAGGGGGTTGTAAGGACACCGAGCCATCCCGCTGATCTGATCGTGAATCTCTGTCAAATTTGTCAGCTGCAACATAAGAAAAAGAAGAGGTCGAGGTGGGGGGGGCGAAAGTGTTTACACTGGAAAGAGCATCGATATTACTAAGAGAACATTATTTTGATTGTAACAGGAGTATCCATTGAGTTAATAAACAAAGATGTATTTTTCCCTTATTTCTAAATGGATCATTGCAGAAAAATATTGGACAACAGTATCAAAGTGCAAAATTAAAAAACAAACCGGTCTGGTCATGTTGTTTGTTCCCGCTAATATGCAAATGGTGCAGAGACTAAAATACTTCTCATTATGTCTTGTTTAGTGTACATCTACTGCGAAACACACACAACGATATATATATGTGAGGAAATCCTTCAGAAGCAGCAAACATAATCAGAGAACGCAGTTAGAATCATTAGCAGCATAAAGCACACAAACAGAGCAGCTGCCTTAAGTCGAAATGTTACGAGGCAGCCTGTCCAGAAAGCAATATGATGATTAAAACAGGCTTCTTATATCCAGTGACTCTTGGCTGGCTGCAAGAGTAGTTTTTCTTGGTGTGGTTGGTGTCTCTACAGGACAACCAGCTGTTTGTCTGTTTGCACCACATCTTTGAGAAGCCTCTCTGAGTCCAAACGTGGCTTTCTGCATTTGAATATGAGGCCAAATCCAACTCCCCGCTTTTTAAAAATACTTTACTGCATGACCTCGGCTTAGCCCCGACACACTGCACTGGTTCCTAGTTTAAAAAAACAACTAAAAAAAACAGGTCATAGCTCAGTGACTCAGCATTGAATACCAAAACGAAGTAATACATTTTTTAAATCCAAGCTGCAATTATATTTTATGGTGCAAAAGTAAACACCGTATACGAGGATTAGCTCATGGTTTGTGCTTCCATCCAAGTTCATCTAAGGGCAAATGCATGAGAGAAAAGATTGCACTCATCTCGGGTTTTAAAATCCGCAAATGATCATTGAAATGATTCAATCTCCAACTACTTTTCCATCAATGAGGGCTCTACATGTTTGACTCCTCCGTGGTTGCGGAGGACCTCAGGTGGCAGCGCATCGAAAGATTCACAGCTCAGTCTCTCGTCACACATTTTCCACTGATTCACTGGTAGACAACGCTCCTACACAGGAGGCCAGATGCCGTTCGACGCAAGTGTTAGGGGGGGGGGGGGGATTTCTTTAGCCAATTTCCTGGAGCCGGTCAATTTAGATGGAGGGGTTCTGTTAACTGCTGCCACCTCTGCTCCACCCAAACCCCAGCAAAACAGAGCAGCCCTGTTTGAGCTCTGCCAGCCTGAGATGAAAGCCTGGTATTGACGGGCTAATTCTGTGGGTCGGAATAGACACTTTTAGGTCAATTGGGTCATTTAGAAAAACAAGAGGAGGAGTGATGAATGGAAAGACTGCAGTCCGTCCTTTGCATTTTGAGGAAGTGGAGTGAAAGTCGTCTCTATGGTGCACCCAGCAGCTGTGTGGGTAGAACACGGAAGCGACTTTGAATCCCAACAGAGACTTTCTCGAAGGAGACAACTCAGAGCTTACATAGACTGCTGTGAGAGCCAGTTGGGTGCTATGTGTGGTGCTACTGTGAGGCTATTGTGGTTGTTGAGAGAGGAAATACCACCACAAGCTTTTTCACTATTTCCTGCATTGTGGTGATTTTTATGTCCCAATTTATGATGGAAATGTCTGTATTTATGTGGAGGAAAACACAAAATCCAGGCGGCAGATGACAAGTGAAAATATAAAAATGTAATGGAATATCATGCAGTAAGGCGTTTAGACATTCTGTATTGCTTTCAAATATTTATTCTCCTGGAGATCAACTTCTCTCAATTTCAATCTCCGCTGAGTAAACACGTACGTAGACATGATTGACTCTTCCCTCCTCTTTGTTTGGGGACGTAATCTCTTTAAATTATATATATACGTCAGTGATCCATGAATTCATTTTAATTATTTACGAACAGCTGGAGTTTAGAGATTGAGATTTCTGCTCATTCAAAACATGAATAAAAAAAAAGTGAATCAGCGTATTTCCCAAAATGACAAACTATTATGAAAGTGAATTCCAATTGATGGTGCTTTTTGAAATATACTGTACAGTTGCAGTTGAATGGTAAGATATCTTAAGTGTAATTATGTTAAGACTGCAGGTTTTTTGTGTGGCATCGATGAAACATTTTCGTTTTGTCTTATTATTCTGAAAGACATTAAATGATTCCTCACATAACATACAAACGTACAAACAAGCAAAAATAAATGTATTGAATTCATGTGATATTTGAATTGGCAAAAATAACTCTTCCTGCAAACCTCATAAATCTAGTACTCCGTGATGAAACCAAAGAGTCCACTGACCCAAACTACTCCTTCAACAATAAGAAGCTAAAATGCCGGAAATGTGCTATTTTAATGTTTTTTATTAAAAGACATCCTCCAGGTTGCTATTCTCCTCATCGCCATCATCCGTGGCAGTGTGGCGAAAAGTCAGAGAAACGAACAGCTGTTTAATCTGTAACCTTCCAGCACTTATTAAACAAATACGATATTCTGCTCCTCATCTGTCCATCCATCACAGCCGACAGTAAATCTGTCTGAGCGTGATTCCGTTGCTGTTGCTGTGCTCGACCTGTGTTTCACATTAACGACGTTGAGTTAGTAAATATGACAGCCCCCCCCCGATGAAATACTGCGAAAATAATGCCATGACATTTCAACTATATGTATTTTCACAGCGGTAAACAGTAATTATGAGCCCGTGACCTTTGGGTGCAATGCTTTTGGACCAAAACAAATGTCATCGTAATGGTAAACTCCTGCAGCCTCCTCTTCTGAAACCCCACAGAAAACATAGGTATTTGACATGTTCTGAGGTGAGCAATAGTCTGACATTTTAAATGCTGGTCTCTACTGAACTTCAGTGGGCACTTGTAAAAAAAAAAAAAAAAAACCGAGCTAAATAAGATTCATCTTGTAATTAGGCTACATACCTGACAGCACACTGGAGGAAGCGAGACCAGCCACACTGCATTAAATCCTGCCATGTCAAGATCACAATTCCATCACATCTTGATTAAATCTGTTGATCAACCTTGGCCTTTTCTATCTGACATTGTCAGTTTGATCGAGAACACTTCAATTTATATTTGCGAAGTTATCAAGCTTACCCAGGTTGAAATATCACTCTTGTTGAAGGATAATGACTTCTCAAGATGTGTTCCTGGGGTATTAGGTATGACTGACAAACGAACGTTCATATAATAGAAAAAAAGAAAGAAAGCTGAGCAACTACGGCTGCTGTCAACTCCCATCCTGCACTGTGTTAAACCCGACAACATGTTTTAAACTTGTTCGACAAATCTTTCGTTGCAAATCTTTATCTTTGGTTTTCGGTAATAGCATTGACGGCGTGTCTGCTTGCTCCTTTATCACTGCTATTTAGTTTGGCCACTGCACTGTCACTTATCACTGTGTTTTAATAGAGATCAATGCCTAAATCGTTCTACAATTCTATTATCTCCAAATTCTCCCTCATTCCCTCAAATTCCACTTTTGCTAAATAGCCGACATTGAGGCCACATAATGTGACAAATAATGTGATAGTGGTGAAGGTTTGGAAAACAGGAGCAACAGAAGACATGAGTAATCAAGTCAGTAAATTAAATATTTATTATATGTCTAGCTAACATTAGCTACCATAAGTTATTGGTTATATTAGCCCCA
The DNA here is from genome assembly GCF_949748355.1 of Melanostigma gelatinosum. NCBI lineage: Eukaryota > Metazoa > Chordata > Actinopteri > Perciformes > Zoarcidae > Melanostigma > Melanostigma gelatinosum. The sequence continues at coordinate 12,203,382 of NC_136653.1, forward strand.
CCACACCAAGTGAGGCTGTATTGGCAAAAGCTATGATTGTGTTAAATAGGGAAATAAAACCTTTTATTGCTCATGAATTTATCTTTTCATTTGTAAGTGGAAGATTGTGTTGTCTTCTTTGAAAAAATAACGGTCCTGCACTGTTTGATTCACTGACCAGATTAAGTGTTGGGTTGGAAAAAGCTCAAATACTTCGGAGGAAATAGCACAATGAAGAAGAAAGACGAGACTCGCCAAATTCCAACTGAACTACAATCGTCGACAAACAAAAGCAAGAAAAAGAACCGCTGCTGTTGTTCATACCGTTCGGTTTGTGCAGATGGGGGTGAAGGCGTTGGTTCCACAGGTGAACAGCCTGTTCCCATTCACCAGCAGCACCCTGATGTAGTTCTGGCACTCCTCCTGTGGAAACACACCGGCAAAGGGCAACAGCGCCATTAGTTATCCATTGACAAGCAGCAGTATTAGGCAGAGAAACAAAATCACACTTCATGCCAATAAATGAGACAAACACCTGCAACTGCGGGAGGGCTACTCTAAAACGTGGCCGAGCTTGACAGAGTCAAATCAAGGCCAATGCCCACGCGGCTTAGCCACGTCACATCTTAATTCAACAGAGAGCAGATTTGGAGAGGGATCTGATTGAGGTAGAGAACAGATAAATGCAGCAGACATGAGAAACCACTCAGGGTCAGTTTTAGAAAATGGCCACAGCTTTGTAGCATTTTGGGCATGCTCTTGACATTCACCAGTTCAAAGAAGGTTTCTCTAAATCACGGTGAAGTAGGCTACACGTTAACCACTCTCTTGCTGGCTCGCTCCTCCTCTGAGGCTTTGGCCGGGGTTTCGAGCAAACCACTCAGCGCTCGGTTGAAAGCGCGCGACAAATAAAGCGGCGCAGACGCGGCGAATGATTGATTGACTGAATGATTGATTGCTGCTGAACGCCACCAACTTGCAACGTCGCCGTAGGGCTTTCATGCAGGTCTACTGGGGATTTCCATCAACAAAACCCCAGCAGTCGGTATTCATGATAGAGAGCGGCGTTTGTTTTTTTTTGTCCTAGGACGAGGTAATAAACTCATTGGGTCCGCTCCATTCTGAAAGGGGCCACGGCTGGGTTGGGGACCCTCGTAGAAATTTAAAACCCTGTAAATCTGCTCGTGTCTGAGCCACTGGAGGTGCTCCCCCCTCTCTCAAGGGTCTGCATTAGAAGTAGAGGGCACCCATTGGAGTGGTGGAGGGAGAAATGAGGGGAAGGGCTTTTATCTCCCCCTATCAAGATGAAGGTTGACTCATAAAACAACTCTTCCCCGGTGCTAAGCACAGCCTAAGCATGTGCGTTCATGTGTGTGCCTCTTCAAAACACTGTGTGGCTCGTAAAGCGTGTTCGCTGTGCCTATATATCTGTGCTGATTGTGCAGTCCATCGTGCACTGTATGCTTGTGTAAATGTGTGCGCGTCGATGCAGGCGTGAGGGTGGCTTGTGAGGGGTCTGCATAATTAAATTCCTCCCCTGCAGTTTGTTTCTGCGGTAAACAACGGCATATTTAATATTTGCCCAGCTTAACGGTCTTGACTTGTTTACAAAAACGTCGTGACAAATGTTCCACGTCTGTACTATAACACAGAGGCTGTTATGCTTGGCTCTCGCATTATAAAACAAAACAGAGTCTGCAATCAAGTCCTGTCAAGTCAATTTAACTCTCCTTTCTTCTCCCGGTTGAAATAAATCAAATACACAAGAGAAGAGCGGATGCGCGTGTGCATTAGGGGAAAAAACAAAAACAATCACTTGTAAATTCACTCAATGCACAGGCACGGTATCTATACAACAGCTTAAGCGATGGTATATTGCTGCCCGCTGAGCTAGGTAATAAACCGTCGGCGGCCCTGTCAACTGCCAGAGAATGAAGTCTTTTAATGCTGTTCTTAGTGTACATCACAGGATCTGATCCTCAGTGAGCATGTCAATTTGACTCTGGGCAACAGCAGTGACTCTCAAGGACTGAGGTAGCTTCGGTCTGTAATTCACAACAGCTATCTTCTGCTGGCCAGCCCGAGCATGCCTATTATGGGTCCCGAACCACCTTTCACAGGAGGATAAATACACAGCGGTGCGCACACATACATGGGATCAGGGCTGGGCAGTTCACCTACAAGTCAAGTTCAGCTCTAAACCAGCTGTTTGGTAGACGGGGGTTTGCCAGCTAACCACGTACAAAAACATACAGTTCTGCGCAAAACGAAACTACAAAAACAATCGGAACTCCCTTTAAAAGGCCGATAAATAGGAGTGTGGCGGAGGTTTTGGAAGTTGGAACAAGTTGATTGAGATCCTTTTTCATACAAAGCAGGAATTCCCACAGAGTCTATATTTTAAAGCTGAATAAAGAGCTCCACGTTGCTTTTATTCGGCAATGTCTTTCAACATAACTTGACATTCTTTGTGATATTTTAGTGAGCTGTTTGATGTGCTCTCTGGAGTTGATCAACACTGCCTGTAAAAAATTAAGGGGGCGATCTGTGATTTCTCTCTTCTCTATTTCCTGCAGCTGTTATGTAGCATTGATTCGCTGGTGGGAAAGTTTGACATCAGGGGCATTCAGTTCCACTGGGAAACAGCATTCATTCATGTGGTATTTCTGTCAATAGTAACATGCTGATGTTGGCATTAAGCTCAAGCACAGCCTGACAGAGCCACGAACATGTTTGTGGACTCTTGCACGATACCACCAGTGTGGAGTTTGAAGTTTGTTAGCCATATTCTCAGACATATAGGGAGCAGCAAAACAAAGAGATGTTATTGAGTTGTATTATGGGAAGTGTAGGATCTCGGCTTTTTGTCCTTCACACACCAACAAACTTAAGGGGATAATAAATTGCTTGAATACCCCTTTAATTAAAACCAATCGGTCGAGTGAGCCGCAAAGTTGCAAACATGAACCAAATTCATGAAGTGTACTTTTACAAACATTCTTTTATTTTCCATCGCTTTAACACCAACTTGTTTTTCGCAACATGGGGCGATGTGTCAGATAAGGCAATATAAAAAGTGTGAGTGTGAACAGCTCAGACATCACTTAAACTCACCTCAGACTTTCCACGGCTGAAGCAGGCTCCTTTGGTGAACTCATCGCAGCGCCACTCGGCCTCCTGCGGAGAGAGAAAGAAAAGCAGCATAAGGCTCCCGATACACCATCAAGAAGAAGCAAACATCAGAAACCACTCAGGGAACCAAAAGAACAATTCCCACCTTTTTGAAGTAAGTGTAATGTTTGGTGACTTTGTCTGAGATAGCAGGGCCAATAAAAAATGACAGAGAAAACATGAAACACGGTCACAAGTGTAATAGAAAACCACATACTGCGAAAAAGTCCGATATGCTGGTGAAGCATTGATTTCTGGGTGCTGATTATTCTGTGGCTTGGAGGAATGGATTAAAGCAGAAACTAACAGGAAATGAATTTGACATTACTGCTTCACTGTGGCCTCAATCCCACATAGAGACACTCACAAATACCCAACGACGGTATACGCAAGTTTATAAGCCAGGTTAAAGGCAGACGCACAATCCAATTAAGGCGCATACCAAGCAGAGAGCTGAAGAAACGAGTGACAAGTTTGCGCAGAGCCGGATGCCCGATTTGATTTATGGTTGAGGAAAAAAAGGGAGCATCTTGAAGGCGTAACACGTGAGTTCCCTGGAGTAGGATGTCAACGTGATTTAAATGTGAGGAAGAAACAGCAGGCCGCCTTTTACATTTTACTACAGGAGGGAGAGGGATAAGAAGATAAAACCTCGACTGGTCTCCCCCGGGGTGAAGACACCAGCGTGCTCCAATTTCTACCGTTTAATTTCAGCGTGACCTCTAGGGGGGGGGGGGGGGGGGGGTCTTTCTCATCGACAAAAGTTCTCTATTCATGAGCGTTGGCCTCGGGACAGCGCCGGGCCACTAAGACACTCACGCTCGTGACAGGCAGAATTAGCCGTCGCTGTCACCAGCTCCGACTGGCAGACAAGAGGAAATACTGAAAAATTGGCCGCTGCAACAATACACTTAACGCCAAGTCACGAAAAATCTCTAAAAGTGAAACCATTGAACTTCTTTCTTGGCCACATAGACAACAGTTTCCTGCAGTAATAACCTGGCTAGTGGCCAGAGGCTCAGGAACTCACTCCCTGTGAGAATATAGTAAATATCGCGAACTGAACGAGAATATTAGATTTCACCTTGGTATCAGGACTGTTTTATGCCAGGAAAAGAGGGAAAACAAAAGCTGAGCCCCCCTCAGCACTGAGGAAAACTTATTTCATTTCCTCTTTCAGCAGGCTCTGAGTTTCCTGTGTGTGTTTTATGACAAGGCTTTTGCTTTCCACCCCACTGGCCTTTGGGAGGAGTGGAGCCGCCCGACCCGTATGTACACGCTGATACATAAATGCACACATAGGCAGTAACAGGAGGGAGCTTAGAGAGCGAAGAGAGCTCAGGGTGAGGGGTGCTATTCAGGGAGGATAAGATATGGAGTATTAATGTGAGCTGGCTTCTCTCTCGCTCTTCTCTCTGTGTGTGTGTGTGTGTGTGTGTGTGTGCGTGTGTCGGTTCACATTCCAGGCCAATGCTGGCTATTCTGGGGCCGTGCAGACAACACAGACACAAAACACACACATCTGCACAAGCAGCACAGCCTGCACACACAGGGTGTCCCAGCTGAATTGAATGTAGGGGCTGAAAAGCGCTTTCACTAATTGCAGGGGGGGGGGGGACCTGTTCATGGCCCGAAATCTTACTCAGTCATGTTCAGGGTAAAAATCAATCATAATACGATGCGAATTAAAAGTTGAGATGATATTAATGGGGGTAAAGTGGTTGTTTTTATCATTGCGGGGCGAAGATGTGATTTATCATCACATGAATTAGTTTAAAGCAGGTAGTATACAGTATTACATCTTCTCCTCCCAGTGGAATGGAAAGTAGAGTGTCTTCTGCTACTGTACTGTGACGGATTCCCCTGTGAAACGGTATATTCGAGGAGTGTTCAGATTAAAATCAAATCCTTCGCATTTGTTCGCACTACTAAAAAGTGGGTGGGCGGGCTTAGCATTTAAATGGTAAATGGACTTAATGGATTTAATCGTGCCTTTCTCGTCTTTTAACCGCTTAAACTGCTTTACACTACATGTCAACATTCACCCAGTCACACACACATTCACACACTGACGGCAGAGGCTATATATATATAGAATATGTTCAATGATTTAAAAGGGTTAAAAAGGCATTTTTCATTTCATCTTGACTTCTTGAAATCAGCTTCATGGCTGCTGAAAGGGGTGATGTCCGTCGGTCTGTAAGTGGGGGATATGCTGGCATCATTGCCCACTAAAGCCCCCCGATCTCACTGCCCTGCCTCAAATGGTCCAGACTGAAGAACAGAATCACAAATGCCAGTACCATTAGGAAACATTACAATCTCATTAACATGCTTTTGTTCAGCCACTGTGCTCCTGAGATGAATATGTCTAGAATCCGCTGTCGTTAAATAATAACTAGAAATCTGCATTACAAAGACAGTTTTTCGTGCCTTTGTCACCTATAAGAAACGGAAATGGAGACTTAGAGGGGAAACAAAAGAAGATGAGCGAATAAGAGAGGACCAGGATTAAATTGAGCGAGTTGAGCATGGTGGCGAATTGGCCCAAAAGAAAATGAAATATCCATCATGGCACTGTAATCATCTCTGGAGAGACGCAACCATCGGATATTGAGGGATAGGAAGAGCTATACAGCTGTTAGAGGATAATTATGGTTCATTACAACCATCTATTTTCATTCATTTCATTGGGTATGATAACATAGTACTCGTTCACTCAGTATGTAAAAGGGAAACATTTGGGAACAACTGACATCGCTACAACAGCCAGGGCGAAAAACAAAATAAACCATGGATGATTATGAGACTCGCTGTAAACAAGCCAAAAGTGTATCCAGCTTGTGTAAACCTATTTCATTTGGATGTAAAACCGAGAAGTACAGTAGATCAAAGTTGAACCATAAAGTCTGTTAACTGCAAGCCCCCAGATATTATAACGGACTGTGAATCAATTTTGATGTGGTGGCTGCAATCTTTAGTGCCATCTTAGAGAATAGTGTCCAGCTTTCTTGAAAAGTTTACTTTGAAAAGACACTGAATGCGAAACTGACACATCATCCCTGACACATCCAGAACTGACGTTAGACGGGTTCCTGAGCGCGTTTGAAGTTCAGGCCACTGACCAAGCGTTGGTATTCAAGAAGTTGGGAGTTAGAACGTGTTGTCATATCTCAGCAGTCCCTTGGTGAGTACTTTAAACGGTTTACATTCAAGAATAAAGTAAACATAAATGGAATGTGATTAAGACGTATAAATTCAGAGAGAGGCGGAGAGAATTTGGCCCAGTTGGTAGCAGTAATTTGTTGCTTCAGGGACGACAACAAATAAGATTTCTACGATGTTACGTTGCGAGTGTCCGCCCTCTCGTCTGTCCCCTCAGAGATGAACCATTGTGCTCTCGCCAGCGCTCACACTGAGAGGCGATTGTGGTCGAGGTGCGTTCAGGACAGATATCAAGGGAGAGAGTGGGCAGGGAGGGGAAAAAAAGGAAAATAACGGAAAATAACAGACCAAAAAAAACAAAGACAAAACAGAGTCCAACTTAGGAGTCAGCCAGAACAAGGGAGACAGTGTGGGCAGAGCGAAGCAGTCAGTGAGACAGAGGAGGGAGTGAGGAGCTGCATTTCAAAACAGCGCTGTTTCCAGACGTGGTACTGAATATATTTTGCATAAAGAGGGTCCGGAGAACACGCTCGCTACTGACAGCTGTCTAGCTCTATGAAACAACTGGCTGTGTGCCTCATTACAAGGGGACAGCGATTTTGAGAGTGAGAACTGGACAAAATCCTGCCGGGGAAATCGAATCTGTCTGATGAATAGCTGATATTGCCTTTTGATGTGCATGGCACAATATTATTCACTATACTTTTCACACTGATGTCTGCTGATGCAAGTCAGCGTTGTAGTGATCCCTCTTACTGCTTCGATTGAACATCTCCACTGAATGTGCTGGTATTTGTATCTCCAATCCCACTGATGGGTTTCACTCCATCCATGTAAATGGGCGAGTCACTGGCTCTAGCAATTGAATTAGCTGTGCTTCCACAGCTATGGAGGAACGTTTCTGTAAGCTGCTGATTAGCAGGGATAATTGTCTGTCTGACGAATTACAATTGCGTGAGGCATGGCCATGAAATACAACATGTGTGACTGGAGGGGAGCCTTTAGTTTGCTTTGGAGTCCCCTCTCCTCTCCGTCGTAACCGCACTATACGAGGGGCAGTAAAGAAAAATGGAGCCACGATATACATCTCAGCCCCATACAGTGACTGTTGCCAAGAGGAGCTTTTATGGACTGAGTTTTGGTGACAACAGAGAGAGGCTGGAGTGAATAGCCACTACTTTTCTCCTCTGGTGCTGTATCGAATGGCGAACAATGCCACTGATCCTCCTCATCCTCGTGCTTATTGACTAAGGCTGTGCCACAGTGTTTCTGTTGAAACTCGGCCCGCAGTGTCTGCATCCTGTTTTGATTTAGCAGGGAAACAGCGTGATAATATTGGATTCTTACATCTTCTTTATTTAATGTCTTCTTAGCATTACCACCGTTTGCTGCAGATATTGTGAATTCAACAAGCTCTTATTGTGCTTGCAAAAATGAGATACTTTAGCTTTCCGGAACAGCATGAAAGTGTGTAGCCTGTTGTAATACCAGGTGTGAAAGGGTAAAGATGGAGCTAAAAGCAGGTAACGGGAATCAGTGCATTAGGGTATTCAACAACGTCAAAGGACATTATTTGGGGAACACATGGGCAGACGGGAACACAACGCTGAGTGGTACATCGAGCCGGTTTGGCTATTCATCAGCCCCGGCAGCATAATGGGAAATTGAACACACTGCAAATGCAGAAGGGCCAGTTCATTGGTGTTTGTCCCCTCTCTGCAGTGGGCAATGGGAGGTGGATAAGGCCTGTGACAGTGAGGTTTCTCCTGCCCAAAGATGGCAGCAGACAAGGGCAGGGAGCTGAATGACGGACAGAAGGACAATACAGAACAGATGTGAGGTATAAAGTGGGATTCACCTCTAGATGGAGGAAGGATATTGCGCTTTGTGGTCGCCGTTTTTATTGCTTACGTCAGCTGCACAGGTTTGAAAGGGGAGCAAGGACAACACGATCCACCTTTTGTTCCTGACATTGTTTTCCAGATCAGTGAGGACGAGGGTAGAGGTTGACAGGGAGAGGAAAGCCTCTCCAGACTGTTGAGACACTGCAGAAAATACACTTCAAGTGTCAGATATTGACTCCAATCAAGGGCAAAGGGCTTGCTTATGTTTCACGGTCTGATTCTTCCCACTTCAAACTGATTGCCATGCAGTTCGAGTACATTCTAGCAAGTTCACGTAATGTGGACGATTTTCTCTTTGTGATTCTTAAAGTGTCTTCCTGACATGTCAATAGTTCCTCAGACAGACGTGTAAAGTGACTTATTTTATAAGTGAAAAATACAGGAAAAATTTGAGGGGTAGCCTTAAAATTGGGCAATGAAAGCGTAAAGGTTCTCAGATGGCTTCACGTCAACTCTTTGAACAAAGTTCCCCGTCCCCACTCTCTCCGACATCTGATGTTCTTGTTCAATATTGTATTACCTCCAAGCTAGGAGGGCATTTACTGAAGAGATTATGGTTGCTGGGCTCAGGCCCATCGATCCGTGAGTCTCAACTCGATATGTGCAATAGAGCGGGTGTTACCAGCAGTGTTTAGCTACCGCTACACTCTAAACCAGGGGTGTCAAACATACGGCCCGCGGGCCGGACCCGGCCCGCCACGTCATTTTATGTGGCCCGCGAATCCGCCAGCAAAAAAAAAAAAAAAATTTTTTTTTTTTTTTTTTTTTTTACAAAAATTTAAAGTTAGATGTGAAAATAAAAATATCCCCATGGTCGAAATTATGAGATAGAAAGTCGAAGTGATGAGATGGCATGTTGTCTGTGTGCCGACATTAAAACTATCACAACAGGTGGACAGGAGATGCAACAGCCCATAAAGAGGATTTCCAACAAGTTTCTCAACATGCGTACTTCTCTGTACTGAAACGTCATCAGTCTCAGCCCAAGTACTGTTCCAATTCAAAGTTCACATCGAGCCAAGCACGGCCCTAATGCCCGGATGTGGCTCGCTCTGCCCATTTTACCCGGGATGCATCGGAGGTGACTTGTCTGTACTTGGGACAGCCAAATATCCCAGAATGCATTTTGCACCAGCAACAGGAAACAATGGCGGAGGAGAAATCACACAACTGGAAGTACGTGTTGTGGAAGTCACAGATATCCCGGGAAACTAAACTAACTATGTTAGGAGTACCGTAGTTACATTTACACCGTCTTACATTTACAACCGCCCTTTGAGGGCGACCGTGATGCTGATGTGGCCCCAGAGTGAAAATGAGTTTGACACCCCTGCTCTAAACCCTCCATAACACTATGGTAAGCCGACCAAGTATTCAGTGTATATTGTCCGCCTTGCACAATGCTTGAAAACAACTCATCATACTGCAACCAAGGGCAAGAAAAGTGGGTGGGATTCATTTTGCCTCCGTGTAGCAGAAGTCCTTGACTGTTGTGTTCATAAATGTTTCATGCACGCACATACAGAATGAGATCAGCCCGTCGTCGATCATATGGTAATTATATCCACCTCTTCAGCGTATTATAGGCTGTTTGTATTACACCGGCTCTAAGCCACACACACAGCCTCCCCTCTTCACGCTGCCAGCCATGCAAGAACAAATCACCGCCACTGGGCATTATCTGACATGGCTGATGCATGGGGATGGGGTGAAATCACAAAGAAACGCGTAGGTGTAGCTTTTAGCTTGTTTTCCTTCTGCGGGAAAGGAAGAAAAAAATACGAGCCTCATGCAACTCTTTGGAACAGCGGTGCAACCACAAGAAAAAGCGCTGGGCTACTAACGACTGTTTGTGCTCAAACTTTCTTTTGTTGGCTCGGCAGCATGGTCCCTTGCAAATATATTTGATCAACCAGCAATGCATAATGTGAGTGGAGCAACGGGTGCCAAAGGGGAAATTCATTCAAGTCTTTCATATCCAACAACCCAGCAACAGAGGCAATCAAATCTCTTTGCAATTAATCTCCTGCTTTGTGCCAAGGTGAAAAAGGAAGGAAGAAGAGAAAAGGATTTCAGAGCGAGGTGAATCGAAGAATATCACTTCAGCAGTTGAACTTAGCCTTCCTCTTGACTCCTGCAGCCCCGGTCCAATCAAATGCAAAGCAGGCACGAGGGCACAGGTCACCTTAAAGTGGCGCCAGGGCTTGGCAGGGATTACCAGGTCCCTGTTCTCTTAAGAGAAGATGTCTTGGAGATGAGGGGTTGATTGGGTCGGCGGAATCTCCCTCTCTGATTCTGCAGCGCCAGCCGAGCGCAGGATGAAATAAGGAAGGAGGGACGATTGGATGCACGGATGGCACGGAGCTTGTTTAAAACGCATTTGTGTCCGAGTGAGCGACCACAAAAGACTGCATGAATCATCGGGTGTTGCTTCCCTCTGTCTGTGTGCTGTCTCACTGCTCCCTGATTCCTTTGTGCGTGCTGAACCTTCACTCCTTCCTATCCGGCCAATTCAGTCTTGCCTCTTATTTCGTCGGACCGTTTACTCTTTCTCTCCTCTCTTCATCCTCTCCCCTGGTTTGCCAGGGTGTAAATGGCAAACATCATGAGTTGTCAAAGCATTAAAGTAGCCTGGTTGCTACCGTCAAGCAATAAACCCCTCAATCTGTCAATGTTTGTCAGGTAACTCAGTGGGTCACAAAATGCTTGGCGCCACAGGACGGGGTGTGGGCTCATACAAGTGAATTAAAAAAAAGAGAGGATGCAGAAAATAATGAGAATGACAACATGTGGGAGAACGGGAAAAAAGAATAATTGCTACCTTATGCATACTTGTATTTCAGCATTTGTGTCCACATTTTACAACATGTCACCAAAGGCAGAGCTCTATCCCTGAAGTTCTTTCATTTCTGTTTAATATGTTTAATATTTCAGACCCTTTGATTCACCAGCAGGAGAGTTTATGGTAGAATTGTATTAAAGACATTGCAAAAAGATGTTAATGCCCTTGAAAATGTGGGGAACATACAGCTGCAGAGTATGTGTCATATACGGTTGTAAACTGGATTTAAACACGCAGGGTATTGATGCTGTCTACTCTTTATATCATCACTCTTCCCTTCGGTCTGTGTATCAACCCACAGCGCTGTCGCCCGAACCCACTGTCACTCCACTGGATGGGAACTTGTTGTGACATGTGAAATGCTCAACCATTTTACTGTAACAGCTTTAAAGTTGTGGGAGGCTGGCAGCACGCTACGACTATAGCGCGGCGCCTGCTGGAAGGCAGGCAGCGCTCTGGATGCCTGCGCCAGCGTGAATGTATAAGAGCAGACAGAGTGAGCACATACTCAGAAAATTCGGTGAGTCAGACTGAGGGAGAGTCAGAGAGACAGAGCAAGAGAGAATTAGCACTCACCTGGATCAGTGTCAGGTCTTCCAGATTGAGCCTGAAGAGGTGATTTCTGTAAAAAAAAAGGAGTATGTGAGTTGATGGAGCCATTTTCTTCAAATAAACCAGGATGTGTGGATGTTACGGGATCTCTGCTGTCAGGCCAAAGCTCAGTACCGTTTTTTAATCTGTGTTATCTCTCTATTTCCTTCATGTCCACCCCCCTACCCATGGTGCCACCAGCACTAAGGGATCTCCACCTCCCAACAGGGAGCAGACAGACTAAAACTGCTTAAACAGCAAGTTGGGGGTGAAAACGGTTCAGAGGATGTCGATACACTGAACTGCAGAGTTTTTTCCACCAATTTAGCGTTGCACTCCTATAACCTTGTCGAAGTGACGAGGGACAGTTTGAAAAATGATCAAAATTGGTGCAGCAGAACCAGATATATTGCCGACATTACCCACAACACAACTTTCACATCCGCACAAATACAATCCAAGACCTGTAAACACACTTTATGTGTAACATTGGTGTAGTTCCTGTTTAAAATGGCTGCATCTGAAGCTTCTGACGTTTTCCCCACTCATAAGTTCAAATGACCCTTTTCACTGGTGGCAGAAGAAGCTGTACGAGTTTCATCAGGTGTTCTCATTCTCATAGGGACCGAATGCAGTGGATGGCTGGATTCAACCACTGCAGCGAACAATGGACATCTAGGTTTCTTCAACACATAATTAGGAGGCAAAAAAGACGTAAGTTTGGTGCATTTCACATCAAAAACCCTTTTTAGAAATCGACCTGAAAGATTTTTTTCTTTGCATTGCTTACTGTAACACTCTATATTGCGGCAGAGATTTTGGAATAGATTTAACAACACCCCGTAATGTGTTCTTATTTCAGCAATCATTTTTAAAGAGCAAGAATTGCTTTTTCAAAAAGTAGATAACTGATTCCATATCTTTGAGCATGTTCATGCACGCTCTTGCACACAACACTCTCAGCGAGATCTATCAATCTCCTGAAGAGTGGCTATCAGCCAGGGCTCAGCGTGGCAGCGGCCCCCTGTTTCACTCTATTGATATATGCATCGATCCCTCTTTCCTTCCATTATCACTCATAATTCTAACCCAGCCTGCAGCCATCCATCCAGCCGCAACGCCTTTCACAGTTGGTTGGCGAGTTGGCACCGAGAATATAACTAAATCTCCGATTACATTTTCTTTTTTGAGTGCTCCAAATACCTTGCACATGTGTTTTATATTATATTGGCACAATTATGTCAGCGGTTTCATTGAGAATCCACTCGCCTCCTCAACCTTTGCTCTTCATCTGTCCACACATACACACTCTCTCCCTGATTAGCCGATTCCATCTAAAGTCCTGGGGTGCATGAGTACATTCCCTGGGCTCACTTTGATTCTGTTTGTTTTGCTGCTCACCTTCCTGCTGGTTCCCTTGTTGTCTCTTGTTCACGTTGTGGTGAGTGTTTCTTTCTATTGCCAACCAAGCCATTAAGAAAAGTGCAGACCGCACTTCATCTAGAATCAGCCAGAGACTCACACAGCGTGAATGTATAGACACACACACACACACACACAGACTTGGCTGGGCATGACAAAGACAATGGGCTTGGAAACAATTCCAAAGCCAATGTTCTCTGTTCTCTGTCTTTTGAAGACATCAAGAGAAACTTATTATTGACTGATCATCACTGATCAAGAAAAGACAATAAAACGACAGAGAACAAAAGAAAGAGACGGGAGGCAAAAAAAAGAAAGAGAAAGAGCAAGAAAACACACTCATGTATGGGTTACCTGGCACCGACGATCAGTTCGTTCTGGCCCGGGTCGAAGATCAGCTGTGAGTAATCCACCGTGCCCTCTGCTTTGAACCTGAAGATCCACGGCTCCATCTCTGCCAACGACATCACAAGACACAAAAAGTGTGAGCCAATCAGAGCGGAGAGTTTATGACTGCCGATGACAGCTGTACCGATGAATGAGGTGCGTGCAAAGGCCTGCTGTCACTTGACTAATCCTTAAAGGCCAAGTTCATAACAGCAGCAAGTCCGTCAATATATGACAGTAATACACTCACAGGAGCAAGCATACTGAGTACATCTACTTTCAATACTTTAAGTACTTTCAGCTGATAGTACTGTTCGGTTATTCAAGTGAGATTTGGAATGCAGGACTTTTACTTGATGGAGTAATTGTGGTGTCGGTGCTCTTACTTAAGTGAAATATCTGGGGACCAAAATGATCTTTAAAGTCATAAAACATGTCTCCATCCATTTTAATCGTCTTCTTTGTTACACATTGCAAAGTCCTCTAGACAATTTTGGGTGATTTAGTTTTTCCTTTTGCACAATTAAGACACAGTGATAGATCATCATATTTCTGTGTTATGAACACGGCAGGAGGAGCATTTTCCATTGTGGTACAATGACAGTAATTACACAATGCTAAACTTTATTCTTTAACAAATGTCAGCCATGATGCAAATATTGTCTCTCCTACTCAAGAAAATGTCGAGGAGATTGAATAAATCACAAAAAAATCTTAGAGCTGTCATTGGTAGAAAAAATCCATTCGTTCAAAAGATAATTTTCCACGGATCAAAGCACTCTTACATTAGTGCTTCTCAGCCTCACAAAAACAAACCCGACACCTGAAACCTCCATTCATAAGTGAATACGTTCAAAATACTGAAATCTAGCTTCTTGCGACTCAGTGGGGAGTCCTTTGATTTCTGTAAACCATCGTTATACTGTTGAGTGACCGCTTTCATGTAGATGTCTACTGCGGATGAGGGATGAGGGCCGATGAGAGTCAGACTTTTATGGAAATTGACCTTGGTATGGTGAATACATACAGAGAGAGGGAGAGAGAGAGAGAGAGATATCCCAGACAGACACTGACATCTTATCCACAACATGCCTGTCTGTGCTCATGGCGCCCATCCCATTAACCCCTAACCAATCGAATCACAGGCCTCATATGGCTGCCGAGCGATGAGGCCGGCCTGTCTACCGCCTTGTTACCCGATAGGTCTAGTCTAGGGTGGTCAATCAGTCATTACAGTGACGTGGTATCCCCATTACTCGCCACACGCTTAATCTGCAGTCATAATAACTTATTCTTCTCATACTGTCGGGTTACACTTCCAAAAATCATCCCCATGTACAGGACATTTCCTCCAGATCGCTAGAAATTTGTAGTTTGAGTAAGGTGGCAGAACTCCTGCAGAGTTGTTAGCAGTGCTACAGTGGTTTACTGTAAAATCATTCAACACTCCATTTGTGATTTATTTCCAGACAAAAAAATTTCAAAGGGACTTTTTTAATTCACCAGGGAGCTCTCCATCAGGGCCAGTACAGAGGGAGAGGACAGCTTGAATATCGTCCCTGCAACACATTATCTGCTTCTTCAGGCACACCTGTCAGACAAGCGTTTAAAATGAAAGCACGCTCTCCCTTGACTGCATCAAAAGCAGGTACTTTTGGGGATTTCTTGGTGATTGTGAACGAAGACAAACAGAACAAGAAAACTAGGAGCTTCCAAAGAACATCTGCCTCCTCCAGCTCACGTAGTGGGACCGAACTCCAAGTCTCCGAACAAAACAATATCATCTGCTGCGAGACAGCACCACTGTATGCAAAGGCATGTTCCCTTGTTCTCTTTCAAGTCTCCAGCCACGAGTACCAGGGAACTGCGAGAGCGGAAAAAAGCATCCCGCGTCTGGCTCCAGGTTTCATAGCTCCAATACATTCCCATCAGCAGAGGTGAAATAAATATCTGGGAGATCACGAACAACTTCACCCCGAAGAGATTATCTTGGTTAATGGCGGCTGCTCTGCTCATTCTGGAGGGAGACACAAAGTGTTGGGATGTGCCAATCCTTTGGCTCCACTGGGCTTGTTTTCCACGCCATCGAGAGGATCCCCGGCATACAAATGTAGCAGTGGCACCCCCCGGGGGAAGACGCCGCTTGACGAACCCAGCTTCTCCCCATAAATCTCCCTGACTCACCGGGGGAGGCTCGCTAACGGGGTGATGGAGTGTGTGCCTGGATGTGTGTGGGCGTGCGTGGAGAGACGGAAGTAGAGGAGAGAGGATATTTTTGCAGTGTGAAAAAGGGTGCAAAAGGATCTAATTGAACACAACAGCACTCAAAGGATTCATGGCCTTTTGTGACGGGGCCAAGGGACCATGAACATTCATAACATCCAGCATGGATGGGCCCTCCCGAAGCGGTGGAACTAAATATACGGAGCTTCACAAACTCAAACTCGTGGGGGTTTAGCAGCTTATTGTTTGGGTTTACTACATGTGGATATAACACTGTGTCACACTTGGAAAGATCTTTAAAAATTACACTGCAGGATATTTGGTTAGCTTCACCAGAGACTTAGCCCACTTACGTGAACTCTGATCTATCTTGTGACATACATTTGTTTTTGGGTGGGCTGTAATAGATCATTTTAGGGTTTTAATGATCCCATAAAATAAACCTTGTTGTTAATCCAATAGACAGCCATGCTTGTTGTGCAGCAGCTGCCTGAATCAGGGGATTGGATGCCGATGAGACAAATGCGTAATCGCACACACGCATTCAGACTCACACTCACGGACTGGGATGAGAATTCAGAAGCCAGGGCTCTCAGCCAACACACACACACACACACACACTTACACACCCCATCCCCCCTTTCTCGGTCCCATCTTATGCCTTTAACCCCTGTCTGCCTCCTCCTCGAAATAGAACAGCCCATCACTCACAGCCCATTTGTTATCCCCCGCTCTGACACGGAGCAGTTGACCCAAAGACAAAATGACAGGATGTATAAATATTTACACCCAGCATCGGTGGCCACGCCAGTCTTCAGTCTGCCGGCGCTCAAAGTTAGTGCTCTTCAGTACTGCAAGGCCAGCAACGATGGCAACATGTGGAACCAATTCTGAAACATGAATGGCTTGTCTGTGAGTGGTGTAAATAGAGTGTGGCAGCGAGCGCGCTCACGTGCATGAAGAGCCAATTCACTCTAAATGCAGCAGTGCGGTGATGGGCGGCAAAAAGAATGGCAACTATTTCGTCAAGTCGATTTGAGGAAACGATTTTGGCCGAGCTGTCGGAAAAACCAAACACCTGCTCAAAGTCCTAAAAACTTATACTACTGTGGCTGTGCTGTGGCCCCGCGGGACCACGAGTGAATCATGCAAAACAAACCACCGTGAAGCCACAAGTAAGTGTGCAATAAAATATCGAAAATCTTAATGTGTATTTAGGAGTCGTTTGGTTCTAGGGGGGCGCGGGAGAAGAGACAACCTTTTAAGAAGATGACCAAATCTCTTTAGGCCACTTAAAAATAAAAAAGGGGATGAAAATATATATGTAGGGAAAGGACATGCGGGACTTTTATTGCAGCGGGTAAATGAAAGATATACAAACACAAAAATATGGACAGGCCCTTCTTCATGCCATAGAAATAAAACATAGCTAGAACATAGCCAAAAATAAATAAAGCAGACTTAATTGTTACGCCTAGACCTTCTGGGTAGTGTTTGTTGCCACAGTCTGTTCCTGTTGTGTTGTCTATCACTCACCTTGTCTCTCGTTTCAGACACCCCCCCTCCCTCGTGTGCCGTCCTCCTGGGTGATTACAAGCCCCGCCCTCATTGCTTCCACCTGGGCCTCGTTCCCCTGTGTATTTAGTCTGTGTTTCCTCCTTGTCCTGTGCCAGTTTGTCTCGGAGATGTTTGAGGAGCGTATCAGCGATATTTCCCTGTGTGCCTCTCCTGTGTACCGAACCCTGATCAAAGTAAAGAACTTGTACGTGGAACCTATCTACCTCGCCTTGAGTCTGCTTTTGAGTCCTGCTCCCTGTGGGCCCCAGACCCCCCCTAACATTAATGACCAATTGAAAGATCTCTGAAACTAGTTATAGCCTGTTGCGTTTATGAATGCTATGAGGCCATTTGTGTAATTCCCTGCTTTCACTCCCCTCTCTATAACGATGTGTTAGCCGTTCAGGGATGATAAAAGCTGAGCTCAGTCTGTGGTTGTAAAACAAGTCTGCCGGTTCCACTCCTCAGAGACGTGGCCCTCCACTTGGACTTGGCCTGTGAAGGCATTGTTTACATCACAGTTTATAACCTTTAAAAGCCTTCAAGCTTTCACCCAGGAGCGCTTGTTAAATGCAACACTTTATTAATACAGCATACGTATCTCAGGGGCCTTGAGCTACAACAACACTACAAATGTTAGGTCAGAAAAAAAAATTGGAAAAAAACCCTGTTCTTTACCAAGAATATAGAGATAGTCTTTCAACACCCCTCCTGAAATAATTCTATAAATTACACACATTTACATTGGAGCTCTGTTGAAGCTATATTCAGACCCGTTTTCACGAAGGCGTAGCGAGTGTACATGTTGTATAAACCTCCTGAACGTAGCTGCGGAGCTGTACAGTGTACTTTCTTTCTGAAACCCCACATTTCTAAAACCGCCATACGAAGCAGAAAGTGTTTTTTAGACCATAGCGTCCACTTTACAGGTCTGTCAGCCAAGTGTTGTGCCAAGTCAGAAAACCACCATTCCCAGTGGGGTCAAAAAACCCATGTGAGGCACGCCCTTCCACAGTCAGGCCACAATCACACTGAGAGAAAGAAATGCTGTCACTGGAACACGTTCAGACGGATCCTTGAACTTGGCTTCTCTGGTCACAACCACAAAAAGTATATTGGACATACGTTTGGAGATATTGTTGAAGATTTTTTTTTTTTTTTTTTTACCAGCAAGGTGAACAAACAGCAAGGAATTAGCTGCAGACCCAGTCCAAGAGTTTAAAAAAACCAAAAGCAGAAAATCACCTACTCTACTGTCAGCCCAACATTGGATATAAAAAGACTGCTTTTCTATCACATGCCAGAAGAGATTCATCTGACTGGCGTTGATTAATCCATTTCATTCAAGTCATTGTTTTACCTCTA
Source organism: Melanostigma gelatinosum (assembly GCF_949748355.1). Lineage (NCBI taxonomy): Eukaryota > Metazoa > Chordata > Actinopteri > Perciformes > Zoarcidae > Melanostigma > Melanostigma gelatinosum. The sequence continues at coordinate 12,221,988 of NC_136653.1, forward strand.
AAACGTGAAAATATGTGAGTCCAACGTGATGTTGTCAAATTGCTTGTTTTGTTCCAAAAAAATGTTTTCCTTTCAAAGGAATAAGATCGTTTCCTGGTGAGAATATGATGAGAAGATTGATACCGCTCTCCCCCACAGCAAGTCATTTAACTTTAGACGAGAAAGCAAAGTGTTTTCACCAAAATATGAAACCAACATTTCTTTCATCAACTGCACGTCCTTTGCGATAAGACTCAAAGCAGATCTCTAAGACGTCTCAGAGGAAAAGTTCCGCCTGAGCAGAGCCGGCATGTTGTGATCCACAGGGGCATATGTAATGTGTTTGTAGTCCTCCCAACTTGGCTGAAGAGGATCCATGGCAGACTCGCTCTACACATTCTCAACAACCTGGGATTACACGACATTACACGGAGCACAATGACACACAAAGGATAGAAGGATGACAGGTTGAACGAGAGGTTTCTTTTCCCTCACACACCGTCTGTTTATGTCTGTACGTATGCGTGCATATGTGTCTGCGGTTATTGCTAAAAAGCTCGGGCTGTAATTTGGCGGTGTGGATACTGATTTTCGAACAATGAGATGTGTTTGAACAGCACAAAAGACTGTCATCAGGCCATGAAATGAAAGTCATGAAAAAACCTGAGCTTGAATATAACGGAGAAGGCAAAGATGAATGGATACCTTCACGAGACCACGGGAATACGCAGCTGCTCTGCAAAAGGTGCTGATTCTTAACATATAGTGGGAATAAATAAGATTGGAATGTAAGTAAACAAAGCATAAAGATAAAACCGGCATTGAAAGGGAAACTTTCTGTTCTTTGTCCCCTCATGAAAGCATAAAAAAGAAGGAGAAAAAAACCCTCCACATGGAACGTCTGTGGAGCTTTAGAGCTTTGAAACCAGGGCAACAAAGCTGATGTGTAGGCAAGTCAACCAGCTTGTGCGCTCAGAAACTTCGGCTGAACTTTGAGGGGTCAACGACATTAACAAGCCAATGAAATGTACATGCACACTGTGCACGTGTAAGCATGCAATTTAATTATTTGAACAATAGTTCCACCTTTTAACGAACCTTCTGAATGCATGTGTGGGACTGAGTAGGTTTCCCATATAGCCTTATTGGAAAAAGAAGCTAAGCGGTACTATATTTCACAGTACTATATTCACCATTATATAATACTGTATGTCTCCAATGAAGCCTCAGATCGTCCCTGCAGTAGGAAACCACTGTATCATCACAGCTGGTCATTCAGACACGGACCCATAGACGGTGAAGCCTCTGAGTTACTCTCACGTTCTATTCTCTTCTTCTGTACAGTCGGCTTTGTCTTAGTGAACCATGTCTGATTGCTCGCTGAAATGTCAACCCTTTTCATGAACGCTGCTATATTTCAACCACAGCATTAGGCCACCGGAGCTTAATGGGCCATTCTTGTACATTAGAGAACACAAACGCGTCGACCATGCTGTGTGATCCCCCCCTGAATGCAAAAAGCACGAGGCAGGAACGTATTATGTTTGCTGGGCAGTTAGTCATCATCATTGCACTCAATTGGCACAGAGGGAAGAGTGCCACCTCAGCTGACAATGAACGGACAAAGACGGAGAAGAAAGACGCTGAGAGAGAAAGGGTTGCAGAGGAAGAGTCCTCGCGTCTGTGCTGGGCGGCGTTACTGAACACGAGGCATGCATGTGGGTCTGTGGACACACTCGGTGACCATGGTCTGCTAGTTCATTTCAATTTAGACAGAATCTTATGTGATTATCTGACTGGGCTGAAACTGCTGGACTGAAAACAGCTCAATGACATTCTGCTGCGTCGCACAGGGCAGGCAGAACTGCATTGATCGCTTCTGGCGCTTTCTTTTGACCAAGTTTCACATCATTTCATTACAGTTTAGCTGCTCAATAGCAATGTGAGATAAAGGGGGAGGACGATGAAATCTGATGCGGAACATGCTGTACCTAAAAACTGCAGAGCCATGTAGTCGAGGCATACGAGGAAGGTTGTGTCTGCTTTTGTGTCTCGAGGGAAGGATGCAAAGAGGAAAGGGAGGCATCAGATGTAGTTCGTTGGCAAAGTAAGCTGACGTAAAGTGGTTTGAAAACACAGTCTCCGGCTTACTTTCCGATTTTTTTTTTGGTCAGTCTAATGTGCCATCCGGGGCGGGGGAAGGGAGGAGGGGAATTTTCGAGAAATAAGAGCCTTTTGCCGGGCAGTTGATGAGTTGAGATACATTTATTTGGTGGAGCAAACTGTACCAGCGTTGTGCCGGCGAGACATTACAAGAGTCCAAGTTACTCGATCCTTACAACTACGGTATCTGTGGTCATGCAAAGAAGGTCAAACACCGTGACAAAAAGTTGACCTGTATTTTTGATCAGTCCGACACGAGTCAACACGTCTATTGCAGCCACAGACGCTGCCAGTGTTTTGGTTTAACGAGTGACCATGTTAACGAGTGACCCTCGGCTGAATGCGTTCGTCGTTGCTCCGCAGTGAACTGAAAACATGAACAGAATATATGCGTCTTCGACGGTGAGAAACAAAAGTAGGGAGAAAGCATAATTAGAACATTATAACAGTTTAATTGCATAGAGTTCACATAATTATGGCGTCTCCCTGCTGTGTGCGTGTGCATGTTTACCTGAGTGTGGGATGAGTGGGTGCTCTGTCTTGTGACAGGGAGATTCAGGCAGCAGCACCGGCCCTCTCCTACTGGCCACGCCTGCGGGCCACAGGACCAGCATGCACTGCAGCAGTAGCAGTGCATGCTGGGTAACAGGACGTCCCATGGGGGCCTGGACTTGGCTCACTTTTACTCAGGCCTCAGGGGCCAAGAAGCATTGGAGAGACACACCTGAAAGGACAGAAAGAAACAGATTGAGGTTTAAACAAAGACTTATTTCACATTCGCCTTAATCAAAGCGCTGAAAAGCTTGATACGGTATAGCACTTCGCTACAAGCACAGTGGATTCACGCCAAGGGAGGGAGGTGCAAAGAGGAGAAAGTGTGACTGATCGGGGGATGGGGGGGGGGTTGCTGAGTAAATCCAGCCAGTGTGCTTCACACCTCTGACATGCAGTGCATAAATCAGACATGGCTCTGCGTTACCTCAAACACCTCATGTGCGTGCGTCTGTGTGCTCTAATATCGGAAATGATGTGCGATTTGTGTGCATGTCTTTGTTTCCACTGCAGAGGAGCTGTTAATAGTGAACGCCAGCAATGGTTCAATGTGCGTGTGTGCATGAGTTTTTTATTATTAGGAGTCTGTTTGTGTGAATACGTGTGAAGGATATATGTACGGAGCTGCAGTGCGCAGCACTCCTTGCGGGTCAATTGACTCCTATAGCTGCTGTAAATCAGATGTTTGTATTCACAACCAAGCACTCAAATTGCTGGATGTGATTATTGTATAATGCTTACTGCAGATTTGTGTTTCCCACAAAAGTCATTCCCTGCAAGAACAACAAAGCCGTTTCCACAACTCAATTGTTCCTGATTTCTTTTCCATGTGGGGGTGAATTGATGAGCGTTCTAGACCGTCTACATCATTACTTGTTAATCATTTATGTGATGCTATTACCAGAAATGATTCATGCCGTGCGCAAGAAAGGAATAAGCCCCCCCGCATGACTGTAAACCACGGGTTGAGCAGCGTGTGTGGTGGAGCGAGTGAAGGAGCTGAAGCAAGCCTTTGCTTTGCTTCAGTTTTCATAACAGACAAATGTATTCTGCAGTCGAACCTGTGGAGCATTTACTGTCTTGTTGCATGTGAAATAGGATTTTCATCTGTTGTCCAGTCAGCGGGGGGGGGGGGGGATTGTGCTTTGTAGAGCAAGAACAGAACAATCCTCCCTCCATGACAGAGTGGATTTAGTGTGAATGGTGGGTTGCAAATAAGCAAAAACTATTCATACCTTGTTTGTTTTGAGAAGGCAACATGTAATAGGAAGACAAAACATCAAAGAAAAAAATTGAACTGAGCCAAATAAGGCAAACCTCTCCCTCTGAAGTATGAATCGCCCTTAGTGCAGGGAAGCTTTGTGTGGCTATTGGGTAAAACATACAGTAGGGCACCTTCTCTACACCTGCTTCCACATGAAAGCCCTCATGCTGTGAGTGTGGTGGTTTTATTTCATTTTCCCCATGGCTGGAAAGTTAACTCTGCCCTCAGTGTTCAAGAATAGGATCCATGACCTCGGGGCCGATATAGAATTCATTCAAAGTCCAGTGCATAAATGCACAGGTAGCGGGGGAGATGCGGTTTGCCTTCACCCACAGAAGTAATGTAAAACACCTGTCATCCATGGCGGGGGCCAGTCAGTGGCAGCCAGTCAGTGAGAGCATTTAGCTGACCATTTTGTATTATCAGTCTCTTTGTCACTCATGCGTTCTCCTGGTTGTACTGATTCATGGGGTGTTTTCAAACCCTTTCAGTTGTAGTTGTTTCATTTAATATTCAAATGTGCTTAAAATTTATAAAAACAAAAGCGCCACCAAAGCACCTTGAGGTCAAACAAATGCATATTAATACATTTACCTCGGTACAAAACACTTGCAAAGCAAATCTTTGAATATTATAAATCGTGCAGTGTTTCCGTCAATGTTTGCCAGATTGTTTTCTTCTTCCTAACCTTTGTTGGCGCATTGCTACACCTCTTCGTGCAGAGAAGGAATAGCTTGAAGACGTCAACAAGAATGTGTGTGGCGACCCAATCACAAGGAAATAGGAGTGGAACAGTACCTATATTTAATTAATGAATAAATGTGCAAAAAATCAAGAAATATGATAATAATTTATGATACAATCCAATGTATGTCCAATAGGTTTTTTTTTCTGTTGCATGATTAATATCAGACTCAGAATGTCAGTAAACCCTTGTTGTTGTTACCTCCCTTTTTACATCTGGATTCAATGAATCTCACTCCCATCTCTCTATTGGCATGGAGTAATGAAAACCTGTCAATGCATGGTGAAACAATTAGGAACTGTGAAATCTAAGATACTGTAAATGTTCATCAGCTATAAATAAAAAAATATGCATATGCCACTTTAAAGACCTGATTTATGCCCACACATGCATTTGCATCGTGTCTTTTAAGTACCAGAGCACAGACAGACAGCCGTAACTTGATTTAATACCAAGCCATTGTATTGTTTCATTCCCCCTAAAGTGATCTCAGGTGGATCCTATTTTGTCTTTAACTCACCACAAGCCACCGACTGGTCCTGTGGGAGAAAACTGGAAGGGCTTTCTGTGCTGTTCAGTGGTCTAAACTCTAAATCATCTCCAGGGCATTAGTACAAGCCTCCTCCACCGCCTCCTCCTCCTCCTCCTCATCCTTTTCCTACTTCTTTCTCTCTTGTGTCTCTTTCACACCTCTACAAACAAGGACACAGAAAAACACACGTACAGTGCCAGTGCATTTAGACACATGCACACACTCTGAAATCACCCTGGGACCCGGTGATGGATAACACACCGGTGCACTTAGCAGAGAGATTCCTAGCCATACAAAAAGATGAAACATGTTGTAGACGACGTTGTCATTTGAAATGCATGTGGAGGACAAATAAGACAGTACAATACAGTATTCCTGCCAGGATAGTGTAAAGAGAAGACGAGAAGACACAGATCAGTGTGAGCTGCAACACAAGTCCACCATCTAAAGTGCACGCTTTAATACCCTCATTTATTGGCTTCATCGGGGGGACATCCGAGATATTAGTTATTCATTTCACTCTCAGAACCATACACTACATTGCCACAAATAGAAGACTGACAAAATTCAGTATCCATAAAATCTTGATGATAACCCTAACCTGTTTATAAGAAAATATACAACCTCAACAGATTTCTGCGATTGGTTAAGGCTAGAAAGAAGATCATAGATCATGTGATTAAATAATAATGTGACACTGTGACGTAACTCGCGCAAATGAATAACAACCGTCCTTACCAGTCTTTCTTGCGCAGTGTCGCTTCATGAGTGTAAAGTCAGTGTAATGTAAAGTCAGTCAACAATCACTTTTGGTTTCACACGGGACACAAATAGCGATCTCCTGTGAGAAAGTCCTTTCTTAGTTTGACCCATCCTAAATGGCAGCATTTTCTTTTCAGTGACTGCGCTGCTCATGATCTCTATACTAACTCTCACACCCGTTCATTAAAAATGCTCATTGTGTAAATCCTCACGTGCAAATTGCTTGAGGCAACCGCCAAACATGTCAAGCAGAAATGCTTTTATGAGTTTCAGTAATTCAAAAATAATTGACGAACGAATGACAAATGATTCTTGCATAATATTAGCATCCACACATTTTCATCACAATTGATGAAATTATTACGATTGTTATTATTCTTGTTTTTACGGCAATTAGAATCCGCTGAATAATTGTGCGGCTTGTTCAATCATGGTGGTGTAATGTCCCCTCAAAACTCACAATTAAAGACAGCGTAGTATATGTCCAACTCACAAAAAAGTAGACGAAGAATAATGCAGAGGTAAAGTCTACTTGCAGTAAAATGTTTTTTATGATAATAAATAATGAATAATGGATTGGCTCAGATAATTAATCGCTGTTTGCTGCATAGCTTTGGAAAGTTATATAATAGCACGTTCACCTGCGTATGGACAGTATTACACACACACACACACACACGCGCACACACACGCACACACACACGCACACACCCATACATCTGCATTTTGCATTACAGAAGTTGAAGTGTCAGCTAACTAATCAATTGAAGTCTTCCTGCGGTAACGAGTGGAGAGAGGATCATATTAACACTGCTATTGATTTTGTCTGAAGGGGACTTCATGATTGTCAAATTACACTGTACATCATGAATACGCTCCCTAATAAAAGCCGACTATAGATCCATCACACACACGCAAGCTCACATACAAGCATGTTTGTCAAATGTGAGTGGTGCAGTGATGATCCATCTGTCCAAACACAGTCAGAGGGTGAGTGTGGGGTCACAACACAGTGCTGATATATGCCTCTCTCTCTCTCTCTCTCTCTCTCTCTCTCTCTCTCTCTCTCTCTCTCTCTCTCTCTCGCTCTCTCTCTCTCTCTCTCTCTCTCTCTCTCTCTCTCTCTCTCTCTCTCTCTCTCTCTCTCTCACAAACAGGGCACATCAGTAGAAATCCACCCAGACTTTGCTTTAGAACAGAGCACACAAAGACACCACAGAGCTGCTTCATAAAGCTCTATGTTTGTCAGACAGAGCGCTTATGTGTGTGTGTGTGCGTGTGTGTGCTTCGATGTGATTGACTGGGTGTTTGTCTGTTTCTCACTCTGTCTATCAAACGAGTTATTGCCAGTTTTTGTTTGTTGTTCTGAGTCTTTGTCTGCCAATCGGTATCTGGTCTAAAACACAAGACGCCAAAATCACAAAGCACACACAGAAATGACGACGATGTTTGCTCTTTACTTTGCTGTCTGACTGGTTGAAAAGGACAGCTGATTCGTTTATGATTGAACTACGTTATGGATTGATAAAAGAATAAAATGATGGCCATGAAGTCTGCCCACAACTTACCAACTGGCTGACTGAGTAACCCGACAAACTAGATGACCGACTGACTGTCAGGCTGTCGGACTGACAAACGATCTGACAAAGTGACGGAGAGACTGACGAGGCGCCTGAATGAGCGATTGACTGATGCCCAAAACACAACATGATTGACAAACCAAGTAGTCGACGGACTTTTCATCTTTTCTGGCTGCTGCGAGGATTTTCTTTCACTGACATCTCTCGGATTTCTTCTTCTATCGTTATCAATCCCATGCCCCCCCCTTTCTGTTTCTACCTGTCATTGACCTTTTCCCTCGCTATTCATGCTCTCAGTCCACCGGGTGTCTCGCGGGCTCGGCGGAGGATGACAGAGGGAATGACGGAGTGATGATATTGCCGCACAGCAGGGCCCTTTCTGCTTCGCGACCCCCGGATCAGGGGGCAGGTTAATTCCGTGCGAAGAGATGCTTGTGTCTCTCCAAGAGTGAGATTGAAAAGCTCACTTGGATCAGATGGCTTGTTTGTTTCAAAAGCTTATCTGTGGTGCACAGTATTGCTTTTGATGCGCAAAATCAAATGTGCACATGTGCATTTTATCGTTTCAGTCTTTCACATTCATTGTCTTTCTCTGTAAAACACACACACACACACACACACACACACACCTGAGTAGAAAGCTCTCCCAGTTTTCTCTCCAGCTCAGAATGCATTTCACTCTTCAGCTTCCTACTTTGAACCAATATTTCTCTGCATTTGGATCAAATCAGTAATTCTGCTTGCACGTGTGTGTGAGCATGCTATTGTCAGCTGTGACAGTGTGTAGCTGGAATTGTTTTCAATTGTAAGTGTGTGTGTGTGTGTGTGTGTCATCATGGCAAAATATGGTTCTGGAGACACCTACTATGAGAACTACCATAACAGCAGTTGTGTGTACTTTGCCAGGTGTTTGTATGTTTGTGGATAGATTTTGTTAACACCATCGAAGGTGGGTGTGGTCCCCAAACTTTACGCCCCAGGCCCGATTTGGCTTCATCACTCTTTGGGCATCATCAGATATGAGTCAGATATGTTCCACAAATAACTGTCACAATGATGCTCCGAGATTGAAATCTGTTGTTAGTTTAATTGCTGCAGATGATCTGGAAAACAGAGCTAAGACTTGGACGTGATAGCGCTGATGAAACACAGGTGCTGGGGCAGAACTTGGACTGAAACATCGCAGGTACTCAACGAAGTTCAAAGTTTCTTCCACAAAACTTCTGCTTAAACTTTTTCACAGTACTAAACAGTCTTTAAAACAATGTCACCTCCTCTGCTCCTGATTAATGGTTGCACAACACCTCTCTGGTATTTTTTTGTTTTCTATTTTTGGTTCATGCTGAAAAACACAATGAAACTTAAACAAAGTCTGTGTACTGTACTGAGGTGAAAGGCTTTTTTGACTGGCCTGACCACAACCATAGCTTTGGTCCAGCTAAATCTGGGATGTATATCACTCACATTTACACACACACACACACACACACACACACACACACACACACACACACTGACTCTCACTGACTTGTTCAAAAACACACCCAGCAATTTCTTCCTGAGTCCCACCCAAACTCTCCAGAGCTTCCCAAATCCTGCTGTTATTTTTACTCAACCGGCACATCTCCAGACGAGGAAAAGGCTTTAAACAACATGCAATATGTGGCAAGAATAGTGACATCATGCCTGAAAAGAGACAAACATCCGTGTGAAAGCTCTCACGCGCCACTAGGCACCAGAGTACCATCATGACGTGGCCCAATCGTTGCTGCCTCTTTGATTGCTGGAGGTATTGTAGTTCAATGTGACCTGTGACTTAAAACCTTTGCAGAGCTCTCGGCTGAATGGCCTTTGAAAAGAGAGCACGGCTTTTAAAACTGTTCGCTTTAACATTTAGGTCAAGGGAAGGCAGAGTCAGGACTTGTGGCCGACTTCATAATTACAGAGAATTAATCATTTCTGACGTTAGTTGGTTTCTTCTCTGCTTCGGACATGGGTACTATGAAAATAGATAACTGAGTATTCATTTGTATTCATTTCTCCTCGGAACTCTTCTTCAAGGAAAGGTTTGACATTTTGGGAAATTTACGTACTCATTCGCTTTCATGCTGAGAGTTATTAACAGGGAGAAAGAGCGAGCCAGGCTCTGTCCAAAGGTAACAAAACCCAACAGCACTTTTATAGCTAGCCTGATCCCATGGGAAGCAAATAAATAGCACGACATTTAAAGGACATTCCGCGTGTCATAATTATGTGCTGTAGGCTTTTTGCATGTCATTTTACACCACATGGTTGACATGAAATAGCTGCAGCGAGGATTTGGTAAGAAACAAAACATGGATGGGCTTAAAATAAGTTCGTAAACACGTAAAACGTAAACGACGCAACAGAAGAAAACATAACCCAACTCCACTTTGTGACATGAACACCGGTCTCTAACACCAGTCTCCTGGTTGAATAAAGACTCTGTGTTTGTTTGACCCGTCCACCTCCCCTAACACCCGCCCACCATACGAGGTCTGTCTTTTCTTTGAGTGAAGCATATTCACGCGTATGCGTTTATGCAGTCAATACATGGCTCAATATGAATGTCTTACAAATTGTCAGCCTGGGATGCTAAAGCTCACCAATCAACACATAATAGATCATTTGTTTCATTCGTACAAAAACGGAAGTGTGAAAACAACAAATCGCGTAACTCTCTGGTGTCCTGGCTGGTTGCCTGGTTCCTGTTCAGAGCCAAGAAAAAGCCTGATACATAACACCCTGTAAAACTGTGAATTGTGGTTTTTAGCAATAAAACAAAGGCAACGCAACATGTTAATTGCTGTTCATTGTTTGTCTTTATGCTAAGCTAAGTTAGCCCACTTCAGGCCGAAGCCTTATTTAGAGTTTCCAAAATGTCAAACCTTGCTCACAAGAAAAAGACCCTGAAGAAGCTCAAAAATGAAATAAGGCCACATGCAGCATAGACCGAGGAATGCATCAGCTTCATCGGGCTCTGCGGACGGCACGCACCCTGAACAGTATGGCACAAGCCCTCTTTCTACCTCTACAGCCAGGCTGCTGTTCTGAGAGATGTCTGCATAACACAGTGACAACTTGTGAAGAAATCCAGTGGCGGACGCAGGCACCGATCGACTGTTGAGACGGCGGCTCTGACACACAGCCCGGACCCTCCGGCTACTGTCTGAGCCGCTCTCAGTGTCAAGAAAGCGCTGTTCACAGGGAGCAAATTGTCACACCAACCTTGCAGCTCTGGAGAGGATTAAATGTCAGAGAAGAAACCGAGAGTCTGTCACCCATGTCCCAAAACTACATCTCGCTGAGAGTTAATATTTCCATGACCTCATGGACTAAAAACGCACCTCTCTGACAGGAAAGCAAGTGTTAGGTTGCCAGCTCCCTTTTACAAAGATTCAGGGTACGTCTTCGATGCTAATGTCATCGATGACGTCATGTCATTTTCTCAATGCTTAACTGCTTGAGTAATGCATTGGCATCAAAGATGTCTTGCACTTCAAAGCCTTTGTTGTCGGTGCGGTGTATCACAGCAGCGCCGACACACATGAGAGGAGCGGTGTCATCTGCCGCCTGATCAAGGCACCGGTGCGAGAATGGCCACAACGCCTGAAGACGTTCAACAAAAACAACTCGCCACACATGCAGGAAATACAAATGTTAAACTCATGCGGCGAAGGGTGGGGTGGGGGGGGCATAAAGCCCACCACTGAGGGATGTTGACGTTTTTTAAAGCTTTAATTACATGCTTGGTTAACGGGTAGTCGACTGTCTCACCGGGCACAAAATGACGCTATCACAGTCTACAGCTGTGCACAGACTTGCCATTCACACAAACACATCTGCCCTCTGCACCTCCGAGGTGAAGAAGCAAAGTGATTGCTGCTCTGCCAATATCAAGGGCGACGACTAACTGCAGCACCAGCTCACAGATCTGTCCTTTCAAAAGGGCAGACGCGCCTCACACAACAACGAAATGCTACCTTGATGCTAACCACACTCTAAATGAGAAGAAAATTACGCTCATCCAAGGGTAAATTCCTTTCATTTGGTTGAGAATGTGAAATCAGTGATGGGAGACTTTTTTTTGGGTTCAGCACAGAATACTGCCGTTTTGAATCATACCATTACTAATATGATAATCAATCATATCAGCTTTAGCGGTGACAGGATATGACTGGGGGAATGATGGATGAAATCTCATACGGATAGATTCTGCTGCGAGGGAGGTCGAGTGTCTTCGGTTATATTTGCTGTAAATGTACAAAGCGTTGAACTGTGTGTACTGTTGGTGGGTGTTCTATAGCAGAGGTGAAGGGTTTAACAGTCCATGTACTCAATGTGAGGCTTTATATTTGCACTCCACCACATATCAGAGGTATTGTACTTGTTACTCGTTTGTAATACAGACCTGTTACTTTGATGCAGCTATCATTTTATAATAACAATGAAACTTCACAATACACTGTAGATCGGAATGAAACTAGAAAGTGTGGTGTATGTAAGTGCTATAGTGAAGTGGAGATTTCTAATTCAGGGTCTGGGAGTAACCTCATTTCGACAAAACGGCCTTTATATAAACATTTTGCAAGACACTACAGGGGAAATGGGTGAGATATCACCATGTAACTTCCCTCGCTGATTACTTATTTTAAGAGAATTCTTCAAGTTTTCTGAAATGTTACGCTAAAATCTGCAAATGAGGCATTATCTAATGCTAACTTCAATTTTGTGTATTTTGTACACGTCGTGTCTATTTCTTTCCCATTCTTAAGTGTATAACACTCGTGGATTGTACGTTATGGAGAAATTAGGTCAGCTGCAATATGATCTATCTTTAACTTTACAAAACTGTTTCAGCTGCCTGGCTAGATCTCTTTAAGTGAACTTTAGGGCCTTATCTTCTTTCTTTTAAATCTGGTCCGTCACTGTCATGAGTCCCAATTGGTCAAACCCGAAGGGAGACAGTGGACTTCAATCAATCTTTCCACATGTTTTTTGCAATCAACATCACCAAGATAACAAGCCGAACAGGCTGCCAACTCCTACAGCTCAGTAATTATATGCCTAAAAAACAACAACCACCTCGTTGGCCAACAAAACAAAAAAACATCGACACTTATACTTCAACACACATGAAGGACCTACAGATGGGGAGGGAGCCATAAGGAAGCTGCCTTGAGATGAGTCGTCTTACAGTATCTGAAGAAATGTGGCAGGAGGGATAGTAAATTAGCTCTTGGCTCCACTGGAACCAATTAATTACCCGAGTGTGGGCATGTGTGCATGTCTGTTGAGTGCCTGGCCTAAGTTGTTAATTTGCCCCATTAACGCCAGAGACAGGCACAATAGCAGAAAGTTATAGCTTTAATGAGAGGGAGGAATGGGTTTGGTTAACAGCAGCTGTTTTAACACCAGAAAGGATGCTGCAGAAGTGGTCTTTGTGTGTTTGTGTGCGTGTGCGTGCTTGCCTGAAGTCTGTCTTCCCGAACATGTCTCCCAAGGGGAAACTGGAACAACGGAGACGGAGCCCTCAGGCATCCGATGTGATCGTGTCTCTGCTAGACCAAGCAAACAGATGTAGGACGATCTATCTCTCTCTGTCTGGCCTCCATCTTTGTTTCTGCCTCTCTTTTCTTTTTCCGTGTGCTAGTGTGGAGTCTGAAGGATTGCGTTTCAGCGAGAGTTAAATGGACTAGTCCACTCTGGCAGTTAGCGTCCTCAAAAATAGAGACACCTGAGACTTGAAGTCACTCTCAGATCCAACCTACACACCTTAGCCCCAAGCAACTCGTGTCTCTGGATCTATTAGGGCCACGAAAGGCCCAAAACCTCAAATACGGAGTTTATTAGTTCAGTGATTCTTCTTCTACCTCCTCATTTCTGCTCACTTCTACTGGAGCAGGGCCTAAGGGGAAAGGCTTTAATTGGGCATTTGGTTCCAAAGTTGGAGTCCAGAAGAAGACTTTATTAGTCAGTGGTACAATTAGGATGCACTGGATTTGAAACATATTGATTCTGCATTCATATACACCGTATGTTAAATGCACTGTGCATACATCGTGCACAGCAACAGGACTTATTGCAAGCAACTGCGCATTAAGAAATATGTGTCGTGACAACATTGAACCGAAAGTTAACTACTTCTAAGTGCTTTGTTCAAAGATGATTCATATTTTTGTCCAGATTTTCGACACGAACAGAAATCTTCAGGTTTTAGATAAGCAGTGTAAATATAATCATTCCACTGTAGAGGTGTAACGGTACGCGTATTCGTATTGAACCGTTCGGTACGAGGCTCACCGTTCGGTACGCATGACGAACCGAATACGTTTGGAAAAACAAAAAAAAACTTTATTTAACCAGGTAGTCCCATTGAGATTAAAAATCTCTTTTGCAAGATGTAAGTAACAATACAAGATGTAAGGAACAATACTACATAACATTAAGGAGCAGTTTTTGTTTTTTATGCTTATGTGTTGCTAAGAAGACACCCCAGAAGACGGGTCACTCAGGTATAGTTCCATCATTGTTCAAAGTGAAAGAATAACTTCATGATGTTAGTTGTGATGAATAAATATATTTTAAAATCAAGTACATTTCTCTGGCATTTATAGTTTTCTACTGTACCGAAACGTACCGAACCGTGGCTCCACTGTATCGTACCGAACCCAACCGTGAGTTTTGTGCACCGTTACACCCCTATTCCACTGGTGTATCTTTCGAGATTCTATTCGAATGAAGTCATTGGCTCCTCTTGAGGTCATGGAATGCTCACATTAAAAATGGTTAATAAGCTTATTTACATCCTGTGAAGATGGGAGCGACTAAATCAGATGGTTTATGCTGTGTCTTTGAAATTCAATGCATTAAAAGAGGCTAACTTTTAACATCAGGGCTCAGTGATTAAGACTCTGCTGGGAGGCGGTAATTGCGTTTCCGTCTGCGTGTATTTTCCCCATGAGAGAGGCCAGGCTGTTTTTGAAGAAGCACAACGACGTACACATCCTGCAACACGCTCTCTGAGGGGTAAAACCGCGAAAGCGAGGAAGAGCAGGGGCAACAATCACAAATATTAATAGACGAGGAGACGTCCATCATCACAGAGCTGCTTCATGATCTCTGTGTAGCGTTTTTTTCACTTGAGGACGATAACCGTAGTCTACTTCAACTATGTCCCCAATGACAGCCCACAAAATGTCAATCAAACAACACAGTGTATTCATCGCTACCTCGGCAGTATGCAATACAAACTGCCTTGTGGTTTCAGCTCTCTTCTCTTTTTTTATTTTCTTTGTTCAAAAATAACATATTGACCTTAATGCCGTAAACAACCCATATTTTACTCCCCAAACAATTGTGCTGCTGTCAGGTAAAAACGATAATAAATGCAAAAATACCCAGAGGTAACCGGGGGGGTCCCACCTACTGTGTCTAGCGCTCCAGTGTTATGCCAGATAATGTCTTACACAGACCGAATAAGCAATATACAGGTTTTAAATGTGTTTTCTGGAGTTTTTTTTTTTTTTTTTAATTGCCACTTTCAATTTCAACGTTAGAACTTTATCAAGTACAACCTGAAAAGCAATGGATTTGTTTCTGCTTCGACATAATGGTTTCACTCGGCTGTGCATAAGGTGAATAGTTTTACAGCGACAACCAAGTGTGTGTGTGTGTGTGTGTGTGTGTGTGTGTGTGCGTGTGTGTGTGTGTGTCGGGTTAAAGAGAGAGAGTGATCCTGTTGCAAGGCATAGTTGTTGCGTGGTTGTGTAGTTGTGCGAGCGGCCTCATTGTTAACAATATTTGCGCTGGTGACGTGTTTGCAAAGCCGGTATAGTTGTTGCCTCGGTTTGCATGCTGTTGAAGGGGGTCTCAAGGGTCAATCAAGTATTCTCGGACCCCACCCCGACCCCCTGTATTTTGCACACTGGGTAGAAAGCTTAAGAGCACACCACAAACAGCCCCCAACATTATCTCACCCACAACAATGGGAGCCATTACCTTCATGCTTAGGTCCAAAGGCTTAATGATCAGGTTGTCCTTCACTCTCTGCTCATTAACCACTGTGACAAAGCCTTTTGTACAGGTAGATTCCCTCTGTAAATGCCAATCGGAAGGTCAAAAGAAGCAGTCAATTTCAGCACAGTTTGAGTGCCAAGGAAGACACAATAGTTAAATACGGGTTCTGGCCTTATATAAGGAGTTACTCGTGGTGATAGGAAATGACATCATATGTTGACCAGATTAAATGGTTAACGAATGTCAGCGTAAGACTATAAAATTAAAATTTCTCTTTGTAGAATTTACACAGGATGTGGCTGATATTATAAAAATACTTTTGCACATTTGTACAAGTGCTTGCATACAAGCATGCACAGACACACAGCTACATACACAAACACACTTACACACACACACACACACACACACACACTTACACACAGAGTCAAGTCTCTCTTCAGCTCATGTCATAACTGCCTCGCAGCAACAACGCAGCCTTTTAAAACTCCACATGACAAAACATTTGTGAATATTTGAAGACGTCACAGTCAGACAACTAATTGCACATCTTTTGAGGTGCGTTGCCCCCAAAAACACAGACAACACAACACACGTTTCCTCTAATTGACCTGAATGAGCCATGTAACGAGTAGAAATCACTCTGATAATGTCTCATCACTTCCTTCAGCAACACTGAGAGAGCGACAGGGATGAGAGTGAGAAAACACATCCCGTCTGTCTGCGAGCGTGTGAGCGTGTGTTCGATGACGGGACAAATCACGTATCAAACAGACTTATGAAGCTGCAAATTGCAACATATCACACACGCAGTATGTCTTTCACATTTTTTCGTCTGGGTAAAACTACAAAGATGGAATTATAATAAAATCATGGCTGCTCTATAATTGTTATAAGAATGCGTGTGTCAGCAAAGCAGGTATACAGTGGGAGAGCAGATGTGTATGTGTGCGTGTGTGTGTGTGTGTGGGTGTAAATGCACTGAGCTGCTTAGGGCTTCATGTTGGTGTTTAATGAGTTTTGTGGGGGAAACTCCAAGGTTTCCGGGATATAAGTGAGCCTCTGTAGTCTCTATTAGGTGCAGTATTAACTCTCCACTGCTGCAGGCTCCTCTACTAACTTGATGAGGCAGGTATGGGCCAGGTGCTTTGTGCCCTCACTTCACTGAAATGAAGGCTCGCACAAGGGCAAGCTGACACAATCACACACAGTTACTCAAAGGGTCACACACACACACCATCTTTCTTTGTTTATTGTTTCTGTCTTTTAATACATACATGCCGCCACAACCCCACCCAAAATGCCACCTGGGAGCAAACACAATACCATCTAATCAGCAGGAACAACGACATCAACCTCCCGGAGATGAAGAGAAAACACAAGTCGGTATGGCATGTGTGTGTCTATAGCGGTGACAGGTCTAATTTAAGCTCACGGCTAAATACAGCACAGCGCAAACGCTGTGGCTGCCCTTCTGAACCACGTTTCATGACGCCTTTGATGGCTCAACATCAAAGCTGAATATCACCAGTTTTAACTCCAATACATGAATTCACTTTCTATGTTTAGGTTCGGCCTGGTATTGCTGCAGAGATTTGAAAAAAAGAAAGAAAAAGCTCGTCCTCACAATGCATATTTATGCAGCGTACGCCGCACGCAAGAGTCTCAAGTCACAAAAGACACCAAAGCTCGTCGACTGACCTACATTTTCCAAGAAATTATGGCATGTATTTCAAAATAACTTCCTGTGTCATTATGATAACAATTACAGGTTGTGGTCCTGGTTAATACCCCTTTACTGCTCTAAATCCCCCCGGAGTCAGTCGCAAAGAATACTGGGCGTATATAATGTGTGGTCTGCGCTGGTGTTGACGCCAAAAGCAGATGTTCGTCGCGTGTGTGTGTGTGTGTGTGTTGTCTCTCCTATACCTTAAAGCATGTGTGTATAGAATGTGTGCGCACAGCTGTCTACCTGACCCAAATGTATCTATTACTGCTGAAATACCTCCTTTTTAGTGTGGGTGTGCCTGACCCACTCAGTTTATGTTCACTTGCATGTTCCTCTGTGAGTGCGTGTTTGTATCTGTGCCTCCTTATATTTAGTTTTACATTATATAACAGCGTGAACAGCTGCTCATCTGATCTGATCTATTTGCATGTCTCTTCTTTCATGTGTGGTCATGGTATTTGCCACAGAATGCCATTTCTTTGTAAAAATGTATCTTAACCCTGAAGAAAGTGTGTGTGTTTGTGACTAGTCTCATTCTCTGAACCCAGCTCCTTAAGTGTGACGAATAGCTGCTTTTTCTGATCTATATCAAAGTTAACATCATATCTTTTGGACTGATAGATAAAGTAAGGGTATTGGAAGACATTACTTTGGGATCTTGGACATTTTTGTGAGCATTTTTCAATAACTTCCCGACAGGATGTTGGACGAACTAATCTGTGCTGTACAGTGTTGAGGTTTTTTGAGGTGTGTGTGCACATCATCTCCTCAGCAACCCAGAACACCCTTCTCGCTTCACATATATCCCCACAGAGGGAAAACAGCTTAAGTCTGAAGACTTCTCAGTCGGGTTTCGTGATCATTTTTTGGATTTGACTGCATAATTTCTCCGTTAATCTAAAACAAAATAACATTTGTTTCAAACTCAATTGATGATACGGCGACAACTTCCCAACCGGAGGTATTATAATCAAGCTTTCTTTGCATCTTGTGAGCCTAATTCCTTTTTTTCTCTTTCTTAAAACATTTGAATCTAACAAAATCCCTCTTCCGATGTCAACATGTGTTGCAGGTTAGCAGCAATTAAGCATGAAAGACAGATATGCTGCTTTCTGTGATTACTCTCATACAATACTGTAATCTGCACCATATACGCAGCTGTAAATGGTCAAATAATGTCTGGGAAGACCGAAAGACTGCGAGGTAATGGCTTTCAGACTCGCACTGACCCGCTCCTCAGAAACATGGAGAGTTGCAGAAGACTTGAGAGGAAGAGGCATCAAGAAAGTCGTTTAGGGTCACTTGAGGTAGATTACTGGAGAGAGGCCGGTAATAATGAGAGGAATAGAGGAACAAAGGATGGAGGAGATGCAGTCGAGGATGAGGAGTAAGAGGTTGGATGAGATGAAATTGAGGGACAGGCTTGGATGGAGGAGGTTGGAGGGAAGAGGAGCGGGGCATTAAAGAGGTTAGGCGGAAACAAAAGGAGCGCTGAGTGAGGAGGAGAATGGATAGGATTAATGGAAGATGAGTTTAGATGGAAGGAAGGAAAAGGAGAGAGGAATTTAGAGGCACTTCAGAGAAAGGAGGTTGGAAAGTGTGGCTTGGCTGTGAGAGAGTGCAAGGGATCTCCATGAATAACACATGCCACAAAACTGCAATTCCTCACATCTCCAGTCCGGTGTGTGTGTGTGTGTGTGTGTGTGTGTGTGTGTGTGTGTGTGTGTGTGTGTGTGTGTGTGTGTGTGTGTGTGTGTGTGTGTGTGTGTGTGTGTGTGTGTGTGTGTGTGTGTGTGTGTGTGTGTGTGTGTGTGTGTGTGTGTGTGTGTGTGTGTGTGTGTGTGTGTGTGTGTGTGTGTGTGTGTGTGTGTGTGTGCCATGTGTCAGGAGAGTGGTCCCACTGAGGTAATTGAATAAGGACATGAAAACAACAGGGGAACAGAGTCAGGGTGAGGTGGTCAGGCACAGCTGGAAAAGCAACAGCCCCCCCCCTCCCTTAAACTAAAGGGAAAGGAAACACCGGGGGAGTATCTGGGACTCTACATGGCCTCTCACAGACGCCAAAGCTCCAGGTGCCACACAGCGCAGGTCTCTTTAACATCCTATTCTATTACCAATCCCCATGCCTTTTTTTTTTATCTTTGCCCATATGTCTGTGTTTTCACCATCACACCAGGCTTTTTGGGGGGTTTTGTTTTATGTAAACTGTGACTGTTATCGTCCATCATGGTGTGAGATGATGACAGGACGGGAGAAAATTGATTCAAACTCGCAGCAAAATACCAATAACAACCTCGCTGCTTTTCCAGGCTGGAAAATGTTGCAGGCGAAGGAGCCAAAATTGGGTGAGAGGCAGTTTAAAGCGCTCTGTTTGTGATGGGGTTTTTTTAATCAAGCAAACTACTGCTATTGCAAAAAAAGGGGGAATTGCTTGTAAAAAAATTTACACTCTGCTGCTTCATGCCTCAAACCGGAGAAATCTGGAAGTGGCGGTTCATTGTGTGAGCGGCGTGTACATAAACAACACTAGGTGTAAATGAGACTAACAGGGAAATAAAAAAAGTTGGGTGAGTCGCTTGTACAGCTGGCCCAGACTGTTAATGTCTACACTTTTTCTATTAGACGGGACCCCCTGGCTGCCTCATACAATTATGGTATTCTTCTGGGGCCGTGAGTGTGGGTGTCTGCATTGTGAGACTGTGTCTGGAGGTGATAAAACAGCAGAAAGCACATAAATAATGACTTTATGATCCCCTCCACCCTTTGCTGTAATGATGACAATGGCGTTTTCCAAGCCGGGACGCAGGTGGGGGGCAAGCGGGGTAATCCACATGTGGCTTCCAGGTGTGCTAGACTCCATCTCTGTTACTTGTTCACCTCCCAACTCGCCATGGACATCCATCTTTTATGTTCGGCCATCTTTTAGTGTCCCACCATCACTGTATATCCATCTGAAAATGTATTCATCTCGTTGCAAGTGTAGAAATATGTGTGTGAAAGCTTTCTGTTCTCAAGGGACTGATACAGCCAGATGATCTGCGTTAATCAAGCCGACATCTTGCATTCTTGTGTCTACAGAGTGTGCGGAAATGGCAGCTGTGTGTTAGAAGCAGAATGGAGAGAGAATAAAGGAGAGGAAGAGGTCATTTTGAGTGACAGAGTCAGACGTGCGGCTAAATTGCAGTCCAGCTGCTGAGGCAGGAATAACAATGCGATTTGCGTAATCGTTTCTTTAAGTGGGTTCTGCTACCACTGCCACACAACAATAGCAGTAAATCATGTGACTGTACACTGCAATTAACATCCTTTCCTTTCTTCACAGTAATCATGCTCTGTGGCTAAATATGATCATTTCATCAAGATCACTTGTGTTAGAAATATTTCCGCCTTTGCAGCTTTTGAAATCATTTTCCCAACACCTGACCTAACCGTCCTTTGCAGCTTCAGAAAAGCATAATTTCGCCGAAGGAGTTCAGGGAGGAGTCTGACTGTCATCGACTCACACACTGAGAGAGAGAGAGAGAGGAAAAAGATGACTAAGAAGCACTAAAGAGTGAAAATCAGAGCTGAAAACAGAGGGACTGTAACCTGCCAATTACTATAATTGCTTCAGCTAGAACCGATTAACTCTAGGTATCTGAGAGGGTGCGGAATCACACATCTGCTCACGTACAATTATAAAACAAGAGACTAAGCCAAGACGAAACATATATTTGCGATGAGAAAGGGTTAATTATGATATACGGGGCCCAAAGGGTGAGAGAAGGAGGCGCTGTGGGTGTGGAGCTCCGCTGAGGACAATGATAGGTTACATTGCATCTCATTGTGTTCCGATAGACCTGCCAGCACCTGTGGGACTCAACCAGTTCCAGGAAGCTGGCAGTGTTGTTGTTTCACGCCTACTAAGACTACAACACTGGCCACACAACTGAACACGGGGGTTTCTAGTATCCTTGAGGTAAGTTACTGCCTCCCTCACAGATCCAGCTGCCGGGCAACTCTGACCTTCCCATATCAAGAGGGAGGGCGAGCGAAAGGATTATTGCCCTCTGGGGATGAATTAAGCATTGTATTAATATTAAGGTATTCAGCGCAGAGTGAGAAGGTGGGTGGGAGCTGTAATGGGGTTGAGGAAAAGGAGGGAAAACATCCTCTTTTGTTGAAAAACTATTTGGAATGGTTTGTGGAGCTCATTTCAGAGTTTTGTAACACCAGCAGAGGCATCAAAAGATCCCCCCCCCCCCCCAAAAAAATAAAAAAAACTATCTTTACTTGATAGTGTGATAGTTGTGTGATTTTCTTAAGTCAATAAAAAGACGTTGACCCTGCAGGATAGAATCCCCTTTTGCCCTGAACCGCTGCAGAGGAGGGAGCGCTTTTTCGACCAAGAAAGCCTTCGGGGGAACAGCGTGGAGCACAAAATAAATCAGGATGCAACAGGGCTCATGCTCTGGAAGGGCAGAGGTCCGATTTTAATGACAAGAACTGCACTCAAACAAAGTGTTGTGGACGGGCAAGTCCAGAGGAAATGTATCCTCTGCGTAGAAGTTCCTCCCTCAGTGCGCCTGTTCTGGAACAGCTTGAGTCCAAAACAACTGTGAAGCTTTCCTGCAACACGATCCATTTTCTCCGTCATTTATACTGATTTGACTGAGCTGATCTCGGCTGAGCCTCATTAAGACAATTGTCTTTTTTAGTCTGCTGCCGACGGTGAGAGTGCTTTTCCATGCAACTGCGCACCTTTCTCGCACACCTGCATGTGTATCTCTTTGAAAAGGGCATCTGTGGAGTTGGAAGGTCAGGTCTGCTCAGGCTAAAGGTCAACCGTGGGGGGTTGTGGAGGGGAGGGGGGCAGTCCCATCTCTGAGAAAGTCAAACCGGAGCCTTTCCTTTCGGTCAACCCCGCTGACCTCATGCACGTGAGAGCCGGGCTGCATGTGAAATAAGCAGCAGAACTACTAATATTCCTTTGCACACATGGATATTTCTGTTACTGCCTTGACTTGGCTCTGGTTTGCTTGTTCTTGGCGGTTGATTTATTGACATCAT
The DNA here is from genome assembly GCF_949748355.1 of Melanostigma gelatinosum. Taxonomy (NCBI): domain Eukaryota; kingdom Metazoa; phylum Chordata; class Actinopteri; order Perciformes; family Zoarcidae; genus Melanostigma; species Melanostigma gelatinosum. Next base: position 12,244,383 of record NC_136653.1, read on the forward strand.
CTTTTTGTCGATCTGACCACTTCTTCCTCCGTGCCTCGGTCTACATTCTGTGATGCTGCAAAGTTTAAAGCTTGTCTCTTCTGTTAAGGCAACCCACAGCATACTATACCTCAACGTGTGTGTACACTGGGATGTGTGTTTTCAGACACTTTGGTGTCTGTTTGTATTTGAGTCCCCTGTTTTCTATGCCAGACAAAGGACGCGGTAAAAAAACAACAACATCTCATCCCAGAGAATCTTTAAACAATCCACTTGAGTCCCAACAGCGCAGAAGAAGAAGAAGAGAGTCAGCACAACTCATGAACGTAACTCACTTTTCGGGGGGGGGGGGGGGGGGGGGGACACACAATAGGCAGAGCGGGAGAAAAGAAACAATCTCTTGTTTCATGAAAAGCATAATCAGACCACTGTACGAGCCAACCGACTCAAGGAAAGTACACTCCTGGCAATACAGCTAGAATTACCCCATTGTCTTTTACAGCAACTAATATCCTTATCACTGAGACCCAGCACCTTGCTGGACTTTAAACAGGCTGAATATTCCACAACAAAAACATCCCTTGAAACCAAACTCCCGCTTGTGTGTCATAGCATTCAACTCCAAATGACCACTTCCTCTTGTGCAAAGAGCTTAAAAAAAAAAGTCAAAGTCAAGTCAGCTTCGAGTGCTACTGTCAGTGTGCAATAAACAAAAATAAGGTGTGTGCACCGCTTGGAAGACCGCCAGGCAGCTTTTTTTCAACTGAGGGCTCATTCTTCCTGACGGTTTATTCAAGAAAGAACGAGATGTTATTCGGGAGGAATAATACGTGGTCTGCTATTCACAGCCGGTGGTTTGGATCAGACCACACGTCCTCTGTGCGGTTTCGGCGTCAGAACTGAGGCAGCATTGTGTCTCCGAAACAGGGTAGACTACACATTCACATTCGTGCCCTGCACAGACCACAAAAGGGCACCATGGCTCACGAGGGTCTCATGTCTGGAGTGTCTGTGGAGTGTTTTTTGGAAACGATACAGTAGGTGTGTGTGTGAAGGAGAAACCACACGAATGTGTTTCCTCACTCGCTCCTCGCTTGCTTTTCCTCTCCTTTCAAGAGGCGTATGCGTTTGGTTACAGACACACAATGAAGTCAGGGGCCCTTTAATGAATTGCTATGTAAATTGCTGCATTATTAATGCGGCATCTACTTTAATATCACATTTAGGGGATTGTTGTTAGATCTTGTTAGAGACTTGGCATTTTGCTCTTTTTGATTGATGTTCAATTCCAGCAAATTTTAAAGAGAATATTAACTGTGACTAAAAGAAAAAGTATTAAAAACATGCAGAGGAGGTGGAGAGCTGTTTGCTGCCCGTGTAGTTACTCAGCAACCTCCTGCAATAATGCCGGCGATGCAGTGTTGGAAGAAGCTCTGAGATCCTTCACTTATTAAATGGATCGATACAACAATTCAAAAATACGAGTGGGAAGTCCATTATTCAACGTATTATCAGCTAAATATGGCACCTGTGACTGATGTATTGGGTTTAGGTTGAACTACTTTATAAGCAGTTTGGTATGCAAGTTCAGTGGCATTTCAACCTGAGTCGGGCCATACGATGAATTTGAGGAGATGTGAGTTGATTAGCCCCAACTATACACTACTTTTTATTAGCAAACCAGCAAAAATATTGTGAACCACAGGTTTAATCTTCAACATTGTATCATGTTTCTAAAGCTCATTATGTGTTGTTTTTTTTGGACTGTGGTCGAAACATCTTTGTAAATCTTCGTTTATTGAGAGTAAGAGGACATTGGCTGTAGAGAGACATGAGTGAGTGAAACATGTTCCCTTCTTCCCCAGTGGAAAGAGCGTCTTCACTTTCTCTTCATCTTGTTTTTTCCTTTCTGTCAGATCTCCCTTCTCTCCTGTCGTCCCTGCTCTTGCTGCCTGTGCCTACTCTTCCCTCTCTTGCCATCTCCTGTCTTTCCTGTCCGTCTCTCTTTCCGTCCCTCTCTAAGGACCTCTGGCACTGACAGATGAATCCAGCAGACAGATGCATCGGGGACCGGCTGGAACTCCTTCTTGTATATTTAACAATTTCCCTCGAACCCGCGCGGTCTGCCCGCCTGCTCGACAATCCTCGTATCGGCCCTTCTATCACTACCTAATTCATTTTTTCTTTCGCATTTTTCTTTTTGAATTCAAAAAGCAGGCGCTGCCGCTCTTTGTGTCTGTGAAACTTAACTTCTTATCTTTTCACCTCTATCTCACTTTTTCTCTTCATATCCCTCCCCTAATCTCACTCTTTATCTCTCTCTTCCGCTCCCCTTTTCTTCCCCGCGTGGCCGAACTACAAGCAGTTATCTTTCAGATGTTATCGGCAACGTTCATATAAGGTCGGGGAAAAAAAAGAATAAAGCGCACTCTGTCATTTATTTTTTCTCATTCATCTGCTGAAGAAAGCATCCTCGTTTTGTTTTTGAGGATATTTCTCTGATTAGCCCTTCCTAATGATTTCAAAGTAGAGATAAATGTTTTCATCTGCTGAAGATTAAAGGATGTTCTGCATTTATATCCACTCATTGATCAAATTAGGGCTTCTCTGGCTGTTAGATGAGACTCTGATAGTTCTAAACACATCGCATCAAAAGAGCTTCTTGTCGTCTGATGATATGCTTCATAAAGATAAGACGCTGCGATGAGCGTCCCATGAGGGGTGGAAAAACTCAAACCCACGAAAGACTTCAGCCGCATCAGCGCCTGCTGATGTGGAAAACATACGGCAAACGCGGTAATGCACGACACACAAATAAACACACAAAGTCCCCCCGCACCTGCTTTAGTAATAGATGGAGGCTGCTAATTTAGCTGTGACTATACATAGCGGCGGGTGTCAAAGTCTCACAGGAGGCAGTCCAGTTTCGCTCTCACCTCAGAGGTACAAGCTGCCGCCTGAAAGAAGCAGCAGCTCCTATAAAAGAGAATATACGAGCTGAGCACCGCCATCAAATGATGCTCTCATTCACGTTTCAAAGTCATTCATCTTCCAGAGAACTGCAGCTGGGTGACGGCCCAGAGAGGGGAAAAAAAAAAAAAAAAAAGCTTGTGTTTGTCTCCGTGTGTGTTTGGTGACAACTCATGACTCATTTCACCCTTCAAATGGCCCGGTGGCGCTCATTCAGCCAATAAACAAAGACCAGCAAAGCCTCTTCACTCTCTCTTCCTGGAGTTCTCATTTAAAAAAACTCTCTTTTCACCCTCCACCCGCCAGATTCATTACACCTCGCCACACACACACACACACACTCTCCTCGACTGCTCTCTCGGTTGCCTAAGTAGTAGAACAAACTCCAAACTTAAATAAGTTCACAATAATCGCTTCTCCTGTTGTCACAGAAGTTTGGGCCCCATCTCTGTTTAACCTTTCAAACATCGTCTTGGCCCTGATCCCCAGTGAAAAAGAGGATTTGGGGATTATTTAATCGTGACCCAAATATAGTATCCCTTTTCTCCCTGTACTGGTGGTTAAAAGACAGATCCCTCTGCTATTTGAGCGGGGCTTTGAGGTTGTAGCCGAGAGAGGGACCGAGCTAAATGTGGTGTCACAGTGCTGGAGAGTGAAGGCTGCTTCAGCGGCTCTAATTCCCTTTGACGTGTGGACATGAGACTGGATGTTTTACTCAGACCACAGTCATTCATTCTTGGATCCGGCAGCAGCAGAAATAATGGCGCATCCAGGATCACATATCGCTTGCTCGTGCTTCCCTGTCGCACCGTGAACTCAAATGATTTCCTCCACCTGCCCCTGTGCTGTTTCTGCTGTTTAGCATGCGGTGTGAAATTATCACAGCTTCCCCTGCCTTGTTTTATAAGAAGCTGTCCCATCACAGAAGTGCTGTGTGTGTGTGTGTGTGTTCATACACAATCTACTTTTAACACTTCATTTCCTGCTTTTCATAAAGCTGTCCTCATTGTGTGTGTGTGTGTGTGTGTGTGTGTGTGTGTGTGCTGTGTTTTCACTGTAACTCACTTGACTCCAGCTGCGTAGCATTATGTTATAATATTCCTCACAGGAAGTAAAGTCACAATGCCTTTGAAATAATGCCACCATACAAGCAACACATCTTTCAGAGCTGACCTTAATGGAAAGAGATCGTGCTTTAACCGTAATGCAGACTTTATTGTAGATACACAACAGATGCCATGGGGCTGCATTGTGCATCCCACTTGATAGCTTCCTTGCGCTCTCCATGGCAACTGCTGTGACACTTTGGCCTTTGAAGAACAGAAGTGCCGTGAATGACAAACTTTCATTTTGCCAACATTTTCAGTTTTTTTTGTGACTGACGGGGCACTCAAATCCACTGCAGGAAACCTTGGAGTAGCCATAGCAACATCACACCATCTTACTAGATAACTGAGAAATGAAAGAATTGTTTACTCACGCCCTGGCTCCTTCCTTTGTTATGTAGGCAGGTCAGAAATGTATCTGAATATGCTGCTACTGGCACTAATAAGCACTGAAAACGAGCATAAATATTTTTGAATTAGGGTTTCTCACATGGGGGATGCTTCTCTGGAGTTACAGTCTTCAAATCAGAAGTGGCAGCAAGTACGAGGGCGGGATGAGATAATGGCAAAGTGGTTGTGGTGTATAAATAGCCCGTGTTGGTGAGAGGACAAAGCACAGCAGGGAGGAACAGCAAACCACTATTGTTTGAGTGTCCAAGTTGACTTGCATAAAAAGCAATAAATCATCCGCTGAGTAGGATCTGTACAACCGGGGCTTCCATGCAATTCACAGCCCATAAAACCCAGATCTGTTGTGAGGCTGTGTGCACAGGGACAAACTAACCCAAAGCCCCATCTTGCCGGTGTCAGATAAATAAGTAACCAGAGGGCCTGAAAGAGCAGCGAGGGGCCAGAGGGTTAATGGCTGTTTGGTTTACACGTGCACGATAACGCCTTTCACTTTCACTCCCAACAGGGCTCGACCCCCGGGGGGGGGGGCGCCGAATCACAAAGGTCGACGACAATAGGGCTTGTCATTCAAAGGGTTTCCATGGCGACCCCACAGCCCGCTGAGGCCACTTGGGTCATTTTCATCCTGGATTCCTCCTGGCTAGGACTAATTGCTGTGTTTGTGCTGGTGTTCTGTATCAGCGCTCGGGCAAATTCCCAACACAGTGCAACCATCAATCATGCTAATCATATGCTGCTTTTCAGTAGGCGCCGGAATGCGTGGCTGGTATCCATTACTACGGGCTCATCTGTGGTTTATCTCTCTCGACGGACAGGAGTGTTGTTTAGGGCTGTAACTAACAATCATTTCCATTATTGATTCATCTGCCAATTATTCTCTCAATTAACCAATTCATTCTTGTCTGTAAAGTGTCAGGAAATGCCCATCACAATTTCCCAAAGCCCAAGTTGATGTGTTCAATTTTCTTGTTGTATCCAAGCAACAGTCCAAAACCCAAATATTGAGTACAATAAAAGCAAGTATTCAGAAGCAATCGAGCTCGTCAATGGGCATTATCATTTAAAAATGACTTCAAATTGTTGCCACTTAATTATCTCAATTAGCAATTAATAGGGGACTTCTTCAAAGGTCTGACCGACAGTCCAAACACGAGATATTCAGTTTACAATGATACAAAGCAGAGAAACGCAGAAAATCATCACGTTGGAGAAGCTGGAACCAGACATTGTTAGGAATTAAAAAACTATCAAAATAGCTGCAGAAACCGATCCATTGTTGCAATTCTAATGTTTTTCCTCCGTGCAGTTTTTCTCCACAGCTGCAATATAAACTGGCTACTTTTGCCAAAAGGCATCATATCACATGATTCCTTGATTCAGCATTTTCATCCCCCACCCCCTCTCTCTCTCTCTCGCTCTCTCTCTCTCTCTCTCTCTCGTTTTGTCTTTCTTTTTCCTCTCTTTTCCTCTGGGATTTTAGCATCCAACGTCCAATAAAGGCCTGGACGCTGTGAGTCCAAAGTAATTCTACCATCTGGATGAGGGTCCCTTTTTACCATAAGCATATGACAGGACGAATGAGCCACAGCATCCTCGTGGGTCCAAGGCCATAAGATCAGAGGCTGACTGTGTTTATCAGAACTGTAGCTTTCAAGTCCCAAAAAGCCAGCACGACGAAAACAACCAGCGACCCGTATGAATTCTAATGAAATGGAAAAAGAGGGCTCTGGGTGCTTTATACTCTGGACACAACATCTGAGAAAGAATTTGCATGTTCTCTAAAAAGGTGCTCGCCTCAGGCTTAAAATAAACAAACAACAATGGCAAATAAGTGACTTAGCGAACAATTATTTCCAGTTAATCGTACACCAATCAGCACGATCAGGGCTGGAGATTAGCGTTCATCTAAATCCTTTCCAGGACCGGTAAGAGCCAAGGACAGAGCCGTGGGGTAACTGAAGAGCACATGAACCACATGTCTTATCTCCTTCTCAAAACCAGTCACGTTGTTCATCTCCAGCACAAAATATATTCACCTCGTGTCATCTTCTTGAACCTGAAATAGTACATTAGATGCTGTGTCAGGATGGCTTTTGTGGAAGAGGAAAACTCGGTTTAATTTGGTTTGTAAGAAAAGTTCAAATGAACTACTTGTGAAATAATGTTCTTAGAAACGTTCAAGGACTCAGCTCTGGCTCTACAATTGAGTGGGAAGCCTGATGTTTGAGGTTTATAACTGGAAGGTCTTTCAAGCTCAATAATAATGTGCAGAATAAAAGAAACTTTGCACATCGATTCACTTTCATGAAATGTGCAATGCAAGTGTCAGACAGTACACGATCAGCATGTCTCGTAAAAGGGCACACACTCTGTTCATCTCCTTTAACAGTGACGTCACTACACCAACGGCAAATAGAATGAGGATCTTCAGACTAAACTAAGCATAGCAGCAAATATACTTTAAAGGTCACGGAACAATCAATATGCATCCACTGAGAAAACACATGTTATATCTAGAAATCCCAACACAAGTAACAACTGAGTGTGAACATTTCCCAACTTGCATTCGGCACTGACAATATCAGCAAAGACTGTTTTTGTTACAATCATAATGACCATATTTCCATATTGTATTGATGCAGAATACTTTTTGGACTATTGGTTATGATACAAGAGCCTAATCAATTGTCAAAAGATATTGAAAGGGAAATGAATGTGCAGGGATCTGGTGATGGTTGCACTCTGCCAGCACCACCAAGTGGGCAGACACAGCAAAGCAAAATGCAAAACTTCTAAAACTGATGATTTATGTTGTGGGTTTCAGTATTTGTGGATCATTTCATTGAGTTCAGTGACATACTGCCATATTCCCAATCTGCAACTTATTTGAACTTTTTGACTGTGAAATAGAGAGCATATATGACAAGCAGTAAAAGTCATCGGTTTATTTTCAGGAGAAAACAAATACCTCGCGTTTAAAAACGGAATGTCTGCAGAAGCCGTAGACATATCTTGTTAATAATCACATCATATAAAAAAAAAAAAAATACGCTTACGTCTTACCAAGTGAGGTGCCCAACTCCCGCTCATCGAGTAGGGAGCGAAGCTGCGTGTCTTGTCCCGGTCAGGAGAGTGGTACGGAGAAACAAAAAAATAAAGATGAGCTGAAGAAGATAGATCCTCCGTTCCGCTGCGTCTCTTGACAGAAATCGACCTCGGTAAAACTCCTTCTCTCTCTCTGCAGAGATTCCTCTGAGCTTTCTCTCGCACCGCCAGAGCCCGGTGTGCTATTTCTGCTCCACAGAGAAGCGCTCTGTGTGCCGGTGGCTGCTCGGCGCACGGTTTGTAATCGGACACCGGACTGTCGCGCTGCGCCACAGACAATGTGCCTCCGCTCTTTGGGGGGAGCGGGTGCCAAAAAGCAAGAAAAACAAAACTGTCCTTTTAACTGAAACAGTCTGAGCTTGTGCACAAAAGGCCAAGCGGAGTGGAGGTGGACGACGTGTCCGATGTTTGCTCCCAGTCCCAGCTGCGCATCTCACGAGCGAGGTTTTGATGGCTGAGGAGTGCGCCCCCACTTCGCGCGTCGGGGAAGAAACGTGGCAGCGGTGCACAGCTGTCCTGCAGGTGGAGGGCAGGAACACAGCCCACCAAACCGCCGGGGGCTACAAGAGGGCTGGCTGACATTTGGACAAGTTGAGCTATTTCGACATCTTTACCTCAATATACGCTCTTTATTCCAGCAGTTAAATTCCCCTGTGGGTTGCCTCATCCAGGGAGGTCAGGGGGTCAACATCAGCCAAAGAAAAGCAATCACCCCGAGAGCATTTGCATGTTAATCTGGGAGTTTTAGCCTACATTTGAACGTATAGCCCTGCTTATAGACAACTAAAAACATTTGTAGAGCCTTTTCCCCTGCAAAACCTATAAAACTGCATCCTCTTTAACAGAGCTGGTAAGGATTCAGTTTCAAGGATGCGGTGAAAGTAGGGCTTGAACCCTGACATGCATATCTGTCACCACTGGGACTCAGCTGTCCAGTGTTGTGAATGAAGTGTTTTGTAACTGCTTTAACAGAGAAAATAGCATTAAATAGATTCATTCTTCCACAACAGCAAATTTTAGAAAGTAAAACATATGTCATGTCAGATATGAGTGCGAGTGTGTGAGGAGAGGGGAGATGCGACAGCACTGTGTTTCTGTGCCTTCGTGACATCCCCACTTCAATTACCTATTTATCCTCTGGTGAATGACGGCAGCTTCTGTCAAGCTCCAAAAGCCCAAAGAGTGTCGTACACAGCTTTAGGGTTGACAGCAAGCGTGTGTCTGTCTTTTTGACAGACACCAAGTGGAGTCAACAACAGCCTACGCCTCTTCATTCAACAGGAACGTGCTTCTGTGAATGCCCTGGCTCCTGTGTACCCACATATATATTCAAATCAGGTCATTTTCATAAACATGTAGCTACCCACAAGGGGGGGGGGGGGGCAACTCCGGGAAATGCGTGGGTAACCTCTTATTTTCTGTTGCTGCTCAGGGAGCTTTCTTAAAATATCAGAACAGACTGGATGAAGGTATGGCATGCCAAAGGCCGTGTCAGCGCTCGGCAAAACAATAAGCTAAAGTCTCAAATGCTAGTTTGAAAATCATCGAATATAGTTTCATCCAGTGAAAGTGCTATGACCTCCAGAAGTTTGTTCTCCTCGCTTCAGGAGTTGCAGGCTCTTTTACTCTGCATGGTTTGCTCTCCCGCACAATAGTTTTAAAAGCGTAACCCACAGAGCTCCAGCTGAGCTTCAGAGTGAGGCTTCGGCTCTGAGCTGCACCGAGAGAGCAAGTTTCATCAGTAAAAATAATGCGGTGACTCGGTGATGGATGGTTTGGAGTACATTAGTGCATGATGGGAGGCCTGAGAAAGAATGAATCAAACCGACACCGGCTTTCAAGTCTCCTCTGGGGTGCGAGTGTGTGTGTTTGTGTGGCCACCATTGTTGCTCAGCATTCCTGTTTTGATGTCAAGCAAACCAACTCAAGTTGCCAGGCAACCACAAAAAATGTAGTTTCAGAAGAAGCCTCCTATATTTCACCTGTTTGCATAAGATCTCAGCGGGGTGTATTGGTGTACGTGTCTACGCTGTGCCTGTTTGCATAGCGTTTGATCGCTCGGCTTTTTGAAGAAACAGGGTTTTATATTCTTTGTACTAAGTGCAGTGACCAAACACTATTTTCAAAGCAATGTCACACTGACAGAAGCTGAAGGCCAACTTTTATGCTCCGGAAAAACAAACGCCACACCAGACGGGACAAAATACTGCGATGAGAATATTCCCTGGCATGTGTATTTGGTGTTGTGTTTGCTTCTTGTTTATCTGTGATGGCATGTGTGAGCATTGTGTGTATCTGTATACAGTGATGGAAGGAGGGGAGGCGCTTTGGTGCCAAACCTCGGTTGAAATTATCCGTGCCCCCAGAATCCCAAACATGCCATCTGTTGTGCAGTTTCTCTGCCATTTTGGAGACCCAGGTCAGCTCATACCTTGCAAAGAGAACCAGCCAACCAGCCAGCCACTGGGACACGCGAAACACACGCGCTCACTGACACCTAAATGCAAAACTTTCACATGTGGGGGTTGAGATTTGAGCACACTCTGATGCTTTCACATATGCATGATTGTGCAAGAATGACTGTACATGAGTGACTCAGTGAGGTGAGAGGACAGGTGAGTGAAAGCGAGAAGGGGTCATTTCCCAGGAGCAAAGGAAGTGGGCGGGGGTGTTGGAGAGGGGCAGACAGGGGTAGAGGGAGGAACATGAAAAGAGAGAGAGAGAGAGAGAGCAAAACCGGCCAGCTGTGAGAGACTGCAGTCATTCCTCACTCTGAGCGCCATACCTGCAGACTCAATGAGCCATCCCACGATGCAGCAGGGCCAAAGCCATGCGATTTCTCAGGCTTACTCAGCCTTACTGCGGCCCTGCAGCAGCAGCATCCAGGGCCTTGTAGAGCCAGGACTCCACAAAGTCTACTTTCACTGCCACACTCCACGGGAGGAAGGATTGGGCAATGATGCTATAACTGTCACAGTGTCAGTGGAAGTATGTCTGCGACAGCAGGGACAGCAGTTCTGGAGGTGACAGACTCAGCAAGATTATTAAGAGGCTGAAGTGTATCAGATCTGAGATGATACCTTGACCCCTTACAGTCATGCTCGTGGCATGGCTCTAAGGATGACTATGTCGGTCTGAGCCGTAGTCCACCATCTTGGTCCAGAATGAAATATCTCACCAACTATTGGTTTGATTTCCATGAAATTTGTCGTACATATTCATGGTGCCCGGAGGGTGAACCCTAATGACTTTGGTGAGGTATTGAGTGTATTTTTTTCTGTTGCTCCACCAGCAGATTAAAGTTTTCACCCAACCTGTGACATGTCTCAACATTTTATCACAAAATTTAAAAATTCATGGTTCCTGATGAATCCTGAGAACTGATCCTCAGAGTTGTTGTGAAATATCTCAAAAAGCAACCCACTTGCCAGAAAAATATGTACGCAAACCACGGGATACGTTGAATGTCGACATTTCGGAACTAAAAAAAAAGTTTCATAAGTATGTTTCATATTAGCCTTGTAGAACGCTTGCAGAAATGCACAATGGTTACCACATGGTTAATGTTGCGAAACAACTGGGTAGGATTAGGCAACAAAGCTACTTGGTGACGGTTAGATAAAAGATTGTGGTTTGTGTTGAAATAATAAGCCCCGTAACTGGCACGAATAAATGACAACCGTCTTTGCGGGCTTTCTTAAGTAAAGCAACATGCGCAAAGTCAGCCTTTAGTTTGGGTTTCACACGGGACACAAACAGCGGTCTCCTGGGTGAAAGTCGTCCAGTGTTTGTTTGACCCATCCACCACCCCTCCCATCCACCCTTAGTGGACTGTCTCGCTGCTATACTCGTTATTATACCACGTAACTTTCAATAATGGTCACTCGAAATACTACCCCACTTGCTCTGCTCATCAAATGCAAAAACATTGACATTCAATGTCAAAATCTTTTCCTGGCAACTGGGCTGCTAGAACTATTGGATCAGGATTAGTTCAAACACCTCTCTAATTAACTTTTTATCCAGCACCACCATCAGGTCATAACGTTTTATTTCTCCAATACTTTGGTTCATACCTGCAAAACTAACAACATATTCCATCAACCTCAGCTGTACTTTGTGTTTCGCGCCTATTAGCAGATGTGAGCATGCTAACAAGCTCAACTAATATGATGAACAAACATTATACCTGCTAAACATCTCAGCATATCATGTTAGCATGCGTTGTAGCAGTCAGTTGTTCAACTGTGCCTAAGTACAGCCTCACAGAGCCGCTAGCATGGCTGTGTAGACTCTTTATCTTGTTTTAAAATTTAAAACCAGGTCAGAGTCTGTCGTAAAAGAAAATACTTCACTGGGTGAAGTTTGTACTCCCTGTTCTCACTTATAACATCATTATGGAAGTTTACACCATCTTAATCTTATTGCTGTGCGTCACAGGTCACATCAGCCCGCTACAATGCAGTGTATCGGTGTGATCGAGTGTTTCAGGGCCCGGTCCATCCAAAGGTAGTGAATGAATGGACTGTGTGAGATAATGAAATGCAGCACCAGAGTCCAGTGGGGTCATCTTTCTCGCTTTCTGCCAAGATTCTGGCTGGCTGTATTTGTCTTTGTCCTCCCCTCCATGGCCCATGATGGATAACAAAAAGAATATGGCTGATGGTGAGAGTTTATTTTTTTTTTACTTCTACACTTCTTCTTTTTTAGTGTCTTCTTTTTTCCCCTTCACCATTAGCAAAGTGGCAAAGTTAGGGGCTGGAGAGATATGAACTCTGTAAAATTCAATCATGGGAATTGAAGGTTTGGAGGCGTGAGGTCTTGGCCCCATGGGCAGTTTGGAGATTGCCTGAGATTAATTAATGTCAAAACGGAGAGAGTGAGGCCATAGAGGACAATTATGTATGTGACTGCTGGGCATGGTGTTCGCCATTCACAGTGAAGAGTGCAGTCTGCTGATTTTCCTCTGTGTCGAGAAGATATTTTATTCCCAGTCAGTAAATTTGAGAAGCCAAAAGCAATTTAAGTGACGATAAAGTAGGCAAAAGCTACCCATGGCTAAATGGATAGAAAAATAAAGCCACTTATGTAAGTACTCAAGGCGCGTATAATCCAGAGAAGCCACAGAGGGGAAAACGACCATCATCTCCTGTGCATTGTAATCTTCTGAAGGCAGACCCAGAGTTAAAAGAGGACTACCACTCAATTAAAATAATTCACATTTCATTTATATAGCTTGGAATTGTCCAGTTAAACCATATGAACCGTGTGTTATTTTCGAAAAAGAAAAGGATCTTGTATTACTATGGCAATGCTATCAGCTAAAGATACAACCTTATCTGCAGAAAATCACCCTCCAGTCACAGCCACTTTCCCGCTTCCATATAGTCAGTGTAGATTTACATCCCAGATTAAGCAGACAAATGAACTGTTCGTTCACCAACTGTCTCAGAAAACAGCAACAAATCCTCTTAATTCCAAACTCGGCAGAAGCAGTTTCTTTCAACACTGTTTTGTGTTGTTCCGGGTGACTTCACTGGCTTCCCTCCGCACGGTGCCGTCTGTTCTCTCGATGCACAAGTGTGTCCTCGATAACTGAAGGCATCATACGCTCCAATATTACATTCACAAAGAGTAGATTGAAGAAATGTGCGTGAAATACTTTGTGCCTTTGTTTCACCGCCTTTCTCACTCTCACAATGCAAGCACACAACAGAGCTACATCTTCAGACCGGCCGACGTAGAGCGAGTTTGTATTGGTGTGAACCGTGATGCACTCTAAGCAGGTGTGCCGCAGGAAATCAAGATTGGTCTTCTCGCTACGCTGCGTTTCTATCTCCAGAGTTTTTGGAAACCTTGATTTGCGTGTGCTTCTTAGGTCTGCAGAGGAAAAACGGAAAAATGTCAAAAAGCTGAGAGGCTTTCACAGTTTGCTCGTCTAACGGATACAGGCGGAAGAAATTGACAAGCGTTGGCAGAAATGTTTAGCTTCCATTAAAATATGTATTCCCTTGGTAAATGGAGCACATCGCTGGCTTTGTATATCACAGAGCTAATCTTCATATTCCTTTCATAACACTGACGTTCGTGAACCGGCCCATTAAAAAGAAGGGAAATAAGCAAGAAGGCTGACATCAGCAACTGATACAAATCGTACTAATTACTGGGATATTATCATTTCTTATTATTCTCAGTAATGCAGAAACTTTTTTTCCATAATGAATCTACAACACGTCACAGGAACTCATTAGAACGAAGGCACCACTGGAAATACAGACATCCATCATCTCTGTCCGTCTCCTGTAAGGGCCAACTGCAAGAAACTGTAATAACCTGCCCATTCTTATACGCTCGTGCTTGGGTAATTGTTTTTGCCTCACTTTGGACAAGTTAATTAATTTCAATTGCTGACAGCTCTCCAGTTGGAGGTTAGAAGTCAATGCAGGACCAGGCTGTGTGCGAGGAGGGAGAGTCTGTTATTTATTTTTCCAGAAAAAACAACTGCACGTTTGAGCGACGACTGTGCACTTACCTGTGAATATAATTAGACACACTTCTCTCTCTGCAGTCGCCTTAAGAGCTGCTCCCCCTTCTGATACGAGAGAGTGATATCACGAGAGTCTATAGCGTTCTCCACACAGTGGAACGGGGAACCGTCAAAATAGCATTATAAGATGGAAGCACCTGCTAGTTTCCGGGAAATTTAGGCCACTCTGCAAAGAGGAAGAAACTCTTTTTCTTGAAGAAGCTCTTTTGCTTCGGCTTTGAACAAGCCTCCCCCCCCCCCTCTCCCACCCCCAAGAGTCACTTTCACCTTTACCCATCTTTGAGGCATGCCTTTGCACAAGATGAAAGCAAATGTCTGACCACTTCAGTCAGGATACGCCAGACAAACTATACGGAGCGAGCTCATGTGAAGTAAAGTGCCTCTCAGAGCACGAATTCAAAGGAGAACAAGAGACCACAGACCGCTTGTAATGTTTAATGGTATTGGCCAGACTGCATGCTTTTGCACTAAATTTAAAAAGCCTCGTCACATGGTGGAAGATTTTTAAAAGCAGCATACTCTGTTGAGCAGAGGGTTTTGACCGTGTTAAGTGGGCATGATGCACTGCTTAATCATGAAGTCACATAACATTAATTCTGGTAATAGACTCAAAGGTGGTGTCACTGGTAATCAAACAACTTATTCTGCTTATGTGAGGAGTCACGTCTGTCAGAAATGCAGACCTACTTGCAGATCTTTTATTTTCTAAACTTTATTTGACAGAGTAGAATATATAGGACATTTGGATCGATTTCAATCTCCTTTTGAACGCCTTGGTCAAAAACGAACAAGTCTACAGCCAGGGCCTGGATATCACACACTCCTCTCATTCTTTGTAATAGAACCTTGACACAAAATGTAGGCTGGATGTTATTAGCTTTACAGGTATTTAGTCATAAACAGAAAGTATTCTGGCAGCAAATTTAAACCTGCTGATGGCGCATGAATGCCTGAACCAAATTGAATGACAATCCATCTAATAGTTGTTGAGAGATTTTATCTTTAGCCACAGATTTTAACCTCATGGTGGCGCTCGAGGAAAAGTCAGCGGAGCATCAAAGTCATCACATGTATGTAGTAACTATGTTATTGCAACTGCATCAACAGTGTAATTACAAAGACCACATTTCAGCCCACAGTTTACAATATTTAGTAAGGTGGCATCAGCCATTGAAGATGTCAATTATGTTGGATGATACTCGCAGCTTTGCTTTTATGTTGCAATATTCAATGTTAGATCTCAAGCAGGTTTCTTTTCATCCGCTGATAACATGTGTCTACAGCATTAGTAATCATCCACTTCCCCAGCACGCAACAGAACGGAGACTGCTCCATATGCGAGGAAACAAATAGCTTGTGGGCTTTTTAAAGATATATTGCCGCGTGAATCATGCAGGAGATAGATCAACGAATATTACAAGCTGTTTGCAACAGATTTAATGAATTAAATATTTATTTCCTCCTAATCCATTATTAATTCTGGTGTTCATCGGATGTCTGGGAGAGTCAAGAGCGGAAACAGAGGCATTCATTCCGAAGCCCATCGTGTACAGACATCTTGATTTGCTTTTAGAAGACCAGGATGTGCTCTATTGCATTATATGGTGGTAACAAAGCAGACCTTATATGTGCAAGTCTACATCTTAAGCAGCAAAATACAAATTATTTCTTAATTCTACACTTGGAAGCTTTCCCTCAGAAAAAAAGGAGCTGATTTCCAAGTGTGATGTCTTGGTTGGAACAGGCTACAGAATGAGTAAACAGTCAGGCTTTGTCGAGCCAAGGGAGCGCTCTTCACTTCAGCGACACACGTCAGCTACATGGGGCCCCATCAGCCCCCTGGTTGACTGGTTAATTGCTCAGTATCCCTCAACTGTACCCCGATGGCCGCCGGGTGTCGCCTTAGGGATTGTGGGATTGTGTCAACATTTCGCCACGCCATCTCATTCATTCCCTCTTTCTGCTACTCTTCTACAGAGCGTGAAGCATGAGATTGGATTTACAGTGTAATGGAATAAAGCTCATTGTTTCTCTTTTGTGAGAGAGGAGGATAGAGCCGATAAAACCCCAGCTTTTCCCAGCTGGAAAGTTGATCAAAAGCTGCGCATACAGGAAGGAAGAATTGTGTTTTTTTGTTGTTTTTTTGCCCTCTAGTTAAGTTCACTTCCCACAAAACCGCAGGTCTTTTGGTTTCTTGGTGCTGTTGTTATCGATTTGTTCTGCCGTCATATTCTGCCGTCATATTTTAGAAGAAGAGTGGGAGTGAATAAAAGAGGTCATCATCAAGAGATCAAAGGCTCTGATTTAACAGGTGTTGTGTTTTCCTCCAAGAGGCCTGTCATGCAATTTGTCTATTGTCTATTGAAATAGACATGATGCAATTCATACTCCTTGGTTTAGTACTTTGTTGTGGCAGCTGTGATGAAGATCACTCAGAAATCCTGGCATTCACGCCATCCCAATGTGGAACTTAATCAAGAGGAATAGAATTATCTGCTTTTCTTTGAGATCTACAGAAAGTCCATTTTTCTCTCTTGACTCGCACCCTTTCATTTCTATTCATGAATAGAGTGCCATTATCAGTTAATTAACTCTTATCTGCTTTACTGTTACAACACTAACGGTGTCCCGTGACACGCCGAAGCTCAAGTTACAATGCCGCCGTTTATGAACACAACTTTATTTTGACTTCCATATGCACGAGGCACAAGCAGCGAGCTGCAGATCTATTTGTTCGGGTTGAAGCAATGAGACTGGAAGGTCAGACCAGATGTAATTAGTCGGAATCCTAATGACTTCTTTTGGAAACTGGCGCTGGCAGCCTGTCGTTCAATTCACGCTCTTGACTTTTCAGTTGCTCTTTATCAGTGCGATAATGCAGAAGTTAATCTTCATCTCGATGCAGTGAACAGCACTTGGATGGAAGCTGCAGGTGCCACAGTCTGGAAATAATGTAATAATAACAATTGTAAATTTGCATTTTTATTGCATTGTAATGGGTTGGGCTTCTGTCCATACCATTGCAAATGAGACAGAGTAAGTAGGGTCCTTTACCTTGGCTCTTTGTGTCGCAAACCTACAGGGCAATGCCTTTGAAATAGCACTGGTGCTAGTCTAATGAGAAAGTGGGAAGAGCAGAAGTTTTCAAGAAAGAACACTCCGTCTTAATTCAATGTTGCAGGAGTGAGGGTACGCAGTCTTTCCAGCTTTACTCCAACTATTAACTTGTTTCAGGAGTGTGAAATCAGTTAGTAGACCCCTCAAGACCAGAGGACATAAAGAGACAGAGAGCACAAAAAGGATGAAACGATAACTTTTCCTTTGTAATTGGACCTTCCATAAAAGGTAATAGATGCTGATTCCCTTACTTTTCACACGCACCAGAGATAAAACAAGATTCGACCTTGATGCTCTGAGAACTTGAGTCATTTTATAAACCGAAGTATTATTTCATTAATTGAGAAACAACTCTGATTCCCTGCTGTCTGTACACACACGTTCCAACTATGTCCCTGGCAATGGAGGCATGACAAATCTTGGCACATTCAAACTTATTGAAGTACAGCGAAGCTGATGTGTAAATACGCACACAAAGCCTGGTTGTAGTTTTGTGACATTCCTACACACACAAACACACGAACGCACATGCTCTCCAAGAATCTTCCGGTTGATGGCAGCATGTGAAATCTTGGCACATGCAGTATTCTGCACAGTCAATGTGAATGGGTCTGACTGCCTGTCATCTTCTGTGGACTCACACTTCAAGCCTGTAAGTCGTTTCTTTGAGGGAGTTCCAGTTACTCAGCAAGCACGGTTCAGCCCAAAACATCAGGATTCAATTAAAATGTAAATTCTTGCTAAGCTGATGAACGGGAAACAACAGTCCTCTCAGTTTCCCAGGCACCAGACAGGAGGCGTCTTTTTTTTTACAAAGCGACTTGGAAGTTGTTGTGATGGACAGCAGGTGAGCAGTGAGGCCCAGCAGGGAAAATGCAAAATGAACACGAGGTCAGAGGTCGGCAGGATTCAGGCCATTCGGAGGGATTTGCAGACCGGTCTCGTCTGTGCCGTTTCCCTCACAGCTTCTCTTGTTTTCTGCACAAACACCTCTGTGTATTGCATGTCTTTGTCTGGCGTATTGACAGCTCCCAGAAAAACTCAATCTGGTCCGCACCTGCACCTTTGAAGTTTTTCTGCAAACTGCACAAGCGGAGAGACATTGTTTGAAAGGAGCTGACACGCTTCTTCGACTCGTGGTACTTTAAGAAAAGTCTGCAAATGCACGTCACGTCAAAAACCCAATACGCTGAAGGGCAAATGCAACACTTTGGAACACTAACTCCAGATAAGAATTACAACACTTCTCTGAAAGTCAGATAAATATTTCCAAACTGTTTCGGCACCAACTCTCAGCTGAGGAGGGCATTTCTAATTTTCACTTTTCATCATTCAGATTAAGCCAGTGGTGGATATAAGTCACAAACTCACTAGCGTGGATGACAGCTTTCCATTTGGGGAACTTTTCTGAGATTAAAAATGCAAAACGTGCCGACTCCAGAGACACGTATTACACTGCTTTCTTGCCGTTTGGTGGGACTACAATAAGTAGTGGATTCTTTAACAATGGTTATATCCAGCAGGTTATAACACATTCTTAAAACTCAACAACGTGCCACCTCATTATGCTCACACACATACCTGTCTGCACCAGGTGCTCATCCTACCCCCCGTCTGACATCCTCACTTATCCTGTCATCACAAAGGCACAGGAGCAGCACCCTGCCCTCTAGATTACATCTGTACTGGCGGCCAAGGAGACATGATGAACATGCTTATCATGCTGTTGACACTTGATGTTGATGGAAGCTGGGATGGACAGCAGTATTTAAAAAAAAACACCATGTGAAGCCAACCACACACACACACACACTCAGTCCTATCACTGAAGAGAAAAGCTGCTTTCACATTCTTAAAATCTTCCTGGCCCTGATATCATGTTACTCTTCCTGAGTTGTCCCCTTGCAATCACTGAATTATGTGCCTCATTACTAATCAATGCATTTTAAATGCCATTCACTTATAATAACTCATGCATGTCCACCGCTGGATGATGATGGCCTCAAGGAAACTCAGAATGGATCATACAACAGTGGTGGAAGAAGTACAGAGATCCTTTACTTCAAGCAAAAACTACCAATAAAATAAAGGATAGAAAACTACTTTAGGAGTAAAAAGGGTCTGATTTTAAATCCTACTTCAGTAAATGTACAGAAATACTTCAGCTAAAGTACTTGTAGTATCAAAGTATCGAAATATATACGACATTATTAGATTGTTAATGCTGATACTTCAATGAATCCGTTGCATTTTCCTGTTGCTGGTTGGATCTGCTTTGTAGCTGTAGGTAGTTCTGTCTGGTACTTCCCAACCTAAGGAACACAAGATGAATCGGATCGGTGGTGAGATGATTCACGGGGAAGAAGAAAAACAAAGTTCTGTTACACAGATTTGCATTCATTTATTTTTGGGGTATATTCTCTTATCTTTTACTTTTGTGAAATATTTTTTGTTGTAATTTTTTGGGCCACAAACTGTTCCATAAATGAAACATATACTGTATCGTTCTATGAATTACGTTTAGAGGAGCACGTTGGGAACCACTGGTTTAATCTTTAATCATCATGTGTTTATGTAAAATTGAAATCTGTAAAATATCACCACAGATCAAATGAATGTAGTGGAGTAAAAAGCATAACCACAAGTATAAAACGCAGACTGCAGGTAAAGTGTGAGCAATTTAAAACGGTAGCTAAGCGCAGGACTTGAGTAACTACATTGTGACTTTCCACTGCTGCTCTTCCTTACTCAAACTCCTCCGATGCAAAGCAAACATCATTGGTAGAAATGGATTTTATTTGCCCCTGAAATGCCCGAGCAACTGTTTAGCTCCACAGTTTAGTGGGCAGTCTACACTTAAACTGACATGTTAAGTATTTTAACGCTGACATGATTCACCCAGTCACTATAAAACTACTTTGATAATATCAAAGATCAGAAACATACTTTAAATACATATAAGCCACAGTTTAATGGATATTTGGCTATATCACACCCAACCAAAATAAGGTCGGAAGCTAGAAGAAACAAGTGATGGTGTTCAGACAAAGAAAGGAAGAAATCTGTTCGCGGGTAAATGACCTGCAGATCATATTAACATTAACTCTGTTGTGATGTTTTACAGTCCTTGCACAAGGACGCAATATGAATTTGTGGGGAGATAAAAATTTAAACGGCGTAAAATAACACCGGTGGTGAGGTTACTGACGGGTATCCCCTCTTGAAATGACTTTGAGGTGGGAAATCAATAACAGGCACATTTTTTGACATCTTATCCAGCCTCACCCATGCCTGGAATGTGTCTGTCTTGCAGAATTTAAAAGGTGTGATGTGTTTTTTCCACGCCCGCTGCGCATGCATACTAGTCATTTCATAGGCAATTCACCTATGGCAAGGCTTGGAAGTGCAATACATCTTTGACGGACAAAGGAGAGTAATTGAGCCATCTATTCCGTTTCTCAAATGGCCTCAAAGACCTCAATAATCTTGGAAGGGCTTGGGCAAATATCCTTGAGGAGAGTGCTCCGTGTTGCATTCATTATACAGCTGCTTGTACTGAGACGTAATGATTAGTAAAGCGGTTTAAATGATGGATTGTTGCCCGTTTCCCAAAATGCAAATCTTTCCCCCCGAAAGCATCAATTACTCAAAGCCAAACCGGTGCACAGCATTCAGGAGTGACAAACACAGAGCGCTTATCTAACTACACTCAACACTGACGCAATACATACTGTCACACACGAACACGTGAATGAACGAACGCTGCATTCTTGATGGATTACAATGTTTGAAGTGATATCTGGAGAACTGCTCCAAAACAACGCATAATAGAATCGATAAAGCATGAAGGTACATTTTAATTCCTAATAATATATATTTTATCTCATACACAATCTTTCGCTTTCCAGAAAGGTTCATAATCACGCAAACACACATTGTGAATTGTTCAAGTTGGGCTGATTTGTATGCAGCTTAGTGATGCGGCAGCTCAGAGGCCAAGATATGAAAAATTAATGTCCTTGAGTATCCACTCTGCTACCTATTCCACAAGAGGGCTGTGCTATTGATCTTGATCAAGACCAATTTTTTTTTTCCGGTTTTCCATCTAAAGAAAAATAACTTTGGAGCAAATGTCGACGCCATTTGTCACAAATACATGTAATAAAATGCATCAACCAACACTGAAGTGATGGCGACAAGGAGCACTGCCTGTGTCGCACTCAGCACACGGGCTCAGCAACAGGTGAAGGCGGCAAACATGGAGGGGGGGGGGGGTCATCACTGGTGCAAGACTGCTCTCTAGTGGCACATCATAGAAACAATAAAGACAATACTCAGCATTTTATTCCTTGTCATCACTGGTTGTTAAAACGGTTTTCTAAAATTAGACAAATCAAGGAAGTCCCGTTCAAAATGAAGCCTGAATAAAATGCTTGTTATGAAAAACAAAGAGGGAAGTTTGCGCAAATAAGTTGTCTCGGTTTGGACTTGAGCCTTCCAACAGAAATGTAACTTCATCAAATCTGCTAAAAATGAAAAGTAATTTCACATCAACAGAAAGAAAATGACCTATTACGAGTGTGAAATTAAGGAATTGTGTGTAACCGGAGTGTAGCAACTGTTCCTCTACAGCACAGGTAAATTGTTTGGAAGTGACTTCACACACACAAGATAAAGCAGGAAACCACGAGCACAATTATGAACAACAGTTTAATACAGAACACGGATTACCCACCCAAAGCAAAACACAAAGCTACTAAGTGGAGAGATGCGATAAGTCAACCACCATGGGAATGAACATGAAGTAATCAAACAGCACATACATCACAGTGGGAGCCTAACACCATGGGTTAGCTCGTCGATCGGCATCATGCTGCTGCTGCGATCTCTAAGTGAAATCAACGGAGCGCTACATTGCGATTTGTACTTTACAGCTGCTCTGTTGGAGACAGATTTTAAAACCACAGGAAAGGCATCAGTGATGGATTCGCCACGATTTGTCATCACAATATGAAGGATTATCAATAAAACACATTTCATATCAACTCCTGATTCTCCATGAAGACCCCCTTATACTTCCCCAAAGGCCCCACATGCATTAATACAGCATTCATATTGTTTTTCTTTCTCGTGTATTGTTGTAATGTTCAGAGAGTGTACACGGATTACATTGTTGCTGAAACAAACAGGAAGTGGATCATTTGGGTGCACCGTCTTACAGTGTTATTTCCGGATTTTCTGAATTGCAGCGATACAAAAAGCACAGTAACAACGTCTCCCAAAGCAATGCTATACCAGAGAATATAAACACACGGACCTCTACCAGCCTGTGGTAGATGAAGATTACAAGGAATAGACGGCGCAATTTATAAAAAGCATTTTTTTGGTTCGTCTTCATTTTGCAACAATTATGGAAAAAAAAAAAGAAGCGATAACTGAGTTTTGTCGATGGCTTTTCGGCCTTCGGCTCCAAAGCTGTCTTGAGCCTGAGTTCACAGCCCTGGGAGGATTGTTTTAATTTTTTACAATACAATTCATAACTGATCTGATTATCTTACTGCTGGATCTACCACTACAGAATGTAGTTAAGGGAGAGAGCAACAATTTCAGATTTCTGAAGACCTTTTGTCCAAAAAGCCACAACTTTTTAAAAAGACACAGAAATAAAAATAATTATTTTTATTTATTTTGTTTGCGCAGATTCTTGATTTCTGGCATATAGGTGCGAATATAAACGCAACAGACAGAACCCAGCAGTAGAGGTGACGACCAACGGAGAACAGTCTCTTGTCTACCTCCATAAAGTGTTCATTTATTTCACCGACTGCTTCCGCTTGTCCTCGCTCACTTCCATTCACAGATGTAATAGGCACTTGAATTGCCTAATGTCCCAGTTTAATCACCATGATATATTAAACATAACCGGTTATGCTAATGAGGTAATTATTTAAGACAATTAGTGCATTCATTATCAAATAGTTCTCCGTCAACATGCTTTGTCTTCAACTAACACGCGTGCAGTATTAATGAAGCATTGAAAGTCATAACAGTTTGCTTAAATTGAAATACTTATTATTTAATATGCACGACTACGCAGCAAGGTGCACCGAAATCTAATTAGACCGTCTACACTTTAGATTGTCTATAATGCAAATAATGCAGTTTTTAAGTTACCGAGCACGCAAAAGGTCAAGTCATGTCTCAAATATTATGCATCCCGCTAGCAGGAACTAAACGCAGCTCAGTTCCCCAAACCTGCTCGCAGAAAGAGTCAACTGGTTAGATATGTGAGAGGAAGTGGCCTTGGACAGGCGGGAACAACGTCAAACAGAACACACTTGACGGTATCTGTTTCTCTGCTGATCTGAGTCTCACAGACTCCCTGTGAGCTTGGAGGTGAAGGGTACCATCTTCCTCCTTAGCTGGGAGGCAGGTTCTGCATCCCTGACTGAGGCACACAGGCTTGCTGATGGCATCCATTATTGCCAAACTCGGACGACCTTTTTTCTTTCTTTTTTTTAAACACAATACAAAGTAGAAAAAGAACTCTGCTCTATAAACCACCAAACGCACACAAGCGCATTCATTCACACATCCAAATAAACGTCTGCTCTCAGGTGACGAGAGTTGGGCTGGCTACGATCACTGAGGTTGAATGTAGGAAGGCAGTGCATGGAAAAGGCAAAGCGGTATCGATTAGGTGGACCTGCTCTCGGACTGGGACTCACTGGGGCTTACGGGGACGTCTTGTTGACCGACTTGTGCGGGGGGAGACAGTGTGTAGGGGGGCGGGGCTTCGTTGATGCTAATGTTGTCTGCCTCAGAAATTAAAGGAGCTTGATGGGAGGGACTGGCGGCGTCAGCCTCGTCGACATGAGCACACTCGCTGTAAGGAGGGGGCTTCAGATCGTCCTCTGAAAGGAAAGGAGAAAACGGGTCAACCAGTTGAAAATCATACATGCATTAAAATAACCTTCAATAGTAGGGCTAAACGACCAATCACAACAAAGATTCTGCCACGTTTACACTAGTGTCACTGCGTCAAACAGCGTTCCCAATTTCCCAAAAGTGTGCACAGGAAGAGAGGGGCTAATCTGAAGAGTAAGAGAGAGCAAAATGTGGTGATAGAATATTTTAGTTTTTAGGAACGTGTCAGAATCTCCGAAACCCAGTGATGGAGAGGAAGGACAGACAAACGTCGTCGGATAACACTGACCCCAGAGCAGTGAGGTCCTGAGTCCTCCTCGTCGCTCTCATCAAAAAAATACGTTTGCAGCACTTCTTTTGAATTTCTTCTCGTCGCCAAGTTGTTACCTCAGTCTTCTTACTGTCCGCTCAACCGTCTCTCTTGTTTGCTCTCATTGTGAAATTCGCTGCTTTTAGTGCGAGTACACAACACTATTAAAAGGTTACGCATGAGCAGTCGTGTGAAGACGATGGCATACCACATCTTTTTGATATCTCAAATGGTTGCAGAATTAGATTCCACGCTAAATTTTCATCTGTGCAGAAAGATATTTTAATTTGGGAAGTGTAAGAACCAATTTTTAACAACAGCTGCAAGACCTACCTAGTACTTATCATACATTCAAATATCTATATTAAAAGCATGCCCGTCTTTGACGGGAACAAATATCAGATGTGGGGGCGAATATGAGATCTTGAAATAGAATTAGTGCTGAAATGTCACCACTTCCACCCGCTAGAACCACATCCTGCTGCCAGACGGAACAAGCACTTCGGATCAAATTAGAGATGCATTTGCACAAGAGGAGACCGAATCTTAATACAAAGATTCAACAACTCATCTGGCCGACTTGTGTGCTCATTCCTGAGCTCGCAATGTTGAGAAACATAAAGAGGAACACAGAATAAAGGAACTCGCCAAATTGTACAGTGTACTTTGCCCTTTCAAAAGCAAACAAAGTACTCCGTGTGTGCATACATGTGGGAGTTCATTTAGAATCAGAAGAGACAAGTTAACTGATGCAAGTACTGTTCAGATTGCACCTGGTGGTAATTTGCTGGTTGTGATCCCTATGATCAGTAACGTACACGAATCTCCCATCAGGCAATCGATGCACCGATTCTGATGGAGTCCGAATGCTGGTGGTTTTAAAGGAAGGTAGAGGACAGTCTTTGTCATGTGTGGGTCCAGCCTGTGCAGGTACCTGGATTAATACACTGTGGGTTGGGGTGAACATCAATATTTTGCTACCTTAGAAATTCCACTGAACCACGTGTTTGAAGGGAAATGTTGCTCGAGTAGCAGCGCTCTTCTAATGAGAGTAGAAATGAAGCACGTAACGAAGGCTCAGTTATCGTTTCCTGTTCAGTAGAACACATCTAGCAAAGCCATCTCCACTGAAACCACAGTGACCTTGATTCGCTATCACAGAAAGTGAAACGATGTAGAGACAGCGAGGTCAGGGAATACTCAGTCAAGAAACGAGGTGGCCTTTCCCCATTACTGTGGTAGAAATCGAAATACAAGCCGTCTTCCTGCCTCCAACTCAAGCAGCAGACACATGGTACTGTGTTATAGAGTGTGTGTGTGTGTGTGTGTGTGTGTGCTACCTCCAGAGACTGCCTCATATGGTGGTGGCATGTCCGAGTGGGAGAAGGATGCAGCTGGTGGCAGAGTTGTGGAGGGCTCTTCTATGGACAGGTCATCCTGGACACCATACCAACTGGGCCAGACAGACGTTTGCTGCAGAGGGAAGGAAACAGAGAGTTAATGACACACACACACACACAAAAAAAAGCAGAAGCATAGATACATACACCAGTGAACATAAAAGCTAAAGCAAACAACACAAACGTCCACACTGCTGCTAACACTATCAGGATACTAACTAGGCTGGTTTTACTGTACACATCTCCAGAGAGGGAATTGCTGCTGGCCATGATGACAGTCTTCCTTTCATCTCTTTGCTCCAGGCCTAGATTGACAAGCAGGTTTATACACACTGAGGCACGATCGCAGCTAAAAACACACAGCCAGACAGTATTCGAGAAGAAGAGTACGTGACACGGCTGCCTGTGTTAACAGTTATTTTCTGTATTTCAACAAGCGTTTTCCAGCACAGAACGTTTTCAGCCCAAACCTGATGAACCATGTCAACACCCCAGGAAGTCGTTTACACAAAACGCAGGGGCGAGACGTCCAACGGTGAATCACATAAATAGGCACTTGGTGTGTTTATATCATTTTCAAACATATATTGTTGATTTCAGTCCTTTTAAAGAAAGAAAGGACAGTGCAGCAAACAGCCGCAGCATGGCCAGTTGTATTAACTGATGAGTTAGAGAGGTTAGTAAGTACCTCTAAGGTTTGAGCATTATAATAAACGTGTTAGCCATTTTATCTCCTCTGTCAGCTGTGAGGAAGCTCTCAGCTCTTTTATTTTTTTTATTGCTGATTGATGCCTTTGACTAAGGTTTTAATTAGTTCAAAATTGCCATCCTGTTGTTGTGGGAGTGATAGAGTGTGATGAGGAACGATGCAGCACAAACAGACCACACCAGGTTCAAGATAATTACAACAGTCGCTCCTATTGCTGTAGACCTCCAGAGCTGATGAATAAGATGAAGTTAAATAACCTATGAATCTCCCACTCCTCTCTGGGACCGCCATGTATCAAAAGTTCCCCCCATGGCTCTTCTGGATTCACTTTGTCTTTTTAGGTAGTCGTGAATTAGACTGTCCAAGATGCTTAGTGAGTGGTACTACATAAAGACCCCCCCACCCCCCACAGACACTATGTTTGATTCATTTAAGCCCAGGACCTCCACGAGTCGTCGTGGCGTCTCTCCAGAAAGCATTCAGGGTGCCGGGTTATGGATGACAGAGGGGCCTCCCTGCTGCACATTCCATTAAAATCTAAACAGGGAACATTACACACCAGACGAGAGAGGGACCAACGGGGAGAGAGGAAGGAAAGGATGCAGGAGAGGACATAGAAGCAAGCAGAAGAGCTGTGGAACAAGGACAGATTAGGAAACAAGAGTAGTAGGGGGTAAAAGAAGCAAAAGGTGTGTGCAAGGAGGAGGTAGGAGGACTTCAGGGGTCGTGACTTGAAATGTAATTAGCAGCTTTTTTTGTGTTGGATCAAAAATAACCTGTCCATAAGAGATCATTTAAAAATAAAAAGGCAAGAAAGAAATGATCCTTAAACTGGAAAATCTGACAAATGTTTCAGATAGAACACAGGATACGTTCACTGATCTGGGGAAAACCCGGCCAAAAGTCCAGTTATCTCAGAGTTTCAACCGCTTAATTTACTTGTTTTTTAACAAGTGGGGCATTTCCTGTTACACAAATATTCCAAGCAACTCTAAAAATATCACAGTTAGTGCCTCTTCGATGGAAGTACTGCAATAACAAGCTCAACAAGAAATGACAAACTACTTTTTATGGAGACGTTTAAGTGAATCATTTCTTAAAGATGTGTGCTGATAACTTTCATTTATGCAACATATTTTGCAATAACCGCTAAGTAGTGTGGAAAAGTTGGAAGAAGTGAGAGAAATCTGTTTTGTATGATTCACGGAGCAGAGTTTGGGAAGGTTCTGAATCCTGGAGATTGCTTCCAGCTGTTTTAGAGAGGCAGTAAAGCAGAACGGCTGGGTAGGGGTGGAGGGGGTATTACTATTGGAGACGCATCTCTGAAAACATTAGGGAACAATAAATGATAAGCTGCATTTACAAAATATGTATGAAAGGCATGCGTGTCAGCAAATTGTAAGAAGTTACAAAGCAAACGGAAAGATAGTTTTCAAGGATTCTTAAAGAGCAGCTCAAACGTATCACATTCACTAATCAGAATCTGAAACAATCCTCAGATTATACATTTTCAGATGTAGGCATTACTTGCCGTCTCTGTCTTTACCGATATTTGCACACGAAAAAATCTCACATGCACGGTTGAAATTTTCACAAAAAAAAAAGTTCCAGTTGCACTTTCTAACTGAATGACTGTTGTCGAGGCTGTGACCCGCTGAGCCAGATCTCTGTTGTCAACAAAGTCAAACAAACATACCAGAAAAATGTAAGCATACACAGTACGTGTAAACCAGAAGCCTTGCACCCATTAATACACAGTCGCTCAGTATGTCACAAAGTGAAACGTGGCCAGTCCTGTGAAAGCAGCAGACTGAAAAACCACATGAGAGAGACAGCTCTTCTGCAAAAAATGTAACACAACTGTGATCTTACTTGACTTTCTCTCACTACAGCAAACTCCAGTTGGATGAAATCAGCCACAGTTTTGAGAACGGGGCCGGACTTCGCTACAGATAGTCAAAACAGATTCTTGATATTTTTCAGTACAAAAATAGCTTGTATGCTCTCCCTAACCGAGACCAAATAGGCAGTGCTCCAAGGTGTATTGCGTATTTTAAGGCATCGAACATATTTACTGTATACCAACAGTAATGTTAACTGTGATCGACAGCACGGTGTACTGAGACTTGTCGCACACCAGAAAGCCTCTCGTAGTGGAGCTGCAAGACCAGATACAACAGGTACCTAAACAGTAACTCTCTCAAAAAGGACCATACATGTGCTTCCAGTGGATGTCAAAAGCTCCACCAGACTTCAAGTCTTTTCAGCAGAGAGACACAGACTCTGACAGTAGATTGTCCTGAAAAACTATTTTGTCATAGCCATATTTGTCATTCAAAAAGGAAATACATTTGCTGCTATGTTACTCACTCTTTTTGCTGAGTGCAGCCTACCATACTCAAGTCCCTCAGCCAACGTAGAGACTATGGTTAATACCTCAATTTTAGATTAGGCTAAGCCAGAATAAAGGCAAATCCCGGTGACGCAAGAACCACTTCAGCTTGATTATATGTTTCAAATGTAGGACATGCGTGCGTGTGTGTGTGTGTATGGGGGGGGGGGGGGGGGGTCTGCACTTACACTCTGTCTCTCGCACATCTGATGAAGGTAGGCCCTTCCTCCAACAATGACTATCTGAGCATTGCGTGGGTTGCTCAAGTACGCTGCCAGCTGCCTTTGTCTTGATCGGTACCAGCACACGTAGAAGAATATCTTGATAATGATAAATACAATAACAACTCTGAAAAGACAGGGCGAGAAGGGGGAATGCGTTAGGGATAGGCAACTGTACACATCAGTTTCATACTCCCATCTTTAACTTTAAAAAAGCAATGCAATAATAACTACATGTTATACTCACATGTACCAGTACAGCTCCATTTTGGTGAGATGTCGATCAGTGACTAGAGGCTCTCATTGCTGATCCCAGGCTAATACCACAGCTTAGCCCTGAAACCAATAAGAAGTCTTAGTTCTTCTTCCCTGTCCATTACCTTGCTTCATTTGAACAACTGATACACAGTTGTAATCAACACCAGCTCACTTTTACAAAAGCAGAAGCTCAGAGCATCTCGCCGTTTGAGCTCGGTTGAATTTAAACGTTAAAGCACTTTCTGTAACTTAAAACAGATGGTACGTTTAGCACGACGGCTAACTTTGCTAACGTCACTTAACTCAGCTGAATGCAAACAGAGGAACAGGGTGTTGAACTTACTGTATAGCGACAACTCGTCCTCGTGAATTAGCTGAAACGGTGTGCCATTCCCCTTGTTGTCTCGGAGATGTGACGCGAGTAGAGCTCCAGGATCGAGCGGAAGCTAACTAGTTTAGCTTTAGCTAGGCTATCGTGCAGGATAGCAGGCCACAACAACAGCGGCTAAAATGAAACTCTATCTTACGTTAACGTTACAACAAAACAACGAAAACAGACCTGTTTTATGAACATACCTCCTAGTATCATATAAAGGGTTACTAAGTAGTTGCTCGACAAGCTACTCTTTAACTTAATCTCAAATAAACAACGAACGTTAAACTACTCGTAGTTTTAGCTCGCAGTAACGTTTACTGACTTACGTTAGCACACCCCTGTCCGCTGGGTTCACAGTGGGCGGTGTTCAAAGGTTTTGCTGAAGCTGAATCTGCAATTGGGCGACTGCTACCATCATAACTCCATCTGATCATCCACAAAATGACTCAAATATTAAAACATGATCAATACTAAAGCAGCACCGAAAGTAACCCAGTCATTACTTGAAACTGAAAAATGTCCTGTTCATCTTCAAAAGACAATTCTAGAATGTAAAGAAGTTACATTGTATTAGAATATAACTTCTTTACATTCTATTACAATGTAAAGAAGCTACAGTGTATAGAATGATTCTATTGAAGTTATTCCTTTTTTAAATGTTTTAGACGAGTCACTAATCACTTTAAAAGAGTGATTATAGCTGATTTAACTTACAGACATGAGATTGATCTTCTCATGTCACTTATACAATGATATAAATTCATCCCCGTTTTATTGATATCTTACGAAAAGTTACTTGACAATAGAAATATCCCCATAGTCGAAATTATGAGATAGAAAGTCATAACTATGATAGAAAGTCATAATTCTGAGATAGAAAGTCAAAATGATTCGATACTTAAACACACAGTCTTTATAAAGGACTAAAAATAGTAATAACAAGTTATACCTTCCCAAAGATTACATCTCAATCTTCTTATATACAGTATGTGGTCTCAGCAGGAGCGCTGTCGCAAAAAGAGATAAAACAAAGGGATGTTATCTATATATAGATATCTGAGGAGTTTCATTTACGTCCATCATAAATAATATTTCCAAGGTTAATTTAAGGTAGCATAACTTTGTCTGACAAAAGGATATCTGACCAAATATGTCTTTATATTATACATAAATATGTATTTATCAAAAATGCATTCAGTCAGAGGCGAAATTAATCCGACACCCATACAATAGGTCAAATCAGAGGTTCAGTGTCTCCCCGTGACACCTTCAAAGATGTCGTGAAAAACTGTTTAGAAACACTCATTCAAATGGATGTAAAATGTAAATTAATTATAAAATATAAAGTAAAAGGTCATATGAGGTTGTGCCTATCTCGCGACTCTCTGCCTCCATCTAGTGGTTATTGGTTTGTAACGCAATTTACCATTTTAAAAAGGACATACATTACATATTTATCTAAACAAGACGAAAAATGTAAATTGAAGAGAAAAGCAGGTCTATCAGACTATACAGGGTGTGTAATAGACTGAGGTTATTTCGAAGCAGAACACAATACATCTGCAATATGTTTAAGGTGTCTAAATGACAGATCTCACAGTACTTTAATTGAATAAAGCTGAAAGATCGATCATAGTGAAATCACGTTTTATGAAACACTGACAAAAGAAAATTGTATATCTTCAAGCATATAACAGACAACATTTTATTACAATTTAAAAGCATCTTTGATTGCAGGTTATTACAAAATTCAGGTCAAAAAATCAATTTGTAGCTCATGTGTATTATTTATTAAACAACAACACAAACAAGATGATTGTCATTTCCGGTGAAAAGCTCTTCATCAAATGCTCCATTGTTGTGGCAAAGTTAAAGAAAAAAATTGTTGATGTTTAACACAAGTTTTTAATAGCAAATTAAAGTTACATTTACAGTAAATCTTCAGCTATTTGTCCAATAAGACAAACGTCACATTTTCACAACGCTCCTTCAGTGAAGAGACACTTATGAGTCCATTAGCTTCCTTATCGGTTATCTTCCACAATGATGGTTCGTCTTGGGTAGGTATCTACTTCCACAAATATGTAACGGAACTCATATTTTCCAGTTTCAGGATTCTGTGAAATAAAAAAAAAACTGAGTTAAAACTGAATCTCAATTTGATGGATATAAGGATTATAATTATCGCCACTGTACATTTAGTCTCTGCTGTCACAAGTGGAAATACAATTCTTAAATATTACGGTATGTTACTGCTTTGGTATGTCCCATCTATTTCATAAACTGCATTTCTACAAAGGCAAATACCAACCTCTTTTGACTCGGAGTGCACAGTTCCTTTGCGGCCTGGCTCGGAGCCCTCAATGTAAAACTTAAGTCTCATAAGCTTCAGTCCATCCTTCTGGTACTCCAGATGACTTAATGTGGAAACAGAAACAAACAAACAAACACACAAGATAAACAAACAGGATCCCTCATCACTACTACCACACAGATGCTAACTTATGAATAACACAATCTATTTTAAACTCTGCACTGAAATATGCAACTTATTCATTCCCTCTTATAACAACAATAAACAGTTTACACATAGTAGCAAAACACCCACCTGACTTGCTGCCTCCTTCCTCGACGGGTAGTCTCCCCATAGCACTTGATTGGCTCCCCAAATGCACCAATCACCTACATTTACAACAAACAAAGATGTTTTTTTTGCACTCCACTTTTCAACTGGAGATGACTTCAAAATGTGCGCTGAATTGAATGTAGAATAGGTAACAAACTACAACAAACAATAGTCGTGTACTTTTGGAGGAGATGTTGTCGTTCGATTGTTGAACTGTTTGGAAGAGACAGTGTTTGGCCTCAGCAACATGTGATCCCTTTCTTACCTCTGGGTCTAACTTGACTTTGTTGAAGGCTTTCCCATAGACTTTATTTGGACTTGAGGAGGAAAACAGCTCTTGGAACACCACATACAACAGCCCACCTGAACCACGTGCACAGAACACACATTACTGCCCCATTTGCATTATTTGACTTGAAATGAGATGATTATTCTGATTGACATCTTGAGGTTGTAGTCACCTGTCACCCCGAGCCCAATGACTACAACTATCAAGTAGGTGAAGTCTCTGCCAGCGTCTTTCACTGGAGGATATTGAGAGTAGGAGTTATTAGACAATCAGTCAACAATTTGGTACTTTATAAAGTAAAATACATTTGATGGTTATAGTTTCACAAATGCAAACAGGTGCTTGCTTTATGCCATAAATAAATTGCGCCCTACACCAATTTTTACACATTGCATTGGTCACTTGTATACAAATATTATAATCTGCAGTCAATAAAATGGAGGAAAACTTGAATGCAATGCCTGTTTGGCAGTGTCCGTGTCTTGTTTACCTTTCTGTGCCGCTGAACGGGTCCCACTCTGGTACCTGGAGACCGACCTGTCTCTCTCTTCGGGGCTGCTTTGGTTTCTGGCTGTAGAATCGAGCGAGATACGCCTCCGTGACTGTGCTTGAGTTAATAAGCCGCCCAGCACTGGCAAGACAGACGAAGGAGCCTCGACTCTTCTGTGGGAGGTCAGTCTCGAGATCGTCGACACTGTCCTGTGCGCGTGGATGAGCAAGCTGACTTGCGTGAGTTTACATTTCAGCCCGCAGTGCTGTGTCGCTGTCTGTTGTAGACTCCGGTGCAGCAGGGCTTTCAGTATCTGCGTGTAAGCCATGATTACGTCCTCTGTGAAGAGAAGCACAGCCAGCTAGCAAGCGGAGTGTGTGTTACTTTAGCGCGGTCGACAGCTAGCAATAGCTGTAAAAACTAGCATGCAGCTACTGCAGGCTAAAATAATAATAAAGTGACTTATTATGCGTCATGAATGCACAACTTAACAACACCGACTAACCTACTCAGGGGACTCGGACACAACCCTCCTGTGCTGGTCTGTGTCAAATATCAGTCGTGCGACTTCGCATGAATTATGCGCATAATGTTGACGTCACGCGCCTTCGGATTCATGGGAGACGGAGTTTTTTTTAATGTAGCACCAAATGTAGCTCGCCCTTATATTTACAGAAAACAATATACACACGTTCACAGGCAGGTAAGTATACAGTCATGGTATTATAAATAGTTGTTGGTAGCATACACATAATTAAAGGTGTACAGACTGGCTTCTTTAAAAGAAACATTGTTCAGAAAACACACAAAACAATAAATACAATTTGGTTCCATTTGATACAATTTTTCTTCAATCAGAACATAATACTGACATATGATTCAATTTGAACTTGATATGAAAGTCTGTCAACATGCAACGTTTCGTATGATATCTTACAAAAAGTTATTTTTCATCAGTTCTCATATGAATATACAGCAACAAGAGTGATCAGTGCATCTGCACGATCCCCTGCAGTGCACAACCTGTTGAGGCAACAAAACTACTTGGTTAGGTTTAGGTAAAGATTTTGATTTGGGTTGAAATAAGTATGTTCAAACAACTTTATTGCATTTTAACAACACAACTAAGGTTTATGAAAATATCGTGATTTCGGTTAAAATAAGTGTGTCATACTAAACCCTTAGTTTATTGGTCTAAAAGTAGTCACGTTTAAGTATAAAGTATATTTAATCTGGTCTAATCTAAATACAGGGATCAGCATAAAATATACACCCTGTGCTCTGAATTTTTTTAACTGTTTAATATAAACTTCGTTGTTAAAAAAGAATAGCTACTGAGTTTATGACCTAAGTATCATCAATGCCCCTGAACAGAACAGAATAGAACAGCATATGTTACTGACAAAATAAATCATCACAATAACATCAGTAAACATCAGTTTATTGAAAACATTTTGTCCGGCATTTTCTGTTATCAAATGAATATGCCAACAGGTAAAAAAAAAAAAAACACCACAATGAAATGAAGTTTGTCAAAGATAAAGTCAGTAATTAATGTTCAGACATCTGTGAAATGGGAATAAATAAACGTTAGTTGATGGGTCAGTAGAATCACGTATTGGCCTCTGCACCAATTAATAAAGTTTAACATCACTTTATTTTAAACATTCAGTTTTTTGTCTTCTCAACAAGGCTTTTTCTACTTGTTTGGATATAAAAACAACCTGATGTAAAGAAATGACATCAAAATAAGAAATATAATGTGAAATCAGCAGCTGAAATATGCAGTTTCATATTTTGATGGTAACATGAAACTGATTTAAAAAAACCTGATTGTTTTTTTTTCTCTCCAAGAACAACTTTACATTAAAGGTACTCTATTTTTACAAAAAACACAAAGTTTCAGTCCCGTATCAGATATCATCAGTGTTCCACCGCTCGTCAACCCCGGCCTCTTGTGGAGCACAGGTGTGGGGGAAAATGCACTTCTGCGGTCCCAAAGCAAAGAAGAAAAACTTGCGTACACAACAAACTCATCACATATCTCTACATTGGTAAAGTTGCTCAGGGCAACGTTCACTCAAGACGCAAGGGAGTTAAACCTTAGCTTCGAATGCTGTCAAACTTGGCAAGGTGCAGAGGAATGATGCTGCATCTCTCTGATGTATCTGCAGAGAAATAAAAACACTATTACTTTAAGTCTGTTCTGGGGCCCTACACTCTTCTCATCTGCTGCTTGGGCTGCTTGTGATCAAATTGGTTCAGACTTACTTAATTACTCAGCTGTCTGCCTCCATCTATACGGGAAGATGAGTTTGTGACTTTGTGTGTGTGTGTGTGTGTGTGTTCAGGAGAGTGTAAAGAAGAGAGGAAGAGATGAGTATTTTTGTGAGCTGTTTTGACCGCTTTTTAAATATCTATGACAGAAGTGTGGGCAAAACAAAACACAGAGACAACACACAGACATGAGAGCGATGCGAGTACAGAAAAGAAACGTTTTATTCAGTATGTGCAGACATACGGATCTGTGTGTGATTGTGTGTGTGTGTGTGTGTATGGAGGAAAAGGAGAGCATGGATGTAAATAATACATACATGACATTGAATACAGAAAATAATGTACGCATAGATGGTAAACACCATGAAAACAGAGACAGTAAGGAGAAAATTGGAACTCAGACGATGACAAAGTGTGAGAAAAGCGATGTCATATGTGAGTGAGTGCGACTAGTTTCTCATTGTGCGAGGCTGATCCGTCCCTTCTGCAGAAGATATAGGGTTCACCTCATGAGGACAAACGTAAAAAGTCCCTTAACTTGTCTGTCTGTGACTATTTGAACCTTCTCGGACTGATTTTATTGTCCTGCTTGGTGAAACAAATCGTTTTGGTTTGGGTTCTTCTTCTAAAGCAAATCAGCCACAACAAATAAACGAACATCTATTTATGAAGGTGAGACATGAATATCGTGTGTTGACAGTTTGAGGACACACTAAAAGGGACAGAGGAACTGTTGACCAAAAGCCAATAAAAAAGAAAAGAAAAAAGGAGAAGCTTTATTGTCATTTATTTTACAAAGCATCAGTAAAACCAGCCCTGAAAGATAATTTGAGTAACTGTAAAAATCATCCTTTCAATTTGTACGAGTATAAAAGTCTGTTTTAATACAAAGATATTCTCCTACAGTAGAAGAGAGTCAGAAGACAAACAGACTTGAAGTAAATATGTTTGCCGGAAAAAAATGTCTTTGTCAAAATAAAAATGTCTGTCAGAAAGTTAGCCAACGTATTTAGAAAGGAGTTTTAAAGTGTGAAAAATGAAAATGGTGAAATTAATTTGCGCAATTATCTTCACCCAGTGATTTGGATTAGCAACAGCATGCAGTGCAATTAATTCATTTTGAAGATGCTTTTCTTCACTACTCTCTATGTCCTATGACTTATGTATTAGTGGATGGGGGGGGGGGGCTTTTCATCTTTTAATGTTAGTAGGTTAATGTTTAATGGATACAAAAGACGCATGCACAAGCCACACATCTCGGCTTTGAACTGTTATCCAAATTAAACTGCTTCTGGGTATTCCAACAGCTTTAAATGTATTAAGGTTAGTAATTAACTCAACTTTTCACCAATAAAATAAGTCTTCCTAGATTTGAAAAACTGCAAGCATCTGTAGTTTGCGATAAAAATCATAACATGTGTGCTATTCATTTGAAAAAGACATGCTTAGAAATAAACATGATGTTTGATCACATTAATTTAGTTATCAACGAGGAATCAATGACTATGACAGATATGTTTCTGACTAACATCCCAAATTGAAAGGTTAATAATGAATGATCAGTAATCATGATCATTCTAAAAGGTCCGTCTCTTTCCAGTGAGACATAAAATGTGGGCCGACTACAGTACGTACAGAGCTGATGCGCTTCACAGCATTTCATCTAGTCCTTTGTGTTCATCTTTGCACATGAATACATTTTCAACATCCTTTCGTCAAAGTGTCCCTTCATCATCATCATCATCATCATCATGCTGGTGTAAATCTCCGCTCCGCTTTTTCATATGTGAGTGACGCCCGTTCGTACTGATCCAGGATTGCACTATTCTCAAGAAGTCTACATGATGGAGACAATGTAACATAATGTAGAACATAAGCAGACACACACACACACACACACGACATGACAGCACACTTTACACATTAAAAGACAAAACAATAGGTAGCACTTTATGTGACTGCTCCATGTTATGCAAGCATAAAGCTGCAAGCACGACCTACTATGACTCTGCATTGAAATGTAACTTTTTAATGAACAAAGTCCTCTCATCGGTTATTTACATCTCAAATGTTTATATTAGCTTATCGTATTATGTTTATTGCAACCTCATGAAAGCACAGCCGTGGAGCATACACATGAACTGTTACACACAGGCATAAATACTATGCTTCACAATTAACCAAACATAGAATCAAATACTGCAAGTGACATAAACCATGCACAACCTTAGGATACATGTGTGATCAGTAAAGATTTGTAAATGACAAAGAGATTATGTGCTTTCTTTAAGTGTGTGCAAAAATCATTGATAATTTCATGAAAGCGTGGGGATTGCGTCTGCTTTCCAATGTGTGCTTTTATGTGGACTTAACAAGTGACTTCACATGAGTGGTATGAATTATTTTCTGTGGGCCTACTGGGAGAAAAGTGCAGAGGTTAGACATATTATTTGATAACATTTTCAACTAAAGATGATTGAAAAAGTCCATGCTCATGAATGTCCACTGAGTGATACAATGTATGTCCCCGGGAGGACATACAGTTAACTTGAGCATCACAAAATACTTCAGACAAACTCAGTCGGAGGGCAAGATGGCTGCAAGCAAGAAAACCATCTTGGTGAAAATGAACAAATAAAAAAAACAATATAAACCCGGGCAAAAATCACAGAAAAGGAAAACTAACTCACATTAAAGTATATACTGACTGGGCAAATGGTAACTACACAAAAAACATATAGAGATTTAGATTGTTGGATAGGGTTGCTTACCTTGAAATTGTCTCTTAGACCCTAGTTGTGTTGTACTCTGATTCATGTTTGCTCAAAGAGCCAATGAGGCAGAACCTGAAATGTCATGGCTCTTTCATTTAATATCAAATTCCTTTTGCATAGAGAGGTCAGAATGCATAATGTGCTACATAACAGCAAAAAACAAAAAAGTCATTCGTGCTTTGCTAGTCACTGGGAGCCTCGCATGCAGACTTGTAGAAAATGAATAAACAGTAAAGACCACTCTGGAAAGTGCACATAAAAAGTGCATGCAGGAACATATTTCCCCCCAAAATGTACTCCGATAGCTTCACATAGTGTTTTTGTAAACATATACAGTTACTTTTCAAGCAGTCATGGTGCAAGTAAACAATTAAATATTATTTTTTAGATAGAAAATCTTGTTCATGCCAATATGTTAAGCTATATATATATATATATATAATATAGGTTATATCATTTCAGTATCACAGTTAGGAATATAAATGCATATTTTATTATAATTTGCATTCATGTCAGTGAAGTTAGTCGTCTTTACGAGGCACAGATTCAAGCCCTTTGTGTTCACTGTCAAAACTGGACTGAACTAAAAATAATTCATATTTTCTAAAATGAGGTCTGCATTTGATTAAAGAGCTGTAACAAACCTCAAAATACAGTAGAGTGAGCTAAGAATCACTGAGATACTACAGCAGGGGGCACTTGACATGTAAAGGGGGGCACATTTTCTAACATAATTTAGCCCTTTGTGAAAAAAAACATTTTTAATGACCGAAAGGGGAGAAAGAACAAGGATCAGTGCAAAAGAAGATGCTCATCATAATACTTAAAAGAAAAGAATGAGAGGAAGAGGAGGAAAGCTAAAATAAGAGGAAAACATAAATGTATGTAGGCCTAAGTATCCCACACACATTTCAAACATCCCCCACAGTTAACTCTACGGTTGCTGTTTTTTCCTCATCAGAAATCTATGGATACTGACCGCTGTACTGCCTTTTCATGGCGTGAAAGCCGGTGGCTGGTGGTGGGAACCTCTTCCAGGTCGTCGTCCAGGTCGCATCCATTGTCCGCTGCCTCTTGCGAGTAGCTATGCTTCATGACCAAGATGCTCCTGCGATTCCCAGAGGACGGCAGCAAGGGCCGCACTGCCATGGGCGGCTGCGGGAGGTCTGTGAGCAGAGTGGCGGCCCCTGCGTCTCGGGCACTCAGGTTCCCGCGACTTCCGCGTCCACTCAGGGACAGCTGGGATATGTGGGCGGAGCCGGGGTTGGAGAAGGAGCCACAGTGGTGATCGTGGATGCAGCGAGAGGAGGCACGGCGAAGAGCGTGGTAGTTCTCAAAGTCTTCTGCCAGGTCGACTAAGTCGGCTGAGGCCGCCGCAGCTGTGGTGGCGCTCCGTAAAGTACACAGCTCATAGTGGGGCGGCTCAAAGACCTCCTGGAACATGGTGGGGTCAAAATCCTCCCGCCGCAGGATGTACTTTTTACGTGGCTGCTTGATCTGCACGATGACTGAGACGATGAGGAGGATGAGGACGATGCAGCAAGTGACACCAATTATGGTCCCGTTTGTGTTGTTCAGGTTGTCCAAGATGTTGGCTTTCCTCTTCTCTGAACATGGGTAAGAAGACATCACAATAGAAAGGGAACTTTAATGAGAACATTAACTACACGTCCCTTTGAAATGCTTGGCAAAACGTGTGAAGATAACGATCACGATGAGACAACAGAACTGTGATCACCAACTCTGTTCCCTTGGCTGAACCCCTCGCACATACAGTGGTTGTTCAATCACAGCAACCGTCATCAGGCCTTTCAAGCTGCGCATGTCTCAGGGGCTGTTGTATGAGATACTCTGTTTATAAAGAGTTTGTGTATAAAGAGTTTGGATGGTTTCTTTTTTTAACTGACTGACAGCTGAGCATGCACGCACACACACACACACACTTCATGTCACTCGTGCTATTTTTTCTCTCTTTTATATGTTATTCGGTCCAGCACCAAGTATTTTTCATCTGAATGTGCATGCTTTTGTAATTATTTTTCTTTCAACATTAAAAGTGAGCTGTTTAGTAGTTAAGGGGGGGGGGGGCTTAGCAAATGGTCAAAGATTTCATTTGCAACAGCTCAAAGAAGGAGATAACATAGCTCACATGTAAAGAAATCTCCAACAAATGGACCTCATCATGTGCAAGATTAAGGCCATGACTGCCATTAGCTATTGAAAAGACGGAGAATTGGTCTGGCATTGAAACGCTGGATGATCATGTAGCACAGCACACTGAGCTTCAATGACAGCAAATGGTTACATTAGGAATGTAGAGGAGAACGGAATGAGACTTGACATTTTACTACTAATGAGGACAAATGCGGGCACTGCAGTACCACTACGCGTTACTACTAGTGCAGAGAGAAGGTGGAAGACAGATTAACAGGCTGAAAAACATGGACTCTTCAGACTGAGTTCTGCACAATTTCAAACTCAGACTGGAGGGTGGAAAGGTATCTTAGTCTAAATGAAGAATAGGCAGTGTAGGGTTAATTAATTGAGGCAATCTTTCATTTGCCGTGCTTAAGAAAGAGTTACAGCACTGTAGCATGTCTGTGTGCAGCTTTTCTAGGTTCTAGGCCTCCAGGGGAGAGAGTGTGAATGTGCACATTGTATATGTTTGAAGCGAAAACAAAACTAGAGCACAACTTAAATGCAAGTGAAGCTCAACAGCGATACGACCATCAAAAATAAATTGTAGTTATTGTCGTACGGTGTTCTTGGCATACGGTGATGGCTCAGGAAAAGCTGAGGAACAGAAGACTAATTAATTGGCGGTATAATGCAGATGTCTTCACACATCTCAGCTAATTATTGGAACAGCATCATGTGGCAAAAGAAGACGCTGCAACAACACAATCTCAGTTTGAGGTGCAGGTAAATGATGGAGCTGCCAGTGGCTCTGTTTTCCTGTCGCTCTCCGTGGTGCTGAAACACTCAAACAGATCTCTCATGGTGTTTCTCTTCTTGATGCTAGAAAAAAAAAGCAACATCTCACCTTTACATTGGTTCTCATCCCAGGGGTAGACACAGTTCTGCATGCCATTACACACCAGGGTGTTGTTTATGCACATGTTGCTGTGACAGAAGAAGGCATCTGCATCACATGGAGCTGGATAGGACAAACAAATTACAACAACAGTGACGGAATTATAAAGTAGAACTATCACTCAGTTGAATCACTAGCCTGTACTTACTCACTTGTAATCTAATCAGAAGCCATATCAACAGTTGAGTGAAAACTTCTACTTTTTAGTGATTCTCCGCTCATTAACAACAGCAGATGTGGAGGACACTTTAGATATGCTGCAGCACAAATCAGTATTTACAGCTGAAGACGTGTCCCAGTGTGCCAGATTTTGAGGAAATGAATTTGGATGGGCATTACTCAAATCAGACTTGTTCCCCCCCCCCCCCCCCCCCCCCCCCGAACCCATCTGTTCTTCATGAATTTTCATCATCATCCTCCTCTTCAAACATTTGCAGAGACAACTTCTGGATATGAATTTCTTGAAATGTGAGCGTACTGTGTGTGTGTGTGTGCGGTGACCAAAAAGCTAGCCATGGCATTTCGCAATCATCTGCACACAGAACAAACCTACCAAAACAAATCATTTCTATTCACGCAAGACGTTGTTTATGTCTCCTCGGTGCACAGCCCACATCAACACAAATTCAAACCAGGCCATGAACACGAGCTTGTCCTCAGACACATGATCTACCATGGCACCCGCTCTGCCTGTGTGGCCCGAGACACAGCGCTGCCTTCGCGTCATAAGAGGTAGAGCGATAGGTAGGTGATCGTAAAATCAGTGTCCTACGGTCATTAACAGTGAGGAAGAGTGCCACGGCACGCTAACGACATGCTGATAGTTTGTCCTATTTAATCTACAGTGTAGAGTGCCGTTTTACTATCACCTGCTAGATAATTGTAGTGTAGTGCTCTCTCCCCTCAAAACACAACACGGGCACCGGGTACTAAAGCAGCTTGCCAGTGGTATGGCAGAGCTGGGGACTATTTGACAGTGATGTATGGCTGTTTTCATCCCAGCACTCATCCCAAGTGAATAATAACACAGTAAATTAGTGTGACTTATCTCTACCTCTCTGTATCCCATCCTGTCTGGGCCTTTGCCAGCACTTCCTGAGTCACGCAGGCTCTCTGTGTGTGTTTTCCGATACCCCTCCTCTCATTTTCTCCCCCTACCTCCGATCGCCTCTTTCTCATCATTTTCTTTTTCTTTCATGCATTGTATGCCAAAGATTGTTTTGTTAATAACCAGCAGAGGGAGTCCACTCCTTCTTTCGCCTCCCGTCCCCTCCACACACCACAGGATGAGACGAGACGATATGAAGAGTGAGATCCACACTCATCTCTTGCGAAATTAATTTCAAGACATTCTGTAATAAAAGTGCCGCTTCGCCCACACAGAAACATCCCAAGTCACTGCTGGATGCATAAATGAACTCCTAAATGAGTGGCTGATGAAAAAAGTCTGGGTGTCTCCGTAGAGGCGGGCTCCAAGAGCGAAGATGTTTCTATAGTGAAGCGCTAGAAGCAACACATGGTTATCATGATTGATTCTCATTAAATCACACATATAGACCTGTCTTTTTGTTCCAGTGTAGGTCGGCTATTTCCCGAATAAGAGGATGCTATCTCTTTATTTTGTCTGATGTTGTTTTCCTTTTGCAATGATGATGCTTTTTCCGCGCTCACGTCTGCAGTGACATAATCTCTAACTTGCTCTAATTTGGGACATTACTGTCAGTTACTGGTTATGCGTTACCGATTCTTGTTTTTAACCCATAACGTTGACAACATATTTTTATTTTCCTGCCTTAATTAATTACCATATGCTCCTCACTGGTAACAGACCACATC
Source organism: Melanostigma gelatinosum (assembly GCF_949748355.1). Taxonomy (NCBI): domain Eukaryota; kingdom Metazoa; phylum Chordata; class Actinopteri; order Perciformes; family Zoarcidae; genus Melanostigma; species Melanostigma gelatinosum. The sequence goes on from NC_136653.1 coordinate 12,287,597, forward strand.
TACCCGGCACTGGCCTCCTTTCACTGGTTACCAGTGAAATATACTGTAGGAAGTATGTTATTGGTTTTTAAAGCACGGCATGGACCGGCACCTTCATAGATTTCCGATGTCCTTCCTCTTTCCATTTATTACTGAGCAAAAACAGTGGGCTTTGTCAGCGGATTAAGTGGAGTACATTACATTTACTACTTTTGTTATCAAGCAACAAAATCTCAGTCCATGGAATTTCTCCAAACCCTGGATTTTCCAAAAAGCCATCCATCTCCATCCACCTCCATCCATCCATCCCTGTTTCCTATCCTTTCTTCAATCTCATCTAATTCCCTCACTCCTCTTTATAATCCCAAAGTAACCAAGATAACAAGTGTGTAGAGATGATATAATCCTAGGATCTAAAGATCAGTATGCTAACAGACATTAGCATACTAATGTGTTGTGTGTTGTTCTTAAACTCTTTCATGCATTCAGCAAAGAAGATTAGCAAGAAACGAGAAGTGATGTGTGTAGTGAAGCCAGAGCAAATTTCCATCTGCAGCCCCAGAAACGGGTATCTGTTGATGAGGCGTAACAATGCTGACAGACGTGATGTCACACAAGCACATTTATCACATAAGACATAATTGCTTCTTGGGTAAAGATAGGCTTCACTGACTTATACTTCACATTAGTAATCTTACACTGTAGTTCTGCACAGCAAGAGTGTGTGTGTGTGTGTGTGTCTGGAAACAGAGCAAGATCAGTAGTATCTGCAGGTGTGAACGCAGCACGGACAATAAATGTGGATTTTTGCGTTTGGGAACGTTGTGGTCCCCATCGGAGCATCTTGCTGGGAGTCAGCAGCTGTGAATGGTTCTCTAAAAACTGCTGGTCCCACTGGGAACCAGCAGCTGTGAACAAACATATTTAAAGGCTTGGGATCTACTGAAGCAAGGGGACGCTTATTGTAAAAACGGCCCTGCAAATAGAGAGTGCACCTGAGAAAAGAGTACACGTGCTCACTCGTAGTAGTTACGCATTGTCTTACTTTCGACCTTATTTAACTTCTGCGGTACATGGTGCACATTGGACCTCACCTTACATTGTCCCTTCTGTCAACTGCTCTCGCCTGCTCTTCATCTTTTCCCAGAAATGATTTAAAAAATGTAATAATGTTTTTATTCATATGGTAATGAATTTGTATTATCATGAAATGGTGTATTTTTTTAAGTTTTCAAAATTTGCTCTGGTGAACAGATGTTGGTAGTTTTCGGGTAGCATGGGTCTGTTTAAGGTGGATCGTACAAATGTCAGGGGGCATCTTGTATACTTTGTCAGTTTCTCAGGGAGCTGCAATGTAGAATGTACGACTTTTATTTCTACTGTTTGTGCTTCAATGTCACGACTGTAGCCTTTCAAAACATGCTCTTGTTTTACATTATGAAATCAACAAGGTAAAAATCTTCCAAAACCATGTGCATATGATTAAAATGTCATTACATCTTGTCAACAAATCTTACCCTGTGATGAAATGACGGTGCACGTTGGAATAAGCAGCGTTACTTCGCTATTCCCAATGTACTATAGTACGTTTTACTGTTTGAAAAAAATAAATAAAAAGTTGACTTGCACTCGCAGCAAGTTCAGACAGCATCACTCGACTGTATTACCTCTCTGGTACACCTGTTCCAGGGTTGGTGCAGTGCTGCTGAGCTGTGGTGGATGCTGCTCTAAAGGCTGAGGTCTGGCTGGGGATCGCCTGAGTGACTGAAGCAGAGGCGTTGCCCTGGCAACAGCACATCCTGGCTCTGCTTGGTGTAAAGGCCTTTACGAAAGGGGACCATTGACTTCACAACACTAACAACTAATACTGACGCTGTTCGCTTATTCTATAGAAGCGAGACACTAAACGAATCGTATTGCTACAATATACACATACGACCGACATAGACATGTTGTAGATATGTGAGGAGCGACAACGGATTCGTTAAGTGTGTGAGTCTAGTTTGTGGCGTTCAATAAATCCAATCGACCATGCGGTAGGATGAGAAAGTAAATTCAGCTTACTTTTAAATAATCACTGGCTTTTGAATATATTTCTTTATCCATGATGCATTATTTATTCTTTTCAATAGCCACAATCTCAAGATGACGCACTGAGGCAACAATAAAGCAATCTCAAAGGAAGCATGGTGTTTCCTTTTGCCAACATAAAAATGAAAGAGCATAGCACCTCTGGAATATCAGTGGAACCGCAAATGATGCTTTTGAAACTCATTGAATTGATTTCACGTATTTCTTGTATTTGAATCATGTAACAAAAAAATTAAAAAATTGAGCAGCCTTTTACTGAGAGAGATACCTCTTCAAGTTCCAAAAATGAAAAGATGCAATGTTTAGTGCAGTGTGTGTGTGTGTGTGTGTGTGTGTGTGTGTGTGTGTGTGTGTGTGTGTGTGTGTGGCAGTGAAAAGGCTCTGAATGACATTGACAGACTGTATACTCACAAGCCGGAGACCCTCTTCATTCACCTCTCTAGTGCAAAGAATGCCCTCTGCAACCCCTGTCAAACTACAAGCTCCATCAATGAGGAGCCACTGGATGAGAAAGAGGAAGAGTTTGTGTGCTGTCGGCTAAAAGAAAATGGGGAAATGTGAACATACTGTTGCTCACCCAGATATTCCTCTCTCTCTCGCTCTCCCTTTCTGTATCTATCTATTAAGAACGGTGCTGGTAGTGCTGCAGCACTGACCTAAAATCCACCAATACTATCATCTCCGTAATAACCCACAGGCAATATTCCCTATAATGGAAATCACATTCCTTGGTTTCCTGCTTGCTGCTGTTTAAATGGTCATGGAAGTAAATGGAAGCCTCCGACAGCATCTTTTCCATTAAAAGCATCCAATAGAAATTGCCATAAACATGGTCACTGTGCCTCCATCTTCCTTTAACCAATAAAGACCAGACCTGTTTTATTTTTGCCGTCAATGCCGCTGTCATGGAGTCTGATTAATAAAGCTAATCAGCTTCTCCTAGGTGAGTGATGCTGCAGTCAACATCTTTATGATAAACAGCATGAGTGTGAGTGTAGGAATCTTACGCTCTTGGTAGGTCGTGTAAAGGATGCGGAAGCGGCTTTTGCGGCTGGCCTCGTCCGCCCACATGCGGATCACGCCCAGTGTGGAAACCAGCATGATGTCGTTGGCCACCGTGGAGCAGAACTTGCTCTTCAGGTCTTCCACCGAACTGAGATGAGTCAGGATGAGATAACACATCTGCAGTTTATTATCAAGTATCATGGACAGTCACTCTGAATCTCAACGTGAAACTCAATTATCTACATTATTTAACAGCACCCATGGTTGCTCCGATTATTTTAAGGCCCAATATCATGTGATCACAACTTTATATTCAGGTAATCTCAAGATAACAAATGAGATTGTTGGGGAGCTCATATTTGTTGAAAGCGTACTGCAGTTCATGATTCAATTAATTCCTTATCTCAAGATATTGAATGTGGTTTTCTTTCATCATGAATTAAATATCTCATGATCTTGAGATAAAAGGAAGTTTCGGCTCTGCAAGTGAAGTTGGGAATAGTTTGATATTCTAGAAAACACACTTGCTTTATTAATGTTCAATTGCTTCTGCCAGCAGACATTAAACCAGGAGGAAACAGCTAGCCTGGCTCAGTCCAAGGGTCACACAATCCACCCATCAGCACCTTTAAATCTCGTTTGTTTAATCCGTACAAAAAAGTGCAAAAACGACAAGTAGTGGTGTTATGGGGGATATGTGCTTGGCTATTTTTGGGCTGGGTGCAGTGACTTCCTGGGGTTTATACTGGTTGCAACTCTCCCCAAGAGAGCAAACAAGTGTATTTCTTAAACGATAACTGACAAAGATTTGTCCACAATTTGTCTTGAATATGAATTTATAATGATAGGCTCTTTCTCCTTGTGTCAGAAATTGCGTCCTGTAAAGTAATTCATCTTATTTCAGCCTTAAGTTCTTAGTGCTACCCATTAAGACATGAGAGGTTAACTTGACATGGACAGACTGGGACAAAGGAACTGTATCTTGTCAAAACCATTCATTTCATGTCATGACATATTTAAATATTAAAGTCTTCAAAAGAAAAAGCACAATGGCAAGTTGTTATCTCAAGATAAGGAGATGATTAAGTCATCATCACAAGATAAAGGGCCTAAAATGAACGAGTAATTATGGCCACTTTGAGCCTCTGTGTAATTTATTAAAATGAGAGGTTCAAAATGTCACACCTGCCACCATCATACACTGCCACGAAGTTGCGCTTGCATTCGTTGGAATTGGCCATCTCATAGTCGAGAAAACGCAGGTAGATCTGTCCAATGCACGGAGGAGGGAGGAGGGAAAATACAGAGAGAAAAGGCAGAGATCAAATGAGGAAATTGAAAGATGTGGAAAGAAAAAAAGTTGAACTGAAAATATTTCAGCTCATTTCTATTATGGCCTGTGCATCTCACTCATTATCCCAGAGCCTGATTTATAGGCTTTGTAATGAAATAAGACGGACAGACTGCAGCTTGTACAAAGTCATTACGCACGCATATGAAAGGAGGACTCAGGGTCCATTCGCTTTAGACTCATTATCTGTTGGGATAAAAGCATTACATAAAACCTAAAACCTTGTTAAACTTTGAGGAGACTTTGGACATTTTTGCCACAAGCTTTAGATTATCAAGAGAGAAGATGTCATCCATGCACAGTTAACTTCAGACACTTTCTTTCAAATTCATGTATACCAAACATATACCGCATATATAACGAAGCTTTTAAAACCGTGACAGCTGTATGGACTATTTTATTCCCTTAACGATCCCTTATTGAGTGAAATATCCACCTTGGTGACCACCTTGACTCTTCACAACAGCTATTCTAGGTGAAAGTAATACTTCCTTATTGCCTCTGCATCATCTGTCACTCGGTCATCTGGCTGAGATCGCCCAATCCCGGCTATGGTTCTGGTTGGCTGCGCACAGCACTTGCCATCATTACGGTTAAGGAGTGGATCGCTCCCCAATTGTGACAGGGAAATGTGACGCTTCAAATGCCCACAGACGAAAGCTGCAGATGGAGCAGGATAATGGACCTTGGAATGTCAACTCGGCTCCAACAACATGACAAGTGAAATGGATTGGAGGGGGGAAACAAGCTATCCAGTTCCCCCTGGATTCCATATTCAAAAATATTCCATCGAATAAAGATGTGTCATATATTCAGCCACTCTTAAGGTTTTTGTCACAAGACTAAGTACATTATTTTGGTCTTCAATGCTGTGGTACTGGAATAAAATAGAGATGTGCCTTTCATAAAATGTATGTCTTAACCCCTGCAGGAAGGACTGGAAGATGGAAGATGCTCTGAAAACAATTTCTTAGCAGACGTCATTGGAGAGTGCTGTTGTGGTCTATCCGATACAGCATGAATTGTCAGCACAGTGCCTTTTAAATGTGATGGAAATATTGAGATGGTGGAGCCAACATTTGGTTTTGAACAGGGTGGATGAACAGGGTGGATGAACTCAGAAAGACGTCACATAAAATGCAGCGAAGAATATTGTTTTCATCTGAAGATGAAGAGAACTGTCAGCAATCCCTTACAATACGAAAGAGCGAAGGACAAAGTTGTTGTTATGGGTCGATGGTGTTTAAAAATGGCTCAATTTCACGTGGCGTACTGCCAAAGAAGTCTGATTTGATGCGTCATCCTGAAGGTTATAGTCAATATCAAGGTTCATGAGGCCAGTAATCGGTAAAATGTATCTATAAGCATGTTAATTAGGTCACTTGGCCCAATCGTTCTATTGTCAGCGCAGCCAAATTAGGCTGAAAGCTAATTCCATCAGGGGAGACTATTTACAATTACAAAACATTGTTGATCAAGTGTCCACTCAACGTTTTCAATCGACTTCATCTGGTGATAATGGCTGGTTAAAGCGATGAACCGACTATTGTTAAAGAGCATCATCTCCGAGCTTGACCATGATACAGTTTCTGGTTCTCGTCTGAGTCATCAGGCTTAAGTGGTGGTGTCGGGGACTTCTTTTTTCACCAGAGGACGAATCCTACTGACTTTGGTAACCCTTGAATTTTCATCCACAGTCACCAGCAGTTCAACGTTTTCATTTATCCTGTGAAATATGGAAACATCTATTGGATTGACTGGCCCAAGATTTTAGACAGGTCATTTGGTCATAATTTAAATTTGTCCAATACTTTGCTTCATGACTTAATACAAAAAACACCGATGCCGTTCTCATCAGCCTCAGATGTAATTTGTGTTTAGTTCTAATTAGCACATTATACCACAACATGATACATTATACCTGCTTATAATCAGCATGCACTGTTACTGTGAGCAGCACGATGAGAGCTGCGAGTGTGGCTGTTGACTCTTGGCCATGCCATTATCCACGTGACATATTTTAGAGCTGCACTAATGCACCAGTGCAACAATCTCGATGTGAGTTGAGTCTATCATCTATCTGACCGAAGTCTTTTCACAGCTTATAAGAGCTCTGCATTAACATCAATGATGAATTGCTTGATGATACTTGCTGTATCTTGTTGCAGCTGATAGGTTTGTCCTCCACAGGTCTAGTTTAAGTCGAATAGGGGTTGTGGTGCAATAGCAGCAGTACGACAGAGAGATTTCCATTTTTTTTAATGTATTTATACAATGTAAACCAATCCAGCACTAAAACTATGGCACTGTTGTCCTGCTGAAAGTGTGAACTTCAAAACCTTCAAAATGCTTGTGCAGGCCAGATGGAAATGCGGCTTCAGGACTACCTTTGTAAGTGCTGGTAGTTTCAGGCTAAACTTATTTGCTCCACATATCTGGAACAAAGTCCCAGAAAGCTGCAGGTCTGCTGAGACCCTCAGCTCATTTAAATCAAGATTGAAGACTTTTCTGCTTGCTGCTGCCTTTAATTGAACCACATTCAATTGATATATGAATCAATTTCCTGCATTTCTGCATTTTACTGCTGTATTTTATTTCTTACACAGTTTTTTTATGTTTTAATGCAATGAATGTTCTTAACTGTTTTTAAATCTCCTTTTCTTTTGCCTTGTGTTTTGATGCTTTTAATGGTTTTATGTGAAGCACTTTGAATTACCTTGTTGTTGAAATGTGCTATACAAATAAACTTGCCTTGCCTAAACTTGAAAGAAGCAAAAAGCAAAGGTCTTTCCAATTATTGTTAGAGGGCCAACACAGTGATAAAAGAAACATAATCCTTTACCCCATACTGCCACATGCACCCTTTTATGTTGTAAAAGATGACAGCCTTATGGTCTTCGATCAAGAATGTATTATTTTTACGAAAAATCTGACTGCAGATGGCATCACGAAGCAAAATGACGGTAATGGATCAGATAGATACGATCACCAATTTGTAAGGCGAGAGATTGGCTCCAGCAGGAAAATAGGCTGCCTCCTCATTGATTCTGCAGCGTCCAATAATGACGCAGAATCCATCACCGACTGGGGAGGAATATGTTCTCACTGCTGCTAAAAGGCGCCCGTAACAGTGTACGTGCTGTTCATTACAGTCAAAATTAAGGCCCATATTTAGGCCATTACCGTCATGAAAAGACACAAAAGGTGGCAGACAGTGCAGGCTGACGTGGTGGAAAAATCCAGACAGTGTAAAACAGACAAGACACAAATGATGGCTTGGAAAATGCAGAAGCTGCTATGAGTCAAAACAAGGCAACTAAAAGTATTCCTCTACAACTAACTGTCAGCTGAATTCGGACAGCTGTCCAAACAGAATCACCAAGAAGTTGAAATGATACTAGAAATATACCGAATGCAGTCGACGAGAGTTATTATTGAGAGTTGTTATTTTGTATGTCTGTCTGTATGTAAAGTGTGATACTGTGTTGCACAGCCTTGCCTCGAGCTGCATGTTTGTTGGGTTTTCTTTTAAGTTACGTTGGATGCTAGTAATAGCTAATTAGTGCGTTTCTTCAAGGTAGTTTCTGTAAAATCTATTCATAGGATGAAAATAAAATGACACATGGTGGTGTAAAGCCATAACATTATAGCATGATAATTGGTGCAGTGCTGTTATTTCTGGCAACAACACACGGTTATTATTGCTCACTTTCCGGTGTCTCTTTCAGCCGGTCTCCCCTTTAGTTACCTTTCACGCAATCCCTTCTGCCATCTTGATACTGAACTCCCTCCCTATACATTTAGATATTTGATGAAATGCATTGTTAAGTACATCTTTCCCTTATCCCCTCCTTTCCCATTTTTCCTCCTCCCCTGTCCCCTTCTCCTCCCTTCTCTCTGGAGCACTCCGGTACAGTCTAATTAGAGCCTCCGGTATAGGATGTCATGATCTCTCTTCTGTTTCTGGCACAGTGCAGTACTGTATCAGCAGAGGGAAATGAAAGCACGCAGCACATACACTGATGTGGTGGGTGGCGTCCTTTGCATCCCTCGCTGCGGTAACATGCGAGTGTGTGTGTTGTAGAAAGAGAGTACAGTAAGTTATATGTATTTTGTGCGTGATTGAGCATGAACAGTGGATGTGGGAGCTTCAGGACTGTATGTGACTGAAGATAGATTTGTGCTAAAAAACGTATTTGCTGCCTTGTCCATCAGTGCCACTGACTGTCAGCCTTTGGCCCATGACTTGCCTTGTGAGACACTCCTGCAGGGCGGAAAATGACACTGATTCAGACCAAGGAAAATACATCATACTGCCAGGCTCGATCCCTCTGTTGCTCTTTCATGCACATACACGGCCTTAGCCAAAGACTTATGATCGTCTGTGGTGCTGTAGCTGCAATGTACTGGCTGAATTACTCACTCCACTTAGAGAGACTGACGAATTAATGCTGCCTTTTTGCATTGATTGTAACATTTAACCGGGAACAGGGTCCCTCCTAACACCTGTTTCAAAGTCTTATGGTTCCTGTGGCCTTGGGACCTAAAGAAGCTGAATACGAAGGACACTCTGAAGGGAGTCAAGGCGTTAGATGGAAATATGCGACCCCGAAGAATGTGTCAGATAAGAGCTAAGTAACTGCTGTGGCCATGAATCACAGTCACAACAATATTATCAGCCGGTCATATCATAAGTAGGGGTGTGCATAGTAAGAGCCTGCAGCACCGAATAAAAAACCTGCAAGAAAAAGTCATATTTTTTATCATTAATGGAACAAAGTTGAATAGCTTCCCCAACGTGGACTGTATGACTTTAATAAAAGATCTCTACGGCCAGTGATAACATCTTGGAACATTAACAAGTGCTGAATTATTGAAACAAGTAGTGACGGTTAAGCTGACATGGCAGCTGCCTTATCTCACTCTTGTGAGTAACAGAAGACTACACACACTCTGGGAACTTTGCCTTGTGCTCATGCGGCAGTTACAGCTGATGACGCCGCCTCGAAAGGCTCAGCTGTCGCCATGTTGAGAGCCGCGTGGAGGCAATAGATAGATGTCCTCTGATAAAAGCCCTTGCACTTGCAGTATTACAAACTGGAGCAACAGAAAAATCTCATGTGGCGCTCTCTGGGAAGTAAGATTCCAAAACACACCTGCAATTAATGCTCATCACCATGGGTGCCGCCAAAGGAGAACAAAACACAGATCTCCGAGATTGTAACTTGAAGCCATTATAACATAAGGTATATTTTACCTCAGCATTTAAAAAGACAGTATTATAAATGTGACCATGCCCCTTTAAATCCTCAAAATGCAGGCCTCATAATACTTTGACTACCAGAGTTGCACAGGCAACTCTGGTAGATAAGGCAGCATGTCTAGTGTGTGTAAGGGGATGTAATAAAGGTGTGTATGTGTGTGTTTGTCTGTCAGTATTTGTATATGCATGCAGGGCTGCGTGGAAAATACTGGCGGAGCAAACATATGCAGACTGTCGGAGGCCTCAGGGTCAAACTGCACAGCAACACTATTTCATCAGCACTGACGTTCCCCCTCCCCCCTCTCTCTCTCTGTCTGTCTGACCAGTCTAACCCCCCCCCTCCCTCTCTCCATTCCTCTTGGCAACAGCTTGCTGATTAAAAAATGGGCCAGACCCCAAGTAAACCCTTCTGCCTATCTGCCTGACCCCAGCAGAGGAACAAGTTCCCCCACAGCCACAAACGCTCACATTAGGATACCGCTAACAGCTGCACACAAACCTACATGCAACCCCTGATCTTACTGCATGTGTGAATGAATGCCATATGGAAACAGAAAATGAACAGGAAAAATACATAGCAAAGTCTTGAAGTTGAAGCTGAAAGTTTGGAATGAATGAATGAAGATATGCAGTATTTCCCAAATGAACAGCAGTCTTGCGGCATGTTTTTTTTTTTTCTTAATTTTTTTGTCCGATATCACTGTGTTCTGCTGTCCTGAACCCAGCAGATGGGAAAACAATTTCAGTTCCACTTTATTTCGTGTGACATTTCAAAATGTGTCAGTAAATGGAATTCACAGTTAGTAGCTTAGCGTCACTAACCTTGGAGCGCGGCGGAGCGCGGATGTACCATTTACAGTCGACGGCCTCGGTGGCGTCAGCCTTCCCGTCTCTGGTGATCTGATGGGACTCAACGATACCTTCTGGACCAACCATGTCATACTGACAGGCTGAAAGAAACGCATATGCATAAACACACACAAACACACACATGCACACATACTGTATGCACGCATGTGCAGTTCAAGCTAACAAATACCACACAGGTAGCCTACACACATGGACATACTTTAAAAAACTAGAATGCAAATAATACAAATAACTTGAGGAACCACAGCATGAATCAGCTTATTGAGATAAAAAAAAGAAGAAAGTGTGAATGTGATAGTGAGATAAAGACAGAAAGAGAGAGAGGAAGACACAGAAGCAGACAGAGAGACAGAGAGGGAGTATACCTACAGGGCAGAGGTGGGGGGACTCCCATGTCTGCAAAGTCCGCATCTGTGGAGAGAGCAGAGGAGGGGTGGGGGGCATTCATTATTAATACATGATTACAAAGTCAGGATCCGCACAGAGGCAATACAACCAGGTGTAACAATGTACAGAGGAACTTCCAGAGAAAGCTACAAATTGCTGCCCTCACTCCTAAATTATTTTTGCTTTGCTACACCCTCTAGTTTGCAGTCGCCTTAAAAGAAAGCTGTTGGCATGTTGTCTTCTGCCTGTCAAATTCTAGCCTGACGCTGGTGCTAGATGAAAAGTCAAGAATCACGAGGGCTGTACCTGTCAGGATCCAGGATCCCTGTCTGACCCGTTGTGTGTTTCCCCTGATCTCATCTACTCATGTGTCCTGTCATTCCCCTGTTTGTTATTGTGTGCCATGTGCTCTGTGTTGTCCTCTGCCTCCAGACGCCTCCCATGGCCACACCCGTGATTGTGCACAGCTGAGGACACTCCAGCCGATCGCCTCCTGCAGCCTGACACACCAGACTCAGGTCCCACTAATGAGTCTCCTGTCTCTATATAAAATCTGGTCCTGCAGTCTGGGGTTGTCAGGTCGTACCGTCTTTCACCCGCTTCAACCCCGTGGCATCCTCTGCCCTTGTGGTCGATCTGCCACTCGGGTGTCGGACCACGGGCTCCACACCTTCCTGTCTTAGCCAGGCTAAATAAAACCTGTTTCCATTGACTTCTGTCTCCTGTGGTCTTGCGTTTGGATCCTACCTGTGAATGCCTGTGACAGTACCGAAATGAATGACAATCACTTTTTGTTGATATATTTCAGTCTGGACCAAAGTGGTGGCGCTAGTGTGGCTAAAATGTTACAACAATGTGACATAGCATGTGCATACAGTCTGCATTTGATAGAGCAATTAAATCCTGTACTTCTTCACACATATACCTCAATGTGTGACTTTTACACACATTGAGGTCTATGTGTGTAAAAGTCTACTCCAGGCACATGGGAAGTCTGTGGGAGTTTTCTAACCAAAGGTAACCTACTCTAAATGACTCTTATGCCAACCAAATGAAGAGAATAAGCTCCCCACAGTATCCCCACTCCCCTACAATTATGTCGAATACCCTCATTAGAGCAATTACCGTACTTCAAATCTGGACTCAACCACATTTACTGGCATTAGAGGCTTTGCAAGCAATTTTCAAGGATCAAGGCCAAACTCTTGTGCAGAAGATGTTCTCTTTGGGTTCGATTCAACATGCTAATCACTAGAATTTGCAGCTGTAGTTTACAGCGACTTTGACAGTAATTTGGCTTAATTAGGTTTAGTATAATCGGACCAGATTCATTTTCTTAGTGCAAAGTAGCTGTACAAACCATGCGTTTTCTTTCTGGGGGAAGAACAGCCAGTCCAACTGAATGGGCATGACAATAAGGTCACTGTCAAGTCACTGTTGACTTATAGGACCAATTGCAAGTCTCGTTAAGAACACAAAGGGATAATATTTTTTGGACTGACACTAAATATGAATAAAAACTCCTGAGTTTATCTTTGTTCCCTTTTTGCACTGTCTGAACAACACAGAACTGAAGCTTAACAGAAATAAATGGAAGAGCAAAAAACATTAGAAATATCCTCAAAGGTCTCAGAAAATTTGAGCAGACCGTTGGGGACTACGAATCTAATCCTTAACCGAACTTGAACACGCCGAGTATAAGAAAAGAAAGTTTAACAAAGCTGAGGCCGTACGTTTTGTCGGCTAAACAAGATAATCCTCTGCTGAAGTTTTGAAAGTCAGCTTGAAGCGAAAAGGTTTTTACATTCTTTTTTCATGTTGCAATAAATGACATCAACAGGCCCGGCCTCGCTGAGGTGTCTTACCTCGTCTTGCTAGTGAAACATCACAGTCTCGTCTCTTCTCCCCATAGATTCAATATCGCTCCTCGGATGACTTCACACGAGACAGAAATTGACTCTTGAACAAACTCTCACGTCATCAGTTCTGTGTGTGCTGTGCAGTGATGATTGTGCGTTTTTATCAACCGTGCTCGGTCAGAATGTCAGACATATCCACTTCTCCAAAGAAAATGACTGAAATAATTCATTGTGTGTATGGAAGAGTGAATTTCGATGACAGTTCACCTTAATTTCATAGTTCATAGCCTTCCTCTCACATATTTAAAACCTTTACCTAATAGTTCTGCCTCAGCTTTCAACACGATAAAAGGAAATAAATAATATATAACTATTAAAGTAGCAGGATAATTGTTCTTCGACCAATTTCTGAGCTTGTATTCCACTATAATGGCACGGCAGGCCACGTTTGTCGCCATGCTATGACATACAGCATTGTCTTTGGCATAAAAACACCCCTCGGCATTCAATACATTCCTGCTGATTCCCTTTTCTTTCCAGCCTAGTGACAGAGCAGTTGTGCTTTCAAAGATACGCCGTCAGCTGTGAGCTCTGGGCTGCATTCATTTGAGGACGGGGCCTGCGGAAATGGGAAATACAAAAAAGGCTTCACATTAAATCAGATTGTTCCTTGCCAATTCGAGACATGGCTACCAGTGACTGAGCTCAGTGTGGAAAATGAGGTCTGATTGCACAGCGTGAACACCTTGCCTAAATGTCACTGTTATTTTGTCTGTATGTATGCCCTAATTGTTCTGTCTAGACATGACTCAGAGCTTTACTGTGTACGCAGGACACGAGGGAGAAGACCTCTACACCTGGCAACACTGCACGTCCTGGTGATAGGATTTTTGAATGAAACGGCACTTGCTGCATGAAACCTATAATCAAAGGAGAGAGATTCTTGAGAGAGATTCACCTCCACTTAAGGTTAAAAGAGGAAGATAGCCAGTTGAATGCCTGTAACAAATCTAGCAAGGTTGCAGAAATCCCTCTCTCCCTGGCGCTTTCAGTACCAACATGGTACTTCGTAAAACATTCATGTGAACACAAAGGCGGTCAGAGGAGGTGCTTGGAATCTACTCAAGAGCTTCTTCTGAGGCTTACACTAATTCCCTCCCGATTAATTGTTGCTTTCAACTAAGGCTCAAATGATACGAACTATAAAAAGCTGAATAACTATTTGATTTGTCTTTGGGAAAAGCAATGTTTGCTTGTACAGTTCAAACAAATCCAACCACGTGGCCATTCTCCACAAGGAGAGGTGGTGAGCTGTAAACTTAACACGGACAGTGACTTTTTTTCTTCTTCCAAGAGCAAAGTGCTGCTAACGACTGTAATGCTTTCTCGTTTATTATTTCCCACAGAAGTGAACATTTTGGGAAAATGTCGAACAAAAATTTATTTTTTCAACAGAGTTAAATGAGAAGATTGATACCACAAGACGGTTAGCCTAGTTTAGCACTAAGACTGGAAACAAAGTTAACAGCTCGTCTGGATCTGTCGGAGAGTAATAAATAAATAAATACAAAAAAATGATATGGATCAAACAAACAATAATTAAACAAAAAATACAATGTGTTATTTTGTGAGTTTGCTGGTAGGTGGATTGACCTTCTGGGTAGCCTGGCTAGCTGTTTCCAGTCTTTACGCAAAGCTAAGCTAAGCTAACTGTTTCCTGGCTATAGCTTCATATCTAACAGATATGAGACTGGCAGCAATCTTTTCAGCAAGAAAGTGAATAAGCGTATTCCTCAAAAATATCAAACTATCCTTGCACATTTTCTTTTTGCGTAACTACAGCCTCCTTCCTATGTCTTTCCATGTTGCCCTCCATGGGATGCTTCAGAGTGTGTAGCTAGCAGGTAGGCCGACAGGGAGGCTGACAGGAACGAGGGATGAGAAAATCAAAGTGGAAGACAGTTAATGAAACAGTGACCTTTCAGGTCAGCTGTCCTGGTTGCGCCAGAGATTTATTATTGGGCTTTGGCATCACTTAACCTACCATGAACACAAGGCCAAGCAACCTCAGAGGAATAGATGCAAGATGTATGAAGGCACACACACACACACACACACACACACACACACACACACACACACACACACACACACACACACACACACACACACACACACACACATTCACTTTTGATAAAGGCTATTCTTAACATGGCAACACAGGTCCCACTAAAAGGGCTGCTGTGCCTATAAATGCCTCCCATGCAACCCTTGACCTTTGTAGACTCTTGCTCCTGAATTTCAATCAGGTGAGTTCCATCCCCTCCGTCATCAATCACCCCCCCTCTCCTTCGCTGCCCTCCTTGATTAATCGATTCAATTAATTACATGGATTGATAAAATAATTGATGTACCAAATAAATGCTGTGTACTATTTCCACAGAACGGGATTCAACCTTGCCTTAGGCTAAGCTCGCTCACTGTGTAATATTTGATTGAACATGAAACTTCAAAAGCATCGCCGTATGTTGCTACGATGAATAATAAATACCATAATAACGCACCAACGCGAGCACAGACAGAAATTTCCTATGAGAGCACGCTGTAGTGCTGACATGTGGAATATGTGCTTCCATTGTATTCACACTGCAGCTTCTCGATAGCAGTCGCCACTGCATTGTATAAATGGCTTTGCCTGACCGAGCTGAATTCAGAGCACATCCACACAAGGCCACACCCTCTCTTCTCTTCATAATGCTCGACTGAGAGTGTAATCTTCTGGGGCTTACTGTATTTACCCGTTGCAACACAGAAAATGCTCAGTTTAAAGCCGGAGACTTTAAGTTGCCCCGCAGCACCGTTCACGCACATATTGAGCTCCTCAAAGAGCAAAACCCTGTCAAAAATGTTCACACCAATGTACAGCAGGTATACACACCTGTGTAAGAAAGCGCTGCCTGCAAAGTTAGAGAAATGCACAGAGACAGAGCAGAAATTACAGAAGTTATGTGCAAATGCCCCCATAAGAAAACACAAGCAGCTTCGAATTCCAGGTTAAATATTCTCATCATATTGCTTCAAAAACACGTTTATAATGCTTGCTGTGGGGCGACGGTAATTCAGTTTGGCAGCCAGACATAAAAATAATCATTCGGAATTTGTTCTCGTGAAAAAAATCTGAAACAAATGATGAGTAGGCCCTGATTGGCTTCGTTTGGTGTAGTCATTTATTGAGAATACACACGCACGCACGCACATGAAACAGAGCATTGCAGAACTCTCAGGAGATGTTCATTTCTAGTGACTGTACAATCCCAGATGTATTGCTCTTCATAATACAGGCACAATGTTTTATTAATGAGACACACCACTGCTCGTTCGGAATTGAACATTAGGCTCCACTGCATCCCTTCAGTATTAGCTGCTGAGCCCAATATGTGTTAAACAGCATACGGAGGAGACTCATGATTATCAATGTGTGGCAATATTCCAGGAACCAAAGGACACAAATGTGCAGAGTGCGCACACATAACCAGCCCACACAGAAAAACTCAATTTCCCAGTGGCCTCATTTCCTCTCAGCTGCTCAGCCGTGACATTTAAAGAAGCATCTGATTAACAATCGCTGCTAAAGTGGTTGATCAAGCTATTGAATGGCCGTCATTAATCACACTCGACACAGCTGTGGACGGAAGTGGAAAGACAGACGGATGAAGAGGTACAGAGAGATGTGGAAGGAAAAGAAAAGGTTTTCCAGGTTGATTACTTCCATCCCATTCAATCACAGCTAAAGCACCATTTTGGCAGAGGTGATTGTCTCATATTTCCACAGTTCCCTGAATCGAGTGCGTGTCTGCAGTTTTCATTCGAGCAAGTCACCCAGCTTTCAACTCCCAGAACAAACATGCATGTTACATACTGGACTATTCACAAACACTGCCTGAGCAAACAAAAGGCTATTGTGAAATCCCCTTTTTGATCAAATGGTGCTGTAGAGATTAGCTATATAGCTAATACCCACTCGAAAGGGCTTTGTTGACCATGCGGATGCCAACCCAACTACACAGAACAGTAGCAGTGAAAAGAGGAGGCCACGGGATCTGTCGGGGACTGATATGATTCAACACACCCTGGGTGTCATGGCCAGTGAGCTGGGTCTGTGCCCCAAACAGCGATTAGCAGCGATGTGTAGCCCAACGCCACGCAACGTGCAACACCAGTTACACACCAACGATCCTGCGAAGAACTGTACCGAACTGGTCTGCAGAGGAAAAAGTAAAGGAGTGTGTCTCGTGCTTAAGGTGCACAAAATTGACATGAATTACAATTTTCCTGTTGTTTATTCAGGCAAGCTAAACTCCGCTTCACATCCAAACAGGCGTTAACACGGCCTGTCATTGACCTGTTTATATCACAACAGTCACCAAAACTATCATACGCTGAATGCAAAATATCATGCGTGACTCAGTGAGAGGAGCTTAGCTGGGAAATCTCAGTGTAAAATAGCTGCTGAGTAACCCCAACCCTTATCTCAGCCATCAATGGCTTAATTGCCCTTGAGCAAGGCACTTAACCCCGATACTGTGTGTCCCAGCGGCAGTATCCAGATGGTATCAGTTTCAAAATAAGAGATCTCCTGTCGGAGCTTGGAGGACGAACTGTCACAGCATTTCAGATAGATTACAAGGACTGTGTGATCTCCGCCCTTGTGTGGACTAATGAGTCATGCAATACATTGTCGATCTTCATAAGGGAAGCAGCTGTAGGACAGTTCTTGAAGTAGATAAGGATACAGTGTCTTGGTCAAATCTATCTATCCATCTATCACTAGCTCTCTCTCTCTCTTTCTATGGTATTCCACTATATGTAAATTGATATGACGTATCATTGATGTGATATGACATTTCCATAGATGCACAATTGCAGTAATAGATTTCTGTACGGGTACAATGTATTGCATTCTAAAAAACGATGTGGTGTAATGTCTTTAATGGGTGTTTTGTTCATTTACTTCCTTCATTAGTTTTGATTTCATTGACTAAAATCTCACTCTTGGCTCCAGCCCATTGAGCATATTGCCGTTGTAGGAAAAAAACCTCTTGTTTGTTCATTAATCTGCTCATTTGCCCACGAATCCATCTCTCTGTCCTCACATCTCCCTCTATTTTGTTCCTGTAACATTTACTGCTGGAGCTCGGTACATACTGCAGCTACCGATACACTCACAGTGTATATGCCATATTGAATGAAAGTGTCCCATCAAGATTTTGGCTTGAAGAGGATAGCAGGGAATTTGGTCGCTGGGATGGAGTTTCACTTCATCTTGCACCTTCATCCACAGTGATGGATTTCAAAAATCAGTTTGTGGCTGTGTGTCTGTTTGTCCACAGTTATGTGTGTGTGTGTGTGTGTGTGTGTGTGTGTGCTCTTCCATCTCCTCCATTGGCCAAACTGTTAACTGCTCTCCTTCTCTCATTCCTTCCTCCCAGAATGCCTCTGGGAAACAAAGACAACGCTGCACCTTGCGAACAAAGTACCCTATCTGAATGTGTGTGTATGTGTGGTTGAGCATTAGTATGCTGCAGTGGTGTAGTGGTGTCTTCACAGGCGGGTATGCTGCAGCACTTTTAACTCTCTTACTTTTAGGCAGTTTTATTTGTGACAGTGAATTAAAAGGGCAATCATATGTTTTGTTTGGAGTAGCTTAATTCTCCATAACTGGAGTTTCAGAAGAACAAAATATAGAGGAAGGACCAGCTTGCTTGTAATGTGCTTTGCTGCGTTGGCTTCATATTTGTAGCTGTACATCTGCAGGATTTACTAGCTACTAGTGATAGTGTTTTATAACCCTCCACAAAGCTGGCGGGTTATGAAGGGATAACAAGGGAAGGGACTTTTGTTCCTGAAAAATATCTTCAATAAAATACCACAAACAAATGCTTTCTATTTGAAAATAGATCATTGTATATCGGCCGCTATCCATTCACACGTAACCAAAAAGTTCTGTCGCCTGAGCGGACACCATCCCTTTATTTCTAGTGTTGTCTGTTGTAACCAACCAACTTCGCAGGTCCAGTTACACTGCACATGTGCCATACACCTCAAGATCATGTCCCATCCTTCGTTCAATAGCTTTGCATTTCAAAAAACGAACACTGATTTTACCCATACAAGTCTGTTTACAGGTCTTAAGGGAGTACTGCTACATACGTATGTGAAAAAAGGTTTATAAAAAAAGTGCAAAATATGAGACCCATCCAGCAGGTGAATTGCATTGTGGGTAATGGGGCCACCAGATTTTAGAACTGTGTATTGCGAGTCCGGCTATATTGTAGGAGTGTAGCGCTAAATAGACTGAAAGACTGTTTTAATGCCACCTCTGGGATACTTTATATGCGGCCACATCTGATTGCAAATCAATTTTTCGCGAATGACTGCGCAGCTTTGTCAATGCCGAGTGCACGTTTTGTTTTGAGTGCTCACGAATTTCGATTGTGTATCTGTTTTACCTGTATGTGTGTGTGTGTGTGTGTGTGTGTGTGTGTGTACAACGTGGCTCAGATGGGAATCTATTCCTGATGGAGAATTTAGCTGTCCCTAGGCATCACAGGTGTTTCTATCTAAATGACACCCCAATGAAAGACACATTCCATCCAGGTTCCATTTGGGCAACCATGCAATAAATCAACACAACATCACCACTCTACCACTCATTACAGAGTGTCTGAAAGGCACAGAGGGAGAGAGAGAGAGCGAGAGAGAGAGAGAGAGCGAGATACAATGACATAAAGGGACAGAGCAAAGACAGTTCTGCTGATCTGCAAACAATGCACCCCCAAGAAAGGTAATTTGAGAGTCTGATTGCTTTCTTTAGATAGTGTTTCATTTCGCTGTCATGGAATTATGAGAGGTAGCAGACTCCGGTTTCAATTTTCCCTGCCGCTCTGCATCTGTTCCAGAGGGCCCATGGGGGGGGAATCAATGGCTCACAGACTTTTCTATGCCAACAACCGGCTACAATTTGACCCAGCGGGGCGAAAAACTGCAGTCAAACGCACTTTAGCTGGTGGCCAATACAAACACAAAGTGGATTTAAATGAGGAATGCGGAACAAATTGCTTGCTACGTTAGCGCAGTAACAGTTACGGCAACGCTGTTTAAGATTAGAAGCAATGTGATTTAAAGGTGAATTTGTGTGCGGAACAAAAAAGACTGAATCGGTGTGAGCAGAGCAAAAAAATAAAGGAGAGCGTGGGTAGAGGCGTTTAAATCTGTGGTTGGAGAGAGATGGAAAGACTGGCAGAGAGAGATTATGTGAGGGAGATTAAGAAACAGGGAGAAAGATGCAGATTGACACTTTGGCCTCAAGAACTCCACGGTTTCTTTCCCTTCCCCATCACCAAAGTGACTGACACATTGTTGAAAAGAACCGTAAAAGGATTTACAGCTGCATTAAGGATATTACACCACCAGTGCAGCTGTGTAGCACAACACGGGCTCTAAAGGAAACTGTCCATGAGACCAGAGGCAGAGAAAGCTGTAAAACCGAGAGTTCTTGTAACAACAACAACTGTCAGCCGTGCTGGAGACATTTCCAACATTCATGTTCCATTTGAGAACATAATCCCTACAACGCATGGGCTACTACAACAGCTACTTCTAAGATCTGTTTCTAGTAACGAGGCTGGCAATATGGAGGGCAGTTTACTACTGTAAACTGTAAACTACTGTAGTACACAAGCAGGGCATTTATAGAGTAACATATTGAAGAGTAATCTAAGAGATTTTGAACAACGAGCACTTGAGAAAACAGCAAATACTGAATGTTTGTTGAATGGCTATTAATAAAAACAGATTTTGAATGAGTTTCTATGAATGTATCGCACCAGTGGTGAATAAATCCATGTGTAGGCTATTCTAAAGTAATCATGAGACCTTTACGCTTGAACACACATACCGCTTTGTACAGTGAATTATAACATCTCAACTGTAACTTCACTGATTCAGAGTCAGTTTACTCGTCGTAGGGAGTACTCCTCAGCCTCTGAAAGCAGTTCATGTCTTCTGTGGCTCTGAAAGGAGCTTCGCCTAGCCTGAGTAAATAACCCTTGTTATGTCACCAGAAAGACTTGGATGTGGACCAGGCAGGAAAAGATGCACGACGGGGAATATAAGATCTCGTGATTTTGGAGCTTTACCAATTCTCAGGACTAAAATGCAGGATGTTTTGGCCTCTTCTGCATTTACGTTTTAGAGACCAGCCAAAAGCAGAGCTGAATGATGCTAGAACGCTCTGTAACACTGAAGGGAATATGTGAGGCCCTCGCTACAAATGTCCCTTATACTGTGAATACACTTATTGCTAAATATTTATCACAGCAAATATAAGTACTAAATCCTACAAGAGCTATTGCTGTATATCACACTGCAACAAAAGGGGGCTAACATCTTGTGTGCAGCTTACAGCCGGCTGTTAACAGTTCACAGTTTAGTTCGCACGCAACCACATGCACACGTATGCACACACACTCATACACAGACACATTTTCGTTCTTTTTGTTGTTGGTAATGTATTGTTATTGTTGTTATTGTCATATCTTGTAAACATACTTTGTCAACAGTATTAGGTAGTCATATATTATGTTAATTTTGTGTTCACTATAATATTGTGACATTTTAATATTATATAAGTGGAGGATTCAAATAAGCCCAACAAGCTTTCTGCCTTTTCCTGCACTGTGATATTATTTATCTCAGTTAGGTTTGTGTAATTTTTTGAATTGTGCAAAAATAAAATAAACTAAAGTTGAAAGTCCTACATTATATAATATCAGTCTCCCTTTGGCTTCCTCCCACCTGATTAGATGTTAAATTGCCACAAGACCTTTTTCCTTTAGAGACTCCTTGGATGGTTTCACAACCAAACTTTCTTCCCACATGCCAATTGAAAGCAGCAACTTGCCTGAGTCTCTCTCCACTGAGCCCAGAGGATAATCCATGCAGGGCTGGTGTCTCTTCAACCAGTGTTGGAAACAGCAGCTGTATGGAGACACATAAGGCCATTTTTTTCAAACTGAAATGGATTGATTTTCTCTTTTCCTGTATGTGCTGTTTTTACAGAACTGTTTGTTCATGCCAATAGAAGTAGATTTGAATTGGATTTGTTGGATTCATCTCGCCCCTTCCAAATCACAAGCTCATACTAAAAGTAATCTTCTCTACTTATTGTTATAGGGGCCATTGTCTTTCTCAAACTCTGTCTTGCTCTTACCCTCCCCGAGTCAGTCTATGCAGTCTATTTCCAAAAACACTTTTCCTGCTAAATTTAGCCAACCAATCCTGCTTGTGCATTAAGGCCACAACAGGCAGAACATATCTACGCAAGTCAGCAAATTATTCTTGGAGAGACTGTTTGACCGGGTGACTGGCAGCAAACTGCCAAATCTGGCTTGGCACCAACTGGAACGCTCATTTCATTGGGTGTTATTTCAAGAAAAAGAAAATTCCCTTTTGTGATCACAATGTCAAAATGTCACAATAAATAAGAAATCGCATGGAATTGCCATGTAAGTAATCCCCCAGAGTGGTGAAACATAATGATGGCAAATACCCAGGCTGAGTGCTTTCCTTGCAGCGTAGCGTATTTTCGAGTCATGGCCATTATATCCAAATAAATAAATGCAATCAACAGAGACAGAGAGGGGGAGGGATGCTGAAGAAGGGCAGGGTGGTACTACATTTCTATCTACACACTGAAAACTGCATTTACACTGGCAACCTCAGCTTTTACTGTTCCAAACAACTCCGAGCAGAGCAGACTAGAGGGTAATGGAGGGTGACCGCAGTGTTGGGCTTCATTTCGCCAACAATTTGGGAAAAAGGAAACAGCTGAAATGCCTCAATTTGAAATGGGAGTGGCTTTAGAACCCCACATTCTTAAGTATTTTAAATAATTGTGAACCTTGTATTTAATTCCTTTAAATGTGTATTACTAGTATTGACAGTTTGACAAAAAAAGACTTGATCATCAAGTTGTTTGTGCAAAAAAAAAGGGTGAGGACCTTTCTTGTCTCACCTTACTTTACAGAGCCTATGAACCTGCACCAGCACCGATTCATCACATCATAGAGTCACTTGAGATAAATACTGTATGTGCTCAATAGTCGCGAGAGCCAATTCACATAACACAGAAACTGTAAAATGTAGAAGCAACTGCAGGAGTCCCACATTTGACATGCTTTCTTAACAGTTGCTTTACCCTGAAAAGGACCTGAAAAGAATGGGTTTCACAAAGAGAGAAAAATCTTCAACCGCAGCTGCTAACCGTGTGTAAAAAAAGCTGAGTGAAGCATTTCCTACCTGGACTCACTCCCTCTTTCCCACTGATCCAGCTCTAAAAGCTCAGCACTTCTGTACTTTTACACTGTTGGTTACTCTGCTTCCATCTAAGACGGCAATCTCACTTGATGGCACTGGCAGCCAATAATCAATAAAAACAATACTGTGATATCAGCACTTCAAAGCCAGTGTGTGCACACATGCATTTAAATATACTGTGGCATGACAAATACAAATAACTGGGGTTTTATGCAAGTTGTGAATGTATGTTTAATTTGTTTTAAAGGAGCCATAGAAAACATAAATGTAAATTAATTTGAACCACAAGTTGGAGAGGTAGATGGCACATCGAGCTTACATTGACACAGGCATCTCTAAAAGAAATACTTTGACCTTTTGGGAAACATTAACATTTTCTTGCCGAAAGTTAGGCGAGAATATCGATACACCTCTCGTATGTCAAGTAGGAAACTACAGCCAGCAGCCTGATAGCTTAGCAAAGCCTAAAGACAGCATGAAAACAGGGGGAAACAGCTATCGTGACTGTCTGAAGGTAATGAAATCAGCCAAGCAGAAACTCTAAAACTAATTTATCCCCTTACATCTCGTTTGGTTAATCCAAAAACTACAAACAGCATGTTGCAGTGTTATGCTGGTTGGTGAATTTTGTTACCTCTAGACAGAGCCAGGCACGCCGTTTCCCTCCGTTTCCCTCCGTTTCCAGACTTTATGCTAAGCTAAACAGCTTCTGGCACGTAGCTTCATATTCACTGTACAGACAAGAAAGCGTATTTCCTAAAACGTCCAACTGTTCCTTTAAATCAACACCCTCAAAAGAGGATGGACTTCAGATTTATTCACTACCACAAAACAAGATGTTAAATCCATCCACTCTCTCGTACAGACACAAATAGGCTTCCACACATAAATACACCTCCACTCACTGCAGTGACACCTGATTAAGTCCCTGTTGGCACAGCAACAAATATCAGCATGCACATTGAGCAAGTGATGAACTATCAACTGAAATCCACCCACACCGCTGTGTCCGTCTTTTGCAGTCTCATTACCATCGTGCTGTAAGAGAAAGCTGCTCCAGTGTCACACAATAAATACATTTCCGTACACCCCTATCGCTGCACATGACTGATCACTTCCAGCACTGATTTCATTGAGAGGACGGTATGACGTATGGCGTTGTGATCAATCATATTGTGTCTAAGAGCTCCCAGAGACAGGGGTCATGCAGGAACCTCATTTATTTATTTGTTTGATGTTTCTATGTATGAAAGTATCTGTAGTACCCACACCGCACGTGTATAATATTTGCATGGTATGCTCGGTTTTGAGCATCCAGATGTTCCAATTTGTCGTACCACTTGCTGTCAATGCTTTTATGACTGTTCTGACATGATCAGCCTGTCACCAAAGATGCGTCCATAATCCCACATGGACGCATCTTTGGTGACAGGCTCATCATTTCAGTCAGCCAAGGCCACTGAAATGCCTTCTAATAAGACTGGACCGCTGCCAGAGCCAACACTGTAACTGCTGATGGACAATCACATCGCGGTCGGAAAAGCACTCATACAAAGAAAATTTAAAAAATCAAGCATTGTCACCTTTCACTGCTTAAGAAGTGAGTATATTGCATTAAAATAGATTCTACAATCCTCAACGAAATGCAGGAGTAGCTATTTTACCATTCGCAATGGATTTCTCTTGCTATAGAATAAGACGGTGGACATGGAGAACTGAACATCAGCATTAAACTTGATAACCACATATGAATGCACAGCATGTTGTCACTGGAAAAAAAGTCAGTAGTTGCTGTGGGCTCCCAGTGACAGCATTTAGTGAAATATTTACAATAATCTTGACTGTGACTTTAGGAAGTATCCAGTGGCACTGTCCCCTTCCACTGCTATCCTGATGCAGGAGCCGAACAGTCAAGCTGAATCTATAATCAGCCAGTACCAATGGGCTCACTGTGAGACTGCCTTTGAGGGGTAATCTATATGTGTCCCTAGTGCTTAGGATGTCCATGAAATGTAGCGACTCCAACCCTGGACACTTGGGAGGACTGGTGTGAGAGCAAAGGGGAAATATCTAGTAACTGATTTGTTGCTCTGTGTCTTTTGGACCTTGTTCATATCATGTTTCTTTCCTTTTCTTATCCACCATTTCTTCAGCCTCCATCTATTTTCAATCCTGTCGTAAGCCACTGCAATCAACTTCCGCCACCTCACTGACATGTCTGCTTCTTTCATGGATAAAAATAGAAAAACCCGTTGCGGTGGCAATCAATAGAGTGATCTGTTTGTACCTCTGTTTTAAGATTGCAGAGTTTTTACTGAAGCTGATACTGTGTTTATAACTGAAGAAGAAGAAAAAAGGTGGTTATTAAAGTCATCATCATCCACAATACAAACTACTTATTTATCATACATGCAGTAAAGGTTTGGTTCATTTTAATCTGGAAAACAATGAAAGAAAAGATAATAATTCTTGCCTGATCCTTTCTACAGGCTCTGCATACTTCTAGTGTTTGACGGCTTTGCCCTCTATCAGCACCTGCAGGACACTTTTAATATCCTCCTGCAACAATATTTTAACAGTGCTCTTCAGGGAGGTCCTGGCACACTTTGTATCCTAAAACCTAACTTGTTAAAGGTGATGGTGTTGACAGGGCACCTATGTTTTCTTGACTAAATTATGATGAAATGAGACGTATCCAACCTCTGGCAGGACTTAGATGGTGCAGAATCTTGTATTAACAGTAAGTCCTTCTTCTCTTTACGTATATGCTTATATGTGTGTGTGTGTGTGTGTGTGTGTGGAGAGAGAGACAGAGAGAGAGAGAAGCTGTCAACCTGCCAGCCCCTCTCTCTCCTGTCCTGTCAAACTCTCCCCGCCTGTGTTTTGTATCTCATGGTGCAGAACAGAAAGGGGTGAGGAAAGCTTTTCTTTCCCTCCCTCTCCTTCATCTTCCAGCTTCTGACCATCGTTCGTGAGTCGGAAGCGCCAAACAGGCCGCCACTGAACCATCGTATGACATACTGTCAACTTTTCCACCCATCAAATCGAGTATCTGGCACAAGCGTTGTCTTGCTGACTGTTTAACACCCAAGCCCTGCATCCTGCAGTTCACGTGTTTGACATCAAGAGTTTCAGCGCGTGCTATCTGGATCTGTGGTGTCTGTGCTCTGCTGTCATTGTGAGGGTCTACGGTCACTAGCCTTGGACTCATGAGAGTGACGACAGCCCAGAAACAAAGACTTTGCTCAGACCCTGAGGTTTGTATCTCCAACAACAACATTTCCGTAATAGCCCAACGGCAATCAACAAATAAAAAAATTGGTATCTCTGGCTGTTGTAGAACCGTAATAAGCTCATCCATTCAAGGTAACCTGATGAAACAATGACCTGCTAGTCTACCTGCACTTATGCTGCTTGTGCACTCATTGTCTTCCACAAGCATGCTAGCTTGACCGCTGGGAGTACTAACAATAGCCCTGCTTGTTTACATTCATTATGTTTATGTTCATCATGATAATTTGGGGGGAGAGGCTTTGGAGAGGGGCCCTAAGTGCTGCCAACTTTCACGGGACATTTTGCTACTTTTGGAGCTAACGCTGCTAGCTACTTTAATGAGAGAGGTTGGATCATTTCAAAAGTCTAGCTCTAGGACTATTGTTAGTTTCTCAACATTACCAGCCATAGCTTGAACGAGTTGATCATTTGTTTGTTTGATTTGATTGTTAAAAAATGTTGTAAGAAGAAAATCTGACTTTTTTTTTTGAAGTTACAGTGAGCTGCAATTTGAGTCTGAAGGAGTTAAAATGTTCTCCAACCTCGTTTAGAGGAGTGATGGTGCTCTTTTCCAAATACTACTTGAAGCTGGAAGGATAAGGCCTACTTGGCAGTGGGACACTCGTCTGCCACCAGCACAATAAGAAGGCAACAGGAAGCGAGCCAAACACTAGCTCTCAGCACTAGCTGTAGGGGTCTAAGCAGCAGGAAAGCAGTACTGCAACATAGCTTTTGCTACATGCCTGCCAGATTTGAGCATGAATAAATAAACACAGCAAGATCTGTCCAATTCTTCCTCAGCCCCCGGCTTTAAACCAGAATACTTCTGTCACCTGCTATGATCATTCATTATCCTTTCCTCACATGCATTATTTCACAGGTGCCAAGTTAAAAATAGTTATATCTATTTTTCATGGGTTCCAACGAATAAGTGAAATAAAGCCCACTTGCCCTTGACACAGCACATCGTGCCAGATGAGGAGATTACTGCTTGTTAAGCTGTTCCGACTGTGGATTCCCCCCAACCAAATTACTCAACAGGTCACAGTTCACTTGTTAGAAAACTAGAGGGCCTTCTGGGGGAGAAGAAGGACGCCGAAAACATAATTTACTCCACCATCAATGGTCCAGTTTAACAGAGACTTTTTAACAAGGAGTTGTATCCATGTGGAATGGTTCAGGAGTCGCATCATTTTGCCGTGTGCTTTGTGTTTGTGACTTCATTAAAATCTGACTGACGCTGCATTAAGGAGCTTTCTTGCATTAACTGCAATTTGTAAAGTACTGCATTCAATATTCATTTGAATTCATTACGAAGCTCCATTTCCTCCACTGCTTATTTCTCCAAAGGCGGTCTACTGTCTAAAAAACTGGTGGTGTGCTCACTGCTGCAGCCCAACCAGCTCCTGAGCGAGAAACATGCTTGTGTGCCGTCTATTTAAAAACAGAACAGAAATCTACACTTTTCATACGTTTGTCATAAATCATGGTGCTGCTTTAGTTGAGCATAACACAAAAATGTCACAGGAGCACTGAGTAACACCTTGCTGAACAAAGCTATACCTGAATCTGCGTCTCAAAAACAGCAACTTGCATCTTTGTGGGATATCTTCCAGAACTTCTGAGACATACAGTACAGTATGTGCGGAGCTACTCCGTAACTTGTAACCTTCAATATGCACCAATTATTTCATGGAGAAATGAAATGAAAGCTTAAGATTTAAAACAATGTGAGGAAATGCCATCAACGTTCTGGCCAAAAGAAAAAAACGATGGTCATTGATTGTTCAGTCAATTATGAAGTAAAAATTTCAAAAATTCTCTTCAGATGACTCAAAAGCAGAGATTTCCTGCAATCATTGTAAACTGAATACCTTTTGGATTTTAGACTGAAGTCTCCTTAAGGTCTAGAACATTTTACACACGTTTCAAAAATGTTTGCTCCTTTATAGAGTCAACAATCATTTGTTTTAAAAATTAAATAACAAACTGATTAATCAATGATGAAAATAATCGCGAGTTGCAACTCTTATTTCGGAAATAATCAGCACAAAACAGTTTGTGATTGGTAGGAAACATTTTTTCTCAGTGCTCTGAACTACAATAAAGTTTGGCAATGAAGCAGAAAAAACGAAGACAAAGTGCGGCAGCTTTGTGAATCATCCAGTAGTAGACACAGACCGCATCAACCAAGGGTGAGTGGTAAGTCAGCGAGACGCCCAGCTTGGTGCTAAGAAGCGGGGGCAGTGTACAACCTGTCTGCTGCAAAATGGCAGGAATAACAGGCTGAAACACAAAGACCGGGCGAGAAAAATTGATCTTGGCTGTCGAGAAAGTGAGACAAGGAGAGAGACAGAGACACAGAGGGGTTTTTTTTGGAGTAGAAAGAGAATAAGGAAACAGCAGATGGTGAAGAAATGGCAGAGGCTGGAGAGAAGGAAGGAAGTAGAATAATACACACCTTTAAACAGAATCGAGGAATGTGAAAAGCAAGTGATGGAGAACGGGCAAAAGAGAAGCTGATAGAGGCAGAGAGAGATCGGGAAAAAAGACAAATGTGAAGGACTGCAAACTGTCTCAATTCAAGTAGAGGCAGGTGATTAGTGATGTGATGACTTGAGGTGAGCGCGTGTGTGTGTGTCTGGGTGTGTGCCCGCATGTGACTGCTGATGAAGGATAGCTAACTGGCTCGAAAGGGAGAAACGAAAAGGAAGAAAGAAAGAGGCCACCAGCCAAGTGGTGTAGTACTATCCTGGGAGAAACAGCATCTGTCTCAGCAGCATTGGCCTGTGCAGATACATACTAGTGGGGGAGTTAGAGCTGAAAAATGAACTTGTCAGCACTCTTTGGTCGACAAACTACGTATGGCATTTCTGTTATTTATACGACAGTATATATATATATACACCGATACCAATATTTCTCCAATAAGAAAACGGTCGATCTATTGATTGATTGATTGATCTAGACTGAAATGCATCAACAACTACTAGATGCAATTTTGGACAGACATTCACGGTCCCCAGCAGATGAATCCTACTAATTTTCGCTTTTGACTTTTCCTCTGGCTCCACCGGCAGGTTGACATTTTTGGCTCTCAGTCAAATCTCCAGACAACCATTGGCTGCATTGCCGGGAAATTTGGTCCAGATATTCATGGTGCCCAGAGGATGAATCCAAATGACTCTGGTGATTCACTGATATTTTATATAAGGCCACCATCAGGTCAGACTCATCCTGTAAAATATATGCCTAGTGTCCTTTGTGTTTCAGGTTAAGTTAGTACATTAGTAAATGTTAGCAAAGTAAAATGCTAAACTAAGATGGTGTACATAGTGAACAATATGTCAGAGCTGCTACCATGGCTGTCGACACAGATACATTAACTGCATTTCCTTTTTCATTATGAGGCATCCTTGACATGCCAATTATTTGACTATGTTGATTTGTAAACACTTTTAGGAAATCATTTGAATTTATTCAGACATTTTACATTGCTTCTCATTAGGACTGTGCTGTTTCCTGCTTGACCTGGCTATAAACTGAAGCACACGGTCAATATGTCCCGTTTATCTGATCTGTAACCTCTCCTTTCACAGTATTTCAGCCATAACTACAAACAAGAAGGGGGGACTGTAATCTCACGGCACAGCAGCATAACACCAAAATCCATTTCTATATGGTGTCCAGTCCTAACTACAAAGCTCCATTTAAAGAGTGGCAGCATGTGGCAGAAGATATATGCTGTTCAAAGTGAAGCATGCAAATATCTGTTTCTGCGACCAGGGGAGAAAGCAAAGTGCAATTCACATAATGGACTTTCTTCCCTTTACATGGGCATACTGTGCAGAGTGTCGATATATTTTTCATTCATTTTACAAATATACTTTCATTTATCACTGCCAGGAAAGTATGCAAACATTACTCTCACGCACAACACACACAGATTCATGATGGACTACAGTGTGTCCACGCCTATCAAAAATATGAATATATATACTGTATATACACTGCATATATTTCTGTGTCCAACCTTTGAAGTCTCATATAAAATGGGGAGAAAGACTCTGATCTCCCAGAGAGAATAACCCTGTTGGTCAGATTCACTGCAATCAAAAGGACCGTCTGTTTCTCAATGTGTGTCCGGGGGAATTAAGACCCCTGAATGAGAAATCAAATCACACAGCACTTCCTTTCATCTTCTCTTGAATCGATAGCATGTCATAAAGTATGTTGGAGGACGGCTGCTTCTTCATTCTTTCACACGGTTTCAAAGAGAGAGGAGCTTCTTGCAACAGACCTTTGAGAACTCCCCCGAAATTTCAGGTTTTATCACCGTCAAAGTGACACGCTGGGATTAGACCTTCGTCAGAGTATTTGTCCTTACAATGCAAACATTTCCGTCATCCAATTGAGTCAATTTAGGATCTCCCCTGCCTGAGTGTTTGATGGATGTCCAGTGTAGTTGGCAGTGGAGTGGAGACTACGCTTTGATGTTCAGGCCCAGACTGTTAAGAGTATTCAGGTTGACTTTGATAAACTCCATTAGCGTGTCGCTACATCTCCCTCTCTTGACTTTCTCGCACACATTTACAAACTATGCGCCTCAGAGGAATGGGTGCGAGGGAAAAAATACAAGGTTGCTCCGGCACTGCATAAAAACCTGAGCAAGAGAGTCAAGAAGTGGATGACGAAGAAGATAAATTTGCTGACAGAAAGGGGATGCAAATTGATTGAGATGACTCAGAATGAATACAAAAAATAAATCAGATGGTGGCACAGGGTTTTGTTGTCAAAGATTTCCATCTCCACATCATTGGAGGCAGCTGCTTCTTTGAATGTGCCAGCAGCGCTGCAGTGGGTGAACATGAGCTGGACCATAAAAGAATGAGTGATTCGTCAAGAAGTGTGGCGGAGGTCGTACTCTACATGCACGGCAACGCAACCAGTCGCCACTATCTAAATTGAAAAGAGTATTTATACCAACTTAGGGATCAGACGTTAATGAAAGCAGTCATGCATCAATTGAGTTACATAAAAATGTCCGTTGGAAAACGGGTAAGATAACTATACATCCTTTTAAAAGATTTTTAATTTTCTCAAATTGGCTTTTTGTGTCTGATCGAGGGAGTGCGAGTATGTGTGGGTGTGGGTGGAGGTTGAAGGCACATTACTGTCAGAGTTTTTATCAGGCATCAGAAGGGGTATTAACGGGGAAATGTGTTGAAAGAGTAGGATCAAATAAAGATCTCACTCCACTGTCATGAAACGCTGCTCTCGATGAGCCGGCTAATCACATTTCAGGCCAAGTTGCAGCACAGATTGCTCAAAGCAAAAAATAGAAAAAAAGGGTGCAATGACAGTGGTGGGAAAGTGATTAAGATGGAGTTTGCACTGTTCCTCCATTACTGAACATGTAATGAAACCTTTGGCACAAAAGACTGATTGGTGGACTTACCCTGCCCTCATGTAAACTCCTTTCAGTCACTCGGTAGCTAATGCGTCGTTCATAATCCCATCCGTTAGTTTATAGGAGGGAAATAGTATAATTTATGTTGCTTCACACATCTGAACCCCAGCCTCTAGCTGATGAAATCCCTCTCACATTTAATGAAATGGAAAACCCCCAATCCTAATCAGGATTACACCGAGAACACCCAAAAGAGATTTTAAATTGTGTTGACAAAACGCAAGCTGTGCCAAAAGAAAATCAACACTACGTCCACTGTCAATGTCTTTATATTAATGTAAAGCAGCAGAAAACCCAAAACTCTAACAACTAAACTGCCAACTCAACAATAGGCATCATTGCTGTGGATGATACATAACATCATTGCAACTGCGCTTCCTGCTGAATAGGGCAGCAATGTTTGGAAACTTGTGGATTTACCCTTCACATAAAACTTTATGAGGGGCGCGTTGAAGATTCAGTTCTTGGCAGCGTAGCTTAGGGTTGGCTGCACATTTCAACAAACGCAACTGATTGTGGTCACGCTGTGGGAAGCCAGTTAGGGATCACGTGCACTTGGCACTGCACTACAGCGACTCCTGCAGTTTGGTTGAGGTGCCTCCTTGTAGAAGAGGGGTGGTATCTTGATGATTAGTGTAAACCTACTACTGTACATACGAACTTAAACACTAGAGCAGACATGTCAAACTCAAGGCTCGCCACGTCATTACATGTGGCCCGCGAATCCACCAGTATTTTTAATTAAAAAAAAAACAATTGTCTGTGCTAGTTTGGACCTCAGTGAGGTGTGCACAGCACATGGGCACATGCTGTGGACAATATATGAAACGAAGGTCTCGCGTAATCTTCCCCCCCACACAGGAGTTACTCAACTCAAAGTAGAAAACTCCTGTTCTTGCAGCTTCCTTCCCCATTCAATATGACAGAGCTTCACCAAGCTACACTCCCTGTAAACACAGGCAATTTACTACTTCAGTGCAACCAATCAGAGTGGAATATATATGCTCAACTACAACTAACACGCCCGCCAGCTTCAGGCTTTTGAGAGGCAAGAGGGAGGCCTTCCTTAACAGGAAAACCGTAAATGCTTTGCAACTCAGCACTAAAATGCCAGATTTCTTAAAATCACCTTTGTTTCAGCCGGAAGGGCGAAACACCAGATGTTTGACAAGTAGCGTGTCAAGGGGTTCCACCGCTAGAAGCTAAAACCTCACTGCAGAGCTAGTGCCACCAGCAAATTAATATTTAAGCCACGCCAAAGCCATGCTCCCCACACACTCAATTTAAGCATTTCCACTGAGCTCTTTCTAGCACAATTTCCACAAAGCCTTGCTTCTTCGGAGGCAGAGCAGGATCAAATCAATGACTCCGACTTCCCTCCAGATCAGCCAATTTCTCCTATAAACTACAAACACACAATGAGGATTCTTTTTTGG
Organism: Melanostigma gelatinosum; assembly: GCF_949748355.1. Lineage (NCBI taxonomy): Eukaryota > Metazoa > Chordata > Actinopteri > Perciformes > Zoarcidae > Melanostigma > Melanostigma gelatinosum. Next base: position 12,320,958 of record NC_136653.1, read on the forward strand.
TGGATTTAAACCTAATCCCACCACCATCTCATACCCCCCACTTTTCTTTATTTCTCTGTGTGACGAGTGATCCTGGGATTCTGTTTAAAGCCCTCTTACCTTGCTCTTTGCTGTGTTGAAATACAATGCTGTAGCAGTGGAGATTGGTTCACAAATGCGTGATTACAAACATTTGCTCCATGCTTATCGTAGAATGGCCTTTTGCATGTCATTTTAGATGGAATTATTTGTACCGAATGTTTGCTCCACCGCAAACACCCCAGTCGAGCAGGTTAAAAGGTCTTTGAAATGATAAGTGCAGTTCATTTGGCACAAAGACAAATTATTTCCCTCTGGTATTAACCACCAGTACAGCCAGCACACATATTTTCACCTCATATCGAAAAGGGACAGAGTGAAATATCAACTAAGTCAGAAGGTAAAGTTGGTGTACTTTTGAAATAATAAGAAATAAAGTGTTGCTCAGAGGGCGACAGAATTCTCAGTCAAGTCCCGCAGATTGGAATCTTTTCTAATTTAAGAAAAAGAAAATGATGTCCTTGTGGCACACGGCTATCTAGGGAAGGGATGGTGATTTCAATCTCACTTGAATTCTACATTTTGCCAGAAGAGGCCCTAAATGATTAAGCCTGCATTTTTAAGATTGCTATACATGGCGAGGGTGGTTATGAATAAGTATTTCCAGGGAAACGGATGTTATTTTCTCTTCCTTACAAACACGAACATTTTTACAGCCAGCACACAGCATTTCCTAAAACAATTTGATCCCCCTGCTGCAGATCTGATATTTCATTGTACAGAATTGATAGTGCATGCATGAAAGATAAAGTCAGTGTGTGTAGAACATTTTAATCCTGGAGATATAAGGCATCCGTCACAGAAAAACTAGTTTTCTAGTGTTGTGTTTTTCAGCCACAACAATCCAACCATACAAAGAATAAACTGTAAGCTGTAAGTGCAATAAGCAGCTTCAAGGCTGTTTATGAGGAAGTGCAGAAATGTGTGTGTGTGCATCACGAGGAGTCGTTTGTATGCATGTTAGGCACAGAGGCTTATTAGTGGCCACAAGGTAAAAGCCAATTGGCATCCTTTTATAGACGGTGGCGAGAAAAGCCAGTGTCAGCTCAATGAATATTCAGATAGAAGCAGAGCCTTGAGGGGACATGGAGCAGTCCCAATCTTTTATCAGACTTGCGAGGACACAGCGTGGCCATAACCTATTCACAGCAATCCAAACCTCTCTTTGTATATCGCCAGATTCTTCTTTCCTTTCTTCTTTCTTTGTCTCTTTGCGTCGATCACATACTGTATGTAGTGCGCACATGCAGCAGTATACTCTTCCTCCACATCCGCTTCCTTGAGCTGTACATTTTCCCAGTGTGGGGGCATAATGAAAGCCAGCAACGATGGGTGGCCATGTGCGGCGCATTGTATAGGGGTGCTGTGATTAATCGAGCTTGCCAAATGGAAAATGAAATGCCAGTAAGGCCATGCTGTTCAGCAGGCTGTTAGTGTTTGTTTGAGGGAGAAGAGAGAGAGATGAACACACATGACCGACTTCCTGACCTTTCCAGGTCCTTGCACTTTGCAATCTCTACCAGAATGACGTCCAATAGAAGACGATGGTCTTAATTGACTTGCTGGGCTCAATTGGTGCACTGAGAAGAAAAGAAAATTCTTCTCTCGCACCCTCCCGCACCTCAATTGTCACAGATGGATGAGCAATTTGAGCTTTGAGAAGGATAAACGACGCCAGAATGTGCGAGAGAAGCTGACGGAAACCAACACCTTGCTGAGAACATGTTTATGTTTGTGGCGCTATCATCTTGAGAGTTCTTTCAGTTCTTCGTGACTCAAGGTTTCGGAAGGCAAGCAAATGCTTGCCACCTTCAGCAAAGTGAAGTGAAAACAACTGCAAAGAACATCGCGCAATCTGTTTCACACCCCCAGAAAACCAAATGTCACATGCACATTCAGGACCACAAACAGTAAACATTGAAAGTTAACCTGGTCTTTCCTGTAGGAGCTATTAAGCAGCCCGCAAGCTCACATAATGGATCCTCCGGGTGCAATATCAATCCTGCAAACAGACGGGTGGAGAACTGGGGGGGAGCAGTAGAGTCAAGCAGGTCTTTCTGTATAAAATGTTGCCTTGGCCTGCTTCAAAATTCTGCCATTATGGGTATGAACGAGCAGGCATCAATTTAACCACCTCTCTACACCCAGATACAGACTGATACAGACTATTCTGTTCTGCCCTGTAAACATATTGTTTCATTATTATTACAGTGAACATTCCTTCCTTGGTTGAACCTAGGGAACCCTAGAATATATTAAATATGATGGACTCGGAGAATTACAGTCAGTTTTTAAACCATAAACCACTTGTCATGGTTTTTCTATAAGCCTATCAAATGGTAATGATATGCATTAACCCTACAGGTCCCAACAGTATATGACCCAAGCTGCACTTTCATGTCATGAAATGTACCATCAACTCATTTGATTGTCATTTCCTATATGGGAGTATTATATGTTGTTGTCGGCGTCTGTTTGAATCGACAAATGTTTTATTATTCTGAAATGTTTTGAGGATTACTCAAATTCCACATTTCATAATCCCATCATGGTTTTATCCTCCTTAGTTGTTGAACGTTGACATACTTCTCCTAGCGGATATACAAAAGCTTGCCATTACCTTGATGCCCAATGTGATTTAGCTCCCTTCGGAATCAGACATTTGCTCTGAGATGATAAACTGGGAATGCAAAGTCCAATCCGCTGCCAAAAAGGATGTAAGAAAATGGTGGAGAAACATGTGGGTAAAGAAAACAGACCATCATTCAAACTCCTTTTTAAGGCAGTTATTAGCATTTTTATCCCCATATGTTAATACAGGAACTCCCAAAGGAAGCATCCTGATAAGATGAAGATGAAAACAAACGCGAAACCCATCAAGCATGGAATGCAATCTGCTCTGCGACAACCTTCGAAAATCAGGGGTACAAATCAGGAGCGATGAGCGAACAAAACATTCAACTTCCAAAAATGAAAAGACCTTTTCAATCAACCCTTCAGAGAATAATTCTCTAAGACGTTTGAGGCCTCAATGTATGCAGAGATAAAACACACAGGTCAATCTCACTGCTGCCTAATACAGCATAATGGAGAGAGTCAGGCTCTCAGCGTGACAGCCAAGGATCCACCACGGTGATAGGCTAATGAAACAAAGAGCCCTTGGCGAGTTGTTATGCCTACAGAGCAAGGGAACAGGGCGAAAAAACACACTTGGAACAATCCAGCTAATTTCCAATGCAGTTCTGAGAGCAAAGACCATATGGATCGTGTGTACAATGCAGCAAACACGGTGTGAATACACAATAGGTCGCTCTATTGTGGACGCAGGACGGACACAGGGGATTGAATAGGAAGGCAGCCAAAAATTGTGCTACAGATTGGAGAGATGCATGGTGTAGAAAACACACACACACACACACACATGTTCCAGCATACTGTAGGTACACAAGGGTATTGATACATATGGTGCGTGCAGTCAGTCAATACCAGACACAACCCCTTTACTCGAATCCCCAAACCGGGCAACAAACAAATACACCCCCACATCCAGCATGGTTTACATTACTGCAGTCTTCCAGCGACAACAGAGATGCGCCCTGACCCCCACAGCGTCTGTAGCTGAACAGCATGCCTGGGTAACACACTGCCACAGAGGATGGAAGCAGGAGACAGGCGGAGCCGCTGATTGATCTGCAGGGTAATTGGCTGGGAGCGGCTGAAACAGCCAAAGGACGTACATATCAGCCGTCCTGTTGGATAGTGAGTTTAGTTCCTCGGGGCGATAAACTCTGACTGGTTGTCCCCTGAGTGAAGGTTCGTAGTCTGATAAGCTGGTGAACATTTTGTGCCGGGACTTCTCTGCTGAGCAGTATGGATCGAGGTGCGGTGTCAGAGGAAGAAAAGGAGAGGAGTCACATGAGGCAAAAAAGAGAATAAAAGCTGAAGGCACACCAGAAAGTGGTTCAGCGAAATTCATCCAGGCGCCTTTGTTAAGTGTGTGGTTTTAGAAACGTAGTAATGTACTGACAAGTTGCAAGTCGGTGTCGCTGGCAATTGAATTGCTAAAAGCATAGCCAGTTGGGAACATGCTGTTGCTAGTCGGTCACAAAAGCTCTCCACAGTAGCTAATGTTATCCTGCTGAGCTTTGTCGTCAGTCATCATACTAAGTTGTCAGTTAGCGAGCTAGCTTTGTTGCTGAATATTTTTTTTTAAAGACCGTATTTAACTTTTCTTTATTCAGGTAATCTTATTGAGACACAGGGTCGCAATTTCAAGAGGAACCTAGAGACATGAATTTACAGTTTCAAAAGACGTAGCTTATCTGTATCATTGACGCCTGCCTCTCAACCGTTAACAAACCAATGAACTGTTGATTCAAAATTTAGAAAACGCATGAGGTACAATAGCTTTGTGTGTCAAAGTTAAACAAAGTTTACAAAGCAATGCCATTTCAATTTATTTGTTAATATTCGTTTTAAATGCTGGTGAGTAAACCTGATCGCAGGTTCATGCTTACAACTTAAGAGATTTGTTTTGTCAAAGTTGAAATGGGAAGTTTGATCCATCTTTATAATGGATCTTTATTACAAAAATGTTAAGTTCAGTGTAATTATTGCAGACAGAAATCATGGCCAAAGCGATGAAAAATAAGAACCAGGTTGTTAAAAACTGGAACTGTCCTTTAATGCGGGTTGCATGAATATCCTGGAGCGCCACAGAAAGCATGTCAAACACGTACGCCAAGGTGAGTGAATGGGACACCTTGTTTCACATGGATCTGGTGCATAAAACATGAGCCATGCGTGTCAGGGAGACAGGCCAGGAGAGAAGAAAAGAGGTAGTGTTTGCTGAAAACAGAGAGACAGAGAGATGAGCTCGGAGAGCGAGGGTGAGACCGTCCTCTTCCACAGCTGCAAGAGGTGTGCCTGCAATGCTAACTGACTCCATCCATCTCCTTTTGCGAGGGTGGGTGTCTTCAGCTGAGCTCAAACGTAGCAACCGTCATTCTTCCTCACTCACATTGGAGCACAGGAGATTCTTTGGGAAATGAGATTGATGTGGCAGCCAGAACTCAAAAACACGAAGGTACGAGGGTCTCCACGGGAAAACCAAACGAGATAGGCATGCTCTCCAAACACAGGTCTGACCACCATCAACTTTTTAAAATTAAATGAGTTAAGATTAAACAGTCCCGCATCATTTCTTCAGTTTATTGCGTTACACATGGGGAGTATACTTACGCTGTGAGTAATGTTCACCTACAGATTTTCCCAGCAGAGGAAAGACAGACTCATAACAATCAGAAAAACAGTCTGCAGCACAGAAGAATCAGGAAGAAAACTCCCAGAAAATGTGTTTGCAAAAAGGATGGAAGATAGAAGAAATTTGACATTTCCATGTTTTCCTTTTTTGAAAATCAAAAAACAGTCACAGCCCCCCCCCCCAATCAGTCAAATATTATACTGTATAAGTTTTACTTCTTTTGCTCATTCACCCAAATCTTGACGGATAAAAGAGTCGGAATAAGAACTCTAACTCATCATCTCCTTGGCCATGCTGCTATGTATGTTTTGGCCAAATTCCCAAAAGCTACTTCTGTCTCATCATGCGTTGGTCGGAGGGTAGGTTCAACTCTGTCCTATATTACAGTAAATGACAACAATCGTGAATTATGATATGGCTACTGCCAATCGGTTGAATGTCAGGGTCTTTAGGGGACTTCATTCTGGGAGTTCAGCGGATGCATTTGAACAAAAAAAAGGGACTGAAACATTTAAATGTCGGGTGTTGCCACTGGGAAATGACTTTGGAGGCAGATGTGAAACTGGGAAGTTGCTGAACTTTCTGTTCTGCCCCGGCAATGCTGCTGAAGTCAGTTCCTTCCAAGAGCGGAGGGTCAATCTCTACGGTTCAATTTTCCATTTTGAGCCCATCTAGATTCAATATCATTGGTCCCGTCTCCTTTATGATAGGCTCATATATCCTATTCTAGCAATAATCCTAAATGTCAATCGACTCATTTCATTTCAAAATGATTCTCAGTCCATTTAGAGCTTGGTTTGGCATTAAGCGGCTTAGATCAATCAGTGTCAGCTTGATCAGAAATAAAATGGCCTGAATTATTGATAGAAGAAAACATACAGTGCCAGTGCTACTGAAGGTGACTCGGGCAACGTATGCGACTGAATGGGATGCTGACCAGCTTTCATTTGACTATTTCTTTCCACAAGGGGAAAAATAGGATGCTTTTTTAAAATGTTTTTTTTCTTTCACTATCGTGAATATGAGTTTGTGTTTGGCACAAATTAGGATAATATTCAAATTTAAATGACAAATTACGAATTGAATCAAGCATTTTCCACAGTCCACACCTGATAACCACTAATATGATTTTTTTTTAAACATTAAATATCACTCGTCCTTGGGTCAAGGAAATGCACATATACTGCCCTAGTGTCCAAAGACCAGCATCTGCCTCACCACCAGGTTTTGGCTCTGCACACAGCCAGTGATCAGAGTGCAGAAGCAAGAAGGGGACAGCTTGCAGCTTTTATTTGCTTTGGCTTGAGGTGCTGAAACACCACTTCATCTACCAGTCCACAGGGCTCTAAGGTCACGGCGCACAAGGACGACCTGAAAAGCAAAATGCTGACCAAATAGAAACAGGAATATACACGCCATGCTTTCTCCACTCTCTAATTTGCCTTGCTGCACATGCTGTATTCAGCTATTCTATAGCATGTGTGGGAACATAGGGCTGACAGTCACAATGTAATACCTTGTCTTTGTCGCCAACCTCCAGAGGTGATGTGAATCTACGGAGGGACTCTTCATGTGTGCTATGAAGCTTGTATACTGGTCATGACAGACAGCTGCATTTGACTCTCATTATGCTTTGGTTCTGTTAGCACATAGACAGTGGCTCAATATCATACTTGCACCCTTATGTTGACACAATTTATTAAACTATTACACTAAATTAATGTTCCAATTTGAATATGTTTGGGCAGAATAGTGACAAAGGCAGACTGGATGAAACAATAAACAATAGAAATCATTCCAGCTTTTATTATGCAAATTCAAACACATCCTTGGCCTTTGGCTTCCAGCCCTTTCCAACTACCACTCCTCTAGTTTGCTACTTCTATGCCAAGCTTCCCTCACTTAATTGATTGAGCTGCCTTTTATATTTGGACTTATGGAGCAGTAGAACGTGATGACTCCTGCCATACACTTACAGTAGCCTCTGCTTGATGCTTCAACGTGCCATTTGGATAACGTGGCATGGTTAAATGTATTGCATCCGTGCATTTTAAAAGAGACACTAATGGTGCATCAATATGCACTTAAAGGAACAGTTTGACATTTTTAAAAACGCCTATTCACTTTTCTGCCAAGAGCAAGATGAGAAGCTGGATACCTTGTCCATGTCTGGATAGTATTAACAGCCAGTTAGCTTAGCTTAAAGCTAAGACTGGAAACAGAACACAGCAAGTCTGGCTATTTACACCTGGTGTTAATATGTGATTTGTATCTGGATATTGATATCCAATCCACAGGCTTTTGCATTTACACCTGTATTATTGAGCGCTCTGGTTGTCTTGATTCTTCCTGTATTGTGATCAGATCTCAATATACTAGTTTTGGTCAGACAGTGCTTGCAGACTTGCACAAACCAGTGTAGAAGTGTTCCTGTTTTTGTGAGGGACAACTTGCTAGCGACTGCTACGATCGTATCTTTTTTTACCAGGGTTGCTTGAGCTGTCCGGAAGGGGAGGAGTTGAGTGAGCTTTTACAGCGGGATGAGTTTCCTCTCAAAATAGTGGTCCCACTATGTGGATTGCATTTATAGCTGGCTTAACCTGATCCAGATGTGTGCATTTACAGCCGCATTACGTTTGTCCTCATCCTGATCAAATATCCAGAATGCACGGTAATGCAAGGTGTTAATGGGTTGCAAATCTTGCTACTTAACATGTCTTGTTTGTTTTAGCCGCACAAAAACAGTGCTTTGGGAGCCCTAATGTGTCCGGTGGACAGAGGTATTTCCTCACTTTCATGTAATACGCTCATTCAGTAAGGTAACAAACCAAAAGGTAAGGTTGAGGAAAAATGTCACAAACGCGTCACTTGACAACAACACTTTGGGACACGAACACCGGCCTCCAACAGGTCTCTCTCGTGGTTGAAAGTCCTGTGTTTGACCCCTCCACCCGCTGTCCAGCCCACCACTAAATACTAGCTATATGACCATTACATAGTCACGTGGGTGTGTTTAATTACTTCTGTGAGTCACACATGCAGCCTGCCGGTTGGACTCCATTGCCTGGTGAGCTTTCTTTTACTGCTCCACAGGTCGATAGTCTCATCATTTAAAGTGTGTCTTCGTGGCTGAATTAAGCAAATACGAGATCGTCGCACGTATGATTTTCACATATATATTGAAATGGTGACAAAAACAAGCTACAACGTAAACAAAAGACTGCTATAAAAGATCTGTGACGCAAGAAAAGACCAAGCATGACGCATCTGCGTGTAATTTGTTTGACAAATAAGGTGCGCATCACATCACTGGGACAGACAAGTTCATCTCTAGAGACTGTTAGACCGGCATCTCTCACTTCCTCTGGCGCCTCAAATAAACTGCATACGTATAGCATCTGCAGACTTTAAGTGGTTCACTGAAGTACCTCCACATTTAATATGATTATGAGATTCTAGTCACTGCTGGTTCATCCACTGGCTTCTGTACTAAACACATTAGTCACCAGGAGCACAGTTTTTATCTCTCCGCTGCTAAAACGACAGCGAGAGAACGAGAATAAGGGGAGCTGATTCACGTCACCTTTGTTGCCTCTTTTTTCTCTTCCATTCATCAGAGGAGGGCTGTGTGACTTACCATGGTTTGCAGAGCAGCTGCGGATGTGAGACACTGTTCAAGGATTGATTCGAGTATCAAGTAAAGTGAATTCAGGACTTTTATCTCCTTTAATTATGTAAATCATATGCCATAGATATTTCCTATCAAGTCAAGAGGCAGGTTTTTTTTCCCCCTTTCCTCTCAGCAAATTTTCAATGAGACTCCCGGGAGAAGCAGGCAGAAGAAACAATACTTCAACTGCACATTTCAGAAAATGTAGTCTGTAAATGTAGCTTTATCTCTGACTATGAAGAGCTGGAAATAACAAATTATCTTTCATCTGTGTCGCTTGAAGTATTTTTGGTCGTGACGTTTCTTGCAAAATGCCTACTGTTGAATTTCTGTTGAAGACATCCATTGGAGAAGCCAGTTTTGCAGATGATCTCGTATGTAATGTACACGTCAACACAAAAATACAGTTACTATAAATGCTTATATTTATGAAAGAAGTAGTTCAACATCTTGGAAAATAAAGGCAAGATGAAAATACCGATGTTGACGGTGAGTGTGAAGCTACACCACCTGCAGCTGGTTAGCTAGCCAGATAACGTGCACCATTGTACACACAGTCTGTGCATTCATTTCTAGCCAACGTCTATGTTGCTGATGAATGGGCTCTTTGGGGGGAATCAACACGGTCTGCACAAGAGGTTGAATGATGCAAAGCTTAAAAAAGCTTATGTGTAGAACACAGCTGCAGGTTCAGAGATTCATGACTCAGCAGACAACAAGCTCTACAACAGAGAACATATCCATAACTCACACTCTCTTGATTTTTGTGTCAATATATATTGAGCTTTTTTTCCCCCCAACTCATCACTGAAATGCATGAGAAATATTGTAACTGACAGTTTCGTACGGTGATGCTTTTACACTGAATGCTTGGAGGTACAGCAGCTTTACCTTAGAGTCGTTTTTCATAAGCACTTTAACTTCTAGCAGTATTTCTGCTTTATTTCCTTCCTATTGACTGCACTTCTTCACTAAGTTCCCATAGCTTCAGGGTCCTGATGTCTTGAAAACCACACACACACACACACACACACACACACACACACACACACACACACACACACACACACACACACACACACACACACACACACACACACACACACACACACAGCCTTTAGAGATACATCTATAGTCCCACTACATCTCGATTGTTCTCTTTTCAATAGCCTGTCGCTATTAGCATTCAGGTGAAAGATTGACGGTTGAAGGTTTATCATATAAATAATGACACACTTACATCTTCGATGATAAAACACCATTGAAGGTGCAGTGGATGTGGAAACAAATTGGCATATGCTGTTCATGCTTCTTGGCACTGTGCCTTTCAATGCTCTAAAAACTAAAAAAGAAGTCGACCGTGTTATTAGTCCCAGTCGAATGGAGGCAAAGGAACATTAAATGGTGGTTATGCCCTGATTCCTTGTCATCGACCCTCACGCTTCTTCAGTAATGGGATCTCAACCGAAGATGAGGCAAATTAAGAAAGCCGAGGTTTTACACACAACCGTAATTGCCACGATTGTGTTGGACAATACTGATTCGTGTGCTTGCTCTGCTTCTTCCAGCACCATCAACTGTGGAGTGGTGCTGCTGAACTGAATTGAAATCTGAGCTGCTTCACATCAGTCCAGATATATAGAGAGAGAAGAAATAACAGCCTTTGCCAGTCACAAGAGTGTCCCCGCCAATGACAGTATATTGCCATTGGAAATACTTGGTGTGTGCAGACAGACAATCAATAGAACTGCAAGAGGCTCCCACAAGGGAGAGTTTCTGGATGATGTTTGTTACTCATTTGGAGCCCTGCTGTTGGGGCCACAAAGCATTGACATGCTCACAAAGAAAGAAATGAATTGACAAGAGCAGCAAGAGGCGAAACAGCAAGAGAAACATGTACCTGCAGTGAAGTTGTAACTTGCTGAAAATCCCACCGCTTCCAGTTCACCATCCGTAACAAATTTTATCCACAGATATCGGCCGCTACTCCTGATATCAGGCGGGCTGTGCTGACCGCAGTACCGTCCGAGAATCGGGGAGAAGCCAAACGGTCCATCCCGAACCTCGATGTTGTCAAATTTACATTCCCAAGAGGACTCGATTGAATAATTCTCCTCAAAGTGTAGATCGATACACTGCCTTGGGGGTGCTGGAAGACAATACAAATAATTACTACCTATGCACACAGGAGGGAGTGAAATATTAGTCATGCTTTAATTGATGAAGGTTCAACTTGTTTCATTATCAGCACGCCCATGCACTCAATACCTGGCTGTTCGTCAATTTATCTCTAAAACACCCGATCTGTGATAGTTAATGGCCTCAACATTCACTTTGGTGATTTTATTAACAGCACTGAACAATCAAATGCCCCCCCCCCCTCCGAATGTGAAAACAATACCAGCCTATCTAATAAACCAACAAATCGCATCACTCTCTAAGGATGAACCCAAGAAATGCTTTAGCTTTAACAAATAGCTGAATCACATTGCTTCGGGAAAGACAATATTTACCTTCAAGGATGTACACACACTCTGTGTCTGGGGGGTATTTGTTTGGGTAATTGGGAGAAGTGAAGAGCCCTCCTACTGGTTCTTTCACCCACGTTCCACATTGACCTGCAGGCTTCACTCCAGAGTTGTTCTTCACTAAAGATGCATATACAGCAAAGAGAAAAGAAGAAAAAAAACTCATCGATTAAAGCTTTGAAGAGAGGATTTTTAGGGAGTCAAGTCACGTGGATGTGGTGATTGGGGATTACCTGATGTATCCTTCCTTGTTGCTCCAGACAACCCAAGTATGAGAAGACTTGCAACAACTGTAAGAACAGAAAGACAAATGCATTTTGACTGAGGACCAAGACATGCAAATATGTTTGTTTTTTTCTCTGTAATTTCCTTTGTTTTGTGTACAGCTTTATTTCAGCTGAGGGAAGGTTGAGTCAGCAATTAACACATTCCAGGTTTTAGTTTACATGTACTGCACATCAGCAATATACCAATTAAACCTGTGCCTGACTGTGACCTTAAAGAATCCCCAAACAGCACACAATAACCAAAACAATTGCAATAACCGGTCATTATTCGCATCTTATCGATTATGATCATTTTTACATGTAATGTAAAGTAAACCTTTATAATGCTAATAGACTCAGCGCAGAACTTCACCTCTGTAGGCCGGTGCTGTAAATCTGTGTGCACACGTAATCTGAATGACTCATATGTAGTCTTTGTCAGCCATAAACCTTCACCGAAAAAACAACAAAAGCAATAGATTATAGTGGGTAAGAAAAAATATGTAAAGAAATGACTCAAAGTAATTTAAAAAAACTAAACTAAACAATTACCACAATGTATTACAAATGATGAATATCACAAAAGATATGGTTAAAAGCTTCACAATAAATTACTATAAATAAAAAAAAACATTACAATTCCCGAAATATAACAACTTATAGAGTGACCTTCAACATTGAGTTTACAGGTTGCTGAATACAGTGCGTCTGTATCACCTCCTGATATTTAATATCTTCACAGCATGCTCCTATTTTGAGTGAAATCTGATGTTCAGCGTCATTTAACGCCGATTTAAGGATAAGTACACTTCTCTTTCGTTAGGGTACAAGCACGCGCTTGGAGCAAGTGTGCCTCAGCCGATGAACACGGATGACTTACCGTGATGGAAGCTGTGCCCATGTACCATGTCTGTTCCTTTCACAAACGGCTTCAGACTCAACTAATTCCATTTAGATTTAGGAATACTTGAAGAGAAAAAAAAGATTGAGATGAGAGTTTCTGAAAATTCACTCCGGGAAACTGCTCATATCATGCAATCTTTCGGTGAAACAAAAAAAAAAAGCAAATCTACTCCTTAATTAAAATCTTCAGAGGAAAACAAAATATCCTTGCTGATGAACTAATCACCAGTTTCATATAAAACCAAAACACTCGCCCGATTTCCATCCAAGCGTTTCTAATACCCTTTGGTGCTTTTGATGCACTGAAAGGATTAATAGTCCCGTCATCAGCCCTTCTCTAATCGCTCCACCTTTGCAATCTTCTTTGGGGAAATACCAGGGACAGCGTTTTGTCCTCGTTGGTCCCTTTATCAGGAGAGGGGATCCTTCAGGGGCATGTAAAACCACGCAACACTCATCCCTGCAGCAGTTTCTTCACTCCTTTGCGGTGCGTAAAATCCCTTGGAAAACACCAGCTAGGCAAAACAAATTATAATTAAGTGCGTTTTCGTTTGAGTTCCATGTGTCTGCTCCAAAAGCTGTCAGTGTTGCTCCGAGTGCATCCCTCTGCCTGGCTTCTGTCGGAGAGTCCCCGCAGCCAGCAGGAGTTAATGTACGATCTCCCTCCTCCTTCCGTTCATTCAACACTACGGCCGTCCACTGCGCCACAGTCCCCACGTACTTCTGAGGCACGCATTGAAAACTTCTCCAGGACACGACTTCATCTGCGCGCGCGCACACACACACACACGCACACACACACACACAAGCACCAGAGAGAGAGCGTAGAGAACGGAGCGCTTATGTGTGTGTATGAGTGTGTGCTGGAACAATATAAGCACGCGCCGCAGAATTTATTTCAGTTCGTGGAGATCTGCCGCGCAATGGAACATGGAGAGGTAAGCAGTGAAAAGCAATGAGATACGAAATGGAAGCACGAAGACATACGTGTCAGAGAACGAGTTCCATCAGCGTGATCCAACACGGAAAAGGCTGCAGAGTTATGTTGGAATAATGTGGCGCTAATATTGTTAGCTTTAGAAGCATCAAAGCACGTCTTTCACCCTGCGTTTGCTCATCCAGTCAGAGCTTTGTTTCTGGTTAAAACACATAATTATCTCTTTGTTGCATTTGGGATGCACTCTAAAATGCAGCCACGCACTTCAAGGTTATCATGGTTGAGAATGTTCCTTGCCTCTCCATGTTTCCAATATCGACACGGAATGGAGAGGTAGTGAAAAGCGCATTTATTTTTTTCAGAAAAAAAATTGGACAAAGACCCATTACTTTCCTGAAGTGTGAGCATCAGGATGTATTGTGTAGCCGCTCTCACACTTGATGACAAAGCTGATCAGAGGGTGCCCAGGGACAAGTCAGGGACTCAGGCTCCCAAAATAGTCTTGGCACCTAGCAGACAATATCCATCTTCACATACTCCTGCTGCAGAGGCAGTCTTGGACTCAGTTCCCTATGTGTGTATGCTGATGGTGGTTAGGGTATGCTGGACAATTTGAATCAGAATTTGAACTTCCAATGACTTTCTCTCTTTTCTGTCTCTCCTCCTCCTCTGTAAACCCTCTTGAGATTTCTTAGATAAAGACGCACTATTATCTCCAAAGTCCTCCTCTTAATTACATCCTGTCCCAAAGATTGGCCTGTTATTGGTTCTACAGGTGATGCAGACTTTAAAGGGGCCATGGTGACTTCCAGAATACGTGTGGGAGTGGGAAATCTCAGAAGTCTTTTCAACTAATAGGCTCCTGCTAATCTGTTATACAGAGTGATTTAATGGACTTGGGATTTAGACCCCCCCCCCCCAACACAAGACCTGAAGCTTAAGTCACTTTCTTTCTACCGAACAATCCACTCTCATATAGCTCGAAGCCCACAGTGTAGCACGGCTCACACTGGTTTCTCCAAAATTCCACGAACACACCTGGGCTGAAAGGAATTTAAAATGTCAATTTCTCTGCAAAGCCCATTATAAATCTCACAGTCTGTGGGGACTTCAACAATATCTGTGCCAAAATACAATGCAGTGCCCAGAGTTATTGATTAGCAGTGGTGCTGTGATGTCCGACAACGTTATGAGCACAACACCGCACGTTTCTGATGGGTAAACTCTGAGATGAAACAGCAGAGCTATATGGGAATTATTCAAATGAGGCTTATCGGGGCCCACTGTATGCAACAGTAGCCCTGGAGAGTTTAACAGCAGCCTCTGGTTTAGCTCTCCGCCATGTATGTTTGACTGAGTGGCACCGAGGCAGTGGAAGCATCTCAGAGAATAAATTCAGTCAACAGCAGCCTCAAAGTCTTGCCATTTTTAGTTAAGGAAGTCTATCATTTGGCTAACGATATCCATTGTGCTGTTCCGGGCCTCGCCTAAATTCGTAATTGTAATCAGTTTGGGGAAATGAGAAATCCGTCCGTGCATATGTTTTGCAGCACACACACACCACTACATGGACAGGTAAACACATCAATACTTTACACATGCATTACTCTTGTTTTATTTGAGTTACATCTCCTGATGGCTCATTGTCAAGCTTCGATTGAATTACCACCTTGTTTTCCCAAACATCAAGCCTCACCAGCTTCACTTAAGCATGCAAAAGAGCGGTTGCAACAAGTATATTATCCTGCAGCATATACAAAACAGCAAGTACTTTGTGATTGCACCCTGTTCATTTGGCTCAGACCTGATCAGCAAATTGGGCATTCACCGCCTCCTCTGTGCCATTCTGGTGGCACTGCCAGTACTGTTTCTTTTCGTCGGTCGAACAAAGGACAGCGCAAAAGCGGATACACACTTAGGCTAATGCCTCCTGCCCGGTGGGACTCAAATTAACCTTATTAGTGATGCATTGAGCAGTTTGTTGACCTAAAAAAAAAACACCATTTATTTGTCATTCAAAGCGCCTTGTAGTTCATTAAGCAGCACCCAGTTACAAGACAAGGTTGCACCGACCATGGTTGAGTTCTGAGCTGCTCTGCAAAAAAATACATATTTAGAAAGAATAGTTTGTTATCAAAATAGTTTCTGTTGATCGACTCAAGTTGTTTATTCGACTACTTATTTCAGCTCTAAACTGTAGATTTATGAAGGAGATACCTGCAAATAATAATACATTAAACACATTGTAATGTACATAAGTGCAATTGGTGCGTCATTCCTCTCTTCTCTTGAAGACGCATTGAGTTCACTGAGTTCAAACAGTCCATATATGTTATAAAACATCCAGAAGGTAAAATGTGCTCCATTGCCTGCGCGCACACCATTTTATTTACATATGCAGGCAACATGCCCTTCAGTGGCTTGCTAAGGCAGGGATTTCTGGTTTGAATGCCAGAAAAAAAAAACATGGACACTTGTTACATCGATAAGTTGCCCAGTGTTGCTAATGCTGATGACTAAAAATCACATTTTGCAAGATAAACTCCAACTTTGGTTCTAGCATACTTCCCTTCGAGCAATTCAAAGTGCTCGATGCTAATTTCACTTTGAACTGCTCCGCATTTATCTCTCTCATGTCTCCTCAATGCTGCAACTCATCTGTCAATCACTGCGGTTTTATCCATCCAGCAATTAATCTCAGCCCAAGAGGGGCAGCTGCACTGTCTATGAAACTAAACGTCTGCTGAATTGCTACGCCTGGTCTGCGCATTTTTGCTCTAGTTGTAGCATGGCGAGTAACTATATGAGATGGCATTTTTCGAAAGCACGGCTTAGCAGATCCTTTGTCCTCGTGTTTCCTTTGCATGTCTTTCACGTTGTCCTCCTGTCCATATCGTTGGGAAAACAGTGACTTGCTGCTTCACAGGTGTCCTGGATTTGAGCTAACATACCCTCTGCAATCTGTTCTGTGTATGAAGTCCCAAGCCCCTGGGTTAAACTGACCGTGTAATTCATCATCTGACCTCATTGGCCACTTGGTAGGGGTGCCATAGACACTGTGGAGTGACACTCTGTGGGCCATAACACCCCTGATGGAGGAGTTAGAGTCAACAATGTCATACTGCCACCAAAACACCGATTATTTTGGGTAGAGGCGAGAATCACAGCCGGCACTGATTGTTTGCTTACAGCATCCAATAAACCATGGTACCAACGGAAGAGTTATTTTCTTCCCCTCGTTCAGCTAGTTGATCTTTTGAACTAATATACATTGCACATACATCAGCAAACAGATACATAATGACATATAGATTTTGTTTCATGAATCCGCTCATAGTGCTCACATTTAGTTCAATTTGTATTTAACTTTGAGTTCCCAGTGCTGAGGGTGCCACTGCTGGAGGGGCCCCCTGAAGACAGATCTTAAATGCAGGAAGTGGCCAGTGTTTTGGGGTAATTGCTAAACTATTCATACTGGATCTGTCCTGTTTTGTTTGTAGATCAGGTGGTAGTGTTTGTCTTTGCTTTTTTTTTTTTAAAACCCTCTTTTTTAAATTCCACCTGCTACTCCTCATGGGTGCCCATTGTGTGCATCAGAGTGAGGCTGCATTGTTGAGGTGAAGTGCAGGGTTGTTCGGCGTCTAACCAGAACACCCAACGTGAAGAGCATCACAATGGCAAGCGACTGCGAAGTGATTCCTGTCTTTGTATTCCCTCATTGCAGGGCTGCACTACTCTGGAATGGTCATCAATTCAATTACACTCCATTCATTATTGAATACATTGGCAATGTTGCCAAAGGGTCAAGTAACAATACGATGATATAAAGAGCGGAATGCTACGCGGTACACTATTTACGTGCATCATTACCAGGTGAGTATGCTGATTTTACCTGCGGCGTATTAGCTTTAGACGCAGAAAAAACAGGTCATCAAATCTGCTGTAGATGTCGTCATTTCAGCTGACAAAATCAGGTCATTGGTGCAAAGTAAGCATTTTTGTTGACATTTGTGTGAAATCAGTTCTATTGTTTCAAACAATTCATTTTTAGTGGAAAATTTGCCCACTTAGTTATTCTGTTAATAAAAGTTATTTCGTTTTTCGTAGTGTAAAGATGTAATTCATCCTGTGTTCAAGGAGCCCCACTGCACACTGGCCTGGATAGAGATCGTTTCTGCTGAAATGCCAGGTATAGTGGTTAGAATGACCTTTTATATTGGCCAAAATGTTTGAAGACAACTCAGCTGCTAAAATCCTCTCGCCCTTAAACATCCCACTCCGTTTCCACACTGTCAGGTACTGCAGTGTTTTCTCACGGTACATTTCAGTCACTTGAACTGCAGTCGGCGATGTGGCTCTTGAAAATGTCACAGTGAAGAGTATATTCACTTTGAGGAAGTAAGTCAGGATTATATAGGTGATTTTGGTTGTGAAGAATACAATTCAGTGGGGTTTCATTTCTTTCAGCACCATAACATACAATCTACACTCTGTAAATGTTCAGTTACGTAACATAACTTGATTTTCCAACAAGAGCTTTTCTTCATCTTCCTTACAGGCACTGCTGGGTTAGAAGCTGTGCGAGGTGAAAAAGTCCGAACCTACTCATTGATATGTGAAGTCAAGTCGTTGGTGTGTGACGAATTCAGTTTTCTGGGGCACAGGGCAGCAGTTAACGTCTATAATGGAAGGAATGATTTTGTCAAAGTGAAAGAGGAAACTTTCACTTTGAAGTTTGATCTTGCAAGTTTTATTTTGTAGAGAAGACAAACGGCAGAAGGCACCGAGTTAAAAAAGCCGTCTAGCTATCGCTGTTGTGGATGTTAATCGTTTGCGTTTCCTGCATTAATAAACGCAGCTTTCTTTCAAAGGTATCCAATACTTGCAGAAAAGCTATTTCTCTGCTTAGCTTCTAAAGTGTTTGTACAACATGAATTGCAAGAGACACAAGAATGAGAGGAATCAAAAATCTGTAATTTTCTCTCACATTCTTGTTGGCGCTGTAGTTTCTTGTTAAATCAATTTCCCAACGCCTTATTGTCAAACACCAACCCTGTCTCCTAAAATTGACATTCATACATGTTTTGCCAAATACTTTTTGAGACAATGTGATTGCTGCCTTGATTAAATTCAGTGAAAGAAGATAAAGACATCAGTTGGCCCATGATGGAAACAACCATAGTCAGACCAAGGTTGTTGTGAAATGAACCTAACAAGGAAACTGCATAGGTAAGCTATTTAGTTAGACCTTGTCCCAGATGGCAGCAGTCAAAGATCAACATTAAAGTTCCACAGGATGTACATCACAGTAATTTATCTATTAAATATACATATCCACGAGTGTAAAAGTGAAAAGAGTTCAAAATACATCATTTAAAATAACAGTTTTAACATTTACTGTGAGTGTTGTGTTAGTGACACATTCGCCTCAGGCAGCTACTATCTACTCTGGCAAGCTCGGTTGACAGTAGACGGATGACTTAAAACTGTAGCAAGAGATGATGCTCCAAGAAGTGCATTTGGAGAGTATATCAAGGATTTTCGCTTTTGGACCAGAATAACTTTTTCACATCTCTAAGGACCCCCTTTTATTATTGTTTTCACCGCAAGAGCTTTGAATGATTATTGTACTTAGAACGCCATTTTTAGGGAACTTTGAGCAGAATACATATTCTCCAACCACGAGAGAAACCAGACGGACACATTAGCGCCGCTGCTCAGCGAGCAGTTAAGTAGCTCAAGGCTAGCCCAGGAGCAAAAAGGGAACCCACTGAACCAAAGAATGATAGCCGAACCGGAAATCACAAAAGATACTTTTGTGACGGCTATTTTGCTTGTATGTTTATATTAATGTGGCATTTAATGGAGGTGATTATTTATCCTTATACAAATAAAAAAAACAGCAAAGATGCATAAATGCATTTATATCTAAATAAAACAAACAAAAGGACATGGTAGCATATGGATCCATGAGTTAGTCGACCTGCGCAAATGTTGCAATAAGGCAGTTAAATAATTAATCTCCGAGGCAGATCTTGCCACATTGCTCTAATCTCATAACATGTACACTTCATGAGATGCTGGTAAGCATGATCTTCCTTTGATCTAATATCTGAATTAACCGATTCTTCATCACGTTTTCTCTACTGTATCTGTTCCTTCAGTATGAATCGATGATTCTTTTAAATATAAACAGAAAACCATTTTCTCAGTGTATATCGCCATTAATTGTAATGAGAAAGAGGTTGGATATGTGTAGTGGTCAACATTCTAGCCAGCAGCATATTATTTTTGACTTGAATCATAAAAAATAAACATGATTTTGTGGTTAACAGTGTTTCACAGCTGTGTAGCATCACATTATCTGTATAATTTGCATGTAGCTATAGGTTCTTTGTCAACTTTATTGCATTCTTTCCATTAGGCCTGTTGGTGTTATCTCATCGCTGCAGCTCGGACACAAATGCCGGAGCACTCGGCAGCAGAAGAGAGGGTAAAAAAGATAGTGGAGAGGAGGAAAATAAAGGAGAGGATGTGGGGGAAGGGTAGAGTAGTGGAGAGAAGAGGAAAGCGAAAGAGAGGAGGGAGATGATTAATGATGACTGTAGAGAAGATGGCCAAGGTGGTTAGTGAAATTAACAGAGGCTTAGCCAACAGCAAACCACTGGGAGTAGAAGGAGTCTCGCACATGCATACTCAGTTCCAGCTTGTGCGCGTGTGTTTATAATGACAATCTTTCAAAGTTGTCCATGATTTCAGTCAGAGGTTTCTCAATTCTAGCCAGAGACCATCAATAAAGAAAACTGAAATAACAATTGTCCCTCGTATATTTAATGTAGCTAAATGGCTAATGATCGTTAGCTCCACGAGTTGATACAAACCTCTTTGTCCGGCTGACTTGTTTTGAAATGAGAAGTTAATGTGCACTGGACAGCTTCTTATATGGTAAAAGAGTGCGGCTGAAGCTGCAGGATAAGTACACGCTGATCAACCATGGAGAGGACATGGACATCCACACGACTCCGTTTCTGCATTTCTCCGTTTCTGCAGGGCAGCGCTAGTTAGCCCAGGAACACGGGTAGAAGAAATGTTGAATGAGAGACTGCATTTGTCATGACTCAGGAAATGTAAGACTTGACCCGGACGCAGACAAAGCAGGCAGACATACATCAGTTCAGTGATTTAATAAAGGTAGGCTTACTGGCAGGTTCAGGAATCATGAGGTCTGCAAGGGTAAAAATCTGACAAGGGTAAAAATCTGACAAGGGTAAAAATCTGACAAGGGTAAAAATCTGACAAGGGTAAAAATCTGGCAAGCAAATCTGACAAGCAGGCAACCGATTTCAGGTTTCCTGTATCTACCAATGGAAACCAGCAGCCAGAAAGGACAGGCAGGATCGCAACTTTGACAAACTGTCAAGCAGTGGGTGGAAAGGGGCCGGTTCTATACTGCAGGGCTGAGTAAAGTAAGAACAGGTGTGAAGGTGGGAGGGGATATTTCAGGTGAGCCAGAACTGGCAAGAAAGGGTCACTAGTGGATGGCTTGAGGATGGCAGGTCTGGGGAGTGAGGGCAGAGGACATGGCCTGGGGGGGATGGGATAGAGAACTAGGTCAGGCAAAACAAACAAACAACTAGAACGTCTTCATGATAGCATTGAGTTGAACCGGTAACCCTAGTAAGTAAATGTATTTATTCAAATGTATTAGCTAACTATATGGTGCTAG
Organism: Melanostigma gelatinosum; assembly: GCF_949748355.1. Taxonomy (NCBI): domain Eukaryota; kingdom Metazoa; phylum Chordata; class Actinopteri; order Perciformes; family Zoarcidae; genus Melanostigma; species Melanostigma gelatinosum. Next base: position 12,342,329 of record NC_136653.1, read on the forward strand.
ACTTATGAGCTTTGGTCTTGTGGAGATATCCAAGATTTAGCTTTTTCCTTTGAAAATGTAATGAGTCTAATGTAAAAATTGCACTTACTTTGGTGAGGTGTCATCAACCGAAAGCTCCAAATCCATTGAAATAATCAACGAATCGGAATGGACAAACAACCAATGAGGACAGAAATCTCTTTTAGCCGCCCTCTAGAAGATCAATAATTGTAATTGTGCTGCGAGACACATAATTCTGGTGTTTTAATCAATCGTTTCAGCATTCAACGAAAGCTCATCACAAAAGCAGCTGGACCCCCTCGCACTGGAGGAGCACAGTGCTGTGTCAGTAGTAACAGATGTGATTTCTGCTTGCTAATAGAAGGCATCAAGTGCTCAGAGGCTACTCTGATGTTAGAACACATGTTTAAAACCCACACATCAGACAACGTATGAACATCTGAGCAGTTAAGTGGAAAACATTTGTAATTGTGTTTTTAATACAAGAAGGAAAAAAAACACGATTACACATTCTCTAGCACAACTCTGATAAACGAACACAAATGCTTTCCCCCGAAATATAAGCTAAATAAAGTATATTCTATTCAAATAATGTAATTGAAAGTCTGTTTACATAGTAAGGCTTTAACGTTATAGATGTGAGAAAAAAAAAATCTTATCCTCACTGATTATCGTTGGATTTTCCAAATATAATTCATTAACTCAATGCAGCAGTGCTGCAAGTAACAGTATATTTCACACTCATGAGAGCAATACATTGTAATGTGTTTACAATTTGAATTTAGAGGTGGCAATGAATTAATGTAAAAGGTTATTTGTTAATTGCTGATTTGGGCTGACTGTTGCTGTTTGTCCTTCATATTGACAGCTCAGAACCCAGGAGACAGCAGCGGTGGACCCCAGTTGACGAATTGATGTCACTAAAGACTGAATGTTTCCAGTAGTTGAGTGCCGATAAATAGGTCAAGCCACATGGCCAGCGCAGGCCGTTTGGGGACTCTGCACTAATAGTGTGATTATTTTGGAGGCATGCAGTCAGAAGTTTGTAATTAAATGTTTAGGCATCGCCAAACAACCTTTTTACTGCTTAATTCATCTCCTTTAGTGGTGTCGTTTGGGCAACAAGCACATAACAAAACAAGGGTGAACGCACACACAATATCCCACCATGACCTCACAGAATATTCTGATGATTGTGGCCCAGTTAAGGCTGATTTTACAAAAGCTTTTCTAAAAACAATTAGTACAATTTGCACTTTTTTCCCTTTTATTTTGCCGTTACAGAAATGATGATGGATGCATGAAAGATAACCAGATGATCACAATATTCTTTGACAATGATAAGTTATGCTAGCAGTCGTCCAGCAACCTTTTTGGCACTAAATTGAATTAAGTCTCAAGTACAAGGTAGGTAATCCCAAACACAACTTCCAATAAACTCCATAAATGAAATTGGGGGTGTTTAGCTGATATATTAGTGATTGAGAGAGCTGGTATAGGGTTACATCTAGTTTTCTGACATCTTAATTGGTGGTGCGTGCTGGGAGATATCAACAGAAAGTAAACGCTCTCTGAGCAGCCTACTTGAGAAGCCCCGTAGAGTGAAGTGGATTTTTTGTTGTTGTTGTGGTCGCCGTTGATTTTATTTGACTCATGATAGAAGTTCTGAATTGGGTGCTATTTGGCAGAAATAATAACACTTTTGCAAATAATCTGAGCACAACGATGACGTAACAACACATCTGGAGGTGCTGAAATATGGCTACTAAAAGAGGAGAGAAGGAAACACACAATGCGATGGAAAGCAAGTCTTTTCTAGCACTTTATAATCTAGATGAATTAAAGATTGTATGGATGACTTTTATAACACAGCATCCTGACATTTTTACTTCCTAAATGTCACACCACGGCCAGTCTCTTTCCACATGGAGGTGAAACTACAGACCAAAGGAGAGAACTTTACTGAGCTACAGAAGGAGCCTGGGTCCATTTCCGGCTTGAATATGTTTATTCAGTTGTGGAGACTCTTTGGCTGTAATCAGCTTGCATAAATCTCTTTGATGATAGCCACTAGAACATCTGCTGGAGCAATAAAAAAAATCCAAGGAGGCAATAAAATGTCTGGCTGAACATTATGCTCATGGCAATGTGAGTTGTTCTGAAACGTTATTCCCAAAGTAATTGTCACAATGTGTCTGTTATTTATGAATTCATATGAGGATCATATTGAATGTCGCAAAGCGGTTTCTGTGGCATGATGATCACCCCAAAGCGAGGTGAGGTCACCTGTTGAGGCGTCCTTCAAAAACAATACAAACAAGCTAACCGTCAAAGTGTCAAAGTAACTGAGTGTTACTGTGATTGATTGTAATGTAATGACTGAATTTAAAATTGTAACCTCCTTACACTTCTTAAACCTATAAGAGATCTATTGATATTCAAAATAAGAGTAAGGTTAATCCAAAAAGAGATGACAGAAGCATGATTCCAGGCCTGGCTATAAACCCGCACTAACTCATCTTTTTGACATATCAACTTTCAACGCTTGGCGCTTTCTCGAGAGCCGCTCATACAAACAACTTCACACGCAACATTGTGCTTCCGTGAGTCCTGAGCAATACATCGGTCATGACAAAGTTGCGTCACACACCCAAGTTGAGGCTGCTCACGGTCAAAAACACCAGTGAAACACAGTCTGGTTAACATAAAAAAAACACAAAAAACATGGGCAGACTTTACCACGAGGCAAGGTACACACCCCTGAGCTGTCATTTTTTAGAGTAAGTCATCACATTACTATAACGTGTTACTAAATAATGATTACCCAACACGGATCCTTATCAGTTTATGTCGGCGTCTGTTGTGTTTTATATGATTCGACCCACACTGAAGGCCATGCTTGTTACTCTGAAACTTACTGCATCATAACAAAAAGGCATTTCCTCGAATTGTTTTTCTGTTTGTTGAAGAAAGTAAACCTCATGTGATTACAGTTTAATTTAGGACAACTAGGACAAGTTAAGTCAAACATTATGATAACATCTCTCCCTGCTTGCCTCAGTGTGTCCTCACAGTGTGGCCTCAGCAATTAGAGCAACGTCGTGTTCTCGGTCAACCTCATGAGAACAACCACACGGGGCGTACACATTCGGGGCACACCGCTTTGTTATGAATATGTCGATCGGGTCAATGCTGCAGACTGTGCAAACAACTGTGCATCCCAGTCGTGGAGCTTTACTCGCATCTAATTAAGTCCAAACTGTTTGGTAGTCACATTCCTACATATGCCAGAGTTAAGGCAGCATCGCCTCTACTTGTACAACATGAGGCAACTGCAGACGGGCTCTGTTGTGACTGAAGAGGCGCTGGAGTAAAACAGAAACCAAAAAAAACAGATTTGTTATTTTTGGGGGAAGGTTGAGAGGGTATGCATTTAGATCTGTTTTACAACTGGGGAAGCTGTTCCCCAAGTCATCCAGTCCCTCTTGTCGTGTGTCAGGCCGAGTTAATTGTGTGAGAGTGGTGTGGATGGGCGTCTGTGGCTGGATAATTGATCCATTTTGTGGGTGTGAAAGCCACCCGCTGAGCAAGGGGCGAAGATACGACTTCAGAAAGCATACACAATGCTGTAATCGCCCCCTCTGCTCGCCACGGTGCGGCACGGAGCTGTGGAATTTCTGCCATGTAGCAGCAGAAGCCCTGCTGAGAGCTGAGGAACAATTTGGATGCCTCGCTTCCAATTTCAGCCTGAACTCTCCCAAGGGAATTGCCAATGCATCTCCGTACAAGACCTTAAAAAAAATAAAATAAAATGAGAAAGCTTAGGCGTACTTAACTAATCCTGCACAATTCATGGAACTGCAGAGGCGTCATGCAAACTGTGGAATATGTCTCTGACTCCTGTGAATTATTTATTCGCTTTGTATTTCACAAACACAATGCAATCACCTCCCGCGACACGGGGCAGCCTCTGAATGTGAAGTATTTATTTGCTGAAATTGAGTTTCTAAGCTGGGACGTTGATCAGAGAGTCTAGCTACAGTGTTGTGTCCGTTTGCCCTGGCTCAAACAGGATAGTTTGCTTCCATGTGTTTAATGTCGCCGCCACAGCAAGCTCCCACGGTGCCTTTGGAGTGCTAGAGAGAGATAGAGTCTGTTCATTTCTGCATGTGTGTGTGTGTGAGAGAAAGCGACAGAAACAAAAGTATGTAGGGGGTGTGTAAGCTTTCTCGCTCTGGCTTGTGTATGAATGAAAATGTGCTGGAGAGAAAGGGCCAGATAAATAAGTGTGTATGTGCAGAAAGTGTGTGATGCACATGTACACTCGGTGAATGACGGTGTGCTAGGCAGCCTCCCAGACCCATGTCCCAGTGCCAGCTTCGGAGGAGTAATAGAAAGAGAACCTCATGTACCGAAAACCCAAATGAACCATTTGATCGGCCAATTGACACTACAATTTTCTCTGGGCATGTTCATGGCCATGAATATGCCTCATCTGTATGGATATCGCTTGTGTTATGCTGCCACCTCCACAGGTGCACACAAATTAGACTGCTTATGCCATTAAATGTTTATTTTTCTCATTCTTGTTTATGGTCTGCTGTTATATTTTATCTGGTATGGCATATGTGCTGTGGCAACCCACGCTCCACCATCTCCAATTCCCACTAACGTGATCATTTGCTCGAGGGGTTCCTCAGATTGATTCAAACGTATCCAGCCTGGACGTTGTGTGTTTTAGTGACTTGCGTGTGTGTGTGTGTGTGTGTGTGTGTGTGTGTGAGTGAAAAAGACAGAATGTGTGTGTGTGTAAAGTGTACAATTTGTGTGTGCATACATGCATATTTGTGCCCATTCCTCTGCATGCCGGTCTCAAGGCCACATCATTAGAGTAAGAGGGCTGTAATTAAAGAGTCTATGCATATTAAACAGCACCTCGCATCTCCAGACCCGGCAGCCTTGGGAAAAAAAACCCACTCTGCTGTCACTTGCAGCCAATAAGCCACTGTCAATGTCCAGAAGGTTGCACATATTACCCAGAGAGCACTGGGGGGGTGATTATCAACCAGACTCACAAGTCAGAGGCTCTCCTTTTAGCCTTTCACCTTTTATTGTTATATCTCATTATACTTTAGCAGGATTAAAAGAAGAAAGGGAAAGAAAGTCTTCTGATAGCTCATGTCAAACGCAAGATAGAGGACTGTGTAAATGAAAGCAGAGATATGACGGCTGAAACAGCAATCACAAAGTGCAATCGGTGTGTCAAGTTATGACAGAGGTGCGTCCATCTGAGCTGTGCCACTGCACTCAACAGAATGGAGAGGAAATGAAGTGGCTCCACTTCTGATTCAACGCGTTTCAAATAACAAGGTGGAACACCAGCTTCCATTTAAAAGGTGCTTGGCTGTAGGAGATAACAGATAAAAAAAAGAAGGCGTATGCACTCCAGTCATGGCCATGTGGGAGACAAATTAAAGCTGAAATTGAGCTGTTGAGTTCTTGCTCTTTCAGACATTCATGTTTGAGAGTCCCCATCCACATTTCCTTCCAATATTTATTCCCTCCGCAGACCTTTGTGTTGAGTGAAACAGCCACACAATCAAACTCAAATTATTGGGGCCAAAGGAGCTGGAGCTGGGGCCACTTGTAATTTACAAGCCTATTGGTACATATAACACGTGCATGCACACACATACTCGCCACTTGGGACTTATTTCTCATAAACTGACATGTAACTGACATATAAAACGCCACTACTTGGTAGTGTGTGCACACACTACCAAGTAGTGGCGATCAGTACAGCTATATGGCTAAGACGGTTATTTAGGACTTCACAGCATTGATTTGTTGTGCAGTGGCACAATGTCTAACCATTTCCACTACAGTTATGCTCCATTGTCCCTTCAGCATGTGTAATTTATTGAATAAATGATCATTTTTATAATAGATATAACTATATCAGGGGTGTCACAGATGTCTGTTGTGATGGAGAAATAATTAGTTTGTTGTCACTGACTGTTATATTGATGTATTTAAGCCATTATACAAGTACATAGTACAGTAAGAAAGCATCAATTCATGTCATTTTAATGACGGTTGGCTGCCAAACGGCTCCATTAAACGAGGGATTAAATACATAATCCTCCGCACCAAGTCTTTGTTTGCTCATTGTAAGTCTTCCAGGTTGTATTTTACAACCTACATGGATGCATTGACAGCTGACAATCAAATGAATGCAGCAGACACCATCAGCAGACTTTGCAAATGAGTCCACAGATGATCCCACATTTGAAAAGGTAGATAAATCATTTATTTTGCTCAGGTTGTGTTTTTCAATAAAACTGGTGGAGAGGCAGTCTTAGACAAATGACACACAAAGTGCGGCCCTGTTGGTAACGAGGTTACAAACACAAACCCTCTGTGCCATGGCGGCTTGAAGGTGTGAAGTCATTATGATGCCTGACTCATAGCTGATGATGAAGCTGCCCGCTAAACACAAGTCATAAATGTTGGCTAAAAGTATATATGAGCATACCTCTTCACCTGTCATTACTCTTTCAGCTTCAGCTTCTTCCTCCACAGCGCACACACACACACACACACACACACACACACACACACACACACACACACACAGAAATAAAAACGGTCAGCAGTGAAACTGAATCAATGAGTGTGGATATTAAGCTTTTCCTGGTGAGTCAACATTTTACGTTGAAGTAAAAAAAATACAAAAAATATCAAACTGTGAACAAAAGAGAAAAACAACAACAATGTGGAAGCATTGTATTTTAATGTCCAATGCAAAATCAATAGGATGAAGAGGATTCACAGAAGCTCAAGAGATGGATGATGCTGATGATTCGTAAAGAATCCCAATTCACTTCTCTATTAAGATGATATATAGATATTTATATATCATCATCAGTGACTACAGGATGTAATGGGCTGGACACACATTCCTCAGTGAGTTTTAAGATGAATTGGTATTTCCATTATTACCCACAGAGTTCTTGTAGTTCTAAATGATGAATAACTTTCTGTATCTTTATGCTGTTCATTCAGATGTTCTTGTAATTGGCGAACTAATAGAACTCATCAGTCAACTCACCAACAGCTTCTTGCTCTCTCGACCACACTTCAGACTTCACAACCCGCTCTCACTTTCCTACTAATCCTGTGTCCCGAGGCACATGTGTTGTTTTTTGGTTTGCTAAAAATAATGTGAGCGTGAAAGCGTAACAACTAATGATGACCGTTTTCTAATGTTGCCATTTCATAAAATGCCTCTGGAATCAAGAAGCAAGCAAGTTTTTTGTTTTTTTGTTAAATTAGTTGTCACCTGTAAATGTAATTTGTAAGCCTGTAACGAGCTTGTTGTTGATATTGTTCACGCTCAAATGATTTCTAATTAAATGTGGCTTTACATAAAACACAAAAACATGAAATTGCCATACCTGTTTTTGCAATCTCCTGAATATGTCTCCTGAGTTTATTGGGTTAAACTTAGTGTGCAAGTAAATGTCTCTTATTGGGTGTCGTGCAGAAATGATGATGTAGAGTACTGTAGACATTGTTGGACAGTATGTTGCCCACAGGGGCACAAGATTAAAGATAGAGAGCCAGACATTTCACTGAGGAGTAGGTTGAGACCAAAAACAGAGCTAAAAGTAGAATCCGGTGGACACAATTATGAATTCAATTCTGCACCATATCTGCTGAATATGTAACTCGGCAACTATTTGTTAACAAGATGAGCTTATTAGTTGGAAGTATGGCCGAATGGCCAAAACATCAGATATTGCAGGTTTAAAAAAAGCTCACCTGCAGCCGGTAATGGACAGAGCAAAAGAGAGTGATGGCAGGAGTGACCTCCCAGTCCGTCCTTACTGAAATGCTGGATTCTTCTTGGTCTGCTGTGACCCTCATGATACTGTACAGGTGTCCCAAGGGCCACTGTCTTTGATTTGTTGAAGCTCACAGTCAAGCATGAGCTGCAACAGAGACATACAACAAAGGTCAGGCAGAAGTCGGCCGAATTGAAGCTGTACCTGTCCACAGCGTGCACTGACCCCAACTCTCGTTGTCAATTCACTTTTATTCTTAAAGTCTTTAATAAATTCCATCTTATTCTGCCACACTTGTCTGAGTCCATACAGGTGATTGGGGTTGTAAGCACTGAAACACATTTTGGTTCAGAATACCTGTAAAAGAATCACAAAAGACAGGTTGAATTGATTGGTCTTGCAAGTTGTAAAATAAATTGGTTTTGATATAAGAAATTCAGCTTTAGAGATTCAAATTAGATACAGAAAAAATGTTTCACTTTTAAACTGGAAATCTGGTCAGGGATGAAAATGGACATGCACTTTTGAGGTCTTATCCCAGAGTATTATACAGACACTTAATTGCAAAGCATGAATGATGCATTGGGAACAGTACTCCATGGTGGCGCTACAGCCGTTGTGGAGTTACAACGGGTGCCAATTGTCCTTCGGAGACAGCGTTAATAATAAAAGACATCATTTATTGCCCACAGTGGGCGTAATAAATAGGTCAACTCCAACAGCAAGAGACATACTGTTATGCATAACTCATTTTGATATTTGCAGGCTGTGCAGGACATTTGTTCCTCACAACAATTCTGCTGTTTCGTAATGAAGGACCATATTTAATACTCAACCTTATTGTGAACCCAGTGCGATGACAAATAAATTCTGGCCGGCACTCTTTTGATTTCGGGCATCTCTCTCTTATTTATGTGTTTTAATTGCTTGCTCCTCTTCCTCACTGGGAGATGAAATCGTTGAACCTCTTGGCCAGCTGATGTTGTGCTGGCGAGTTTAGTTCAGCTGGAAAACGGAAGCCGGAAGAAAGAAGAGCAATATATTGCGACATAATCATTACCCCAGGGCTTTTCTTTCACAAAATCACAGACTCAGCAGTCTGCGGACACTCTCTATTAAACGTTATCAGGCCGGTGAACAAATGACCGCAAATCAAATGGGCAAAGAAAGATGTCTGAGTGGCAAGATTTGGAAGTTAACTGAGATAGCTTCCTAAATAATTAAGTGCTAATTGTAAACGTGGAATCGAAGCAGTCTTCCCTTGTGCATCATTTATTAGTCAAACGAGTGTAATAAAATAACGAAATGGAGAATAAAATAAAGTAAGATAATGTAAGAATCAAATCGGGAAAACTTCAAGCACTCATTTCCAGAGTCCAGGCACCTGATTTCTGTAACAGCTGCAATTTTTATTTGATTTACAAAGACTGACTTGGCAGCCTGATTCTATTCATGAATGAAGCAATTAGTTCTGAAAACATCACAATAAAATGGGTTGTTTGTCAGTATCTTCGAAAATCTAGGTCACATATTTATGGGGGTTGAAGCTCCACGATTACAAAAAACACAATGAAATTGATTAGTCGTGATTTAGTCGTTAGCAGTTATCGATTCTGACTTTTGCCGGTCCGTCCTCGTAAGATTGGCATCATGTCTTTTGATAAGTGACTGGGGCACAGGAACTTATTCAGTCATGAGACCAACATGTATGCAAGTGTTTGAAGAAGTGATGAGTCTTTTTTAGCGCACACTAATCAAATACTGTGACGCCAGTTCACCTTTAGTCATTCCTCAAACTCCTAATGCCATAGAGAACCGTTTGGAACATTTCTAATGTATTAAATGAAGGAAACTTTGAACAAGCAGCTGCCAGCTGTGCATTGCTGAATTGGAATACGGGAAAATATCAGGGTCCAAAAAAAACATTTTACAAATCCATTCAGAAATTGTGAAATTGATTCAGCGCAGAAGGACAGAATAATGCATCATTAATTGACTGATAAATGAATGAATGTTTTGCTAATTTTGTTTATGAACTGCTTTATTGGTTGTGCCATGTAAATAGGCACTGCAAATTGTTTTTATTTACCTATTAATCTGTTGAAATTAACCACTGAGCTAGTAAAAGCAATGATCTGCAGAAGTAAAACAGCAACAAAAAATGCAAGAAATAAGCAAAAGCTGCCATTGCACAGCAAATGTTAATATTTTCAAGGATATGGAGATGAGGACTCACTGCTCATATCCTCCTGGCAATCACTGTATCTACTGTATACTCCGAACACAATGCAGTTGATTTTAAAGGACCAACGTAAGATGTTCTTCCCCGTTTCGCTCCTCCAACTGCAGGGCCAAAACCACGGCATGTCATTTGAATGGCTGGGATGGTCATTGTCCGACAGCCGCGCTCAGTGTCAGAGCGAGCTAAATGGGGAAAAAAAGGATTACATTGACCTCTTCTATTTGAATAACTGCAAGTTTGACATAGAAGCCATTTCTGGGGCCTTAGTGTCAGCGGCACCACCTGCATCTGGACAGCGTCGCTCCCACACTGACCTTCCCCGCCCTGCAGAGCAAAGAAGCCCGCTCTTTGTTGCTGCTTTCTCAGGCAGAAAGTGTGTCCATCATGTTCTGTGTAACTCTTTCATAACAAGAACAATTCATACTCAAGTCAGATTTGTTTTGCAACTGTGGTACTGGGTGAATGCAATAAAATCCCTGACATGTTTTGGTTTTAGTTAAACTAAAGTCCAGGTACACGTGTTTAGGTTCTGCTAATTCAAACTTGGAACAAATGTTGAACCCAGTATCCGAAGAAACGCATCACATTTTATGTCCAATGCCAAAGCAGGAAGTGTGGTCTTCATGCAGCAAGGCAGACATTTGGGTTATGGAGGTCGGGATGGTAAATGGTTGTGTAGCAATCATCTTGTCAAAAGACCTGCAATTAACATTTGCCTTTTTTTTAAATCACTATTATTACCATACCGTAGTTTCTAGTGGTGTAACGGATTGTTGTCGATCCGTGAACCGTACGGATCACCCCTCCCGGTTTGGCACACATGGGAAGAGGGGATTAATTACACAGTTTACCTTAACCATCACAGTGTGAAATACAGTTTTACCGACTTATCTGCCAATGTTCAGTAAAATATGCAAACAGGACATCGTCATTTATGCTTTCTTTTCGCAGATCTCTGATAATGTTTCATTGCAAACAACCAATCTGTGTTGAAAATGACCGGAGGAGAGCTAGCAACGTGGCTAAAGGACAGCGAACGAAGGTTCCGTTCAGTTACATCATGATGCGTTCAAGCTCTGTTCGGTGAAAATGAAGATTGGGGTGAAGGTAAATTATAACGTAATCATGATGTGTTCAAATCTTATCTCGTAAAATGTGGTGTTGGTGAGAAACTGAGAATCTGTATCTGCCAATATGGATGATAAATGATCTGCAATTAGTATCAGCCGCAAAAAAAAACAGATCAGGGATCTCTAAACGTTATATTCGCTCCTTTTTTCTTTTGTGCTGATCCAATTTTTGATGTGATCCAATTCTGATCTGTGATACGATCTGAACCGTGACTTTTATGATCCGTTGCACCACCGAGTACTTTCCATGAGCAGCTTTGAAATTGAAAAAAATAATTGTTGACAGGCTGTACTTAGGCACTAGCTGAATGCTTAGTAGTGTAATAGTTTATCATTTGAGTTGGATAACATTAATTAACATTAAATGAATGGAATGCTAATCAGTAAACATTGAACTTTGACTTCATGATGGCATTAGATGAAAATTCAAGGGGTCTCCAAAGTAATCAAAATTCATCCTCCAGGAACCCCAAATGTAATCCACAGAATAATTGTTGAGATATGGTCCTAATTACCAACCGGCAGACCAACACTGCCACAGATCCATGCTGCTGATCTGGCTACAAATGTCATTCAAAGTGTTTTGGGGTTATCAAGTTACTTGTCTGGCAATATGATGTGTGGAAAAAGTTATTACTGCATCAGAATACACCAGCATCACCATACTTCCCGCAAACCCTACTTCATTCAGTTGATGGTTAGTGTAGTTGTCCTTTAGATTCCTATTGGCACGGTAAACTCTTATCATGTTCATAAAACTATATCGGAATTTGTATAATAATAAAAATTGTCTTGTAGTCCACATATTCACAAATAAAAGAAAGGGGGACTATAAGTCTGTTTGCGACCTGGACAGTCATGTGAATCTCCTGTTGTAGTTATCTCGTACTTGTTTTTGCTGTTTTAACTCACACAGGCTCCGCCCTTTACTGGACTCTATGGGTTAAACTCTCCCCCAAAATGAGAGAGAGGGGGAATGCACACCAGTGTTGGAGAGATGCTGATCACGGTGCAAAGGAAAATAGTTGCAAACTCGTAGCCACGGCGCAAAAAAAGTAGTTCATAATTTACCAATGTTTTGGCATGACAGTTTTCATCAGGGTAGGGACAGACACAGCTTTAAATAGGGATATGACACAGGTGTGCTCAGTCATGGGGAGGAGTGTCAATCAACATCTACACATTGTGGGAGGAGCACATTTACAAATCACATGTAAAGTGAGAGAAAGCTTGAGTCCTTTCCGTTGTCGCGGCCTTATAGAACTCGGGTTACAATATTGTAACCTTCGTTCCTGGAATTTTCTTGCAACAGCCAAGATACCAAATTGAAGATATTGTATATCCTGCGGCTCATCTGAGAATAGCTGCCATATGTCTCCACTGAAGACAAAAAATACCCAGATTTCAAATTAAAAGAGTGTTTTTCTGGTGTAATACAGGGAAATCTACCTTCATCCCCGTGTTGAGGGAGGAAAGCCTGCTGCAAACAAAATAATCCTCTCCTGAAACCAGGCACAGAGCCAAACACAATGTCTGTTGGCACTTCCAGCCCTAAGGATTCGAGCTATTTAATTTTCTTCGTTTTATGTTTGGCACACAGGAGACAAAGAAAGGATTCATTCAAGACTCCAGAGGAGGTCGGCTTTTCCAACGTGGCAATTAACCTACGGCAAAAGATGTTAGGTGCGAATTTAGGATTTGTCAAAAAGAGAAGTTAAACTTCTTAGCTGCTGCTTGGTTTGGCTTTGACGGGAGCTGACGGGGGGGGGGACAACAACAACAGAGAGGACTCAAATTAAGTTAAGCAGCACATAAGTACATGAGGGATTTTTTTGTAAAGTGGTAATAGTAAATCAAACAGGCAAAGCAATTCATTTAAACTGCATTAAAAATAATTCAAGTGCAGCTCTGAGGTCATGCCGCTCTGTCACTACAGACTTTTGCAATCACTTGATTACCATTTTGCAAGTATTTCACACAAAGTACAGTGTATGTACACAAAACTATTGCATCTATCACAATAGAAGATAATAAAATCCTGGTATGTTCTCACCTGCTGTGTAACGTGAGATTGTGTGTTAAATTACATATCTGGAAAAATGTTCAATTTAAAACAACCTCAAGTCTTCCTTCTTTGCTTCTTGGGTGCATTATCCGTGACTAACTAATTATAGCATGACTACCAGCCTGGCTACTGTAATAAACTATCCATGTATACAGTGAAAGTGAAAAGTAAATTAAGGATCCCTTTACTTGCCCTGATTAATGATGTTTTATTTTAACATCAAGCATCTGGTGCAGCCCGCTCTCACAGATTGTTCACCCGAGGGAGTCCGGACCCAGAGCGTGAGACAGGTGAAGGCAGGTCAAAGGGCACATGTACATAGCAGGGCGTCATGTCTGGTGAGGCTCCCTATTTCCTGTTCAACAACACTGTCATTAACCTTCAGTCACGGCTATCTGATGGTAAAGCTCACCGGAGCAGCAACTCATTTGCTTAATAACGACCCTATCTGAGAACGAGGGACGGAAATAGGAAGTCAATCAGCAAAGAACAGAGGGAGTGAGCGTATCCTTGCCTCATTAACACACTGGATGGTGTGTAGAGGGAGGCTGGCAGCACCTGATCATTTATGGCAATGGACCATGAAATGTTTAGGAATACAGTTGTTGTTTTAAATTGCTCTATATGACTGAAAAATGTTAATAGCAAACAGCGTAGCCGGAACTTTCAGACTCTGGGCGACTTTTACTTTTGAAGTGTCAGAAGGGTAAGGGCACTTCAAACAATTTCTCTCTCTTTTATATTGTTATTTGATGCCAGGTTCACGAGTTGGAATGTCACCTCACTAATAAGCCATGATTTGCAAGAAGCGGGGCTGTCTGGCTGCAGCAGAAAGCGTATAGCTGAGGTTTGTCACAGGCAGATGCAGACATTAGTCATCGGCCCAATCTGCTTCTGATGCCTGATGAATTGGCAGGCCACGGACGAGATGCCAAGGCAGGCAGCCACAGTACAGCAATTATCAATCACACACACTGTTGGGCCACGCTCATATTTCATGCCACTATATACTCATATTTCATGCCACCATTGTCAAAACGGGATGGTGGTCACGCAGGTGAATTCATATGCAATGGAAGCCTGTGCTTATTGTCTTATTCGTCTTCAAAAAGTAAATATCTGTGTTTGCTATCTTGCATTTAAAAAGACCATGTTCTTTAAAAAAAAAAAAAAAAGACAACGTCAGTGATCCATTAAGTATGACAGCATCAGTTTGATTGACCGTAACTCACCAAACAATTTATCAGCCAGCCACTATGCTAGACCCAAGGCACTCTGTCTGACTCCAGAGAGGTACTCAATGTTACTTCTCTTCCTAGACCAACTGTTAAGTGTGACAGTCAGTAAATAACTGTTGTTCTAGTTCTCTAGAAGCAGTGAGAGTATGTTGGAGAGGGCTATATTGCCACCCTCAAATAGTTTTATTTGGGCCTCATTTCAATTATAAGAGCTACATTTGGGTTTGTATGAGAAGTTAATGGTGTCTGCTAATCTATTTGTTCATTTAACATACATAATGAAGCCAGAATGAGCAATCAGAGGCGGCACGGTTAATGGCTTAAAGTATAACTGACATCAACAGACAGAAAGAGATAGAGAAAGCAGGCAGTGTAGAGGAAGAGGGCTTTAATTACATTTGATAGAAATGGCAACGGGAGAATAATTTGTATGTCATGAAGCTATCAATGTTTTGACAACATGTTTGAGTGTCTTTTTAGAGCTCCATCGGAACAACACCTTCCACATAATGCACTACGGATACATTCTCCCGTCCTTACATGACATTGAATGAACTAAATATAGACATTGCAAGCAACCTGATTATTGCTGGAGAGCATAAGACAACTTAAGTGATAGATGTGGGCATCAGGAAAGGTGTCAGAAGCCCTCATACAAAGTAATAGGATGGCGGTGAACTGGGAATAACTGACTGAAATAGTCCTTATCATTTGTCTGCTAGTTTCTCCTTGTTACACTCTTCTGGGAATAAAAAAAAAGAACGGTATTCAAAGGTTATACAGAAAACTGTACACAGGCAGAACAAAATGAATCCACTTTGAGGTTAACTGGAAAAAGTATTAAGATAAATAAAGATGAGAAAGTGGCAACACAATAATTCAGCAGTGAAGTATTTGTTGATAATAATCAGCATTATTCAATTATACTTTGAAATCAGACACACCTTCAGGGTGAATAACTGAACCAAAGACTATTCAACAGCACAGAAACTCAAAATTGTGACTTTGCCATGACCGCCACAGATATCTACAGCTCTTCACCGCTTCATTGCGGTTTCCCTATTACCTTTTGTTCCTCAAGCCAACGGGTGATTATTAACATTGTACTTTCCTTTCATTCTGTCGAATGCAGTAATACGCACAACAAGTACTTGGTGATTTTCCCCCATCCCAATTAGATGTGCTTTATTCCTTACTCAATGCAGCCTGATTGCGTGGAGTTGTAATGGTTTTGATAAGATAGATGTAAGCCTGTACTATATTCGAGATCGAACACTATACATGACAAAAGCCCTGCAGTGTCCTCACATGTATTCCATTCTTATGATATTTGAATTATTAGCGAATTGAACGCATCTCAAAAACCTGGTGAGGATTTTAATAAATGCCGGGCATTTAGCATTTATCATCCAAAGCTACAACTTTTTGTCTTCGCTTTAATATTTTAAAAATCTCATTTGAGCCGCTGCCTGAGCTCGATCATGCCTTACACTCCCAGGGACATTTCAGATCTGCTCCACGCATAATATGGATGAAAGAACCGCGGATGTAATGGTTACAATCTAAGAAGGAGAGCCAGCCAGCTACAGACTACAGGTGAAATACTTGCTTCACGATTTTGAATAAATCTTCATCAGTAAAAACTTGAAAATAAAATGTCAAATCAACGCTATAGACATTTGATTTAAAGAGCCAGAGTTAACTGATTGAACCATCAAGTCGTAGTCAGTGCTAGCCGTGGTAACAAATACACTGCGTTTCCTGTGGCTGCTCCACAATAAAGGCTGCAGTTGAATGCTTTTTGAGACTGCCATCATTCAGATTAATTGATGCTTGAATAATAGTGTTTTTTTTTACTGTAAACACTTTATGCTTAGAGAGGGAATCTTAATCCAGCTTGGTAAATGGCGGACTCTGCCACTACCAATAAAAAACGTTTACTTAGAGAGATTACTGAATGTACTTAAGATAAAAAAATTTAAACTGTGTCCATGACACCCTTTTAAAATCTCCTGTATGATTGGTAGCAATGAAATATTTTAAGATGACACAGTCTGACCCCTGGTTGAACCTGCAATATTGCATATTTATGTTGTCAGACAGTACTAGAAGCTAACTTGCTTGCAAAAGATCAGAACATTTTGTGCAAAGTATTGCTGTGGTGTAAACTTCTTAATAATATCTTGTCAGTGCCCCTTAAACCTACCTGAGAAAATGTGTTGAATACATAAACACCATATGAATGTGTTTGTACGAAAACACAGTGGGTCAAGATGTTAAACCCCACATAGTTGTGAACACATGAAAAGCTTACCCATTTTGTTTTAACACTGACATGGAGATTATCTCAAAACGAGGATTACGCATATTCGGTCTAGTTTTTTTTATTTCCTTGGCGGTATTGGTCTTACTGCTGTACGATAAGGACGTATTTTTGTTTTCCTCCCTACATGCCTCCCATCCTCAATTTACTATCAGCAGCTCTGCCCCAACGCTAACATAATTTGGAATGGCACTGGACCATCTTCCGCATTCGGGTTAAATCATCCATTTGATTGCAATTGACGTAATTGGAAATGATTCTAATAGTGTCTTTCCAAAATAGCAATTAAGAGCAGTGAAGCCATAGGCAAGCAGAGAAAAGCAAAATGAGAAGGAGAGAAAAAGAAAGGAGAAAGCTTTTTACGGGGGCCAGCCAAGCAGCAATTGCTCTGCACAGTTGAGCAGTGGAGATAAGCCACAAAGCAGATGCCTGCATTTCAAGTGCTTGCCTTAGTTGCCACATTTCCAACAGCTGACTCTCAGCTCTGATTCGGCGGGGGAATGGGGTGTATGTTTGTGAATGCACTGTATTTTTTTCCCAGTGTGTGGCTGTCATTGTGTAAGGGTCTGAATGTTTGCAGGATTAGGAGGTGTTCAAGACAAAGGGAAATGTCTTAGAGAGGGTCATGGTAGTGGTTATTCCCTTTGCTCAGCCTCTGCGACAGGAACAGAGTAGAAGGTATCGATCATGTGTTGCTCCGTGACCACAGGAGTCATTCGAGATGCTCAGTGGTCCAGCGGTAACTTATATGATGAAGAGCTGATAAGAAACTGAAATATAGTGGGTGACATGTGCTGACATGGTACCAAGGCTAAACATTGGAAGATGGAGATACTGTAGGTATGTTGTTTTCTACCTGGGCTTAGCACACATGGAATTAATATTATAATAAATCTTTGCGAGTAAAGCCAGTAAAAATGTGATTCATATTCGCAGATATGTCAGTGTAAGTCTGTCAGATCAAATCATTTCTCAAAGTGTTTTTTTCATCCTTGGGTGCATAGACAGTTCTGCACTATCCTTCTCAATAGTGGTATTTTGTTTTGTTTTTCTGTCTGCAGCATTGATGCTTCCAATCATGTTTTCATCCTTGTTCAATTTCGACTGTTGTCAATAATGGTGAGGCTCTGACAATCCCCTTTAAAATGCAATGCGTAGCCACTTTTCATGGAAGGCATGCCCCTGGAGAAAACTGAGAACATGAGCATCTTACCTGTGCGATATGCTCATTTTATTTTATGTCTAAATCTAAAGTCTTTCATACATTACACAAAGTAATTACCAAATACATGCCTTGTTCACCACAGTGTGAAGGAATAGAAAGACAGAAACTGCATTATGTGTAAATATACAAAAAGGTAAAGTGACAAAGACGAAGCTGAGACCAGTAATTATTCTTAAGATAGTTCTGGTATCCCATTGTCCGTGCCTTCAATAAATATAGAGAACAAGATATGATGTTTGCCTAAAATGCTCATATGTGTGTGAATATGCTAATTATGGAGTGTACTAGAGCGTCTGTGAGACTTAAAGAAATGAAGAAGAGACGGAGCTATATACCTTTTAATAAGCAAACATCAGGGCACCGCAGCCAATTAGCAGGCACTCTGCAGTAGAAAATGCACCAGAGCACATGAGATAGCAGATTAGCATTGGAAAACAGTATTATTACTGAGTGGGGCCTGTGAGAGTTGAACAGTGTCAGTGATTTTTCTATTGCTGATTAGGCAAACGTAAACACCAAGACGAATGTTGTGTGAAAACCGGTTATTGATTTTGCCCATCAAGGGAACACTCTCAGAGGAACTAGTGAACCACTTCTAGGCATCGGAGATGCAGAGGGATTTGTCTTTAAAGGTCAATGAAGATACATGTCGAGTCTATATTTAGACATTTAGAAGAGTTACTCCAAACTTTGCAGGATTTGGGAGGAATTTAGGGCTTTATGGAGAAGTGTGGAGAGATAATCAGGCAGGAAGTGGACAGAAATGGCGACCACATGTTATTTGACTTTATTCCAGCAAGCTTTCCTGTCCACAGTGCTGTACACGTCATTTTCCGAATAAAGACTGGCCTTTCACCAAAATAGGTATGGCAGTTAAATACGGTGATTACAGATCTGACCTTAACTAAACAAATGCCAGGTGCAATCACTGAGCCTGCGCTTTGCTGCTCCTGGTTTTGAATGTCACTGTGAATCACCCATCGCGTTCCATCACTCATGTTGTTTGAGAAGTTGTGAATATTTTATTAGTCTCTTTATTCATATGGATGACACAAGTTTTTCACAGGTAGTCCACCTGCAGGGTTATGCAAGTTGATTTACAGCAACAGTGGTTCTGATATAAGTAATGTGATATATTATCTTCTACAGGGATGAGAAAAATCACTACAGAGCCAAACAGAGGTGACGACTTTGAGGTTTTAAGGTTTACATATTGCAGTCTATCGGTTTAGTAAATGGATTTTTAGGAAGAATTCAAAACAAGTGATTAATAGTTCTTCTTATAAACTCACTTGGTGGGAGTTAAAAAATGACTTAAGTGTGAGTGTGTGTGAGTTAAAGGCAAGGACGGAAGCAGTCACGCTGCACCTACAGGATAAGTTAATTGTTAATAATTATTACAAACGCTTTACAGCCGATGTTATTTTTTATAATTGAATTAAAATGCTGGCGCTGCTAACATGTAAACTGGCATGCTTCAGTGATATAACCTGTTCTGTTCTCAACCCTTTAAGGAACTTTTGTATATTCTAATGATGTTAATAATAGAGTTTAGATAAACATTCTATTTTGCTGTGGCATTTTGTCTACATGGCATAGTAGAGCTGCATCACAAGTCACAGGCTAACCTTCACTATGGACACGAAAAAGAGATGAATGAATGTGAATCGGACATTAGACGCTGCTAGTGCATTGAGAGTCTGATGGTGGGGAGGTTTCAGGACTGAGCGGCGTGTCCTGGGTTGGTTGTGACAGCTGTTAGCATAACGATAGCATTTCATGATACAACCCTGTGTTGAGGAAGACTAAATGAATTACCGTAACCTTGTGCCTTTGAAAACCAATGCATTCTAACGGAGGCTTTTAGTTGGCCACCCATGGCGGTCATCATGTTATAGTTAGCGGCTAACTGTTTCCCACTTGTTTCCAGTCACTATGCTAAGCTAAGCTAAATGATTGCAGGTTCATGACTACAGACATGTTGTGTCTATCTTCTTCTCTAACTGTTGGTAAAACATAAATTACATTATGCAAATGTAATCACTGAAATGTTCATTCAGCCTGCTGGGATTTTGAAAAAAAAAAGAACATCAGTTATGCTTAAATGACACACACTAAAATGAAGACGCTTAGCTTTTCGTGTCGTTTTCTAATCTAATGCTGTACAATCAAGTTTAAAAGATATATGAAGCATTACACAATCACTTTGACGTTGTCTCTCTCTTTGATTTATTTGCGCATCAAGCACACAATTTGTAAACAAGTGAAGGCTGCATGGGTTCGCTTTTTGACCGGGCAGATCATTAAACGTATGACTTTGAGAAGAATTTGTACACAGCAGTCAGGTTTTGGACGGATTAATGAACGAAAACATCACTGGGTGGAGAGAAAAAAACAAAACAAAAAAAGCAGATATATTCCTAAAATAGCAACGCACATCAGACATTGTCTACAGTAGTGTATCTGGTGCAGGATTTTTTTTTATATTCCAGTGATTTCCAAAACTGGTATTTTGCAGTCTGAACAGATTTCACTGATCTTAAGGGAGAGGATTAAGTAAAACCCAAAAAACTTTTTTACATTTCAGGTTCAAGTTCAGTTTCAACCAGTTGTGTGGGACTTATGTTTGCATAAAGTATGAGAGCATAGCACAGGCACGGGGGTGCACATAGAACGCACACTACTGGCAAAAAGAAGCATAAATGTGAAGTGTTTTATTATTCCACGTGAAGTGTTTAGTGAAACATCTGTATTTCCTCACAGTAAATCAGACCCACTTCACAATGAACAATGTTGCCAGAAAGCTAGGTTACGGTCACAGCTTCATCTCCATTTGTTTAATCGAATTTTGATGAGTGGAACAAAGCATTTATTCATCCTAATTGTGTCGATTTTTACTGCAACTGTGAATTTAAATGTATTTTTGAGAGCATACCTGGAAGGAGGCCATGTAGAGTTCCTGTTGAGTATACTTCATTCAATCACAGTTCCACAGTTGCCAAAACCACATCGGGGTATTGACAGGCACACAGGCTTGTTATCTTCCAATTGGACAAGTTTATTTGGCAACGAATGGAACATGATATGCTTGTGAGCTGCAACAGATTGCTGCCAGCCGGATCAATTTGGAGGTTGCTCCAAATTTGACGATTTGAAATGTTTCATCATCAGATTAATGACCGACACAATAATGAAGTGGAACTTTGAAATGTAAATGAAAATATATACGCTGTACAGTAAATGAAAATATGATCTGTATATTGGACCTCGGTTCAAAATCTGGTTGAGACATTATCTCTGCAGTAAATCTATAGTACATTATTCAGGGGTTTTCTCTCTCTCTTCCTCAGGCGATTACCCCAGAAACAAAAGAAATCCTTTCAAATGACCGTGTTTCAGTCTAGAATTACACACCACATCAAAAGGTGTGATGCTGTGGTTGACTCAGGAGCATTTTGTGCTTTCAGTCAGACTGTGTGAGTGACAGCAGCAGGGAATCAAGAGAGGATTAACTCAGCCTTTAACGTTTCCACCGTGCATGCAAAACAGTTGAGCTCGTCAGTTAAGATTGAATCCACAAAATGCAACAGGGGAGGTCACGAGAGAGAGATCAGTGGATTTAAAACATAGGGATGGATGGATGTGGAGCCTCTTTACATGCATTGTAATGGTAATGTAGAACAGATTAAAAATGTTGACGCAGGAGTATCATTAGGCTAAATGCTATAAATACAACATTTAAACTAATGATAATAATACAAACTTCCATGATATGTGCCACAGTGATACAAATTACAATTTAACAGTAAAAAATGGGGATTTATTCAGTCTTTGTTTCAGTGAGTGCTGAATAAAATCAGTTTGGATTAGAAGCAGAAGAGATGCCAGAGACTGAAGCGAGGAAACGCCAGTGACTCATCGGCAATATTTAGTCAATGACAAATAAAGTCTGATATAAAATAAAGATGAGGCATCTGAACAAATGTTGAACTCATATCATTTATTATTTTTAGCAGTGAAGCCTCTCCACAGCTGGAGAGTCAAATCCGCTGAACCACGAAAAGGCTCAGCTCTGTGTTGCTGTCTAGCCTTCTTCTTCTTCTTCTTCTTCTTCTTCTTAGGAGTGAAACGGTGCAATAGGAGTAAGTAAAATAATTCTGTCATTGTATAATTTGTTTATTACATTTGATTCGTGGGTATGCTTCATGTACTAGTTAATGAATTCTATCGTGAATTGCTGTTTAAGGAAAGTCACTATGAGCTTATGTGATTAATGAATCTTTAATTCGTCAATTAATTAATGCTAACTCACAGTTACTTTGTACTTTGTAAGGGCCTGAGGGGCAGGGTAGCGGCTGGCATGGTCCTGCCAGAAGGCTCCACCCTCTCCTTGATGAGAGCATTGAGATCAGGTGTGGGAAGAGACACACCTGATCCGGATCTCCTCATCAGGGAGGGGAACAAAAGGCAAGGAGAGAAACGGAGCAGAGGAGAGATGAAGGGAAGGGAAGAAGATTAAGCCCGGTAAGTCGGCTAGCGGCCCGGCTGATTTAGTTTATGGTTAACTGATCGAGCTCTGGACTGAGCTACGTTTTCTGTTTTGTGTTGGTTGAGGTTGTTTGATTAAAAACCCTTAAAAACCTGCAGAACTGACTCTGCCTGTGATTGCTGCGCTGCCACTGATCTCTGTCCTCCGTACCTTCCTGTTACAACGTTTTGCCACCAAATTAGCTGGAATCCAGTCACATCGTAAAAGGGCGGTTCAGCCCAAAGACCTCTCTAAAAGCACAACTACGTAATAGATTTATACTCTCTTTCAGTGAACATCAGAATGTCATCTTTTGCACATCAGTATCACAACATATTCTCACTCTAGGGCACACAAGTAGAGCACGTAACTCATAAGAAATGTTCCCATGTGTGAACTAATTATAAAATAATGATCAACATTTGTCCCAGTCAGTCACTCATGGTCCATGAGTTGACCACTTTATGGCGCTTTGTCAAATCACATGCCGGAGGGTTTTGGTTTTCGTTCACCAGTCTGTTCTAGACACTCCAGTTCTTTAAATGACAAAATATTGTATATAAGTATATATGAATTGTAAATATGACATAAACAAAGACTGACGTGTAGAAACATTTCGATGTTTACATCTGACATGTCTACCACTTTGCTAAAAACAGCTTATGTCTCTATAAGGCAATGTAACTGGAGTCCAGCTAATTTGATGGCATACAACTTAGCAAATAAAGTAACCCCGAGTTACAACATTCCTACATATGTGATTGGTTAACTGTGCAATGTTTAGGCTCTGGCCAAAATTTGGGTCTAAAACGTTCAAAAGAAGTTTGAACATTATCAAGAAGTAACAGTGTTGACGTTATGTCAGAAAGAAGTCTATGTTTTGTTTTGCAGAGATGTCTACTAAAACGAAGCATGCTAACCGGCTAGCCCCGCCCCGGCATGTCTTGTAATACCACTTACAATTCATAAAGGTCATATTAATGAACAACAAATCTTATAATTACTGTGTATCTTTGGGGGAAAACTGCTTACATCAAAATCAAATCAAATCGTGATGAACAGAATCTAAAAATATCAAGTACTAATTATATCGTATCACGCTTCAACTGTTCTCGCCGCTATGCATACAGGCTGTAATGAATTCAAATATTTCCATCTTAAGATTTGTCTGCCTTTTCTTTCTTCTTACTGCATCAAAGACGCAAGGCATGTGAAGTTCACAGTCTGCGTTAACCATGTCATACCAGCGAGGTAACGTTATTAAATAATCAGACGATCAATATCAATCCCACTTCATCGCTGAGCAACCAGCAGAGGAGACAGGGGGGGGGGGGGGGGTTATCTGTGCTGGGTTATCTGTGCTTTCTTTTTGAAGAAGAAAAAAACCCCTAATCCTGTTAATGTTTCAAACAGTTCAATTCCACTGTCAGCCATCTGAGATTCACAGAAAGTCCCGGAGGTGCTGAGAAAAGGTGTATGCCCGCAGTGGGCAGCCATACAGCTTACTCAGGCGTTAAAGATAATCAGTCAGTCAAGCGGCAGCACACCTCTTTTGATACCAACAAACTGGGCTCGGTTTCATGCGGCCGTAGTAAATTGTATGTTCAGCTTGCCAGAAGTCCTAGTGTCAGGACTTTGCTACGCTGCAATGAACTTGTGTGAACTTGTGTGAAATGGAAAGTATCTCCGTCTCTGCTTTTTTGAATATCTTGACTCTCTCGCGAGGAAGCTGACACATTCAGACTCTGTAGTAATTTACATTTCACTAACTCTCATGCGTTTTCAGAGAGGTGTTGCCAACATTTTTTTTGTTATTGCCTCACTAAAACAAACGGATACTAGAGCGACATGCTGTCACACATTGCCTGGTGAGCACCAAACGGGATCTCAACATTGACTTAGTTGAAAACTGGGTGATATTCAGTCTGAACTTCTAAGAGTTATTTTCCCAGTCTTTAACCGGCTAAAATGCAGTTACAACATCAACGTGTCACAAAACACGAACTTGTTCGAAAACTTTGAGTTGTTCAGTTGTAGGTTGACAGAGAGTCGATATACGAGCTGAGCAAACAAACGCGAGGCTTCACACTAACTACATACTTTGTAAGTACTAACTGCTGGATACCAATGATGCATCCTGAAATTAGTTCACAAGAAATTTAAACTACAGCGACGGTTTAACCACTTTTGAAAAAGTGGTTCAAAAGTGAAAGAGTATTTGATTTGATCTCACCGGAACAGTGAAATGAAACTGGTTCATACCAGACCTTTTGCTTTGCTCTGGCCTGAGGATTGTACAAATAGTAGATAAACAGAGAAATAATATTCAGTAAATTAGATTTTGTTCTGAATCCAGTAGCTTGGGAAATGAAGCCAACATAATTGTGCTCTCTTCTGTTCCCTCTTGGGGTTTAATGGAATTGTAGTAATGTGAATATGTTCGTGCTTTTTATTTACCCATGGTGGGACATTTTCGCTTCCATTCCTCGAGGGAGATTAAGGACCGGTTCAGGGACACTTCAGCAGCTGTAGAGCGCTCGACTCACTGCCAGAAAGCAACTGGTGCTAAACCTCATCTTCAAAAAATAATACCTCGTGTCCAAAATGATATTTGGTGTTACGGTATAGCTCCTTGTGTGGCAGAAATGATCCTGACTGACATGCTGGTACTCAGAGTGACAACGCTGGCACTGCACAGTGTTTAACATAGAGTTCAATTAAATGCACTTTTTTTACTCTTTCACATTATTATGGATATTTACTCAGTGTCTTCTGCAGCTTATCTTTTCTGAATTATTTCCAGGTGGTGATGAAGCCTACTGTACATTTCGTGCCTCTTTTGACTGGATTCCAGTTTCATAAGCAGTTGTCTTTCTTTCTGAATTTTGACGACAGCCAATTTGAAACCTCCAAACACCTCTAAATTATATTACCGTAGTCATCTAGCGTTCCCATGCAATACATGCAGTTTAAGTTATTTATCTATTCTCAAGGCTGATTTATTTTGATTTTGTGCCATTTTCCTGTCACTGTCAGAATTAGAGTTAATAAGTAATCAAAACAAATGCAATTGACTGTTGTTTATGAAGGTTAAAGCGCTTTAGCATGTAATCCCTCACAGTATGGAGGAAGAACAGTAATAGTATAGTAATGGCTTCCCCATCAGCAAAGCTCACTCAAAATACTCCCCAAACGAGGAACAAATAGATTAACACTATCTTGTTAACAGGTTAACTTTCTGGGAGCTGCCGGAAGAGAACAAAAATGATGCAGCGTCAACAAGGAACGTGATGTGCCAAGAAATGATTTAAGCCCAAATATTTTCTCTAAATATGGTCTCACTGTTACAAGCTGCAGTTTTCTGCTGTAAGAGATTTTGAGTTTGAGTTACGGACAGCAACAAAGCACAAGAACATAACTCTTGTGTCAGATCTAAAGATCTCCAGTTTTCTCTTGGCTATAACTTAAAGACAAAGCCGGTAGAAAATGTGTCCTTTTATGTTCGTTCTGTTGTATTCCTCAACATGCACTTTGCAGGTCTTTTGCTTTGAGATTATCTTTGTTTGACATTGTGCCATGAGTTTATTGAAACAGCTGTTCGTTTCTCTTCTTTCAGCCACCTGTGCACAATACTGGACTGTTTCACTGCTGTGATGTGGTTCTTGGATGTTGGAGCTTTCCATTTGTTCTCATCAACAATGCCGCCATTAGAGGCTCGTTGGCTCTCTCGCTTCTCAATACCATCCAGGCTAACACCTGGCTTTTGCACTCTCGGCTGCAATTCAATTGCTCAGCTAACACAGCCGCCACGTTTATGTGCCTGGATCCAATTTGTGTAGCCGCACATTTTCAAAGATTTCCTGAGATTTCGGCCGTGCTTGATTTGGCAATCACAATCTGACACTGCAAAAAAGGTTTCCACACAACATGTAGGCAGTAAAGTTGGTTACCTTGCTGAGGAGTTGGAGGTTTGTGGTCCGTCGCATGGAACTCTTAATCTGACTGCTCACTGTGGCTGCTCCTTCTTCAATGATACGCATCTTCTGTAAAAAAACACAGAAAATAACCATATTTTGTAAACATATTTCAAATGGAGTATAACAGTTGTTGACAAATACATTTTAGTTCCTGTGATTGTTTCAATAATGCCACTCCATGTTTTGCCAACTGAACACTATTAATGTGTAGCAACAGCAGTCTGAACTGTTTGGTTATCATTAGCAGTTAAATAGCAGCAACTGTTAGGAGAGTGAACAATGAGGCCGATATAAATAAGATGAATTAGAAGACATTTCAATGAGCAACACTGGATAATGTGCAGACACACCATTTCCTGTGAATCCCCTGGACATGTAAAGACTGCTGACTACGTAGATAACAATGACTACAACTATGTACAGGTAATTACATAATGTAAATGCATTTAGTGGCAACTGCTGAAATATAATACGAGTTGATAATATCAAAAACAGGATTTGATTTCATGAAAATCTTAAGGCTGAACATTTTAACTATATATAATATTTTAAAGGCCTGGGACTCTCAGACAACAATCAGCAACAGAAACAACAATAACAAACTACAAATCTAATACTATTTCATATCTTAGGTTTTAAAAATGTAAAATAGTAAGAGCGTAAAGGAAATAAAAACGGATTGGGATTGTTTATTTCCTTTGTCCGAATGACCTTTGTAATCCCCCGACCTCCCTTCCCTGCATGTCGTAGGTTTTTTGGTCCAAGGTGAGCGCATCACACCAGTCCTGTCAGCGTCCTCCATTCCATTCATGGTGTCTACCTCTGCAGGCCAGGACATTTTTGTTGACCGTCTGAATCCTACTAGGCATTTGCTTTGACCACAGAGGACAGGATCTGACTTATAGGCACGGACATATTTTGTACATGTTCTGTCAAACGCTCCCCTTGCTCTTTGATTTACTTCACATTACACTCAACATCATGAACAAATTAAAGAACCATCAGGTCTATTTGGTTTGTTGCTGTCTGATATGCTCCTGAGAAAATCCCCAGGAAGGAACACAAGCACTTTTTATGCCCACTGGGCCTCAGGATGGAGGATTTAGTCATTATCTCCAATTCTAAATCTCACCAAAAAAATGCTGTTGGCGTAACGGAGTGATGCATCCTGACACCTGTCTCCAGGGTTTCATGAAAAGCTGCAAACACTCCCAGTCTTACACTGCCAATAACTGTTTCCCAGCAGGTCCTGAGGGCAAAAGGTTGAAGGAGTACAAATAAGATTTGTAGATGTTGTTGTAGGTGTTTAGCATATTGTTGAGTGTTTACAAAATGTTACGCAGGGACGCTGGATTATCCGACGCTTTGGGAAGTGCCCTCGGCAGTGACGGTACTCCATTGATTTCTTTAATCACGTTGAGGTAATTATGCAGGAATACGCTGAATGAGCTCCTCGGGGCAAAAACGCAGAATGCTTTCTGTAGTGCGACTGTGTGACCGCAGCTCCCCAGTGACACCCTCCATGCTCTGCAGCAACCCTCTGTCACAGAAAAGCTCAGACTCGACACATTAAATATGGGCATTGAGGGATGGATCGTAATGCAGCAGTGCAGCATCAAATACGGACGAGGCCGCATACATTACTGCACGCTTTAAAGTTGACTCTGTGCTTGTCTCACTAACTCTCTTCTTTTACGTCAGGGGAACAACTTCAATACAGATAGTCCAAACTGAGCCTGGCGTTTGGGGGGGGGGGTGCTGTCGGGCTCCAATTACATTGACAAGTTTTATCTTAATGATCCCGGAATGCAGAAATTAGACGAGGGAAAGCAGGATGCAAAATATTGTTCAGCTTTGGTGGTGGAGTTGAACAATATGAATCAGTTGTCGTCCATCTACGAAAGCGACAAATACAAAAAAAAAGCTATTTAACAATTTAACCTACTATCAGATGATTCATGAGCAAATAAGAAATTAGAAAACGGAAAAAAGCAAATGTTCAAGACTGTGTACATTATTTTAGACGCGAAGGGTTTGTTTACATTAGCGACGACATGAAAAAAAACTATGGATTCTGGTGGGAAGTTGATTCACCGAAAGACAACTAAGGATTACTCCCCTTGTGATTGTATGCCTCTGCCGAACAGTCAATTTGGGGTCTACATCCATATCTGTCCAAAGTTTCATGTCTTCATCATTTTATCCATCAGACAATTGTGTGTATTTTTTACTTAGTTTGCGAACAAAAAAAACATTAAATTCTAATCAGTTCATGCTTGAGTTCAAAGTTCGAAGTCATTCGTTCCAAGGCGTTTCTCAGGTATTAAGCCAGTGGGACCGACAATAACTCTCAGTGACCTTGACCTTTAACCATCAAAAATGTATGGATGATGATGATGATGATGATGATGATAATAATAAATGTATGCTGACAGTGCTTGATAGAGCGTCTCAGGCAAATGTGACGAACGGTTTCCGCTCGGTAAGCAGAGGTGATTCTTGAGATGAGGGGCTGAGGCTGCTCCCCCCTCAAGCTGTCAGAGGCGGCTGGTAGCATCAGTTCCACTGACACATCTGAAATTGGCTTTGTTCTACCTGTGTGCATTCACCGGGATCCACATCGACCTTTTCCTGTACTGATCAGCTGAAGCAAATGGCAAAGTAGTAAAAGACAGACGGGGAGATGACTTGTAGAGGGAGAACAACATGCTTCGTCATGGTGGTTCACCATAAAGCACTCTTCGTCATATGTCATGTTCCTTAAGTGTGACATAAACGTCGTAAATAAGATGAACAGAGGAACTTAGAATCCACATGCAAACTATTTCAACAGCTGCTTTGTTGCTGCAACCTTGCATACAGCCTTTTTTTTACAATCTCCCATCTGTATCTTTCATGTGCTTTCAAAAGAATCCCCATGTAACTCATTTGCATAGGCTGTGAGGCTTTCTTGAAAATCTGAGTCATACTTAAGCTCCCCCATCTTGGTCCGAGCACTTTCCCCTTTGTTCAAAACACTTAGATTCAAGATTTACACCTACAGTGTTTAGAATGCCAAGGACAAAGCTCCCTCTGTACATTTCAAACAATAAATCAGATGGCATGATTTAGCGCATGCATGTCATCCTCCTCGATAGGGCTTACGTGTTTGCACTTCTTAAATCACAGGCTTTCCAGTAGCTAATGTGATTCCGTGTGTTGGCTGTAGTGGAATCATTGTAAATTCCTGAGGGTGTTTTTGAACGACTGTTATCCTTAAGAGGCTCTAACTAACAGAAAGCCCCCAGAGCTGTGCTTATGCCAAGACCACTGATTTTGTAAGAGATGCAATCCACGTAAAGTCAGTGCACTTGCCGCTTAAAATTGTAGTGATGTTTTTCGTACATCTGCTCATGAAAGTATAATGTCTAAACTGCATTTAGGCAATTTTGGTGTTGTGTTATGCATGCGTATATTGCAAGCACAAACGGTGTGTTTGATGCAGATTTTCCATCTGGAAGGAGGAGATATCGCCACCCTAGTCTGTTTGTGAGAAAGACCTCTGAATGTTTGAAACATATTTTGCTGAGCGATGGTGGACAGCGTGGCCTATGGGACCATTTCACTTTATAGATTTTAGAATGTGGGGCCATGGGTTTTAATGGATTTTGGTCATGATTATTTTTGCTTTATTTGTATGCCGAGAGGCCGGTCCAGCAGTCCATCAGTAGAACAGCTGCACCGCATTCAGAAAACAGCCAGCAAATGATAAACAAATGTGATCTGTTAAGGGAGCCTGCGGCAGAGCAGGTTAGAAAACTATCGGCGCCTTGGTAAAGGTTGAAAACCCGAAAGAAACAAAACAAAACTCACCAAAATCGTTTTGGTTAGCCTAGTCATTGCACTTCCAACAATCAACAACTCTGGTTTAGTCAACATAAAGCCTTTATTCACAGAGTTAGATGTCTCTACCGTGCCTTCTCTCTCTGCCTCAGTGCTATTAAAAGCTCGCTGAACTATTCTGTCGCCGCAATAAAAATCCGAAGAAACATTAGATCTCTTTTTCGTGCCTCACATTTTGTTTAGAAGCAGATTTTGTCGGACTGATGATGTGAAATAATAACATACATTTTGCAATTAATGTTTCAGCTCATCTATGATTGCCTGGATGATCTTGTTTTGGTTCAGCCAGACATGCTAAAGTGTCTCGAAGGTCTTCAGAAAATTCTCTTTATACCCCAAAAACCTGTAATTATGTTCAAATTACTGCCAGATTTTTGGGCACTCACATGAAAAGCCTCCATCTCAAAGTCCTTGGCGGAATTGAAGTCCCAGTGGCTCTCCGGTTGTGTTTACAATGAGTAAACAACAATTCCTGCATAGTATGCCTTTAACGTGAGCTTGGTTTAAACAGACTTGCTTGAGATAAACTTCCACTAGCAAGCATTAAAGACACAAAACAATGGAACAATTATCATTCAAATCCAACAAGGGCCTGAAGTAAACTGACACACTGTGGAAACACAGTAAGACAACATCAGCCAGGCAGAACTGCATGGTAGCAGGACACACGCAATTTGAGATGTACAAAATAGTTCATGTCAGCAGAAACGTAAGACTGAAGAACCTTGAAAGAGATACTGCCCTGCTGAAGTGGCACAGGTCACAGCAAGGTGCTGCTGGAACAACTGAAATGGACGTGGGGCACCC
Organism: Melanostigma gelatinosum; assembly: GCF_949748355.1. Taxonomy (NCBI): domain Eukaryota; kingdom Metazoa; phylum Chordata; class Actinopteri; order Perciformes; family Zoarcidae; genus Melanostigma; species Melanostigma gelatinosum. Next base: position 12,373,593 of record NC_136653.1, read on the forward strand.
ACAGAAAGAAATGCACTGCTGGCAAAAGCCCTGTGACGTTGATGTTGTCCTCAGAGTGTTAGGTAATATTCTCTGATGAGATGCAGCGCGTGCTCCGACCCACAAGGTTGTGAGAACGGCAACAAAAGTGATGACGTGAGGGTGCGGGGGCCAGTAAAGCAAAGCCACGGCGGGGTGGAGGAGTCACGAGAGCAGTGATGGAAACGATTTATGCCATCACACCTGGACGTCTCGCATGAAATACAGTCGCCTAAAGCAGTTCTTATTCCTTGGGCAGGTCTATTTTGGGAGTTCTCCTCTACTGAACTTCAAGCTCCACCCATTTGAATATGTTTTGGATGAGTAAACAAAAGAAGAGTAGATAGTTTAAAGTATACTGGTGCATTTGAAAGTATACTGGTGCATTTGAAATGTGCCACATCTCCTAACACAGATGTTGTCTGACTATAGACAACGAACCACAAGACAAGCCCAATATACTCCACAGCATGTTTGCATTCATATGAATTATTGTAACAGCTGCGGTGTTCATTAACTCCTTGTTCTGCCTTCTTGGAGTTTGTGCAGGCAGCATTTGACAAATCTATTGTGTAAGGTGTTATCGAACCAACCGTGTTATTCCCCAAATTTCCATTATAACACAAGCAATGTCAGAAAAACAGCCTGACTCTTCACTCGATGTCTGCTACATGAAGCAGACAAGAGCTTTTGGCAAATGACGGAACGAAAACACACTAAATTGAGATTTATTTGGAAATAACAAAGATCTGAGTCGAATCATTGCGGATCATTGTTGTTTGGCTCTGGCCTAAAGTTGCCGTGCCTTCCCAAAGACTGAACTGCTGTTTGAACGTTCACCCCACGCGCTGGTTTGAATTCAGGGTGGTTTTATTGAGCGTGACCGGCAAATCGCTCAAAAGAGGCTTTGAGGGAAAACAATAAAAGCGATTATAAAGCGAACTTTCATAGACCTAGAAAAATAGATTGTGTGCATATCTGCCGGAAGAGTTGGGTTTCAGTATGACCTGTGCAATCCTCAGAAATGACTTTAATAACTCAGTTCATGGATTAAGGTAAATAATTTGGTCTTTGTAGTATTTTACTCAGAAAATACACAGTGGACACACTGTTAATAAAGAGAATAAAAAAACACTCGACCAGATGTTACTCGAAAGCCTTCTCTGTTTGATAGAAAAGGATGAGTCACGAGGCGCTTCAGTGCCTTCTTGTGGCCACTTATTTCTTCCTCTTTCTCACCAGTGTATCACTTTCAGTCGACAAAAGACATTGACAATTAAATACCGTGTGATATACGATGTAAAATAAGTTATTTTTAGACAAATCAATTGTTGTTTTTTTCCCTGTAATGCCCACGATTTATTCTGCATTAAGATAAGAGCCTTTATCATCAATCACAAAGTCTCCGTACCGCTTCATGAGCAGTAGGGGATGTTTAAAGCAAACATGAAAAATGATCCCTACCATTTCCAGCTATCACTGTTGAGCTGCGTTTCCTTCCCCCCCCCCCCCCCCCCCTACTATTGCTTTCACGTGAGCACAAGAGAAGATTACCTCTCCGCTTCTAAACGAGCGAAGATCATTCATCCTACTAATACCAGAGGTGAGTGATCATGGAGTGTGGCGACTCCAGCGGATAATTTGGGACCCGATAGTATCAATCATCATCATGCCTGCAAATGGAGATCTCTCGCCACACGCCACACAAGGTAAGAGAGACAAACACAAAGCTCTCACCTCAACTACTAACTGCGCTCATTAGTTAGATGTGTTGCTCATAATTTAACACAGCACGTTGTCAACTGTTGCTGCCGGTAATGGAGCGTTCATCAATCCCATGCAGATTTGACACATTCAACCATGGAGTGTGTGAGTGAGTAAAGGCTTTGCATTTGATTAATATGACAGTTTAATAAAGCGAGGTGCACCACATTTGACCTCTCACATTCAGGCCACTTTGGTGGAGTGCATGTCAGGACTGAATTAATCTGGTGTAAGATTCTAACTACACAGTGAAATACTGCTGACTTTGCTTTCTCACATGTTGCACTACCGTTTTGATCCTTCTGGTCTACAGCCAGTGGTGCTTTGAGCTCACCGCTAATGTCTGCACGTCAGCATCTTAGCGTAGGATAATAGCACACCCATTCAACTTTTGTCCTGAAGATGACACGAGATGAAAAGTTATTGGTTCAGTTTTTACAAAAGACATCCACGTCTGAACCAAATGTCATGCCAACCAATCCAACAGTTTTCATATTTCAACCAAAACCACATGGTTTGTTGCTTTGTCCTCTTGGAACCATGAATGTCTGTACAAAATGTTTGCACCAATCCATCCGTTTCAGTCTCGACCAAAGTGGCGGACCGACTGACTGACATTGCCTCCCCACAAGTAGAGGTGTGAATCTTCACTGGCCTCACGATTGGATCACAATTCACCTGTCAAAGATTAAAATGCACGATGCAATAATTCTTGAAGCATCTCAATGCATCACAACCTCAAATTTAGTACCGCACATGGCTATTTTTTCCTCAATTAAAACTAGCAGTCGGATACATTTTCAAAATCCAACTTCAACAGTCTATAATATGAAAAAAACAGTATCTGTGTGACCCGCGTCAGTACATAAACATTCCAAAAACAAAACATGAATCCTTCTGCAGTGTATTACAAGTGTGCTGTAATCTACACATAGCAGACCGGGCACGAAATGCCTATATGGCATTTTACAATGCATGAATTACCCTAGTGGCTAGTGGGCTTGTCCTTACTCATAGCTCTTCTCCTCTTACTTGCTTTAAGTCACTGCATCTCTGCGTCACTGCATCTTCCGGTTTTAATTAAACACCACTATTGAATTTCAGCCTGCATGCCCATTCATTTCAGCCCAACATTGTTGAAGCAGAGCAGCGAATATTGGTAGCGAGAGCAACGTGTTTACGGACTGCTGATTGCCGGCGCTCTGCGCGCACACTGTGTGTGGAAGCTCCGTCCTCAGTGAAACACAGAGATCAGAGGAGAGGAGAGAAATGAGCGCAAAGGACAGTACATGACGGAAAAATGCAGTAAAGACTCACACTGAGCTGAAATAAAACCAAAGGCACGATTATGTTCCGTCACTGCATCAATGCAGAATCATTCACGTCTGCATCTTATAACCGAGACATTTCCAAACCTAGCATGGCTAACAACCAACTGAGTCTCTTTCTCCTCAAACGGTGAACATAATGCACAACCTTTTATTCCCTGGTCATTTTTTCGTAACAGAACTACAGGTGTGCTCCACGTTTTCCCCATTCAAAAAGGTCAACGTTCTTGTGCAACAGCCAATGAACAGTGAGTTCAGACATACTCAAGGGTCAAGGGTCATTGCCATAGTAAGCTGAGGTGAATCTCATCAATGCTTTGTGAAGCCACATCCTGGCAGCAACATGAAGCATGAGGATAGGTGCTCAGAGTCAGTAAAAGAAAATACATAGAGTACCAAAAGCAATATGATGGTGCATACCATATACAGTATTTCATACTGTACAATAAAGCAGTGATGAAAGCCTGCGTGGTACAGTAGTTAAACTGAATCACGATGTTATCACTCAGTGACATGATGATTTGGCAGGTTTGCGAGGAAAACTCCAAGTATCAGTGTGGCAGACTGCCCACATCTTAATGTCTTAACATACGTCTCAATGTGCTTTTGCGACAGGTGCAAGTATGTGGAAATGTTACCCCAGTCACAATAATTACCATCATCTTTAATGGGTGTCACACACAGGCCCCCCCCCCCCCCCCCACACACACACACACTCACAACAGAGATGTGATTAAAAGGCAATCATATCCTACTAGAAAGCTGGCTCTGTTGAATGTGTGTGTGTGTGTGTGTAATAGCCAAAGTAGAAGCAGCAAATGTGTTGTCCATACAGGTAAACTGTAGCATGACGATAGATATTGTGTGTGTTTACATGTAGATTTTAATGTAGTTTTTCAATGTGACACTCAAAGTGCCAGATACTGCATTTCTGCTTTCCCAAGCAGCACACAGATCTTCAGCAGTGACATCAAGCAGTCTCTGTTTAATTTTTCATTTCAGTCAGAGCTGTAAGCCGGCAATCCAAGAACTCCATGTGGCACTTCACAGTAACAAGAGACAAGCGATGACTAATGGTTCCTGGGAGTCTCCCAGTGTCAAAAGTCTAAACGCACTGCTGTGACAGGTACAACTAACCGCTGGGTTTTCGGTAACTCATTGCAGTGAGAGTTCACAGTAGAAATATACAATGCACGGTTTGGTGTAATTGGTTGAAAATATCACTGACACACCACAACACTATATTTGCCATCAAATCACATAACTGCAGGTGTTTTGTGTTTATACCCATGAACACATCAGTGTGCCAGTTCACACATAATGAGGGAGGCTTTTTATTTGGGTCTCTCAAAATTCTGCCTCTGTATTCCTCTCTTTTTGTTGCTCTCTCGCTCGCTCGCCATCTTTCCCTTATAACAGTGGTTGAGATAAATGGAGTTCGCCTCAGGCGAGGCCCTTTGCCTGAAAACCAATTGTTCCAGGGTTTTCTGTGAAGCCTGCCTGATTTGTGCATCTAACACAATGTGCTGGATTTGACATTTTCTTTAGTTAGAAAGACAACATGTTTGTTTGGCGTAATGCCATAATCTTGTCATCGACACATAACGTTTGCAATAACAGCAAGCTAGTTGGATTAACACGTTTACGAATATAAATAGTTCACACTTTTGGGGAAATACGTAGCCTCAGTTTTTGGACGAGAGTTAGATGAGAAGTTGGACACCAATCTGATGTGTGTAAAGTAAATACCAGACTACAGCATAGTCAAGAAACGGTCACACATTACTGCCATTAAAACTCCAATTTGTCATTTTTGACACTTCAGTTTGTCGTTCAATCTTTGGATGGTTAGCTTAGCTCAGCACAAACGGCTGCCTTGCTCCTTTAGGAGACTAGCGGCATGTTTGAGTCGATTAGAAGTGAGCGTGGACACAGATTATGACAGATCATTTAGCTTCACGCTAAATATTGGACCCATTTTCCACAAGCCACATATCTTCCGAACACTCCGACACTAAAATGGCATTTTATTCACGCACACAAATCAGGAGAAAGGTTTGAGACCTGAGTCTGTCTCAGCAAAACACTCTTGTGTCTAAATGCTAAGCTTGGCTAACTGGCTGCCTGCGCCAGCAATACAGCAATTTAGCTTATTTCCAAAAAAAATGTGAAACCTTTTCTTTAAAAGCTGCAAGATACGAGATTGGGAGCGGTTCAATTGCCTCTCAACAGCTCTCGCAGGGTGTAGGCAAGTCGGCGGATCAATGCTGATGGTGCTATTAGCGCTAACAGTGCAAACAATGGTGAACGTGCCAAGAGAGCTAATAGTTTAGCTGAGGGGGAACAGGATGGTGGCATGCTAAACATTACTCCACTATATCTTTACATTGCTAATAGTTGTTTGCTGCTATAATGTTCAGATTGTTAAATACAGCTCCTTTAAAATGTTGCAGAGACACTGTAGGTTGGTGCTTAAATAAAACCAGGCTACGCTTTTGAACACGCATTCAACTGCAGCAGGATCAGAGAGCAGTTTCGACTGTACTTGACTTCCAAACATCTGCTCTGAGTCCCGACAGCCATAGGACGTTACTGTGAGGCTAATGCAAACTAGTGATCCGTGTGAAATCGTGGAAAGCGCTTTTACAGTATACTGCATAATGTGCCGACTCATGCCACCCCTCTCATTCTCTCCGGCGCGCACACACCGAGTAACCTGTGTGAGGAAGCGAGAGAGAAATAGTGGCGGATAATTTATTTTATGAAACAAAGAACGTTCAGCGTCCAGTTATCCAAAATCATAGATAATGTACTGATGAGTAAAGGACATGGAGAACAGTGGGAGCAAACATTGGGACTGTAATCAAATGGCTCTAAAGTAAATGCACTGTAAATGTGGAAAATAACAGGGTCAGTTCACTTTTAAGTTCAGCAATTCAGCTCGTGTATTTCGTATTCATATTCGTAAGACAAAGTAATGCCACGATGCGGAAAAGAAAAGGTATGTATAATCCAGAATCACACCTTCTGGAGTAGTTTATTAATATTTATGACATTATTGGATTTATATTTTAGGTGCATTACCATTTCAGCAACATTTGTAGCTAATGGAGGTGTAGCTACTTTATATGTTCCTGGGTAGTCTAATCTTTAAAATGTGTAACAGTTGTTGATTGTAGGTTTTGTATATATAATCTGATTCTGTATGTAAAGCTGTAAATGCAGTGTAGTAAAATGTGGAATAAATAGAAAATATGAAATATAAGTAAAGCACAGCTATATTAACTTACTAATAAAAAAACATCTGCTAGACGAACTACAGGTTATCGTCACCACCTGGGCTTCGGTGATACGCAGCAACATTACATTTGTTCGACTGTCTGTCATGGCAGACTGAGGCAACACTGGATGCAGCAGGAATGGCACCCCGGTCATGCTGCTCATTGAGCACTTGGAGCCGCAAGACGAGCTGCGGCTTTGATATAAATGGATTTCTCCACGTCTGACCGTAATGCACCATTTAAAAGGGGAGAATAAACGGAGGATCTTACTGGGCATCATGAGTCTATTATAATACTGTCACCCCTCTCAGCTCTCCCCACTATATCCAGTACCACGACCCAACCAGGATCAAAAAAGTGGAGGAAGTATAGGTGAACGAGAGAGAGAGGAGGGTCAGTGGTGCAATAGCAGGGTTCCCTTACAGGAATGTAAATGCCTGACCAGCTGTTATTTTCTTGGATTATGCCGTTTCTAATATGTTTTGTGTCATAGGTGTTTTGGGTTGCTGTGGTTGATGCTTTTCAGATCATTACAAGCATCATTTACTTATCTGGCGTAAAGCACTTAACCAACGGGGTGATAAATCTGGAACGTTAGTGATTAGGAATTGTGAAGGCTTTGCACCCATCAGTGTGGAGCAAGACCGAGATTATCTCCCAGTCTTTTGGGGGATGTAAAATTAAGCTCTACTGTATTTTTAAGACAATCAGTTTAGAAGGTCATTGTAAATGAAAACAAGACAAATCATGCATTTTGATTTTGATTGTGTGCACAGAAACACGTATACACACTTAATCAAGCCGCCCCCCCCCCCCCCCCCCCCCCCCCGTGAATTTCATTAGTTGACTGTTTTTCCCCAATGAGAAGACTAAGAAAGGGACAGTTTCATTGGCTTCAAATGCTGAATAATTGGCGGACCCAGCTGGTCACTCACAGGGGAGAGAATTAAAGGCTAAAAATGGAAGCAATTTTCTTCCAAGATTAGCCTGTGAGGAAACTCAGAAAGATGAGTTTAATGAAGCATTGCATTTATCCATTCAGTGCTGTGGCTTCTTATTTAATCATTGTTAAAGTCTTTAAATGTGTGATTAACATACAGGCCTGCAATTACCTTGCAAAAAAGAAGAAAAACAACATGAGAAAGAAATGATTCACTGAACAAACAGTAATGCTGTGCTGATCATAAAAAGAAAACACTGCTGCAGCTTCAGGATTCATTGTTTACTAAAGAGAGCCATCTACTGGAGAACTATTGGAACACATTTACATTAGCACGCTTGGATAAATAGATTTCTGTATTTTAAATATTTCTTCATAGAAAAACCACCATAGGAGCATTGAGTTAATACTTTCTGCAACACGATAGACAGAATAGTACTTTCAATCAAGGTTTCATAGTCCTTGCCCCCCATATCCATTGTCTTTATTTCGCCATTACTCAGACTCAAACCTTTGAAAAGGGGCTTCATGTTCCTGCAAGTCCATTAACTGATCCGCAGTACCCTTGACTCCTGGTTTTTCTAACAAAATGAAAAATGAAGGATTGGCAGTTTTCAACAGCCGATGTGACAGCGAACAGTACGACGAAGGTCACTGGGATGGAAATGTGTTGCAACACACTTGGAACCTGGAAGTCATACATTGTACACATCATCCAGTCCAAGTAATGGCCAATTTCATGTAATTTGTCAGAGCTTTCAAATCAGTCAAGTCAGCAATCCCTTGTACTGCTATATGGCTTTCATCCATACAGCGTGCGACTCAACAGCCCTGATATTGATGCAGTTGGAGAGCACGAGGCCTGTAAAATGTTCAAAGTATGACAACACATGGATTCCTTGTGAGTCATACAATGTCACTCGCCCCGTCACAGTTCTTTCTCTTCAACTGTGAAGCGTATGAGAAAAAAACAAAACAATTCATCACACATACTGTTGCCCCTCTTTTTCCCTCTGGCTCATTTCCCCGAAACGATTTTGGATCCAGTGCCAATGCAGTCGGTGATGTGTTTGATAGAAATAAGCATCTTTTCAAGGTGATGATGACCCTCACACGGAATGAAATCCTATTATCCAGAGATATTTTATTGCAGTGCTGGGCCATCAGCAGCACAGCAACAGTTTCCAACAATTGCTCCTACACTAATTCTATCGTGGTTGCCAGACTTGCCCAGGGTGTGGACATTAAACTCAATTTTCATCAAAGTGATTGCATAATGGCTGACAATGCAATTGCAGTAATGTGGGTGTGCAGGTATAAATACCGGGATAAGAGAAAACTTTAACTTAATTTGTGTGAATCATACAAAAGCAGCAAAAACCTTCATACAATTTAAAGGATGACCTCGTTTAGACAATTTCCCCCAAAATACTTAAGAGTTTATGTTTGAAGAGTAGATGCTTTTAAATATTAGTGACTGTTCAAGGTTGTGGACACACTGGTCATGGCAAAAGCATGTCTATGTACGAACAAAGGAAAATGGCAAATACACCAAATACATAAGACAGAACAGTAAAAGAATGATTCATAATAAATATATCAGTCATTTGGCTATTTTAAGTTCGTAGAGATCTGCTCAGTGATTAAAGTAACTATGAAGGAGGATGATAAAGATACTATGGAATCTCCTTCAGGTGTTGTGGGGCAAATCTTCGAAAGTGTCCGTACGACCTACTCCTGCAGTACGACCATCGTTCCTCCAACATGCACACAAGGTTTCTGTTTACAAAATTACTCGATGTGTATGAGGCATTAGATTTAGTGTTGCCGTAAAATGTCCTTTTGGCAAATTGGCTTTTGAACTGCAACATTTTCTGCACATTCAAATTATGACTAAATACATTTCTGCTTTCTCGACCGCTAAGAGCGTCAAATTATTCTGGAGGCACGCTTTTGTCCCTATAAAAAATGTAGACATGCTTATATAATATAATACAAGAAGATCACGCAGTACAGATATATGTTTAATTTAAATATGAAGAGTTTATTCATAGTATCACACTGTTATGATTAAAAACCTTACAACTTGCTCCAGAAATGCTGCACGTTCAGTAATTTCTACTGAAGTGCTGGTTGACTTTGCAAACAGTCACATAAACGACTAAACTGATCAGAACAAACTGCTTCTGTTCCTTCATCCAGACAAGTTGCATCTTCACCTGGCCGTCTGAGTCCTGATGGTGGATCAGGAAGTGCTCGCCATCATAGTCGTAGGAGACGGGAGTCTTCTCTTGCGCCATGGAAACAGGAGAGCCGACGCACCAGAAAGGTTTCTTGAATTCGTCCAGTAGAGTCAAACTCATGACGCAGCAATTCTGGCAAGAAGTTGTGGAATAAACTAATGTCAGGAATCTCTTTTCTGGGCCATCATTGTTGTGAAGTCAGTGGGGTTCAAAACTGTCAAAATGCATCCTGAATTGTATTCACTTTAACCAGGAGATAAGAGGGAATTATTCCAAAATCAGCTTTTTCAATAAATCTGTGAAGATTAAAATAAAACCAGCATGTGGTCTGTTTCTTTGGCACGCTTACCATTCAGTCAGTAATATACTTGAGATGTTTTGGGCATGCATTTCTTTCTTCATAAACCACATAGTGAAAATAGTGTCGTATTCAACTGCACATGTTGTACCTTCACTGCGCCCTGCAGGGCCTCACACATCCAGGGAAGGTTGATTCTGCTGGATAGAGGTATGTGCTGCGATAGGGTTGTCCTGCTAATGGCAGTCAGCTGGATTAGGCCATCACAGATCTGAGCTGGTGAAAGACAACAACACGTGTCAAGTTAATGTAAAACAATAGAAATGAGTGTTAGGTTACTTGATTAGCGAAGGCTAATACGTTCAGTCATTCAATCTATGAGCTATATAATGATCTTCAAATACAATTAATGTATTAATGAACATAGCTAATCAAGGTTATCTTAAATTTCTAAATTCCAAAAGGTTTTATTTGTCACATGCTGCAATGTGTGTATTTCTATATAAAAATGTACATAAGTCAGAGTTGAAAGGCAAACTGTACAAATCCACAGAGGACAATGTGCCAGCTGGACGAGGCAGATGTTGATGTCAAAGGTCACTATCCTGATGGTCTGAGAACTTGTGGCTACGGAGGCATTATTAACTATATGTAGTACAGTAGTGTTAGTATTCCTCTAGAGATGACTCAATGTACATATGAATCACACCTGCTCCAATTAAAAATAGTTATTAAATGACCCATTCAGCACAGAATACAGCGTCTTAGTAAATAAGAGTATAAAAAAATTACTTCTCCGGCAGAAAATCTCGGGGAAGCTTCCGGACACGATCTCACACGCCGTGTTGTGGAGAACGATGTGTAGTTGGTAACCATGGAGACCATATTCAGGGTCTATGTCATCAAAAGGGGATTTAATTATTGGCTCCACGTAGGGGCTGGAGGACAAAAAAAGAGAGTAATGAAATGAAACGAAGACGGTGGAGATGAAGAAAAGGGTATTTCATTAAGGAGGTATTTCAGAGGTTTAGTACTCCTGTGGACTGGAATCATGATGTGCTGCAACATTCGTTCTCTCATGACACCAGGAGAGGGGGCTATGTCCACACTATGCTGAGGCGTAGCACTGTCAAGAATGCTGTGTCGTCTCCTCTCAGATGATCAATGTAGCACCTTCAACAGCATACAGCAACCCGAGTACTAGATATCACATATGTTGGATTATTTATCCATTTATTTTTATCCTCATCACAGGATTGTTAGAGGCCTAAGGGGTGATAGTATACACTAACTGGTTTAAGGTGCCGACACATGACGAGAACAAAATTCTATATCAAAATATGAGGTACAGTCACAACACCCACTATGGTGGTGAAATAGAGGTGCCAGTGATGCTGACTGCTGACACACTGCACGCCATGTAAGCATGTGAATAAAAAGGTGCCGGTTCAAGTGCAGCCTACCAAACGGGAGATCCCTGGATGCTTCTTTCCACCAGCCTGTGGAAGTGAAGGATGAACATGACAAAGGCAACTGAGGACTGGTCCTGCAAAAGAGAGCCATCACTTCAATTTCAGGTGAATTCGCAACCCGTCTAATTGTTCCAGCGACTAAAATCGAACGATCAATCATTTAAAAAAATGCCATCGCTGCCTGTGAAGTGATTACCCTCCAGACACCGATGATGATGCCAGGCTGTAGCAGCTTCAATTCAACAAGTCTGTCCTGGCCAATGACCTGCGCGCCTTCAGTTAGAGCCTGCATGTCTAACTTCGCCATGAGGGACCTCCAGCCAGGCCTGACAGAGGCAGGCAGAGAAAACAGATGGATTCAGTGAGAGAAAAGAGGAAGGAGAGAGAGAGAGAGAGAGAGAGATGGACGCAGACTGTCTCACGTCTTCAGGTCGGGGTAGTTGAGGGCTATCCTCCTGACACCGTGGAGTTGAAGGGTGGAAATCTGCTGGTAGTTGGGCAAGCAGCTTCCTCCGCTCCAGCACAGAGTCACAGAAGTCTCGCAGAACTGGGACCGGCTCAGTTCATGTGTGCACTCGTGCCCTGACTTATCAGACACCGTCAGCTGCCAGGTGACGTGCAAGTTTCTAGAATGAGATAACACGACACAGGATTATAGCAAAGAAGAGATGACAGATATTTCACAACAGCATGTACAATTATTGATACTGTATTCAGTATAGCACGGCAAGGGAGACCTGACATCTGAAATGAGCAGGCTTCGGACATTATAAAGTGGGAAATAACTCGCTTAACAGAGACGCACTCACTTAATGAAATGATATGCAGCGAATGAAATGAAAGCGCAGCTGTTGTGATGAATCTCTTGATCCAGTTCTGTCTGAGATGTGATTCAGTGCTGCGCCGACTGTGATGCAGCCGGTGTTTTGCTTCGGCACCATCTAATATCAATTAAGTGGAGGAACAAAGCAAAAAAACTGAAGCAGCCCAGGAGGCCTCGGATGACCCAGGGGAGTTCCGCTCTGCATTGTGTGTGTGTGTGTGTGTGATGTCTTGTGAAATGATTATTACCAAGGTAAATCGCTATGCTCCTCAGTGTCTCTAACAGACAAACTCCCCACAGGGAATTGTCTGAGTTGGTGGCGTGTGTGTGTGTGTGTGTGTGTCTGTTGTGGATGAGGAGTTTGGGGGGCGGCTAAGTCATTTATTTCAACGATTCAGACAGCTTCTACAAGGAACACAATTATTTATACTTCCCCTCTGTATCAGAGCGACTGCCACAGAACTCAAAATCGAGTGCTGCACAGCCTCTAATCAGAGGTTATAAAAACACAGCAGAAACCGCGATGAGGGAGCTTTCCCCTGCGTGCTGGCGTCCCCCTGAGCAGACATCTCGCTCAGACAGAGACCTCCTTTCTCACCTCCCCTAAGAAAGTATCATTAAGTGTGATATGAAAAACAAACCCCGCTTTGTATTTGATAGCTGGCAGCTTGAACTGTCCTCTAGTCTCTACCTTTTGAACCGTCTTGACAGGGCGGATCTCCAAAGTTTCACTGTTTGCTAACCACAAACAAGGCAAGGGGCTCCCATGACACCTCACAGAGCCGCTTCCAATTGCAAAACGTAGCAAACAGATGGCAGATTACGGCACGGTACACAAAGTGCGATCAACACAACTCCTTTTGGCTGAACTAAAGTAAAGCAGCACACTGGAAAATATAAAAAAAAATGACAAGGATTCCCTGAGAAATAACGAGATCACCTCAGTAGCTAAGGGACTCAAATGCTTGAAAACACACGGTACGCACTCATTTAAGCTTAATTCACAAACAACGCTTGACAGGCTACTCAAGCGTCTGGTAAGTGAAATCAAGTGCCTGGTAGATATAACAGACCGCACCACCTCAGGTACTCCATCTTAGTGGTTTTCATAAGCAGTGCCTGCCTCTCTCCATCTCTTACCTGAGGACCAGCTCTGTTTGGCGGGGCAGCCCAGTGTGATGGCTGATGAGACCAAGATGACTTTCCCACTTGTTCATGTCATATGCGGCTACGGTTTGGAAGTGCAGCCGCTTCCAGTAGCCCGCAGGCCGATCGGGGACCTCCGATGCGGCCATCTTCTGCAGCGGCTCGTCCATGCACTTAGGTTTCCACCTTTTATTCATTTTATTCAGCTCTGCTATGTATATCTTGTTCCACAGAGCACTGCATTGGTGGTATTGTAAGGTATAGAAAGGGGGGGGGGGGAAGAGGTCGCTGTGAGTGAGGACAACTTAAAAAGGTTGAAACACAAAAGATGTATTTATATGAAATAATGCCTGATATGCTTTTTTTTGTCACAGGTTTGCCATTCTAAGATGATTTCTCTGACTTGTTCTTGAATGCAAATGTTCTTCTGTTTGTGTCTTGGTAGAGAAAAATGACGTGTTCTGATAAAAGTTTCATATGTTGCATGAACAGGACCTGGTTACTTACTCATCATTGGCAAGCTGGTAGAAGGGCCTATTGACGTGGCTGATGCTGAAAAGAGCGGAGGCATCTAGGTATGACAGAATCTTCATCAGGGTCTCAGATGGCAGTCTAAGGAAAACGGTAGTTAGACGTCACAACAAGGAAGTGACACCAGGTGTTTTCATGCCACCTGTTGTTCAGCATGCAGTTCCTGAGAGGCTTCGGTGAATGAGACGAATGAGCTCTCGACAGGCTACTTGGCAACCTTATCACGCACTTCTGGCAACAAAATGAAATGACCCATGTCTGTGTTCTCATTCAGTAGATTAACTTCAGAATTCATTGTTATTTAAAGTGCTCATTAAAAAAAAAATACACCTCGATCACAAAACAACAGAAGAGGGAGTTATACCCTTTACACATCCAGTATAGGTGAAAAAGACTCATCTCACGCTGCAGGAAGTGATGAATTAACGTGTGAGTGAGATCCAATCTCCAACCACAAGAGACCAATGTTCGATGTTTTATCTTTCTTGGTTTGAGTATATTTGTTTCTTTTGAAAAAAAAGTATTATTCCATATCTGTTAATGGGAAATATTGGTGTGGTTTGTCTGGTCGCACCTGTCCTGGTTAATGGTGACAAGGCCGTCCAATTCAGTCTCTTGAGTAAGTCATCTATTCGTGTTCACATTACGTGCCTGGTCAATCACCGACATTTCACTGCACATCAAACAACCAGATGAAACAATTTCTGAAATGAGACACAAAATGAATAAATCATGTTTGGTGTCTAATGGAGCTTTAAAAACAAACAATCTGTCAAATGGCTGTCAACATAGAGATATTTGTTGACTATTTTTTTTTTAGCATTACTGATGGTGTGCAAATGTAGAAGAGTTGATGACAAGCATCACAAGTTACAAAGTATCCACAATTTTGCCAGTCAGTTGTGACACAAAGGCAGCACTGTGTTTATCGTAATGGCATTACACCCGTGTTCGACACATATTAAAGATCAGGAAACAGAGTTGCAGAGATTATGCTAAATGTCTACTGTTTGTGAGTTCCATGCCTTTTTATATTTATTACATTCAATGGAGAAGTGAAGTGTCTTCCACCCGTATTGATTTTTTTTGCTGTGCTTTGATTGTGTTTTAGTGCAAACACGGTCAATAAATCCTTTTTCTTGCAGGGCAATAAAGCCTTGACTCGCCACAGATTCTGAACACCGGCTGGCTGAAGTGTTGAATGACACGCAGGTGGAAAATATGAGCATGTTTTGATCGATTACCTTTCCATAAAGTTCAGAGTGGACGCTGGAGACGAGTTGTCAGCTCTTTTGGACGCCCTCAATGCCCGCATTCTGGAAGTAACTGCTTTTGGTGCCGCAATATGTTTTACTGGTCTTGACCTCCTTTGAGTCGGATATCTACAATAATTTATATTTGGTAGGAAGTTGAGGCCATGAAGCCACGTTTTGCGTGACAGTTTTTAGCTTCACGTTACAGGCCGCGGAGTCAACGTGAGGATATGGAATGAAAACCCCGTTAAATTAGCGAAACAAAGAGCATATATTCTCCGTTTGTGTAGCCAAAGAATAACGTGAAATATCTACTTCCGCATTGTCCGCGTCCAGTCGCCATGGTGACGTCCAGTCAAAGTTCCTTCCACGTGCAACCATTAATCATCCGGCGGAGAGTGGCGATATTTGCCTTCAAAATAAAAGCAGATAAACGGTATATTCCCATCATGCACTATACTGTTATATTGTAATGGAGCAGCCTACATACAGTATGATTGAAACAAATTTATTTGAAATAACCTTGGACTTAGTTTACCTGTGAGGTACACTCTGACACCTCTGACATAATTAGGGTTATTTTCTGGAATTTAAAGATATGAAAACATTAAAGATGAAAACGACTCAATGACTGTCATCCTCCTGTCCCAACACAACAACAGTGTAACATGTGATTTCCAAAAAAACTCACCAAAATAGATACTCAGAGAAGAACAAAACTTCAGTTTCAAATGACATTATATTGTTAGCATACGTAGATGTACTTTGACACACGCGCATGCACACACACACACACACTGCACTTTGTTTGCCTGTAGCTCAATCAATCACAATGTGCCTAACCCTAACTTAGGTCTTACCCTCTAAAATGTTATGGTTTACCCTCAGGAAACCTGGTCTGAACACACACACACATATTTACACAATATTTCATGTGTACTATTTGTAACAGAAGTAGAACAAACTAATAGGTTATGACAGCGAGATCACTAACAAATTGCTTTTGTATTCAGCAAATCCAAGTCCTGAGATGAAATCTGCTGCTATAAATGTGTAATCTGTAAAGAAAAACACACACACAAAAAACCTACTGCAGTCGTTTTCTTTGTAAAAGCAGATGGCTCACTTTAAGACCCACCACATAATCGACCTCCCCGTTCCTGGAAGCCAGTAGGCTTTGCTAGCTGTCAGGGAAAATAACCATAACGCTCTTGTCAGTCCAGGCGATAAGCTTGCCTGATGGAAGTGAAGACCCTTTTAGGGCAACGGCAGCCCCTGGTACGGCAATGCCATGTAGGCCACATCCCTTTCCCTTGCATGTCCCCCCGTACTTGACATTTGATGATTTCTGTAGCTATGTGTCCTTCTGGAGGCCTGGGGTCAGTTGTGGCTCCTGGATACCTGGTGTCACTCTTCCGCATGGCTTGTCAGCCAGCTCTGACAGTGCAATGTTCGTCAAATGGGGCTGAGAAATGGAGGAAGGATCACCACAATTCCGTCTAAAATTGGGTCTCTGCAAGTTGTATATCATTAAACAGGTATGTTGCATGTTCATAGGCGCCTCGTATTGTGTGTTTCAAGGCGTTTAATGCTGATTCATAGTGACATCCAAACCTTTACGGAATGATTGGGTTTGTGTCCTCCTCTCCGCCTCCAATTGCTTTCATGTATTTAAAATGTTAAAAGAAAATCTGACTTTACTCCCACTATTTTCTTGAGCCGATGAAGCTGAAAACAGTCTACAGTGCCTTCTATTGCAGATATGAGTTCCATGCATAATGTAGCCAGTTAGCCTATCTTTACATCAGTAAATGACAGCACATTAAAAGGTCTAACGTGAGGGTTCACCACGTATGAGGCCCACTCTTAGACTCTTCAGAGGTGGGGAGCACTGGTAGGGACCCTCTACACGGCTCTTCAAAGGATGAAGACTTGTCAAGAACTGAAAAGAAAGGCCAAGGGTGGTACAGAGAGGTGCTGGACATTCTCTGTGAAGTGGGCATTTTCTGAAGTGTCACCTTCTTTTAACCAACTCATGCAGTGTTTGTAAAACGTGATGTGTATGTGAAATGATTTGCTGATATGCAAGTAGGCTACACACCAAGAAATGAACCATGCCGGCCAGATCCCACATACGTTTGTTATTCACACTATAGTGTTTATAATTCTGCAGATGTTATATCCGCCACTGGATGGCGCACAAGTATCTTTACTGGACTCATACAATCGCTTGTTTAAGTCTCAAATTAGTAACATACAGCCTACATGCATGCTAAATGTACCATGCAACGACGCGCCTATCCGCTGCAACCCGCATTTGTTTCAGATCAATCAGGGAGAGACGTGAGAAATTCACAGCATGTCAATGACAGACATTGACATGACAGCAAGTGATCTCTGCCTTCCCGAGGGGCCTTTGCGCTCACAACGTCCAACTGATTAATATGTAAACAAACCCGTTAGTCCACACATGTGCTCTTAATTGCGGGATACTTCTGCGGAGTGTTGTTGCAGTGGCTGTACACAGAGAATGGGCGTGAGTTGTCCCTCGAAAGGGAGCCCAGAGACTCTTGCTTGTTTAGCACCACCGATCTGAGCGCTCAGTTCACAGTCTGCGAGAGACAGAGAGCATACCAGCGGGATGGATTGCACAGGTAGGTCGTGATTTACCTTTTTCTCAATAGAAATGGCCGAAAAGTGCATGTTTCACCACGATTAGCAATTACAACACGAGGAAAAGATACCGAACATCATTTTCATTCGACACTATAATTTGTTACTCAGTGTTGTGGCGCACAGTTATAGGAAACAACCCGCAGTAGCACACTTGGCTTGGTCAATAACGGACAAATAGAAAATGTGTATTAATACGCGATCTTTAGATGTCATTTACTGACAGTTATTGCCTTTTTTACCGCACGATAGCCATTTTACGCACACGGGATAAACTCAGGTTTAATCACAATTTGAAATTGTTTTCCTACTGCTGTCTGATACAAGCATTTTCAATTTATCTCAGGATTTGCGACAAGAGTTGTCTGAATACTCTCCCAAAATCAACTAAGACGCCCAGGAGGGAGGGGAGTTACCGCCGGTGAGAGTCGGAGTGCGTCTGTGTGTCAGAGGTTCTTTGAGAAAGCCAGGGAGCATCACAGATAGAGGACGAGAGAGAGAGAGAGACAAGGGGCGAGAATATATCAAGTCTGGACCAGGTGATCGAGTACTAACAAACCTCCAAGGGGCTGCCTGGTTGTATCAGTGAGCACGGGATCAGCGATCCAACCATGGTGCCCGCGCGCTGCCCGGGACCCTGTGCCGTACTGGCACTGGTCCTCCTCTTGGGATGCGGCGTGGTTTTCAGCCTCGGCCAGAATGACACGGAGCCCATCGTGCTCGAAGGAAAATGTCTTGTGGTGTGCGACTCGAACCCTTCCTCGGACGGAGGGGTCACCTCCTCACTTGGCATATCAGTCCGCTCCGCTGGGGCAAAAGTGGCTTTTTCCGCCGTGCGTGGAACCAACCATGAGCCGTCAGAGATGAGCAACACGTCTATGACCATCTACTTTGACCAGGTCAGATGTTTACTGAATTTAGCACAGTTATACAACAGTCTACTATTGATAGGGCAAATATCATAGCTCCAAAAACAGTTGATCTTTTTCCTCTCTACAATATACATACTATATTGTCGAGGGCGAGCAGAACTTGTTTAAGGTCATGTTTCATTGATTTCCTCGTACTGCACTCACTCTGTGTGATCTGATCCCTGCGTATCTCTAACCTTACCAGCACACTGCTGTTTCCTTTGAAAATGGTTCATTTAATGCCGTGCGTAATTGGTGTGATTCAGGGATGCGCTGTCAAAACGAATGATCATCCATGCAGGATCATTGATCACATGCATCTTAGGCCTCGGCCGGATTGACGTGTGCATTGTGTTGCTTTTGCTGGGATGTTCCACTTAGTTGCCTTTGGACAGCGGCCTGTTATACGCATCAAAATGGGACCCATCCCAAACTGCGACTGAAGCGCAGCCTTAAAACATTTGGCATACCAGACTGATACGCCTCTCTGTAGTCACTATGCGTGGCAAAGGCAAACAATTACATTACCAAAACCAGCTGTTGTGTTCAGTGAAGCATGCAGGTGGAAAATAAATAAAGCCTTGTCTCTTTTTGCGCCCTTCTTGGTCACAGGTTTTAGTGAACATCGGCAACCATTTCGATCTCAAAGCAAGTGTTTTCCTGGCTCCAAGGAGGGGGATATATAGTTTCAGCTTTCACGTGGTGAAGGTCTACAACAGACAAACCATACAGGTGAGCAATTAATTAATTAAGCAGTTGGTCTGCGGTCAGCATTCAATAGAGAACTAAGCATGATACCGAACTCTCCCCTCTCCTGCAGGTGAACCTGCTGCAGAATGATTATCCAGTTATATCAGCATTCGCCGGTGACCAGGACGTTACGAGAGAGGCGGCCAGCAACGGAGTACTGCTGATGGTTGAACGGGAGGACCGCGTGTCTCTGAAGCTGGAACGGGGCACCTTAATGGGCGGATGGAAATACTCCACCTTCTCAGGCTTTCTAGTCTTTCCTCTATAATCTAATCTGCGATGATCGACGTCGCACGAGACTCTGCTTAGGTTGAGGAACAAAAAGAAAAAAGAAAAGAAAAAAAAAACATGCCATTTATTTTCCACATAACTGTCAGTCAAGGAAGCCGACGCATATCTGTATACCTTCGTCCACTATCTAGTCAAATATGAACGTTTCCTTGGAGTTTCATATATTGAAATCCATCAGTCAACTTTAACGCAATCTGGATGATTAAAAGTATTGATCGGCAATGTGGATTTTTTTCTTGCTTGGAAAACAAATTTTGCCAACAGACAAACTGGTGTACCTGGGGAAAAACGGACAAGGGCGGAGATGATGACTGGAAGAACTGACGTCCTGGACAGACCGAGTGTGTTATGCTCTATTTTATGTTTGTATAGCCTTAAAGAATATATGGTTTTCGTCCAAGTGAAGTATATGGAATTATGGACAACCAGAGAAGAAGTGCTTTCACGCCCAAGGCATTTTTTTTTGCACGAATGGAAGTTTTTACTTTATGTTTTGTGCTGTCAATGGTGTTGCGTTTGGATGCTGAACATGTTGAAAATACGCCAAATGTATAGGCCGCCGACGAGTTTATTAAAAGAGAAAAAAGGCGACATATTTCAGCCACCGGAGACGATTTAGAGCCCTTTTATTAAATAATAATGATATAATTTACAAAGTACATATTCACATTATTGTGTGTTCTACATTTCGGAATCTGCGTAGCTTTGACTGATTTAATGTTCAGTGACGTTGCTCACCAAATGTACATTGTGGAAATAATAGAACAATCCCTATATGTCCAGCTTAATAAAATATATTGTATTGTATAGGCTAAGTTTATTTATCACTGTTCATTCACAGGACTTTACAGGGAACAGGGTGAAGAAAAAAATGGTTGATTATTAGAAGTGAGAGTTTTCTAAATTAGGTTAGACCAAACCAAAGGCCTCAGGAGGAAAACAGGCAGTGTGACCAGCTCGTTTTAGTCTCTGTCCGAGGTGCTGATATATGCTGCTGAACTCCTCATTCAAAAAAGTCTTGCAGCACTTGTTACAGACGTTTTATTTCATGAGAAAAACAAAAAGAGATGCACATGTGTTTGTAGAGTAACATCAATAAAATGTAAACACTGAGCATTACGTTCCAATACAATATATTGGAGCGCCTATACGCAGCGTAGGGTGAACGGAAACGCTTCCTCTTAATTAAGGAGCACAAACAAAACCCGAATTAAGCAAACACACACTTCGATGGAGAATCACATTCATTTAAGTATCGTACCATAAAACAAGGCAAACTCGTCTATACTGTATTAAAAAGTGCAGTCCCCAGCATGTGGTACAAAAAAATTGATAATCCCACCGGAACACACCCCTCCCCCCTCCTCATCCTCCCTCACGCACTCTCTCTCACTCACACACACTGTCACATAACCCCCCCCCACCAACAAAATTCTCGGAGTCTCTGAATTTGAATCAAAGCAAATATGTGAGAGGGGTATTTTAATAGATGATTTAAAAAATATGCCCTGTAATCAGACAATGCAGGACCCTGCTGAAGATAAACATGTTGATTTACAGCAATTTACTGACAATAACATATTCAACAGTCCCAATTCTGAAAGTTGCAGTCAGAATGTTTAATTTTGCAGGGCAACATGCAATTGTGACATACCATAGCTGATCTCTCTGATGTGATACTATTGGGTCAAAGGACAAACTGTGTTGCCTCAGCTTAGTTTGGAAAACTACCACACTTCAGTGTGATCTTTTTTGGTGCTGCGGAGGCGGGCGCTGTTGTATTAGAAATGTCAACTCTGGCGACACAAGAGACACACCTTTAAACTCTCTGTATGGAAGCTGGTGTGCTTGAAAATGTCTGTGATGAGACAGGTGCATGGAAGAGAACTGAAAAATATAAAATATAGCTTCTGAATTACTTTGTGCAAGACAAAAGAGGATACGCTGCAGTTCTAAAGCGAAGAAAACAAATTTTTTTTGATTTCTTTTTTTAAATCAACAAGATTATTGAGTGACTAAGCCTTCTTGATTGGTTGAACATCAGGAAATCCTGACAAAAAAGTGATTTTGTAGAGAAAATGTCCATTTAAAACCAAGCCACCATGACATTGGCAGGAAAAAACACCTAGTTTTTGAGTAAAGGAGACAATCTGCCAGGAGAGTTAAGAGCCTTATTGCAACACTTTATGGTAATCCGTTGCTTGTTGAAACATATTCACCCCTTGCACGATGTCAAACAAAAACATGAGAAGACATAGAAGTGATTGTTCGTTCCTGTAGCGTAAGAATGAAATCCAACAGCTGCTGGGCCTGGGAAACATTTGCATTTACAATTGATGATATCATACACGTGAGCATATGGAAACTTTAGTTTGCTTGCTTCTTCTACGTGGCCACTTGCTTTTATTTACATATACACACACCTTCATCTTGTGTGTAACAGAATGCAGCTAACAAAGAGAAATACCTGCTGATGCCAGCAATTGGACTGCACAAAGCAGCAGAAACTGCCAGCGAATCAGAGTGATTTGGAGAGCGGGCTCAACTGCTCTATAACCTGCTAATTGTGCCCGTACTGGAATGAAAAGTCAGTTTCCAAATGAGCCCCTTAGATAATTAAGACAGCCGTCAAACATGTACTCTGTGCACACAGCGCTTGAGAAATGGAAACTTTGGTTATTGCTTACTATCAAGTAACACTAGATCTATTCCATCATGTAAAGAAGATCATTTCCACAGATAGGATTATTTAAGAGGAGATGACAGATATTTGTTTATCTTCATGAAAGACTGTTGTGCACCTTGAGACAATATTACTCTGTAAAAGATTCTAATTCTTCCAGTTTACTCAGCCGAACTAGTATTTTTAGGAGCTGTAAATATAGATTTACCCAAGTTTTCTGCCATGTTGGAGTATTAAATGTGTCCACCCCGAAGTACAATTAGTCTTCAAATATGGGCTCCATTTTTTTATGGAAGCACAGATGGCATTTTACTGTGCTTTGTAGGCCACACTATACACTGCACAACTTGGAGCCATTAAAAAAACCTGAACTCATTTGGCCTTTTTTTGCTTCCTTGGTCTCTTCTAAGATTTTGTCCTCGTCCTTTTGAGGATTGGTCCTTTTATTTAGTTTGACTCTAGGACACAGCACATGCAGGGAGATCACAGGCTGACTGCACAGTGGGCCCCTCGCAGCATGAAGGTGCCGCAATGCTCTATGCATTGGGATGTAAATGATGTAATAGACTCATCAGAGGGAAGTCATCTTCAGCTCTCTCGCGGAGAATGTCAGCTAATTCGTTAATGAGGTTGTTCTAGACTGTACACCCACGCAGGCTCAAACAGGGATGCACAACTACACTTATAACCACGATGTACATGGAACGCACACTCATCAAAGTGTAATTTCAGCTCATTCAGCCTTCAACAAAGTGGCTCATATTTGGAAACATCTCAACACATCTTTAATTTGCTGCAGGAATTTTTTTTTATCAAATTAGTCATTTTTGCGACAAGAATTTGTTCTTGGTGTTGATTTGAAAGCTGTCCTCTGAAGATCAAGACAGCTTTGACATTCATTTCAGCTCCTCTTTTGGATCTCTCAACATTTAATTACATTGCTTTTGCATATTTTCAGTGGGTGTTTTAACAAGGATGATAGTTGGCAGGTAACGTGTCATCTTCTCCCTGTTGTTTTACACTTCAACAAAAATGTATATCATTTTTGCAAAGCCACCCTCCTTCTCCTCCTCTTTCTCGCATCAAAACGTCACCACCATTTTTTTATTTGTAGTTGATGACAAAGTCCTTTATTTCAGCATTCAGCAAGAGCAAGGTTTCATTTCTACCATTTCTTTTTTAAATAGTTAATCTTGCTTTTTGTGGCACAAAATAGTGTCATAACTTAGTTGCTATGCACATTGACAACTTAGCTTCCCACCAATTATATATTTTCTTCCCCACGTATCAATAATGTTGGATATAATATGCAGTTTCAGATTCAGTGCTAAACACCCCTACATCTAAACGTCTTCATTTTTCATGATTATTGGTATGAAGAAATTGGCAATTTCACCTTCAAACATCGCATCACTTGTTTGAAGAGCTCAGTCCTCAGACTCCAGTAATAATGTAGCACACCGAGGACAAACTTGACCTCGACTAATATACACTTCTTTTCTATAGCAGTGAGAAGCAGCCTCCTTCAGACCCAACATTAACTTTTCCATTCAGAGACCCAGGGCCAAGAAAACATGTTGATACTGCTGGCACACTGTGAGACCTTTTAACAAAAAAGTTTCCTGAGTTTTGAATCCCAACCTGTAGTTTTAAGAGCAGATGAGTTTAGCACTTTGCTTTATTCGCTTCCACTCCGAGCCACAGAAAGCAATGTAACGAGAAGCAACACTTATCAAGGCATGAACTCAAAATAGCCAAGTTCGATGCAATATTTGTGTTTGGATATTCCCTCAATTTCCATACATCTCTCTTCTTTTCAGTGTGTGGACGTGCTCTGTATCATTCTCAAGACACGCACTGCCAAAGGAGAGAGACCCCTGACAGGATTTTCAACCTTTCCTTTTGATTGCCGATGAGCTAAATACATTGGTATGCATGAGAGGGGAAAAAATCCTCTGAAAAGGTTTCTTCTGCCATAGACTCGTTTTCTCCCAGTCCTTGTCCCTGTTATGGCTGCAATTGCCATACGTGTGATTGTGTGGGTGAATAAGCCTTTCACAGCATTATTTTTATTCAAGCCTTTCCCGGGCAAACCTACAGGCAGTTCCTTTTGCGTCTGAAATGACGCTTAGGGGCCCCGCTCAATCTAATATCTGTGGCTTCGAGTTAAAAGGAAATGCATACTGAATGTCAGGATTTATCACCACCCCTTTTAATGGTCCAGACCTCTTTATATCATCTTTAAAACCGGTTTCCATAGGCTTCCTTCCAAATAAGCCCTGCTAAATTTCACGGGCCATTCTGACGGCAAAGCATGGAGACATAACCTCGAGAAGACATAAAACCACCTGTGCCCTCTTCTCCTGGGCATGTAAGATAGATTTAAGCACTTATCACACATTGGAATATTTTCATTCTTAAATCACAAAACTACTAGGACCTGACGAGGTCATATGTCCGTTGAGTCAAATTTCACCATTAACTTTGGTATTACAGTTGAGTCAATGCAGTGACCCAGCTCATTTGCACTTGAATGGAAAGACACTGACGCAAACGGAGAATACACCGAGAGGATAACATGTGGCGGTGTCTTGTTAATAATGCATTTGTTTGCGAAAACAAATAGACGCAGAACACAGACAAACATCAGTCACAGAACCGCCTCTGCGAACAGGCCCATCCCTGAAGAAAGGGAGGGAGAGAGACAGAGAGTCTGTTTATTCCTTCTGCCACAGCCTGCAATATCCATACTGCTGAAACACGCAATTCCCCCAAAGAAAATACAACCTCGTCCAAGCCCACCCCTCAGCCCCCCCCCCCCCCCCCCCCCGCTACACAGACAGTAAGCAACTTGGAGCCAGGCAACCCTGGCTCATATGAGCAACTCCTTGATGTGATGGTTCCAATACATCATCGGTCTGCACATTAGATTCAGGCACAGCAAGCCTGAGAGAAAGCATCCCGGGCCCAGCATCGATAACCAGTTTAACTACATTCATTAGAATGGGAAAAACTGTGCCTCAGCACAACTATAGCTGGGGAAGATGACAAAACACACACTGTGAGTTGTTGATGGTTTGGATCAGGGACACATACGGAGAAACACACACACACACACACACTTGTGTAGCGTGTGCATATTGCATACACCGCTGCAGCAGCAATATTTCTTCCAGGTGTAGGTGTGGATTTGGTAATTGTATAGATCATTTGGAAGGGATACAACACCGGGTTTAATAAGGTTAGATTTCTTGCCACAGCAAATGGAAATAGACTATCACCAACCACAGCCAAGAAACCAATATGTTAAATTGCTAATGGAAATCCATACATAACTCAATCGCTGCGGTATTTCATTCACAGTTTGTAGCATTGGACCCGAGACACCAACAATCAGGTGACGCACTTGTTTGTTTGCTTTTCTTTAATATATGCATGAATTGTTATGTTGGTAAGAAGAATGTGTATTTTTGAAAATATATTGTGCAAAAGACACAGTAACTATACTGTCTTTGTAACTTTATTTAAAAAAGATCCCTGTGAATGTGAGATGCTATGTGAGATGTTGAAAGACCCTGAGCTGTCATAAATCCATACTCTTTACAGTATATTCTACATTCTGATTGTCATTGTATACTGTTTTAGCAGTCTGTTTACGAAGATATCAACATACTTTACCATTTTATACCAACAGGAATGGTACTATATATGAGACATTGGTTGTGAATGTATCCCTGCCAAATATACTTCACAAATGGAAGAATATAGATTTGCTTTACCGAGATTTCATTCTATTTTTGTTTTCCATGACATCTTTGAAGCCCTTTTATATGTTGTCATTTCAATATATAATTAGTATTCTACCTGTGAGGAGGTCCTCCATTTGTTTTGTGCATTGTATCATGGAAGAATATAGAACATTAACAGCACAAAGGCACCGAAATGAAAAATACTGTATTCTGTCTTCTTCGACTGTTCTTTACTAAAACCTGCTTAGAATCAGTATGTAGTTTAGATGTGGGAATCGTTCATTGTTGTATTGAGTGATGCATGTTTGTGCATTTTTTATTGAGTCCGTAACCATGAACTGATGTTTTCTGAGAGATTATGTAAAGCTAAATTAAAATAGCCTTGTTGACATGGAACCTTTTTCATTGGGGGCTTTAGTTGTGAAACATCTTGACGAACCAGACCGCCATGATACTGAAAGCCATCCAACCTACTGGAGCATAAAATGTAGCTCTGTATTGTTGTTTATATTTCTGGGCCTTAGCGAGTTTAACAGCAGCAGCTGGTGCTACAACACCTAGCTATAGCGCTGTTGTGGTTACTACTTCTGTGCTGTACACATTTTGTGCTAACCATTAAAGATACTCTGAGGAACTTTGAACGTGTTTTGAAAAACTCTCAATTTATGACCGACATAAGTAAACGAGACCATCGGTGAGAACATTGTCTCTTTGTATATAGCTATTGTTAATGCTTCTTATCAGTGCCATCGGATTCCACGTGAAATCAGATGAAATCATGCAGGTTCACCATGAAACTCCGTCGGCTCAGAGTCCAGCGGGGCCTCTGGCAGCGACCAGACAATTGCTTAGATGTCGGCAATAAAACCACTTAGGTTTAGGATGAACATCATGGTCGGGATTAAAAAAATTACGTAAATGACGTAAAACACGAACAACACAACATAAGTACCTGAAATCAAGTCAAAAACATCACTGTCATAACTCAACATTTTGGGATATGTTAAACAAATTGAACATAATCTCCCTTTTCCACACTCTAGGTAAATATTTTAGACAGGGGCTTTAATTGATTTATCCTAAACAAATGAAACATTTTAATTTGAGTTGATGGTTTACAAGCAGTGCCGTTTTATTTCGTCCCATACAAATATATGGTTATGATCATTTACAACAACGCAATTGCTGCATGGATATCTGACAATAAATTAGAGAATGCTTGGAGAAGGAGGTAGGACTTAAGAATTGGATTCTTATCATTAGAATGAATAACGACATCCCATCAGTAGTATATAGATCCAGTATTCAAGGTAAATCAACAGTCCGGACTACAAAGTTCTTATGAGGAAAAATGTCAGCCGATTGTCCAATTAGGTCAGAACTGGTGACAAAAAAGTTAGTGTAGTGTTTTGTTGTTTGACCACGCAGGCTGCACAATCTTTTAGAAATATTGTCCAGCATGTATTACTAGTATTGCCAGCTAGCAATCAATTACAGGAGCTGCCTAAAGTCCTTCCCCAAGCTCCCACTGTCTCTCGTCATGTACTGAACATAGAGTATACTTTGACAAGGAGTGGTGCTGAAACTAGATGTCCTCATACACAAAGCATCTTATCATGTGGGCAACCTCAGGCATCATTATTTCTCTCTTTAATAAGCCATTGTCCTGGACTCCTGGATGATGCAGCCGTTTAATAATGACACATACCGGTACATGGCCTCGAACTGCTTCTGGAGAATTGCTTTCAGAGACATTGTCTGCCACACCTGCATGTGGAATTTTAGACAGTAAGACAGGTTATGAAACATAAGGGATTTCCTACATAACTTTACAGATGTAGCAACTGAACCTAGAGATGTAATCGTGTCCTGGAACTCATTAAAATATACAAGTGCTTTTGTCATGTAGAGACCCATTTATTGCCAGATTTTTAATCTAGTTTGACGGTATACTCAGAGGTATTGTAAGACGCAGAGAAAATAGGAACGATTCAAGAAGCCCCTGTAATTCTCAATGGAATGTTTTACAGGAGAAATATACATTTCAAGAGGGTCAATGTCATATCTTTTAATGGGACCTGGAATTCATGTCACTATTCTCTGCTTGTATATCTTTTAAATGATGTCGATATTGACAATTTGCATGCTGCTGCAGGTCAGATCAATGTCTCAGCGGGAACGAAAATAAAAGCTTGAGCATGACAAGCTCATCGCATCATCAACATGGGTGGAGAGCCTTGGTGGTGGGATTGAATTGAGCTCATATTCATCGGAGTTTCTCCACAGCCTCAGGCATCACGGGGGACTTTGAGGAATGCTACAGGCACGTTTAAGGGCAAAAGAAGTGCGAGAACCTTTTTTCCGATAGGCTGGAGAGTTGAGGTCGGCCTGCGATAAGTCCACCACAGTGAGGATGGAAATTCATCTCACTATCAGTAATCACCTTAATTTTCCCCCACCTGACACGAGAAGCTTAAGGAGGGAATATGAAGTGAAAGGAAGGTCATTTCATTCTACAGTAGCCGAGAGAACTCAATGCCCTGCAGCAAAAGAAAACATGCAAAGAGACAAACAAGCAAATGAAGACAACATCTCCACTAGTTTGAAAACGCATACGCAGCATAACATAATGTGCTGCAATTGCAGATAATGCAACCAAATACAGAAAAGCTACCTCATTCATATGAAGCTACAGCTAGCAGCTGGCGAGCTTAGCTTAGCTTAGCGACTATAAACCGGGGGGGGGGAAGCTAAAAGGTAGCTAAATCTGACTACCAGCACCTCTCAAGTTCACTAAATAACACATTATATATTTTTAATTTAGTCTATTATACAGGGGGTCATGTGCTAGAATATTTCTTGGATGGAAGCAGTTGCCAGGCAACCAGCGGAGATTCCAGGAAGTATATAAAGGAAGATATAAAGTGTGATTATGTGAGCTGTAGAGGTGCTGAATGGCAGAGTATTTTTAAAATCTTTTGGACAAAGCCACGCTAAACACTCCCAATTACCGCTTTGTATGCTCCGCTAACTGGCAGCTTGCTTCAGATACGTATTTAGCATACAGACATGAGAGTTATATCAATCTTCTCATCCAACTTTCTGCTAGAGAGTGAATAAGCGGATTTCACCAATGTCAAACTATTCCTTTAATTCATAAATGTACAGGGTTCACACCCAAGTGATGACCTATGTAGAATATGCATGTTCTCGATGTGGTTGAGTGCTGCTTTTCGTTATGCAACTGATTCAAAATAAAAAATAAATAGTTTTTGTCCACCATTGTCCCACAACTTCTTAAGAGTTCCTCCCGTGGCCTGCAAATGAGCTTGTGTGCTCTATGGCTGACAGTAAGAGCCTCTTGTTGGAGGCTCGAGCGTGCGTTGGCTCAGATAACATGTTTAAAGGATGCGTTAGAGCCAATATCCACTTTGGGGAGAACCTTGTGCAGCAGCAATGCTGGCATGCTGATGAGCTTTGCTCAGGTGTTGCCAGAGGCACCATGATAATGGTCAGAGCATGCAGAATCATTCCCGGATTACTGATGGCTCAGGAGGAGGAGGAATTAAGGAAATACACACCAAACCACACACTCACACACACAGTACAAAGGCTCACCATTAGTAAGGCACTGACATCATACTCAGAGGTGAGAGGGCTGAGTCACTTTGTCTGTCCAGGAAATTAAACGCAGCCATCACGACTGACCCCGAGATTGCAACTCAAGAGCCGAATCCACCACACAAAGCGACTCTCTACAAAGTCAAGCAAAGCAAAGTAGCCCTACAGTTCAATGCCGAATTTCAATATTCGGTTTATTGAATAAAAACTTTGTTCAGAATTATTTAAAAGCATTCAGAATTACATGACAGCGGTACTTAGGAGAACAATTTAGTTCTGATGCTCGTGTCTGGTTTGTGTTGAGATTTGCCCACTCACAGTCCCTCCCCATCCCCTCTGCCCCAGTTCTGGAATAGTCCCCATCTGGTTTAACAATCTGTTTTGATGGAAATCACTTGTTTTTTTTTCCCCTCTTCTCTCATCCACACTCTCTGCCATTGCAGTTTTTAGTTGACGTTTCTCTGGGATTACGGCTCAGACGCTTCACATGAAACTTGGGCATGATCACAGCCTCTCCTGCGTTGCCACCAAGAGCCTCATAGTGCTCGCCGTCCCCCCGGGGGAATAAGGCCTTGTACCATAGGATCTCTTAGCTTTCACCTTAAATAGGACTCAGATTAGTGGGATGGAAATGTAAGTGTCAGGTCTCCGTGCCACTGGAAAAAGAGGCTTTTCACCATCTGTTAGTCTTCAAAACCCTTGATTTTCTTTTCACAAGCTGTTATTCATCTTACGACACCATTAGTTGGGCTCATGGTCTTGTAGATCTTTATATAGGAGCTGGATGACTGATGTGGCATTTACTTTTCTTCGGCTTTTCTCTGAAATAAAGAGACTTCATTTTTCTCTTGAGTAGTTAAGTGACTGACAAATTAGCTTTTGAAAAAGCAGGACAATTTAAATCTTGCCTTATTTGATGAGCTGACCCAAAAATTTAAAACACAGAAGGAAATGATGTTCTCATTGTGTATGTGTGTGTCATTGCTAAAGGTGTAATAGTGAATTATACAATTGAGTTTACATTTTATTCTGGATTTAATACTAAATGAGCACTGCTTTTTTGTGCATGAATGCATTTTCCAACCTTATGTTGCTTCGGTGTTGAATATCAGCTGGCAGGAAAGTTTCATCAGCTCTGCATACCTTTGGATGTCAGTGTTGAAAGAGTAAACACAGTTAAGAGAGTCAGCAAGAAAACAAGAGAGGGGAGTCGACTCCCCCTTGTCGCCCCTCCCTCGTCTATCTCTATGGAATAACTGTGACTACCATCACAAACACTGTCTCTGTCAACAACTGCCAATGCATCTTCAGACGGTAAACCATGATCAACGTGGAGAGACTCTACCCTGGCAGAGAGGCGAGGAAGAAGAAGAAACGGCATCTGTTTTTTTGTTTTTTTTTGCATTGTGAATATTCTTTTGTGTCCTGCCTTCCTACTCCTGCCTTTTATATTGCAAAGTTTTGGAGTGTTTTTAAATGCAAAGGTGGTGTGCTTTTTCTACTCCCCGAGTGCATTCACATCCCAAAACACTTTCTGTGTCTATGTCCCCATCTCTCTTCCTCCTCTTCCACCCTACACCTCTTGATTTTCCATCTCCCACAGGTTCAGCAGATGACACCGCCTAAATGTTCTTTCCCCCCCCCCCCTTCCCATCTCTGCACATACAATTTTTTAGGTTTACTTCAAAGAGGTTTTAAGGCAAGTGGTTCCACCTTTCCTGTCTTTCATCTGAATGTGCATAAGGAGGATACAGCCAGACTGAGCTTCGGTGCACTAAAATGGCAAAACACCTCGCAGTCTACAGCTGTCGAATCCATGGACATGTATGCAAAAACAATCTCAAACCTCTCCAGTAGCAGATTTCTGGCATTATTTGCGACTGCTTTCATCCAGCTAAAGAAAGGGAAAGCCAGGTTCCCTTTAGTCACTTCCAGCCTACTTCCAGCCTCCTTAAAGCCTTGTGTGCTCAGGAACAGAGGGATGAGGGGTGATAACACACCACACGTGGACCATAAAACATGTCCTACATCAAAGGATCCGCCTGTTTTCCCTGTTTTTCCTCAGATTCCTAGAACACAGTTAAACAGTTCAGTTAGCGGTGGGCAGAGAGAAAAGAGCGCTTGATCCATGCTCGGCAGTGTGGGCTGTATATAATCCTGACCGCAGACGATACTAGAATCCTGTTATATCCATATATTCTTCAAAATACCAGGGTTATTTTTAGGGCGGGCCTTTAACCCGTCCTACCCCCTTTCTTCCTCCGTTATGGGCTGTCCCAGGTGATCTTGCATTTATGCGATTTAACAATTTGAGAAAAAAGTGCAGGGGAAGAAAGGGAGTCCTTGTTGCTTTTATCGCGGCTTGTACTTCCTTTGCTCCACAATGTGTGTGATGCCATTCTTTACTTCTCTGCTGTATGGGCTGTTCCTGTTCAACGAACAACAGTCCCCTGGTGAATCAAATCAGGAGATTATAAGCACATCCAAACAGATCAAATTGTCTTCCAGGAGGGCTTAAATCAAACTAAACTTTAAATTGTAGAGAAAGAAGCCTTTGGGATATTTAGGGAAAGAAGGTAGATCTAGACTGGGAGGGTTGTGTGTGTGTGTGTGTGTGTGTGTGTGTGTGTGTGTGTGTGTGTGTGTGTGTGTGTGTGTGTGTGTGTGTGTGTGTGTGTGTGTGTGTGTGTGTGTGTGTGTGTGTGTGTGTGTGTGTGTGTGTGTGTGTGGGTAATACAAGCGTGAAATGCCACAGCATCAATTACTGAATGATTGAGGGCTATTCAACTGTGTGCGCTGCCATTTAGCAGGGGAGGAGGAGGATATAATGGATAAACAGTGATTATGCCAAGTCCAGATTGAGAATGTTCATATTTACAGTGTGACACTGGGACAACAACAGCTGTATTACTGCCAGTCATTTATGCAATATTGTATTTCAGTGTACACATCTCCAATTACCTAATTCTTGGAAGGCGCACAATACAGTGAAACCTGGCTGCTGAAGCAGAAAGATTGTTTCAGTTCAGGACTGTTGTAATATTCTGTTCAGTTCAATGAGAAAGATGATGTTGACTTACTGCCTGTGAATAAAGAACAAATGTACCTGTGTGCTACAGCAAGTCATGGTTTCATACTGTATGTGTCAAATCATGATTTTTAAATCTGCCACATTTCTGCTTGAAATTCTGAAAGGGACAGCTTTCATCTGCCAGGAGCCAGACCTGCACAATCCCCTCTCTCGCTCTGTCTCTGTCTGTGTCTCTGTCTGTGTCTCTGTCTGTCTAACCCACCGCCCCCTGCTTAGTTAAGCTTGCTAAGTGATGGGCCATGGCATGGGCTTCTTCGTTCAAAAGACAGGCGCATCACTAGGGAGCTGAAGAGTGCAGTTCCTGCCCCCTGGGGAGGGATGACAGTCCTTCACTGCACTAGGGCTTACCTTACTTTGGACGATGGCAATCAAAGGTGGTGCTATGAAATTCTCAAGAGCTTTTTTTCTTTGTCCAGTTTTAATTTTACTGTTGGGGGAGAGGTAAAAAAAAGCGCACACCATTTTGAAGTCATTTGATTCATCATTGAGCGAAGGTCAGGCAACTTCAACAGTGAAAGTGTGTCTTTGAGGTTTGTGAGAGTAAATAAAATGAAATCTGAGTCAAGAGCGATAGCGAGTAATCGTCGTGCCACAGTTTCCCAAATGCAGCTACAGAGGAGTAAACACAACTGGCATATGTTTATACTCCGTTTGTCACATGAAACGAACAAAGCGCTTTGATTTTGTCTTTTGAGGGTTGCTTTGAGTTAGCGCGGTTCAGCATCTTTAGGCGATAACCTTGGTCTGTCAGTGCCGTAGTTTTGCTCAAGCTTGTGCAAGGTGCATTACTGATCTGCCGCTATTCATGCCAAACAAAGACTCTCATTTTGACTGAACTGCAGCAGCACAGAGAGCACAAGTTTGGATCATGCCTTGAATCACTTTGCTATTGTATGGCTCCCTTCACTCCAGTTACTCAAAGCACTTACTAGAGAGGCTCATACATATGCAAATATGTGTGATATGAGAATGTAAGTGCATTTATTGGTATCACACTGCAGGTACGCACATGCCTGAGTAACTGGGAGCTTCGGAAATAGGACAACATAT
Organism: Melanostigma gelatinosum; assembly: GCF_949748355.1. Taxonomy (NCBI): domain Eukaryota; kingdom Metazoa; phylum Chordata; class Actinopteri; order Perciformes; family Zoarcidae; genus Melanostigma; species Melanostigma gelatinosum. The sequence continues at coordinate 12,407,509 of NC_136653.1, forward strand.
GGGTGTTACTATCAATGTAATGTGTTTTGAACATAATGAGTTTTTATTCATTTCTGCAGTCTCTGGTCCGAGGCAATTATAAACTAATGGTGCATTTACAGTTAGAACTCAAGCTACTCGTCTGATAAGATGATGCGCTACTTTGCTTGAGCAGGCATGTTAATGGTCAGGAACAGTTGTTATCTTAATATGATGCACCTCTTAAAGAACAACAATTCCAACTATAATAAGAAGGATTTTATGTGCTCACCAACACCTAATTACACATGCTGTCTCCCCAAATATAGTTTAAGGAACTCAGTTGATTACAGCCAGGTGGCTGGAGCAAGTTTTCTCTTTTTTAATCCCATGAAAAATTAAAAAATCGACAATGAATTGATCCCACTGTGTTGAAGCCAAAGCCTGATGTGGTTGTCAGAAACTGTTAAATACTAATCAGTTATCCAACTGTTGCGCTGCGTTATGCGTTTCTTCATTACGATCAACAGGGGCGACGGGGCCCTGTTGTGTCTCGAGGCAGTCCCACATGCACCACCCTGTTGCCATACTTATTAGTGAACCGAATAAATATATCAATCAGTGGCTAGACAATATATAAGTAAATTAATAAATAAGTCAATGAATTAATAAATAAGGCTATGAAATAAACTCCTCAGAATCCCCGCTGCTGGGAGACTGTATATCAATATGTTTGTATATATCTATTTTTCATATGTATTATATTTATATTTACAGGACTTATTTCTCAGCCATATGTATTTATTTCACAGGCAAAATATATCAAAGTTTAGTATGTGATGTGATTCATCTTTTCATTCACAAATGTACATCTTCAGGAGCCAATGAGCAGACAGGCTGGGGAAATTGGAAACACATGTTGTTGCGAACCAATATTCCCCCTTATCTTAGCGTAACTGCTAAGTTCTGCATCCTCGCTGCGACTCTACTGCCTGCTTTCAGAAATGCAAACAAAAAATGCATAAAAACTTGACTTGAGTGTCCAGACTGAAATGATCGACTATATAATCCTTAATTACTGCTGTTCAGGTACTATTTTCTAATCTTCAATGAGCAAACTCCTGATTTGTTCCATTGGTAACAGGAATTTCTAAATCCATGTGTTCTCTCTCAAAATATAAAATGTTTGCACCACAGACTCAAAGCATATCTATACATTAACGCATACCAGCAGTCCATAGCAAACTACAAACGTGCGCCCATGCAATTAAACAAGGTGTGCAGTGGTGCTCAGACAGCAGGCGCATGGGTATGAAGGTGGCTATCCTGCACCACTGGTTCTTGATAAAACACATTATTCAGTGGAACATTGGGGATTAGAGGACCCCAACAGTGCGATTCATTTTGGCTCCTGAACAGAAATGTGCTATCTGGGCGCTGCTCTGCCTGCTTACACACGCAGGAGTCTTTGTCAATGCTAATTGGCCGGCCAACCGACTTACGAAGGGGAACACAGCTTCCCAACACACATCACGTCGTTTGTTATTGAGTGAATGGAAGTGGTTCTATGCTTGTGGCACTGTGGAAGCCACCAGCATCCCCAGGATCTGATAGGGGAGTTTAACCTGTCATTTTGTACCACATACATCCGGCACACTGGTCATGGGGGAAGTCGTCACTTGACTGATTGCAGGTTGTAGAGAGAGCAGCTCAACCTCTCGCGCACCAAGAGCAAAACATGAATTCCCCGACACTCAATTCATCTCAATTCATTATTATTATGGTTTCCATGGCGAACCTATTAGCACATAAGCTGCATGCTCTTTCTAACCGCCACAAACCACAGTGAGAAATAGATTCCTCTCAACTATTCTGTGTTACCCAGCGTAACTGTCGGAAGCTGCTCGTTGGTGGTGAGACAGCGAGTGCCCCCATTTAATGTGTAGCGATTCTTACTGTGGCATTTTGCCTCCTCCTGTTGTCTCGCCTTTCTTATTAACATGCACTTAAATTCCCTTTGTTCTCTCAAGTGCTCATTAAAGAATTCAGTGCCTTCTGATGTCTATAGTTTTACATAATTAGAACCCAAGAGGGTTCCACATGTGCACTAAAGTTCTCCCATTTGTTTTACTCTGCATTAGAGGAGCAATTTGTTTAATTTCTCTGGAGTTTAACCTTGCTGACTGTGATGGAAAAGCACCTGCAAATCTTGCATTCAGTCAGATCACTGGTGAGAAAACATTGCTTGTGAGTGTTGCCTTCCGTGTCTGTGGGATTTAAACATCCATGGCAGTTCTACATTATAATTTGCAATATAGAAGTGTCATGTCACTGTCTTAAAAGTATTAAGAATATGTCATCAATTTGTGTACTGCAAATTCATATTCAAGACACATTATGAATAATTAAGAGTTATATATTACTACTTTATTGTTGCTTTTTACAAATAATAAGCTATGCTGTTGTGCTGTAATTATATCTATGCTGAGATGTGAAAATGTGTTTGTCAGTCTGTTTTGGCTGACAAAACCCATGATCTACACTGTTTCAGTAAATATTAATAGTTGGCACCTGAAAACCCTGTATCTTCAAAAGGTCAAAGGAATTGGTTGACATTTTGGTAAATGTGCTTCTTCACTTTTTTGCCCAGTTAGATGAGAAGATCGATACTACTCTCAAGTGTATATATGATAAATATGGAGCAACTGCCAGCATCTGGTTAGGTTAGCATAAAAACAGGGGGATACAGCGAGCCTGGCTCTGTCCAAAAGGAACCAAATCTACCCACCAGCACCTGAAGAGCTCACCAACGAACTTCTGACATCTTGTCAGTTCAATCCGTGCTGTAAATTAAGTGTAAATGTGACAATTTACTGTTTTAGGTGGGGTTATGTGCCAGACTATTTCTTGGCTATAATTTCCTGGAGTCTCTGCTGGTCGGCTGTTTACTCTACATATTCACTCTACAGACATGAGAGGTATGGAGCTTCTCGGCTATATGATCAAATCTTCTGCCATATAAATCGGCAGATATGCTCGATGTTCTTCATTTCCTAAGCCAATATTGCAGACTTTGTTCTTTCTTATAAGCCTGGAAACTAAAAGTGTGTGTTTTTTCCACCCCTTTCTCCGCTCATGATCCTGCTACAGGAATGAAAGAAAAACATTTGGCAATGTTTGCCATGCAACCACTGGTGCCAACACGAGCGACAAGGAGAGAGAATTTATTCAAAGCCATGCCCCCCTCAGCATCTCGTCGTTTTTTGGCCATGATTTTTCTACCAAAGATCCAAAACGCAAAAGCCCTTTGAGCCCATTCCTTGTCTTACAGCTGTACAAGGCTCAGGGTGAGGATGATAAGCACGTCTTTGTGTGTGTTTATGTGTGTTCATGTGCAGTTGATCTTGTGTAAACAGTTTGACTGCAGTTTGTGTACTGCCGGGGTTCTGGACTACAGAGGATGTGAGGTGGGGCGGGCTTGATGTGGTGTTCCAAAGTGAGTGGCCCGCCGAGGAAAACAATAAAGCATGAATGACAGGAACAGATGGCCCTCTTTATTGTCCCCTGAAATGCAAACACTGAATATCTTTGCTTGGTGGGTGGCATTAATATATATTTATTTTCTCCCTCCTGTCCCTAATAGCGCTGGTTGCTGGCACCCACCCACATTTAAGACTAAAAGGCCTGATAAAGAGTTGGAGCCAGATGCTAATATTGCTTAATATTTAATGGGCAGTGACACAGAGCAAAGATGACTAGGCTGTCCAAGCAGTTAGATAATTGAGCAGTGCATTGTGGGCTTCCACATGCAAAAAGAAATGCTATTGCCTTGTGCAGAATATATTTACTTACTGGACATGATGGTGAAGCTGTCCAAAATGTACTCCTCGCTATAGATTAAACTATCGTGAATGAAGGAAATATTTCAGACAGAACGTCAGCTTTGTAATACATCGAAGCAATTTTGGGCTTCTCAAAAATATTTCATGAAGGCTTTGAAAAATTAGCATCCAAATTTATGTATAAAGCACATTTAAAAACATCAGTTGACCAAGGTGCTGTACAATCCAAATATAGCAAGAAACATGAAAGCAACACAGCTGCAAAGGCCTGGTGCCCCCTGTCTCCCCTGATCTAAAGGGACAGCAAGGAGCAACTGGTCAGCTGACCTGAGAGACCTTGAAGGGATGTATGGCTGTGAAATGCTGGATAGGTTATAGGTTATAGGTGATAGGTTGGAGATATAGCCCATTTAATGATTGCAGGTGAACAATAGAACCTTAAAATCAATCCTCAAACATACAGGGAGCCAGTGAAGGGAGGCCAGCACGGGGGAAATGTGCTCTCGCCTGCATGCTCCTTTCAAAAGACGCGCTGCAGCATTCAGTACCAACTGCAAGCGTGAGAGGGAGGCCTGGCTATCATCAACATAAAGGGGCATTACAGCACTCAAGCCGGGTCAAAAATAAAAGCATGTGTAACCCTTTCAAAGGCACTAATTGATAAAAAGGACTTGACCTTAGCTAACAGTCTCAGCTCGAAACATCTAGATTTTATCACTGCATTTATCTAAATGTCCAAATCAAAACTCAACGTTCATTATCACACCGATTTTTCACAGTAGTGTTTACACATGGACGTTACACTTCGACCGACTTCTTCTTAATATGCACAATGTGCATTATAGCCGTCTCTAAATGACACCGTAATGAAAATAATTACAGAGAGCTTTAATTTGGATTCGGGAGATTACTAGTTTAAGCTCTTCATTACAGCGTCTTCTACCGTCCATTTCACTGTGCTGGTGTGAAAGAAGGATCCTCAAACTCTGATGATTTTTCAACGACGGAAAGTTCAGAAAGTGACAAACACCTTTCTGAAGCGCTGCCCTCTCATTGCTCTTTGTTAAATCATTGCCTCATCAGTCTCCCTAACTCCTCCTTACCCCTTACTCATTTCTCTTCCTCCTCTCTCTAACTTTGGCTCTTCTGCGTCACACAACAACCCCGTCCGTACCTGTTCACTTTGTATTTCTCCCTCCTCCTCCGCCTCGTATACATCAACTCTCCCCCTCTTATCTCACATGCTTTCCTGTTACCCCTCTCCATTTCCCACCTCTCTTTCTGTCCCTCCCCCTCCTCTGACACCTTCCCTTGGTTTCCCGCTCTCTCTCTCTCTTTCTCTCTCTCTCTGCTCCACGACCATAATATAGCGGTGGCCGGCCTGGTTTGTGATGGGTTCATCGCTCCGCTCCCTGATAATTCCCCTGTATTAACTGGCTAGAGTTATTACCCGTTATATGAGATGTCTATGTTGAGAGCGCTTTATGAGATCCTGGTCCCCTCGGATAAGATGATGGAGTTGGTGAGTGCTGTCATCCCCCAGCCGTATAATGGCATCAGTTGGGAAATACACAATGCCATGGATTATTGATAGAGCCGTATCTGCACTTCTGCTGACAAATTCCTGGCCTTTGTTGAAGGGGCACATAATCCTGAAGAATATCTCGGCTAATATGGCCGCCTCCGTAACACCTCTGCTCTCTTTGGGGTACTTTGGTTACTCTCCTCCCCTGTGACAAATCATCAAGTATTCCCAGTGATTCAAATGAGAGGGCGAAGATTTATTCCAACAATAGGCTCTCCCACACCGTCTCACAGAGAAAGTCGCAATCAGAAAGTATCACCCGACTGAATAGACTGTCTTGCTGCCGCCGCCGCAACTCCCAACACCGAAAATATGATTTTATTTTACGACAGAAAGCAAGAGAGGGTGAAATGGAACGAGGAGGACGCGCAGAGTTCAAATATGTGTCATGAATACAGCTCTCAGGCGCTCACAAGAATTTTCCAACATACAGTAAGTACCGGAAGGTAACACAACAATATGGCAACGCAAAGATTCCTCCTCTCATTAGCAGTTTGCCACCCGTCAAAACAAGTCAGAAAGCAGGTAAACAATCCTGCACTCCCTATAAATAGAGTGTAGGAATACTCCTGCCTCTCATTATGCCTCCTCCCTCTCTATTCCTCAATCGGTCTGAAGCGTGTTGTGTTGGGACTGGGGCTCAACAGCGATTAGTCCGCAGGCTGCATTCTCAGTTATGGCCTTGATTTCTGATCCCAGATGCAAGGATTAAGACGTGTGGGGGAAGGCGAGAGACCATAACTGATGCGAGCGGTTAACGAAGCTACCCAGGGACACTACGGGTCCAATAAAAGAGGCCTCCGCGGATGCATCGGAGGCCTCCGCGGATGCATCAGAGGCCTCCGCGGATGCATCAGAGGCTGCGGTGTTCACGCGGCTCTTCCAATACCTCCACACCAAACTAGTTGCTACATATTTGCACATTTGTTTGGGATATTGCATGCAAATGACCAAGCAAGCATCTTGTTGTGAATTGCTCTTCATTGCTCATCTCGAGACTCAAGCCTCAGTAGCCATGTTGCTTTTCAGAGGAATATGAAATTACTATCACATTGAGGGAAATCAAAGTCTTGTTCTGCTGCAGTCCTCTGGGCAGCATTGTGCGGTATTGCTTTGGAAACGGGCCTAATTGGTATGTGTGGGCCAAACTCACCCCAATGCCTGCAACTAGCTGGCTTCATGTTCACAACAATTGGATTTGGAATAGCTGCCCTAGATTGTTTGTGTTTTGCAGTTAGGGAGTGTGTGTGTGTAACATCAAGAGTGCAAAGCTAATCCCAGGCTCTCCTCTGTCTATCATATTGAAATGCATGATGCTTGTAATTGCTTGATGTCTACAGCCAATAGCATCAACCATGTATTTATAAAAGTGCGGGGTGGCTGTGGTCTCCTAAAGAAAATGGAGGGCTTTGAGCTGAAAAATTAGTGGCAGCTTCCATCTGACAGAGCGTGTTTCTGCTTTTTAGCTCAGCGTATGGTCTGGCATTTCACCAGGAAGCAAAAAAAAAAAGGAACATTAAGTCACCTATAATTTGCTACCCCACAGTTGCAATGTCAAACAGACACATGACAGCTTAATGATTCATCTAGTCCGTGCACCATGTCTGCCTCCTGAGCGATGATTGGCTCTGACACAAGGCTCGCCTCCTTCATGCGAGCAAAGCGTGCTGCTTCCAGAGTAAAAAAAAAAAAAAACATTGTGATACCGTCTTCTTCACTGTGCGCCAAAGCAAGTATTAACCTAATATCCAATTTTGAAACATGGAGGCAGGGCGTTTTTGCCTTTGCATGTGTCGGGCATACTGTGGTCTCAACACAACCTCCCGTAAGGGGGACACGTTGAGTGAAAGCTCCCCTGCCTGCCTCTCACCTCTCATCGGAGGCTATAAATGCACAATGTGTTAATAATTCGGGGAGCATATTAAGTCTCATTCTGTTGTTCAGCAAAAACCCTAAGCACTGCTGGTAATGTGCACTGTGCTCACCTCCAACATGGAGGTTTGCCAAATTAGCTTGCGCCAGTAAGTTTTTTTTCCTCCCAAACGCACCATGGTGCAATATAGGGAGAGAGAGAATGTGATTACAAACAGTAAGTTATTGCCTCGGGCACAATTACAACTTTGCAGACGAGCATTCCTGATTGCAAACTGAATCAGGGATGGTGTTGGTGGGGCATGTTGCTTGTTAATTGGTTAATTACGGAGCAGGAAGGCTTGCTGTACAAGTATTAAGTGGGAAATCTGCTCTACATTTTCTGCCAGTCCCACATGTAAACCAGACACTGGGGCAGCCCCTCGACTAAAAATAAGCTCATCAGCAATTTGGAGCTGTGTGGGCTGTCTCTCATCATGATGGAAGAGCTTTCACAAATGGGCGCTCCTTGCCGCTCACACACCACAATGCTCTCCTTCAAAACCCATACAATCGTGTTACACGTATTTGTTGCCATAGAAGCAGTGATACGGTTCTACTCAGAGTCGAGAGAAAAATGCCTTCACCTGCATAATTAGCCCAAAAAAATGGTAATAGTAGACACAAGTCTAGTCGGGGTTGTTATTGCAGTGATTTTGAATAAAGTAAGAGTTTTGAAAATGCATCTTGGAATTTATTGGAGGTTACTTTTTTCTTATGAGGCTGCTCTCTGCGAGATAAGGAATAGCTCTGGTTAACCATGGACTGGCCCAAGGACTGTGAAGTGCACAGCACCTGTGACTTAACACCATGACTTGCAGGTGTATTGCTTCACGCCACATGTTTCTGACAAAGTCAGGGAAAAACAGCCCAGGGCACGGACTCGCCACAAGGACATCATGTACACAAACACACACACCTCGTACCTCTGGAGGAAATGTTGCGATTTGTTAGTCAATGCCCTCAATGCCACAAATCCTACAGGTCTTCCTCAGAGCCAGTGCTCAGTGTTGCTTGAGTTAATCATAAGTGTTTTTGACTGCAACTGCATTTGGCTTTGATTTACGCAAAGCCACGGGCTAAAAGCTGTCGACATCTCTTTATGAGCATGCTTTTCTGACCTTTCTGTTCAGCCAGTCTTCTTAGGACTGGGGATTTGACACAACATGACATGTTGCCAGGTCAGTAAACATGGTGTTGGCGCAGATGAAACAGCAGCAAGCAGAAAACAAATTGTAGATTTGATGTATGCTTTTGATTTCTTTTCATCAATCATGTACAGCCAATGTTTCTGATTGAAGCTATGTGTGGGTGTTGTAAATAGTGGATTACTTTTACTGTAGGTCATCACTAATGTAACCAAAAATCATTGCGAAAATTAGCCATGGTCTGGATTCTGCTGTTAGACGTATATTTATCTTGGCTGATTTCTTACCCGTACATTTAAAAAGATGAAGGTTTGTCTAGTTGCTCTTTTTTCATTTCGATTTTCTTGTTGATAAAGGCTTGAATTCCTGACTGTTCGCATTTTTATTCATGCACCCGTTCGCACATTAAGGGAAAATATCAGTGGAGTTAATCCGTTTGAAAGCATGTCAAACATGTCAACACACTTCGCATATCGAATTTGTGGAATATTTTAATATTACAAAGTGAAATTATGCTGTGTTAGTATTAATACCATGGCTGGTAGTTGTCATCATAAAGTTCAGGATTCTTGTTTTAGCTAAACAGACTCGTGCATCAGCCCTTATACATACAAAGGTGATCAACCTACACTTTACCATTCGTAGGTCAAAAAGGACTCGTAGTAGGACAATACATTTTGTTAAAAACAGCACATGCTCCTCAAAAACAAGATTTAGTTTTTAGGAATATCTGGATTTTTGTTTACTTCTACTGTAATAATGGTAGCATTATTATACTATATTTCATTATATTTGTCCACGTAATTGTTTTAATTTCCGTTACTGACCCAGGTAGGTCCTGTCATTTAATAAGATCATGCTAAATAATTGATACTTTAATTTTCCAACATTGATTCAGAGCAACATACCAGCAGCGACTTGCATCTCGCCTCTAATGCAAGTACCCACTTTTCACTGTCTCATTTCAGTTACATTACAAGTAAACACAACAGTAATTGCTCGTAAATAATCAAGTTGTTTAGTGTAGCATCTGTTTATTTCACATTCATCTGCCTGTAATGTGAGATTAGTGATATACTGTAATATATATATATATATATATATATATATATATAGGTTAATGAGGCATAGCAATAGAACATTAGCCAGTATATGGATAGGCTAGTCCTGTTGTTAAATGTTGTGGGACGATTGCATTGCAGATTCGTGTGGGGAGACAAAGAAGGATGTGCCGTCTTTCTAAGCATCCTGAGCATGATGATGTCTTTGCCAATAAGTCTTCAGTCTGGCAATGTTGCCCACTGGCCCATCAAGTGCGGGGTAGCACAGGTGTGCCACGGTGCCCACCGCCCACACATTCCTCTTATCTATCGCCAACTCAGCTTGGATGAAGTAAAACTGCTGTTATTTCACTAATACAAGCCTGGAGGTGTTGGAAGGAGAAAAAAAGGTGCTTTTTCTACAATGAGGGAAGAATATGGTGGTTGCGATTGGCAGAATACAAACAGCTTAAATTCAGGCAGGAAATCATTGTCAATAGTTGCACAATAAGCTGTTGTTTGGGATAGTTTGAAGGCTGAATAAATATTGTTACTAATCCCGTACAAAACAGCAAATATACAAAAAAAATGTGTTTGACAAACATAATTGTCCTTTAAGACATAACATATCATTCTCCCCTGCATTATAAATGAGCTAAATTGACCCCCTTGTTATTAAGTAGCACAGCAGTTAAAAAAAGGCAAAACACAGCCAACTGGATTTAAATAGGTGTCACATGAATGAGTGCATTGTTTGTACAAAAGGATGTGACTACGGTTGGAGGAGTACTGGCTGGGGTCTCCAGGTTTTAAACAGCCTTTGCATAAATCATAAACCCTGTACAATAACAGTCTTGTACACAAGTTTTGTTTTCCGATTCCCTCTTCCCCTCACGCACACTCTTAAACACTGTGCTAACGCTGCCACAACAACAAAATCTTAAGGCTGAAATCACACAACCCACACAGAGTGCTATCGTCAGATAAAAAGCATTGGCTGATGTGAAGTCATTTATTGTGGCACTTGCTCATACGGGCACAGAGGGTTACATCATTGGCAGCGTGAACTGCTGTCTTGCAGCTAATATCCTGTGGATTGATAGGATATTTTCTCCATATCTGTCTCTGCCTTTGCTGCCTTCCCTTAACAATGCCAAGAGGGTATAGACTGTTGAGATTTGTGCAGACAACAAATCATGCTGTTGTTCTAGTATTGTTTGACAAACATCCAAGAACTCGGGGTGGATTGACTCAGACTTGCATATCATTCTGGGGTTTTGGAGACTAAATGAAAAGTGCCAGGCATGAAGTCGAGGCAGAGGACGCCGTGAATGGGGTAACCGATTTAACAAGCACAGGACAGACAGATGGTGGAGCGAAGCAAAAATACTGAAGGAAAAAAAAAAAAAAAGACAACAAAAAAGGTAATAAGAGCGAGAAAGCTCACATCAGAGGGAGAGAATAGCAGAACATCCCACTGGTGAAAAGTTGTTGTGCACCGCAGTTCTCAGATCTCTCGTCCAGAAAACATCTTCAAATACAACAGGAATAGCAACAAACGACAGTCTCTGAACGTTGGAAGCATTTATCCCGATCGCTCACTGTAGCAGTCGGTCGGAATCAAAGTCGGCGCCCCTGACTGGGGTTAAAAAGTTGTGATTCAAAAACAGGAAAGAGGATAAATAGTCCTCTAGATACACAGCATATTTTTAAGAATCCATAACAGGATGTCATAGAAACCCACGGGACGCAAGAGGCTTCACAATTAAAAATGAGAGTTATGAAATCAACCAAGGGGGAAAACAAAAAGTCCCTTTCATAAAGAATTCAGAAGAAAACTATAGCTGCAGAGGACACGCTTTCCCACATCATAACTATTGTGTCCTTTTACAGACACTTGCTCAGTTACAGCGTACGGTCAGTGAAGTATATCTTGAGTGGATGTGTAATGCAGTCACAGGCACAGCATTTCTCTTGAATCTCACCTTGTAGTTGATGTTGCTGTCACCAAAATGTTGATCTGCCTGGCAAAGATCTTGTACATCAGTAGGACAATGAGGACGTCTGGCCAAAGGGTGGTGATGGGCAACAGACTCAGAGGGGTGTTCAATGGCCGAGCAAAAGATGACTTGTAACAAATGTGTAAAGAAGACAAAACAAGAAAAAAGCTAACTTTGCCGAGCTGATGAAACCAGCTGCACAACTGGATGTCTGGAGGATGTTCCCTGGCGAAAAGCTTGGTGAAAGACCAGCCATGAAGTGACTCTACAGAGTTCGTATAGGCTTTGTGCTGTACTGGCAATAACAGCCAGATCATGCACAAGTCTCAGTGTAAGGTGGTTAGAGCGTATTTAGCTTGACCCATTCCCCAGTGAAAGGGATATTTGGCAGATTTTAATCAAATCCTTCGCATTTGATTGGATAACTATAGTGGACAGGCTACAGAGCTACAGAGGACTGTTGGCTCTGCACACACCTCCTTTGTGGCTAAAAGTTGCAGATTGATTGATGAATGGAAGTCAAGACATTATTGGTTGAAATGATTTGACACTAGCGCACACTTCACATTTTGTTTTACAGGAAAAAAAAGACAATTGGACTTTCAAGACAGAGGTGGCGGTATGTGATAAGTTCCCAGTAAAAGAAGCGGACAAACTATATAGAAACATGTTGAAGTGATCTGAAGGAAACTACTCGAATCAGCAGGATTATGTTTTCAACAAAATATAATCTGCTCAACCAATTCAGTTGTATACAAACACAATGTTAGGTATCAGGTGTGTCCCGGTACAGGTGCTGATTGTTGGCAGCTTTTTCCTCCTGTCACCTCCTCCCGCCTGGTGATTTGGCCCACTATGGGTAACCAATATCACATATCACATTAACCAATATCACATTATTATCATTCTTTCAGCATGTGAAGTAGGAGAACCAAAACGGTGTGTAGTGCGAAGAGAGTGGGCAACAACACATGTCCAAGGTTACTGCCATAGATTAGCTTGCTCCAGCTGTTAATGGTTGTGTTTGTATTCAGCTCCAACACATGCCCCACCATTTACCTCACCAGAGGCATGTGTGATCAGTGCTACTGAGAACCATTAGGCTAATTTAGATCCCTGCGTGTGCACGCGTGTGTTTAAATGCACACGCAAGCTAATTTGGATTTTAAACAACGCGCCAGCACGACACTTCAAAATGATTACTGTGCCGCGGCCGACATATTTTCCATATATGAACTGTTTGTGGCCTCACAGTATCGATATTTGCATACTTGAAATATGAAATTGCTCTCAGCATAATTGTACCCGTGGAGAAGTAGCGAGTGAAGAGGAAACTAAATGGCATCAGACCAACTCAATAAGATTTTCTATGTTCCCGACATTCATTATGATATTTTGACGCATGAAATTGATTATTTTTACATATTCATCATCTGCACACAGGACTGGTTGTGGCGTTGTAGGTCTCAGCACTCTACAGAGTGACTCGTGACCTTAGGCTTGTTCCTGTATAAGTAAAAAGTGAGCGGTGACAGATCTTGACACAAACGCACGCACACGCACACACACACCTTGATGCTGACTGTGGAGATAAATAAATGAACATCCGTGGTCCCTCTCCACCCATAAAATATAACCCACAACCCTTCCCCAGGTTGTTGTGATTTGGAAGCAGCTGTTGTTGTGGTGGATTCGCCCCTCTCTTCCTAGATCACGTTTCCCCTCTGCTTCTCCCCAGGGAAGCTCTGGTAATATTTTTGCGGTTGGGAGGGGTGTTGGAGAGAGGGGGAGAAACCTTGTCTACAGTTCTCTGTCAGAGCTTTAAAGCCCAAGGAGACACTTTAAATAATGGAGCACCTGTACCCACTGCCAGTGCACAGCAAACACATGCATGCACATTCCCACTCATGTATGTGGCTGGGTGCAGTGTGTCGGGTTCTGACTTTATTCGAGCTACATTTTAATATTTAGAGCCAGAACACTCATAACTTTGCTATTAAACTCTCATCTAGCACAATTTGCAGATGTATGTAGTCTGCCATCTCAGGAGATGTCCCTGTGAACAGCACATGTATACATTATCCATTTGTTGCAATGTGGATTTCTCTCCGTCTTTCCCTCCCCACCCAGCAGCTCCCTCATTTTACAAAGCGTACATTATTGCTAATCACCGGCTCTATCTCCAAAGATATTTCTTTCTTTTTTTGAATAAGTGGCTATTATTCATCTGCCATTTCTGAACACTATTTTAATCCTGGCCTTCTCAGACTCGCGCACAGGTGCGTACCTGCAGTCATTGCAAAATATGTGTTCACCATTTTGGGAAATATGCATATATGCTGTATTGCATCTGTCCAGTAAATATGAATGTTTAGCTGTGGTTAGCTTAGCTGGAAATGGGGAAACGGCAAGTCTGTCCAAAGACATAAAAATGTGCCAACCATTATGTTGTCACCAATTAATGTTATATCTCTTATAGCTTTTTGTTTTGTTTCTACACTTCACTTTTTTGTACATATCAGTCAAGCAAAGAACACATTATTAGTGAGCTTTAGGTAGGTTTTGTTCAGAGCCATGCTGGCAGTCTCCCCTGGTTCTTTGTTCTAAGCTCCAGCTGGCGAATCGTAAAGACATGACATAACTCAAGACAGTGAAAAATTTTATTTCCCCAAAGTGTCTAAAAGGTTAAACTATTACTTTGATGGTTGGTGTCTGTACAAAGTGCTTAGTTTTTCCACATAAATATTATCTATAATCTTGCTAATTGTAATAAATAAAACGAGCTGTAACCTTGATCATTGTTTGCGTTTGAGCATTTGTTATAGGATGTGTTTGTGTCGTAGTAGCGTATTTAAAATGTGCACACAGCATTCCCCATTAATCCAAGGTTTATGGTTATGGTTGGTGCAAAAAAAAGTATTTTCTTTCCCTAAATATGTTTATTGCCATTGTCTGTGGAATACGCTGCAGCTTTTTTAATAGCCTGCCCGGTGTGCGCTCATCAATCACAGAGCAAGAGCATCCCTCCCGCTCTCTCCACAGTCACACGCTAACTGAGTTACAGGGCTCCGAAACTAACTCCAGGTTTTGAAATGTGATTACTTTTATCACATTTCAAAACCCAGTCAGTATCCTATACAGATGTGAATCGATGACATTAATTACTGCATCTTATTATATGCCACAGATGTGTTTTCGTGCATTCTTATTTATGAAAGAATTACCTGGCGGGGTGGGAAGTAGGGGAATGGTTGGCGGGGTTTGATCGCTCGGCAGGAGGGTCATATCCAAAAAAAACATTCAACCCCTACATTAAACATAAAGAAAAGCAACATTTGAGTTCGGACAATACTGCTTTTTCATTCTCTCTCTTTTACAAGATGTAATATCTGACATCAGTTTGCCTTGTGGAGATAAAAAAGACTTCAGGTTGTGCGATTCATCGCCGCTCCGTCTGTTTTCTAGACAGATGTGTGCTCACGATAGATTTCTAAAGATCATGTTACCTCATGGGACATGGGGACTCACAAATGTGTGCTGAGAGACATCATCTGCATGGCATCAGAAGAAAAAGGAAAAGTAGAAACCTCAAGGGCCATACAGCAACAGTTAACCGACAGGACTCCAAAGGCCCGCGGCAGAGCTTCTAACTAAGACAGAACACATCCCCTCACCGACAAGTGGCATTATCAAGGCCAGCGATGCGCGACTAAACCTCGTAATTGTTTGGGTTTCCGTTATTATTCACTCTTTACCGCTAAGAGCCCATATGGAAAAGACATTTTATGAAGTATGAAATATAGAGAAGCACTCGAATTCCGGGCCAGTTCATTGAAGCATTACGACAGAAGACATCTTTGTACCACCAGCGTTGAACGGGAGGAAGACTCCCCAGAGGGTGCCACTGTCTCAGCCATTTATCCTTGTTAAAATTTCAATAACGCAGGTCCCTTGCAGATGACACTTTTCGGTCGGCTCATCAACACGAATGGGACTTGTGTGAGTTTAACTGTTGAAGATACTTTTTTTTTCATCAGGGAATATTACTACAGCCCATTAATAATTTGAAGGAGTTTCCTAGTTCCAATCTTTATTAACAAGCTATCAAAATAGTCCCTTTTGTAAGTCTGAATAATTTATTGTTCCGCTTTACTGTAAGATAAAGGCCGGATTGAATTACACTGATGACAGTGTCAGAAAAGGTTAATTGGATACACTGTATTCTCGGAATACAAATTACAATACAAACATGTTGTTTCTAGTCATTTATCTTGATGTTTCAAATAGACTCATTACAGTAATGACACTATCTTCTTGTCATCGCTTTGATCATTATATATTCATAAAAAGATGTACACCTCTTTACCGAACCCTAAAACAACAATGCTTATTCCTCACCGAATGTAACTCTCCGTGCAATATCGACTCTAAAAATAATCACAATAATGAGGTTCTTACCAAAAGACACACGTTTTGAACTAGAAAAAAAAGGGATTTTAAATTGGCAGCCAGTGTAAAACCAGAAAGGCTCTGAATTCATATTCAGCAGAGGCACGAGGGTGAGCCGGCTGGTGAGGTGAAGAGTGGACAGGTTAAGAGGTTCCAAGCCACTGAAGGGGAGATGCAGGCTGTGATGGCATCGAATGAGAGCGGCGGGTGCATGCTGTGCGAGTGTCAGGCTGGCACTTGCCACAACTGGCGGTATTAATAAGACTGGGCTAAGATGAGCTCTGGGACGTGGGTGACTCAACACGTGCTGCTGCCGCTGATGGGCAAGTGCAAATGAAATTAATGGGTAAGGGAAATCAAGTGAGTGAGCCCCGAAATCAAATTACCAATCCGGCCCTCAAACAAATTAGTTGGGTGCCAAAGTTGTAATTGATAGCAACACATGAGCATGCTATTGGATCAGACAATGTGATCTAGCATGCATTGCCTCTGATTTGCTGCTGTATTATCATGATTAAATATTAAAGATGTGTGGATGACAGTGGCCCCCCTTGGTGTGTGGGCTCCTAGGAAAATATTGGGGGGGGGGGGGGGGGGACTAGCTGAATTATGATTGGCGCTGTGGCTATAGGAAGCAAACAAATCTTCTTTCACCTGGTATCTTTCAGACAAATAATTCAAAAAGAAGAAAATACATTCTGTGTCCTGTATTTTCCCATCTAATCTGGCAGTGAAAGAAAAGCGTGAGCTGAAGAGCTGTGCCGGAGTAGAGTATGTAATAGAAAGTTTGAATAGAAAGAGTAATATCACAGCAATAATACATTTAGTCTGATAGCACGCATCAGCTCTTGTCATAGCATTTATTTGTTTGTTCGGTTCATAAATGTGTAAACTCAGATACATATTAAGGCCGTACTTTCCCTCAGTTCGGTGTGTGTGAGCCTTTTGATACGAGGCTTTTTTCTACCCAATGTTGGAGAGGGCTTTTTTTTTGTATGATGAACTGAGACGCTTTTAATAAAATATAATGATCAACTAAAAGTTGGTTTGAAATCAAACACTCCGCTGTGGCTCAGCAAAACGCGTATCTCAAGGCACATCCACTCTGCCTGCATAACAGATGAGAGATGGTTTTTCTCTGTTTGTTATTTTTTCCTTTTCTTTTCTTTTCAGATTTGCAAACCTTCAAACCCCCTTAAACATCAAACCTTTTACTGCTCCATCAAACTCGTCGGCTTTGTCCTCACAACTGCTGTGCATCTATGAGCAGATTCTTTATGATGTGGGAAATATTTCACCAGCAGCTATCGGCTTCATAATTCATAAAACATTGCATACAATTGGAATACCAATTGGCCTGTTGCAAACGAAGACAACACAGAATTGTAAGCCATTTGAGTTGATTAATAAATTAAATACTGTTGCAATGCCATGTGACATTGTCTTTTTCTCTCTTTGACCTGTTTGGAAAAGCAGCTTCCCAGTGCAAACAACAATGCAATTGAATTTAAATTTAAAAAACACTGAGGCATCGTGAGGCTGCAGGAAAGTAATACAACTTAGTCCTGTCTTTGTTTTCCCTTTATGATCCACTCTTGCTAATAATGGATGATTTGAAAAGTTCATCCTAATTAAGCAGTGCATGCAGCACAGTACGCAATCGCAACAATCCATTTGGGTAAACCTCAGAAACAAATAATGCATACTGCGTGCAAAAGCCCACACACTATTTGCCTTGCAGACATGCACATCACAGTACACGTATAGCCTTTAGAGTAGCACACATCAAATCATCCACCCTGATATTCTTATACTACTGAAGCCCAGCATGACATTTAAAGAGACACTGTCCTCAGACTTGAGCAGTTTCTATGATTCTGCTGTACTCCTAACTAACTGGACGCCTCCTGCTAGGTTGGATACAGCGGCCACTACAGTGTAACGCATTTATGTATCATCGTGCTTTTTTTTTTATGTGTGTTGCTCTCGCATCCGTGCATTGTGCGCATATGTGTCTATGTCCCTGTTGCAGCACAGAGCTGCTCCTTTGAAGTCTGTTTACTGTGCCCGACGCCTTGCTGAGAACAGTGGGATGGCAATCTGTGACACCACTGACACCTGGCATGTAAACATTGACAATAACTCAGTCATGAAACCTCCTGCAGGTTTGCCCTTTCTTACCTTCATAGGCTTTGGCTGCAGACACAATGCCCACTCTGTTCACCGCAACCTCCTTTGTCTCTCAACTTTAACTGCCTTTGTTTTTACTTGAAATGCGAACTAGTTTAACAACTTCTGTTCGTTTAACACTACAGTTGCTCAACCATTGTCCATGGGACCATTACAAGACAATGACTAGTTGACGTACTTGTTAGCTCGTCCAGTGGTTCCCATACTAGATACATCTGAGGGGCAGTGACATGATAAATGGGGGCGGAAAAAAGAAAGTTCAGCTTTTTGGACTAACCTTTGCGTAGACCTTGAATAGTTATTGAAATGAATAAAATCATCTGAGAAGTTTAGAAGATAGAACTCAGTTATCTGAAACGTAAGGGGCCTCAAGTAATTACTGCTTTTTTAGGAGAAAAAGTTCTGCATTTGACGATGACAATGTGTTGTATTTTGTAAGTTTATCACATTTGCAAATTTTCCTGTCAACACCCAATATGCAAAGTATACTCGTAGCAGTAGTAACAAGTGCAATAGTATCCCTGTGAAATGTAACGAAGTACACATAACAGTAAGTCAAAATTGCTCTTTGATAGAGTTGCCTCCCAACACTGCCTGTAAAACCTAAACACATATTGTGTAGCACTGTGAGCACAAGTCATCTTCTCATTGATTTTTGGGAGATTTAACACCTCACGTTATGTATTAATTCATTTTTTATTGAGACAGTTCCTTTTTTTTTTTGTTGGAGCAGTTCCTGCACCCCCCCCCCCCCCCCCCCCCCCCCCCCTAACCACTTCTCTCATGTCACTTCCTGGACCAATAATCTCACACTCACCGCTGTCCTTGCTCACACTGAGGGCTCTTATGAGAAACAATTTACTTTTTCAGCATAATTTGTCAGCGGAGCAATGCTGCTTCATTATCATATCATCCTGCTAACTCTTGCCTTTGTTTTGACAGATAGCTTTCATAAGTCACTGGTAAAAACCTTCAGCAGACGTTTGGGGTTTTACTGTCACAGAGGCTCCATCTGCTCGGTTTGGTGGGGTTTTTATGCTGCGCCATCATTCACCTCCCACAAGCAATAAACTCTATCTCTCTATACTCTCTCACTTTCTCCCCTGCACTCATTTTTTTTCTCTCTCTCTCTTGCAGTGTTGGAGGTCTTTTTTATACGTAATTCTGTTTCATGGGTAGAAACAACAGAACAAGACAATAGGCAGTGTATCAGCAGCACAGAGAGGTTTGATCCATCAGCTGTACAGCTAATGCCCTTATTCTCTGTTTTGTATCAAACATATACGGGGAATGACACTGTGTTAGTCTCTTTAGAGAAAAAAAAATCACTTCAAAGATCTTCTGAGGAATTTATTCTGGATATAAGACTTTATTCTGTAAAAGAAAGCTCAACTTGTGACTCCTGCTATAGTAGACATATCACAAAGAGGGCTTGGCATGTGAATAGCAGCCTGTGCAGCGGCTTCATTTCAAACACATCACTGATGAATACGTGACATAATCCATGTTAATTTCTCCCTTTTGATATTGTGGAATTTACAGCACATATCGTACATTCATACACAGCCAGCGGGGTGATTTATGAACCCTGCCCACGACAGACATTAGGGATGAGATACAATTGTTTTCCCAAATCAAAATAAATGGGTCACACAAGGTTCTCATATCGTCAAATATTTTGCAGTAGAAAGCCAGCCCTGCAATACTGACTGTATAATTGAATCGTGTGAAAGCACAGCCGATTTGAAACAATACATTGTGGGATGAGGAAACTGTCAAGTCATGCATCATAGTCAGCATATCACCTCAGGTTGAGGACAAGATTACTTGAGTCCATCTCAATCTCTCTTTTGCTAAATAGATCCACGACAAAAACATTTTTCACATGGAGGAAAAAAAAAGAGCTGTTGTGGATATTAAATGATTTCAACAAAAACAGAAACACTGATGAGGATAAAAAATAGCTTTTAGAATCAATGTAGAGAAAGGCATGACCTTATAGGACAAGATATTTAATCATGATAAGACATGAATGAATGGTTTAAAACAAATAAAATACTTTTTGTGTCACAAAACTAGCTCCTCCACAAGCCTCACCTTTTTGAAAAAGATATTTTTCATTTCTTTTCACTGCCATCAATCTCCCTGCTTTTCTAATTTCAGCTTTGTCATGTTCACTTTCTTCGATTAGAATCCACATGCACTGTGACTATATCAATTTCCTCCACCTGAACCAATGAAATGACTTCATTCAACAATTTGGTCTTTGCAGGATTTTATTGGAGAACCATAACAATTTGTGCCATGAAAAAAAAGAGAGAGCAGATATAGGGCCAATTCAACTGTTATCAATCACCAAACTCGGTTTGCCGTCATGTAGTCGGCGCGCTCGGCTGTTTTGACAACAGTTTATCAGGAATAAAGGTTGTCGGGAATACTGGTGTGTTCGTGCAGAGAAGGTGGGTCCTATCTAGATCAGGCGGAGAATATAAGTGAGACAGTCATAGTTTGTCAGCTATGTCCTGTGAGTCCTCCGAAGTTTCATATTCAAGCCCTTAATTTAATGTTTCCTTGTGGATATTAATAAAAACAAACTGTAAAAAAAAGATGTGGCTGTCAGCACTTAGAACACTGCTAAACAGTGTGTAGTATTCACTCTCTCTCTTACTCAAACACACAAAACTGATTCCCAAGACAGAGCATGAATTTTATTTTTCAAGCATAAAATGTTAAAAATGTCTAGACAAAACATTGTATTCCTAATGCACACCAAGGCCTCACTGTCTTTCAAGGGCTCGTTATATGCTAAAAAGCGGTAATATTTGTGGTCTGAGTGAAAACTTTTCATTAAATTCAAGGCTGCTGTGTTTCTCCAGTGTTCGCCTGTGGCATCGTTTGCTCTGAACCGTAAAGGCTGCACAGGATTATTGATCCCTCCATGATGAAAGAGAGTACTGTACAATAGTCGTCCAATTATTGTTTCAACCCGCACACGGCACAGTAATTTGTTTTTGATCAGTGTGTCAAGTGCATTAATAGTTATTCGCTCTCCATCAGCAGCCATGACGTCTCCTTAAAATTACAAAGTGAGATCTGACTTTGTCACTTTATGTGAAATTGAACTTTAGAAAAAGAGGTGAGTGAAACATCTTCACATCACGTCCAAAATAACTGCTGTTAAGGCACTGCCAATAATACATGTGTGAGCCAATGTGACTTTATATTTTTATGTGCCGACATAAAGCGATCCTCAATTAGTAAGATAGTTTGTGTTCATTACCAGAATTGCCACATGGCAATAGATGCAAATTTTCCAAGGTAATTCGATTAATTAGTTTTAATTGATGGTGTGCTGGTGTTAATGTTTTGCAGAGAGATAGACAGACGGCGGCTGGTAGTGTGTCCGAGCCAAGAGACAAGACATGGCACCTTCAGTGCATGACCGCATTGATTTGCCTCTACAGCAATGCTGTCATGGCACATACTGTACGTATACAGACTCCATCACTGGAGCGGAGCGCACTGACAAACAGTACAAGGAGATGAGGTGAGCGCACGTCTTCTCAAGGAGCCGTAGTATCGTTTGTGCATTCGTGCGCTCTATCAATCTCTCCCGTGACCGTTCTTTACGGCAGCTTTATGACAGAGTCACAAAATGATATGATATGATGGCATGAATCCCATAAAACATGTGGACACTATGACAACAGTGGTGGGCCGTTAACGTAAAGAAATATACGAGGAAATATATGTGTGCACAAATGCCAGCTCCCCTTGTGATTTTTTTTTTCACCAGCCAGCACCAATGAAAAATGCTTAATTTTTCATGTGGAAGACCTGACAACTGATACTCGCTGGCAGTGGCGAGTAATAAAATCTACCTCGCTGTCAGTCTACCACCTGCATTGTTATGTTATGACACTTCAAACATCTGGAGTGCACTTTATGTTTTGAAGCATCCAGTTTTCCACAGGAAGAAATTACCAATCAACAAGGAGGGCAGCTGTGGCCCGAAGGCTTGTGAGGAGGGTTTGTGACTGCAAGGTTGCCAGTTTGACTCCCCAGACCATCTGGGAATATTCAAGATGGGGGGGGGAGGTGAATGAGAAACGCTCTCTTCTCCCCTCAACAACAACTGCTGCTGAAGTGTCCCTTTGTAATGTGAGCTGTCAAATTATCCAGTAGAAATTAGCTTCCACCGAGTGAGACTGTCGATGTGTGTGGAGACGATGAGGCAGATAGTGTAATAGGGAACGTGCTCTTTATCACTTTGCCGGGTACTAAAAAAGATGAATAAATAAAAGTTGCTGTACAGGTTTTTGCATTTAGACAGGGTATTTGTAGATTATGAAGTTGGAATGAAGTGTAATGATTAGCATATTATCAACAATGTGCCGTACTTGAAATATATATTACTCATTATATTAAGTCCCACCGTCACCTGAGGGTTAAAGGATAGGTTCAAATGTTTTTCAGTTCTTGCTTAGCACAGCCAGGTGCCCATAAAAGAGGATTTTCTTGCTGATTTCTCTTGTTGATTTTAAAAAGTCCTTTCCTGGTGCACTGTAAGTGATGGGGGTCCTTCTTTTGTGCAAAAAGACATTGTAAAGTTGATATGAGGCTTCAGCAGTCTGAGTTATTCAAAGAGATTATCTTAGTATCAAGTTGCCTCTTTGTGATTCCCGGGACGGTGTTTTCCGTAAAAGAAGGAATCTTGCACTAAAAAGGAAGCACAGTTGGAAGATATTCACTTGATTTAACACATTTGGACAACGGAAGCCTCATGTTAGTTTCAGTTCAACTTTTGAATATATTTATACAGCAAGGAGGACTGTGGATGTTGGCCCCCATCACTTAAGGATCTTTTAATGACCGTTTGCGGTATAAGTTTTCCAAATCATAATGCAACACACATGCTTAGAGTAAATCAATGATGAACAAGTACCAAAAGAAAACCAAATCAGGCCACACATAGTAGCTAATCTAATAAAATAAGACAAACTAATACAATAAGCGGGAAAAGACAGAAAACGAAATGGGGCACAAAGTAACTAAAATAAATACAATTTCATAGAATAATTAAAAGATGAAGGACTTTACCTTGAATTAGCATTATGCCTGTGCGATATAACATTAATTAATTAATAACTTTCCGATGACTTCTCGACCGGCGTTACTGTACTTCAGACTTGCATCAATTCAATGTGTAACCTGATATCTTGTCCCAAATGATTAAAACAATATAGACGCTGAAGGGGCAGGGACTGTATCGCCACACAAGATCAACTTTACTCATCTTCCAGCTCTAACACAATGAATCCTTGTGTCAGCTCATAACAGCCACTGCGAGTGGTTCAACATATAATGTATCAATAATGGAGAGAGCGGGTCTCCCCGTTTAGAGCCCATAACAGCTTAAAGGAGGATGAAATCAACCTATTTGTAAGGATCGATGCTTGTGGTTGTGGACATATCACTTTAATCCAATTTAATATCCCAAATCCTTACAATTCAAGAGGAAAAACCTCTATAGGTAGTGGTAACCAGATTATGAGAGGATGACCACCTGGTCTGGTTGTTTATCTTGCAGTCACCAATAAGGTCAAGCGAGTCCTTTCCATTTTTGATTCCACTGCTTGACTGAATGCACGAGGCAAATGACCTTTAACATAGCCTCAGAATAAATGTGTTAAAATAGGTACCATGTATAACAATGTAGTTCGTATAATCTTCAGAAAAACATCTAACTGAGGAATCCTTCCTTATTATGACTCCATCCGCTGTAATTTAACTTCTAATAACTTGACGAGGCAACAGCCTTGGAGGACCAATTCTTAAAAAACATACATTCATTTCTTTCATGAACACAAGTGTCTGAAGTATGCAGATGTGAGTAAAACATATAAAAAACTTGGTTAGTTGTCCCAAGGTGTAATCATCATGTGTCTAATACTGTTTAATGTTATATTCCTTTTGCTTTGATTGGCAATTTGCTCGATTTGTTTTTCCTCGTAGAAATGAGTTTGGAGTCTACCGGTAATTGGGCAATTTCAACTTTTGTGTTACATGTCTCATATGTAGTATCACATCTATTTTAATAAGGCCTTTGTATGATGTTGAGATTTTTCGTTATGTTTTAGATCAGTTTCCAGTTTACTTGCTTTCTTCTTATGTTCTGGCATTGATTTTTGCCTCTGATGAACGCCTATCACTTCAATAGACCCAGCATTCATTTGGGAAAAAAAGTAGTGCCTAAGCAACCATTCTCTAGATCCATTATCCCACCGCCTGTCTTTCAAATACAGCAGAAATATACAAGCTAACTTTAACTTGTGAGGTTTTCACTGAACCTCCTGCAATCGTCTCAGAATGTTACTGAGATGTGTCATCTCGTGCATTGGATCGGCCAATCCTGCAGCTTTCTGTGTCGTCCCACTCACCATAGATGAGCCCTTGCTTGAATGTTTAAGATTTCCAACTTGTAGTAGCCAGCAGGAAACAACATTTTTCAAAAAGGATGCCAACAAGAGTTAAGAATCTGCAAAAGCAGTCGTTTAGCTTTCAAATTCAAGGGGCAATGGGTGTATACTGAAGCAGAGCATGTGCCCCTTTATAACTGTTGCATTTATGGTTATTTACAACTGAATCAGTATAATTTACCATACGATGAAATATATGTACGAGTAAGATTAGACTCAGCAAAACATTTTTCAGCAAGAGCAATGCAAAACATAAGCATGGAAATAACAGCTGCATAGGCAAAAGGAAGAGACTTGAAAATATGAGGAGCAAATATTTTAAGTTTGTGTGAAAAAAACTTTCTGTAACAAACAAAACATTTTTGTTAGTCACACAGTAATTAATGTCAACACTTTCCTCTACATAAGGTTGTTTTGTAACTATCAGGCAGCTGCAGTGCGAATGCTTTGTTATATATATATAGCATATATAGCATATATAGCTGATAGCATATATATATATAGTATATATATATATATGTGTTAACAGTGCGTCACACTTGTGACATACATGATGAACAAGTCGTTGTTTATAGTGTCATCTGACACTAAAGCCTCCAATTTATAGGAACTACCAAATTAGATTATCCCATTGGTGTTACAGTGTGAGGGTGTATGTGAAGCCAAGTGCGCAGTATGTGTATATTCAGTTTTCCTATGTGTGAAGTAAAGCCTTTGGATTTTTCACTCAAACACTTATCTGAAATAGTTGTGGGTTTTTACATCCAAAGATCCAGTTTCAAAAAGTTGTAGGTATATAACTGGTAAATTGTAGGGGTTGCAGTGCTGAGACTCTCACCTTACTCTCTTATCTGATTCACTACAAATGTTTTGACCTCAGACCTGAAGGCGAAGCAACAATTTAAATATACCTTTTATCACATCTGATTCAGTTTTCTAAGTCTGCAAGTTGGAAGAGAGAGAGAACCAAGAGAGAGTTAGGGTGGTGGCCCTCAGCGTTTTTCAGAGAGCTTTTTAGAGCCTTTCACAACGCTTCCTCACTTGTCACGGCAGCATACTGAACTACAGGAGCACACGCAGTGGCACACAGATCTCTCCAAGGTTAGTGTGATGTGTGAAATGCCAAACAGAGCTCTTTAGCACTGGAAAAACTGTGTCGGTATAATGCTGCAAATAGAAACCCAACGAATCTGTTGATTGCGTTTCATACTGACGCATTCATGAATCAATTATCAATTGACTCATCATTTCAGCACTTCGTGCAAGCACACACTTTGGCCTCTTAATTGACGTTCGCCGATTTTTGGTTGGAAGTTTAAACTTGTATCTTGTGCCAAACTCGTAATTCAAGGTAAAGTTGCATTCATGAAATTGGTTCGTCCTCGTCATTAAAGCCTTTCTTTGGAACGTCCACAGAAAAAAAACATTTTGTTTGAAAAGGTTTTTAAGCTGCCAAACTTATGCGCCATAACAAAATACACGCCTGATCCTGAATGCACTGCAACCCAAGAACAATGCCGTTTCTTTTAGCATTACTGTAATTAACATGTCACATGACACTTGCTTTTTGCATGAGACATTCAATTGTAGCCGAAGTCTTTAAATTCATAATCTTCATCTTTCAGTTAATTTCAGACACCTTTTACACAATTACATTCCCAATAATCTGTTCACACGTCACGTGACAAAAGCAACAAGCGTTGCCAGCTACATTGTCGCCGAGTCGCCGTTCAAGTGTTGCTGAAGCATTCGTTGATTTAATTACGTTGTTGAATAGGACTGGGAACTGGCTAACGGCATTTCTTTAGATGGAAAGGAACAATGTGAAACAAAAACATATGATTGGTTGACGCTTTACCACATCAGTGGTTGACACCAGCTCAATTTTAAATTAGTTGCACGTCAGTTTGTAGCTTAGTGTCACTGACTCTCTTTGAAAAGGACTTAAAGCCTTTTGCTGTGTTGCTCATAGTGTGAATGAAGCATAGCTCACCACATACTGACGCTTGGTCCGGATTAGGAAAACATTGCGCTTTGCTTTACACTAAGGTTGTTTGTTATGTAAGTTAAGCTACGTCGCCTACGTAAGTTATGTAGTCAACGTAGACTTTTGTTTTCACATGAGACAAGAAGTTTTCTGGGTGAAAGTCATGTGTTCGTGTGACCCATCCAGCCACAAGCAACAGTCTAAGCAGGCAAAATTGATGGTCGCTGACGAGACCTCAAAGACCCATTGTATGAAAAATGACTGTGAATTTTATTTGGTGAATCTGTCAACATTATTGTGGACTGCATATGTACAGAAAGAGTAGCACGACTAACTTAGGGCAGGGCTTGGTATGGTCAAGCATATTCCCATCTATATCTACCTACTCTTCCATTGACACGTATCCTTCTGTTGTTCTTCAGCTCCATCTTTCAGTCTGTCTCTCCCTTTGCTCATATGCAGTATACGTACCACTCACACACATTAACATGCAACATTTACACTTCTGGCCCTGTTTTCCCTCCAGCAGCTTGTGGCGTAACGTGACGCTCCCTCAAACAGTGTTGCAAATAGCCACCCCAGCTGTCACCTATCAGGGAGTATCCTCCATGAGTACATAACCGGTCGTGTCCCACCACTGCAGCCTCCGTCTCCTTTCATTTCCCATTACTGCGAGTGGGAAAACATTGGTGGAGGCAAAATAATGGCCCTGCTTAGATATGAGGAGGCGTAATCTAGGACAGGAATTAAACTTTCATCTCCTCCAAACAGCGTTTCAACGACTCGACTGATTCGTCTCATGCGCAACAGTGCCATTTGTAAACTCAGACCTGAATTATTAACAGGGGAGCTTTGCATATTGTTGAGACTCATCGGACAGCTTTTACATCTTAGCGCTCAGTGGGCCGCAGCAGGTTGCGATCGAGATGCCGCAATAATGGAGATTAGTACACTTTAGTAGACAAACACAATAAGAATTTCATTTATTTAAACTTCGACGCTAAGGCACAGATGCAGATTATGATTATTTACAGAGAAACCGCAATCATTTTGAAATATTGTTTTGTTTTTCCCAAACCAAAAACACACACTGGAGCAAAACTCAGACACAAAACTTCATTTTGTCATTATAGGAAGGCAGCATAAGGCTCCAGTTCAGGTTTCTGCTGCCTCTGCAGTTCCACCTATATATATATATATTGCCTCGTGTATAGGAATTGCCAACAAAGAGATGATCGGAACCATATGCCACTCATTTATTGCAGTTTTTAGGGTTTTTTTCACAACCAGCCCCTAAGAAGCAGCCTTGTCATTTACATATTTGCATGTAAGACAAATTGTTGATTACATTTTTTTCAGGATGTGCAGTCGTATATCAATACCCCACACCTTTTGTAGGCTGGAGCACGATGTTTTCTATGTCCACACAGGAAGCACGTGTTACCCAAATTGATTTTGCCTGTTGGGGATGCAGCTTGTACACAGATACCACAGCTACAGCAGTTTATCTCACATCAATATGTGTAGTCTAACATGCATGTTTGAGTTTTATACAATGAGGGTTCCAGCCTTTTCTTAATTTAGCATTTCATTACATGAACTGGTGAATAAAAAATAGACAAGGTAGCTATTAATACAACATTGACAAATTGTATGTCATAAAAACTGCCCCGATCCATTAAGCACCAGAAAGAAAAAAAGCCCTCAAACAGGCCTTTTGATCTCACTTTATCGCCGCAGCATTAATCAAATGAAAATGCACAAATGAATATTCAAATATTTCACATAACTTGGCCATTAAATGTGTTTTGTGTTGTTAGCTATACGACCCCATAGCCAGGAGCCTCAGCAGCAGACTGGAGATGTTTAGGTTTCTTGGGTTTTCAGAAAACCATTGACCTAATTAAATTAAAGACAATGCGTCATTCCTTTTAGCTGCTTTCCATTTCTCCATCAATTCTTTTTTTTTTTTTCTCATTCAAAAATAAGCTGCTATTATTTATTCAGCTGTGATTAAAAATTGATTGGCACTTACGACGGGTGCCAGGGCTAGAAACTCCCCGTGCATCACTGCTGTTTTGTACCTCGGAGCATTAAGTGCAATAAAGGTAGATGACTCCAGAGCCACCAAAGGACCGACTAGGGCAAAAGGTCCAGTTCATGGAGGAAAAAATAAGCAATTTATCCGAGAGAAAAGAAGCTCACCTCTAAGACCTCCCTTGGCAGCAACTCAGAACGAGCTGGAGACTGCAGCAATATAGATAGACCACTGTCAAATGGACCATGTTCAATGGCATAGTTGACAATATTAAAGCAATACTTCACCCTGAATGCAGCTTGTAAA
This sequence comes from Melanostigma gelatinosum, assembly GCF_949748355.1. Classification (NCBI taxonomy): domain Eukaryota; kingdom Metazoa; phylum Chordata; class Actinopteri; order Perciformes; family Zoarcidae; genus Melanostigma; species Melanostigma gelatinosum. The sequence continues at coordinate 12,436,442 of NC_136653.1, forward strand.
GATCTGATAGTATGGACCCTAAATCCAGTCACCTGGAAGCTGTTAAATGTTTATCATACTGTATAAGAGATATTCATTTGACACAAATGTACAGTTTCTATACAGATACCAAGATACAGTAAATGTGTTTTTGTTCTAGCTATATCCACACATACAGTAAGCCTCTGGAGTGGAAGATAGTTGCATATGTTTAGGTGTGTGTGTGTGTGTGTGTGTGTGTCAGTGTGTGTTTTCTTCCATCCGTTTCTACAGTGTGGTCATTGCTTTGGGCAAAGGGTCAAAGTGTGTGCGACAGGGATGTGTCGGGTTATGACGAAGCGACGTAGGTCGAGGAGGTCAGAGGAGCTCGGAGAGATGGAAGTGTGTCGGTTGACGTGATTGTTGTTGTGGTGACGTTGTGTCACCGAAGGTTAAGCTGGACAAGTGTTGACCAATATAATAACTTCACACCACTGGACTTTTTTAAAACATTTGAAGTAACAGCTTTTTTTGCGGCCACCATACTGGATGCAAAGTTAAGCATACGTGTCAGAAGATTTGTGCGTGTGTGTGTGTGTGTGTATGCATGAGTGCCTCCGTGGGCTCAGGGCCCCGTATGAACACGTACAGATTCATGTGCCCGGCAGCTCGCTGCAGCAGCCTCAGACAGACACTGCGCTGCTCTAATTAGCTGACCTGTCACCATCGACACCTACAGCTGTGCAGCGCTCTGGGAGCAAGCTGAGCACAGTAACAGGCTTCAAGGTGCAGAGAAAGCCAGCAGTTAAAACACAGACGGTGATGAACACATCCAAGACTTCTGTCGTCACCTTCAGGACAAAGGACGCCACCTCGTACTTTTGCTTAAGAGGACATGCTGCAGCTTTACTCACGTCGTTGTGATTACTTTGGGGCTTTAGTACACACAGGTGATCCCAATTGAACTCATTATGTGACTTCTCAAATCAACTGTTTGCACCAGTGACATTTTCAGTGTGTCCTAAAAAAAGGACATGGATATAATGCAAACCAGTACTTTTTGTTCGATATTTGTAATTTGTTTTTTCAACCTCACTTTAAAGGGCCACATTAAATCCCCTTTTACTCGATGTAAAAAAAAAAAATCACAGTCCTATTACATACCTATTTGGCATTTTGAGTGGTAGTTCTGGCGAACTAGTAATATCAAAATGTAACCATATTTTACAGCTGGAGTACAGCAGAATGGGTAATCTCCTGAACCAGACTTCTGAAACAAATCAGGTTTATAATCAATTTTCATAAAATTAGGAAGATTCATGAAATATCAAGTTAATGAAATAGGTTTTTTGAGCTGTTGGAGAGTCAACAGTCTCTAGCACCCCAAACACAACCTGAGGTACCCGTAGTTTACCGCAGAAGTAACAAAAAGCTTGGTCGATATATAAAATAAAAACGAGGAGCAGTCGAGAAAATACACTGCTGGCGATGAAGCATAAAGTGCATGTTTCCATCCACACAGTTCTGTAACCTAGCCGCTGCTTCTTGGCCCTCTGTTGTTTGGGCCGGTGCTGCATGTGGGAACATGAGGGGAGATGACACATGGGTAGAGATTTAAGACATGGTGCGCTGGCTATCGGAGGTCTCCTGGTAGGCCTCAGACGCTCTGTGCTTTCCCTTCCTCAGCCCACACTCATTCTCAGGCTGCCACGCACACACTTAGGCAGGGCAGAGAAGTCGCTCATCTTGTATCTGGTTCAAGGTCTGCTGCCGTTGATGACAGTTGATGACAATCCAGCGGGGAACGAGGGAATATCACCTGCGGCTTGAAATGGAAAGCGGTGAGAGCAAGAGAAAAACGAGAAAAGGATGCACTGATGGAGCAAAGAATACAACGGAAGATTTTGTACTTTAATTTGAAATATTGACACACCAACTTGTCACATTAGATGGAAACATTTGGTCTTTATTACAATTCTCATTAGCATTTTACTCCACATAGAATACCACAGAATTGCATTAATCAGACTTTCTTACACTGATTATAGAGGGATCATCAATTGTTTCTAATTTGAGAAAACGTATCAATCACAAATGTAGTGGTGATGAATTTCCGAATGTAAAAACATTAGGCGTCTGCTCAAAACCAAGCTCAGATATGTTATCGTGGCAGAAACTAAACCGCAGACAAACAAAACAATCGATCTCCCTCTCACACGTCAACAGCTCCTCCTCTCAGACGTGCACGCACTCTTCTAAAATATGCATTGTGATTCCACGTCTGCCGAGAGTTGTATGCACCTGCATTAAAGCTTGAGTGATATAATTTATAGAAGTTCAGGGAAAAGATAGGAAATCAATCAGATTCAGTTGGCAGCAGGGCCCGATAATTAATGCTCAAGGTTTGGGTAAAGTATGTGTCTAATGAGGGAAAAATGTGAATGTTGTTATGTTTCACTTGAAGCGCCCAAGCCCCCCCCCCCCCGACCCCCTCTCACATAATCAATAATATGTCTATCTTCTGTATTTGTTTTTTATTCACAGTGTTCCCTGAACTCGCCTACAAATGCTGGCACAAAACACAATACTGTTTCCCATATAAGTTACAAAAACATAATTTCAACTTCATTTAAACAGGACAGTTTGTCAAACCTCTGCCTGGCTTGTTTAGAAGAACCACTATAAGCGAAAACGGTTTCAAATGACGCCACATTTTTTGGCCTTTCAGCAAAGTAAACTGTTAAAATGAAAGGGGTAAAACAACTACTGATGTTTTCAGAAATATTTTTCTTGGATAAATGTTAAAAGTCATTTGAAACTTTGATCTGGGGTCTTCTGAGCCTTTTCGACATCAAGGAAACTACCCACTTTTCATTCCACCTGTCAACTGCCACAATCTGTTTTCCAGCTACCATCGCTGTGTGTTTGGGCTGGAAATCTGTTTCCCAGACTGACTTACCTGCTACTGAGCTATTGTCAAGTATGTTTGGGACATGAAAAGCTCTGTGAAGTAACTTTTTTTTTTTTTTTTCTAGTGTCACGTTATTCACTGAATGCAAATAAAAATAACTTCAGAGGAGGGGATGTATTTCTGTAGATATAAAGTCACTGCAGAGGGAGTGATACAAACATGATGCGAACCTTCAGTCTTGTTCTGTTGAAAATAATTCGTGGACATGTGAAATGTGGAATTGTAATCTCAACACCACGTCCTTCATTAAAGTCACCCTTCCTGCGTCGTAATCAACCAACCGAGGACTAAATACTGCTGAGGTGTGATTAATACGCGCACTAGAGGCTCCCAGAAGCCAACTTCATGGTCCATGTTTGTGTGTGTATAAAGTATGCGTGTGTTTATGTATGTATGGTGGTGCCCTCAACTTTCCCAGTCTGCCTTTCATTTAAAAACTTGCCTGGACTAGTTGCATCCAAGCACCCATTAAGGTTGTAAAATCCACAAGTAGCACCAATCTAGAGTTAGTTCCCTATGAACTGCCCTTGTGGAAATGAGAATGCTCATGGATGCAGAAACAGTGCAGAAGATCTGGGTCATTTTATACTTGACAGTCGAGCCATTTTGGCTTCATGCGGCCATTAAGCAACTTTCAAGAACGGAGCCCCGCCTCCAAAGGACCTTTTTGTGTCAATAGTTGCATCCAAATTATTATTTTTTTTTTCAAAAAAATATGTGTGGCTGCAATGCGATCTGGTCTATTGAGTCAGTAAAGAAGAGAAGACTCTAGAGTGTATGATTGATGCATAATAAACTGCACAAGAGTTACTGAAATATCTTTGAAATATTTTTTGGCCTGTTCTCCACAGTAAAAAAGAAAATATTTTCAAATCATAAAACGGGCTGAAAAATAAAAGCTTCATTGAACAAGCTGTTTAATAGTGTTCAACATCCCACTGTGAGCTGGCACATCTTTCTGGTTTCAACAGAAGGCTCCTAAACAAACGTACCAAACAACTCTGTGATCTTCTCATCATTTAAACACGTGTTTCAATTCCCATCCAATAGTTTTGATGTGCCCCTTAACTAGCCATCCATCACCAAAGGGGCCAACACAGACACCATAGGGAACACATGATGCAGAGAGAGTATATGATTCATTTATAAAAACAACAACGTTATCATAGGTGGGAAACGGCAATGAAATGCCATGATGCATGCGAAGGGCTGGTGCTTGATTAATAATGTAGCCTTGTTGCATACGTTTGAATATATTTGCATAAAGGTACTTGATGAAAACACAGACAGCATCACATTTCATTTTGCCAAAAGTTTCTGATATTGAGTTGTGTTCACAGCTTGTCTGCACAGACCCAAAGTGGCCGGAAAATCTGTAAATGGAGGTTTAAATGAACAGGTTACTCAAGCTAATCTTTCCCTCATTGGAAAAAAATAAGGGTTGCCTTTTAGTTTAGTTCATCAGTTCATTATTAGTCGTTTATTCTCTCCTGAATTGAGACTTATTTCACTCTTTCAGTGTACTAGAGGGACTCCACTGATTGGGTGATGCACATCGTTTTCAACAAATGTATATTGATGCATTTAGTGACAAAATAATAGCTCATTCTATCTATAAACTGTCAAAAGAAACTCCAAGGGCCATGCTGGCATGCTTGCAGCACACTACCGGTATTCTTGTGTGAGCTGTTGCATACACAGGATGTGGAGTGTTTTCATCTCCTTGATGTTCCACAGACTCAAGCAGCACATGGAAAAGGCAGGCAGGGAAGGAGATGTTGCTTTGGGCCTTACAAATGACCTAGATACTTGAATTTCATTTACCTCTATCCCAGCATCTAAGTGTACCTCACTTCCCTTACGCATCCATATGGCAACCTTGAAGCTGGAGAGGATACAAAAACAGCCCACAGATGGGCTTTTCTTTTTTTTTGATCAGCATCTATCCGCTCACTCCTTCACTCAAAATAAATGAGACCACCATGTTTGTAATCCCGGAGAATTGATCTGCTCAGTAGGTAACATGTTTTGTAAATGAGCAGGATTTTGGCTGTAGCAGGATAAGTTGGATGTTTGCTATTCTGCTCCAGGACTGAACATTTCCCTCCATGTAATGCAGAGGTTACAGGTGTTAACCGCAGCCAATGGAACTATTGATGACTCCGAAAGGCAGTTTGGCAAGCCTTCTTGGACCACAAAGTGGCTGATCAGAATTCTGGAGCTGCTAGATCCAACAGTGTCTTGCTGGGCACGGAAGGAGAGGTGAAGCGACGGAGGGGGGGGGGGGGGGGGAGAGAAGGGGCATGGCTAGAGTGTAGGGCGGTGGCAGTGGAGGTGGTGGGTAAGGGCCTAAGAAATATGACGCAGGTGGGTAAAGAACAGATGGGGGATGATGGAGTGTGAGTGAAAGTGTGGAAAGAGAGCAGGTGAAGGGAGATGAATTATGAGCAAAAATAGATATGAATTGAAGGCCAAGTGGCGTGGATTATCATATCTGAACTGTGAGACATGAATCTCAATCCATCAAAAAGGGCCGCATTTGATACAAAACACCCCTGCCGTGCCCGGTCTTAATGGATATAGTGTGCCGTTGAATGAGTCACTTTTACTCGTCCCATGAAATACCAGAGAGAAAATGGGTCCCTCTCCACAAAGAGATCTGGATCAAGGCCAGTGATCTCATCAAAAGTAAGAGTACCTCTCACTTTCCGTAGAGCATAGGCTTCGCTCTGAGTGCTCGGTGAATCTGAAAGGCTTGCTATTTCTAAATAGTTTTCACAGATTTCCCACAGGTGGAGCATGCATTTCATAATTTAGAATTCCTTAGGCTGAACCGCAATTAATTTCACTTCCATATTAACAAGAACTTAGCCTTTTGGAAAGGTATCTTTGCTTAGATATTCAGTATGGCCTTGGTATCTCACAGCACAGATGTGCTACGCCCGCAGTTCAGCAAAGTCCAAACACAGGTAGAGGTAGGGGAATCGGGTCAAGCTTTTCCATTCTCATGAGGCAATGTGGATTACAATTATGGTGGCCGATATATTTAAAATTAGTAATGTTTCGAACAAAAAAAAAAATCAAAGCTTCTCAGTTCTAGACACGTGTGCTCAAAGACTGAGCTGAAAAGCCCACGGAAAATCTCGGAAAATCTCGGAAAATGAGTTTAGCTGGAGTATGAAATCCCCCAAATACGAATCAGTGCAGCTTTTATTAGAGCATCCAAATATATTACATCCATTCCTTACAGAGTTTGGAGATGATAAAGAAAAGAAACCACCATTCAAACTCTTTATACAGCTCTTACTACAACCGTGTACCACCCGCTTCAACATGGGGAGAAATCCAGAGCTCTCCATGCTTGCTGTGTCTCCATACGGTGACTATGCTATGATTGGACAATCACTTTTGAGGGGAGGTGTTTAGTGGCGATTGTTTTCAATCACTCGTGCTGTAAAGGTTCAGCATGCTATATAATGCACCAGTGCTCCCTCCCCTTGTTTCTAGTCAACTTTAAAGCCACCACTATTAGGCCCTTGTCTACAACAGATGCTCGAGACACAACCAGTTAACTCACACACATAGACAACTGGTGCTATTGTTGCTCTAAACCTCCCAGTACACAAAACTAACATGCAAATTGCGTTGCGACATCTGAAACATTGTGTCACATCACAGAAAGAGGAGAGAGGAGGCAAACCAGCCACCCAGGAGCGGCGGGGGGGATTTCATGCTCGCTTAAATTTAGGCACGCTGTTTGGGGTCTTTATTGTTCCTCCGAGATCAAACTTTAAGTGAATTTCTCCACCAGGGGGGCTGTTCCACGAACGCTTTTGCACCATGCCTACTGGAGTGAGCAGAGGCAGACATCTGCAATCTGCCAACGCCCCCCGGTAAAACGCTGTCCTTCTCTGTTCTGATCTGAAATGTGCTTTTCCATCCTGTGCCGTAACACTTCCCTGTCAGTGAAAATAATTCAAAATAGGTCTGTCGTCTTGTGTCCAGCTGTGCAATGCTTTGTTTAAAGGCTCTATTACAGTGACGGTGCGTGCGAAGGCTTTGAGAGATGATTTTGTCTCCCTCATAACTTTTCATCTCAGATATTGATTTGAAAGGCCTTTTTCCCCCACTTGCCAAGCAAGATCATTTTAACGACGGCTTACCATGCAGTCTTAACTTACAGAAAAAAATCATATTAAATCTCAGTTGCCGAAAAAGGCGCACTGCAAAACACACAAATGCACCAGAGACTTCATCGTACTCAAAGCTCTGTGATGCGCTGTGACCGAGTCAGTGCTTGTTTTCTTATGACTTCTGCCATGTTTCAAGGGGTAGTGAGCATGTTCGCTTTAGCGAAGCATGCACCGAAGCAAAAGTAATCAGCAACGCGCGAGTCTTTGGAGAATATACTCTAACTGGTTTGCAGGCGGACATTTTTTAGGAAGATGATATTACCAGGAAATGAGGTATAGGTGACGGCGAAAGGCCCCTGTAGGAATGGCAGGTAGCTGACCTGGTGGCTTGCAAGCTCGAGCTTGCGTTCCCGTTTCACGCTTTGTGTTGCAGAATGATTCTAAACACAATGGATATTATTCCCTCTGCTCTCGTCCCCGCTGAGGTCCGATCAAAGATCCGAGCCTTTGATGTTTTAACCCCTCGCTGTTTGTAGGGGGAATAAAAAAAACGCCCCTCCTCCAAACCAGATGGTGCCTGTTGCATGCTGGGAGCAGCCAAGCAGTGTTACGGGTCCCACCTGTGGTTTTAATTATAGTGCATGAAGAGCGGGATGCAGTAGAGCGGAAGGAGAGCGGAAAGTAGGGGTGACCCTCGCTGTTTGGTGAGGGTAGAGAAAGGAAGGGAGGGGAAACTGTATATTCACATGGATCACACATCATGTACCTGCTTGTCCCCATCAGTCACAGCACTTCCTTGTTTCTTCTTCCGCCTCCGTCACATAATTTAATCCATCATTTAATGAGCTTTGTTAAGCAATGGCCGTATACCTTGCACATTTACCTGTGCATGACTCCAGCCGTGATGTTTTCAAAGCACCCCATGATGCCTCTTTTCTCCGTCTTCCCTCCTCCGTCACAAATCATCTATTCCGCTCACACATCCATATATTTTCCCCTGTCTGTCTTCTCGTCTCACCGGTGTATAATTTGTGCGATCACTGTTGCTTCTCTGCATGGTTCTCCAGCTCCTCTGCATGGATGAACTCCGATCAGATTAAACTGGCACTTACTGATTCTGACCTCCCGTCCCCCTCCCCTGAATATATCACCCACACCAGGATCCCTAGGGTCCACACCCTCCTCTCATCTCTCTTCGCCAACACCTCTCCTTCTATCCGTCTTTTGACATTTCGGCTCCTTCTGTCATCTTAGAGGCCCCGCTGAGTGCTGAGGCGCATGCCTCAGTGGCATGAGGGGGGAGCCCAAAAATCCTGAATATTTTCAGATTCTGCAGAGATATCCCTGTGTTGTCACTGAGAAGGGGAGCATGGACAGCCCAAAATGCTGCGTTTTAGGCTTTTATCAGGTTCCTTTTCTTCATAAGATGATGTATCCAAAAGCAACAGGGTGTGAACAGTATGTGAAATACAAAAGGTGTAAATTCACAATCTCAAAATCCTTTACGTTTTTTTTGCCGTGCTTGTGTATAGTGCATGCTTTATCTTTACTTATTTTGACCCCAGCTTTGGAAAAAACAAAAAACTTGATAAAGTTTTTATTTTCCTGTAATGTATTCAGCCAGGATTCTTGGGGAACTGTATTTCTTATTTTTTTTTTCCCCTTCCTCTCTTTCTCTGTGAGCGTGCAGAGCTGCGTGTCAGATCTGTGGGATGCCTGTAGGCCGCTCCCAAGAGAGGCACGGTGTGCTCATCCAACACAAACAGGGTCACAAAACAACGACTCAGCCACTTGTGCAGAGTTTACTTCAAATTAGCCCAACTCTTGTATAAGTACTACATCGCAGCCAATCAAGCTGATCTCATGTCAGACAATGAGCTGACAATGTGAGACAGAAACGGAGGTGATGCCAAAAGGTAGAAACTGAAATAGATTGCATCAAAGGGAGAGCCTTTATTCAGTTATTGTGAAAACATGTCTGCACAGAGAGGAGCCAGCTGAGAAACAAACTGTGAAACACTCCTGTAGATAACAAGCTGTTCATTTTGTTGCCAGTTGTTATGTCTGATCAAATAAAGCATTTTGATTGCAGAGATAAAGCTTTGATTTTCAGCGAGTCTAACCCCTGCTTGGGAGAGACAGTCATCATTGCTAACAGGCGAACGTAACGGGGCTCACTGGACCTTCTGACCGTCACGAAAAGCTGCGATAAGCAGAATTAGCAGCGCAATTAATATTCCAGCCATATTTTCCAGGGAGGAAGCAGAGGGCACAGCAGCTGCTCCCATATGCAGACCTTGCTGTTATGACCGTGGGGGCGATGTCAGACACCCTACCCCCCCCCCACCCCATCCCACCCCACCGCCACACCTCAGCCCCTTCCTCCTCATCCTCCTGCCTCCAACCCGTCCTCTCCCTCCCTCCCTTTCCCGATTAACCTTAACTTCTGCGATCTTTCCCTGCTCATTTGCATTTTAACCTCCTATTGCTTTCCCCCCCCCCCCCTCCTAAGCTCTCACAGAGGTGACGTCCTGATGGTTTAGTGACTAGGACTTAGGACCACCCTTCAATTCAGCAAGCATCCACCCTGCTGAAGGAGAATGTAGGCATTGTAGTACTCGAGGTCGGTCTTGATCGGTCTCAAGACCACTTTCTGAAGGTCTCAGTCTTGCCTCAGAATCAATTACATTTTTCTCTGTCTTGTCTCGTTCTCAGACAAAGAGGACTCTAATTGGATGTAAATCTTGCTGCCTCAAATGCAACCATTAACCTAGAATTTCTGTTTATGTCAACGGCTGCGACGCATCCCCGCCCCTCCAAAAAGAAGTGAGTGATCTACACCCCTCCAAGTCTTGGTCTTGATACACTCTGGTCTGGGTCATGACCTGGTCTCGGTTTAGGTGCGGTCTTGACTACAACACTGCAGGTAACTTAACATAATTATCACATTTCTCGCTCTTTTTCTGTTACCAAATATGTAGTTAACAAAGCGGCTGGTGGGCCAATTATCCTGGTAAAAAAAAACGTGTTTTAATGAAGAGGTTTCACCAGTTCCTCAAGCGTTGATGTGTAAAACACATACTGGTAAGCTTTACTGCTTAAGTTGTAAAAAAAGCTAAATATATTATATTGACCTGCATTAAGTTTTGGCTTGTAACTAAAGAAAATATATTGATTTAGGTATTATTACATGTAAGATTTGTGTGATATGATGTTTTGTTTGTAATGAATCAGAAATTTAACTTGGGAAAAATTAATAAAATAGCTTGTAACAAATTAGAGTGATTTAATCAGTTTATTTCAAAGTAAAAACTGTACTTGGATGTGTGAAATGTAAAGTTTTTGTCTTTGGCCAAAGCAAAATGACACTTTGGACTAACTTAAAAAATCACTCTAATTTGTTCCATGTAATTATTTTAGTTTTTATGAAGTTATATTTTCAATTTGGTTGAAAGCAACAGCTGCACTGAAAGCAGCTCAAATCCTGGTCCTGCAGGGCGGCCTATGTTTGAACGTACCACCAGCCGAGCCAGCCAGAAAGGAGAGACAATTCATTTATTTTTCATGATTTAGTTTTTTCTTTCAGCCTTATCAAAGTGTTGTGTGATCAACACATATTCCATGTTAAAACAAACCTGTTTTCACCTGTTGAATTGCCCTGACCTGCAGCGATGGGCAGACTAGTTACGCTCACAGCTTGAAAAGCAGTGAAAACAGTGTCTCCAAATTTGGTGATTTGGATTTTATTTTGATAAACTGAATAATTTGATGTTATTTTTCCAGTGTTATAGTTCCAACGATACAAACCATTTCAAATTTACACCGTTTTATGTCTAGTTCAGTTTGTTTTAATTATCCTTTTTAAGGTTTGCACCATCCAATTATAGAGGTTACCCACCCTCTGCATAGTTGGGAACATCGGGGCTTACTCCCCTAAATAAAGACTGCCATTCATTTTTGTACCAAAAAATAAAAGGGAAAGACAGACAAAAAACACAGACTTTGAAATTTCCCAAGCGGGAAAATCCATCACCGTCTGTGTGAAGACGTAATTTAATTTCGTCTCTGTTTTATTATCATTCTGTTGTGACTTAGATGAGTGTTGTCATGTCAGTGCACACATTGCACTCTGCATACTGTCAATCACCTGACACCCACAGGAAAGAACACAGGAAAGAACAATAATACCCTCAAAAATAAAAAAAAGTTTTAAAAAAGCATTTTGCCTCTCAAACTGTATTATCACATCCTTATCCTGGATGTCTCTGTCAGCGGGTGACAAAAACAAGGAAATACTGAAAACCAATCTTCCAAATCTATTTGTTTCCGTCCAATAAACCTCTCCTCACCTTGACTTGAACAGCTGAAATCACCCAACCCAAACCCCTCAATAAACACATCTTTAGCTCTTAGTGCAGGTACAGCCAAGCTAAATGCATGGCAGCAAACATATACATGATGTATATGTCCAACTGCGGTCTCTATGGGTCATGGATTGATAAGAAGGGCTGGCAAAGCAAAGTCAGGGGGAAGACTGTAATTGTGGTGACAGTGAGACTGTTCCCTGACATGTAGTCACACCTGGGTGGCTGGCAAGCACAGTGAAGAGGAGAGGATTCCCCACAGGCCCAGTTATTGCTATGCTGAAATACTGCAGTGTTACAGAACAAGGAGGCTGTGGAGCGCAGAGAAAGAGAGCATGTTTCTCTCCCGCACTGAGAGATACACTGAGAGGGGGGGGGGGGAGAGACAGTAAGGAGCTTTGCCGACCCAACAAGACATGTGTCACAGCCTGAGGAACAGACATGCATCTCCTCAATCACTAGAACAGCCGAGGTTAGACATTCAGGATGTGACTGTCAATATTAGGGCAGCGTGTTCAGTTTATTTTACACAAATGTGCCACAGCAAAATCGGAAGTGTGAATTTAACTCGCATAGTGTTAACATTAACACTCTGCTGGTGTTTCTATAATCCTCACGGGTTCCGAGTTAAATTAACACTTTGGATCGTGTTGATATTTTAACTCTTCAATAGTGTGAAATATTCAACACTCACAGTGTTGCTTTATGACACATGACAGTGTGCTTTTAACACTAAATTGTGTATCTATACTTACATAAGGTCAAATGTTTTCACCCTGAAGACAACAGTGAACTCCAACAAATCATTGATACACATTTCTTTTTGTTCAGAAAATCTCTTCCAAGCACCATGGGCACAACTTAACTGCATACACACGTGCACAAAGTTGTTGGTACCCTTCCGTTAAAGAAGGAAAAACCCACAATGGTCACTGAAATAACTTTAAAACTGACAAAAGTAATAATAAATACAAATTTACTGAAAATGAACAAATACAAATCAGACATTGCTTTTGAATTGTGGTTCAACAGAATCATTTAAAAAAACAAACGAATGAAAACGGCTCATAGAAGGCCACTTCAGAATAGTCCAATGGGTTGCTCTTATTCATTCTTGGGTGTATTTAGCTGTGTTTTGGGTCATTGTCCTGTTGGAGGACCCATGACCTGTGACTGAGACCAAGCTTTCTGACACCGAGTAGCACATTTCGCTCCAGAATGTCTTGATGGTCTTGAGATTTCATTGTACACTGCACAGATTCAAGACACCTTGTGCCAGATGCAGCAAAGCAGCCCCAGAACACAACCGAGCCTCCTCTGTGTTTCACAGTATACGGTGTTCTTTTCTCTGTATGCTTCATGTCTATGAACATAGAGCTGAGGTGACTTGCCAAAAAGCTCCAGTTTTGTCTCATCTGTCCAAAGGACATTAGAAGCTTTGTGGCTTGTCAATATGCATTTTGGCAAATTTCAGTCTCAAAACTGGAAATGCTAAAGGAACACCCAAATCAACACTGATCAACTTAAAATATTTGTCACTGGAAAATGAACACCAATTAACACTACCAATTTTGCTGTGTACACACTGTGTACGGCGAATAACTTTCTACTTTGTCACCCACCTAAAAAAAAATAAATAAAATGATCCGGTAACAGCGTGACACCGGTGGTTAAAAAGTTGACGGTGTTTGCTTTTTTGTGAAACTTCTTAGTGTTCATCGCAGGGAGTGAGAATCCATATGCAGCACTTTCCTATGCTAATTCAGAGAGAACGGAAGTATTGAGTGCACTGTAAATCAAATTCAGAAAGTTCAAAGAAAAGATAGAAAAACAAAGACTTGTCCCGAGGAGAAGGGGAAATATCCGCTCACGTACCGGGGGATCAGTGTGAGATCAGTGGCTATCGGCGCTGTCCAAATTTGCACAGAGGCCTCGATGCGACAGCCACCGCTGAATTCCTGCTCCGGAGGAGGGACTGTTTCATTGTGCGTTTACAGTTTGAGACAGACGATTTGTGTGCTCTTAGCATACAAATGGCAGATTTGCTGACGGAGCTTCAATAGCAGCACATTCAACTCCTGTCAGGTCTGATGTGTTTCATGGACACTTCTAATTTTCATCATCATCAGTAACAACAGTGAACCTGAGCAGCTCCTCTTCCCTCAGTTGCCAGTACTTACAAGCCTTTTTTTGAACAATGATTGTTTGTTAAAAAAGGTACATTGTGTAGTAACTTCTGAATATGATTGTTGCATTTCCTAAATACTGTAATTTAGACTCTTACTGCAGTGTCCATTTAAAAGGTAAAAAGCATTTTTTTTAAAGGGCTACTTTTATGAGATTAGATTCTGGCCTGTGTATGTGTATTGTGTCGTTCTTTTTTCCCTTGAACATCTTTAAACATGTCTACTCAATTGTGTCTCAGCTGTAGTGGTCAACTGGTGTTTCTTCTCTGTCGGGGCCAGATCGCTCACTTAAATCAACACGTTCAACATCCGTGATAAATTATGAGCTGCATTCAAATAGCACATAAATAACACGCATATTTTTTTATTTTACCATATGCACGTTCTCAAGGTCAGAAACGCTCGCTCTAATTTATAGATGAAGACAGGAAGCTCTCCATCAAACATCATCAACAATAAATTAGAACCCTAAAGATATCTTATCAAAGGTTGTGAACTCAAGACACATCATCTGACGCCATATGAAGAGGTTAAGAGGAATCACCACCTCCGGCTTCAATTCTGTCGAACCAGGTGTGGGGGGGGGGGAATGACAGCTTTATCCCCCCCCCCATTCCATAACCCTTTCAGTTTATTTAAGTCAACAAGCTGCATATATTGTGATGCCTCACTTGTGCGAGCCAGTTCTTCGAGTTTGAGTGAATTACAAATGGATCTTCTCACTCTTGGAAGCGCTTAACCAGGGAGCTGCCTCAAACAGACATGCCAGCAGCTCACACTGAGTGACTCCAGGCCCAAAAAATCCGGAGCAAGAAGTGAAGGTTTGCAGAGTGAAGCTGAGCGACAGCAGAGAGCGAGCTCTTTGACAGTGGATCAAAGATGAGTGGGAGGTCAAAGTGTACAGCTGGTGGGGATGATCAGAGCACAAAACGCAGCGGAGAGACGGAATCACATGCCATGTCACAAGCGTATTGCGGACAGTCACACACAGACGGTCCCTCGCTCTCACACCCACATTTATAATTGTGTGTCTAAATATAACCCTCTTCCTCCTTATAAAAATGAAATGCTGTTCAATTAAATGTACTTTAAAAAATGTAATTTCACACTCGGCAAGGGAGAGGAGCAGTGATCGCTTTCATCACTGTAGCAGCCAGTCTGCTCAGTCCGGCTCCCATTTCAAGCTAACAAATTAGACCTTCAAGATGAGTTGAGGGATCTTTCATATTGCAGCTAATAGTGACAAATGAGACTGGGTGGTTGCTACAGAACATCTATAAATGTCTGGCAGTTTCTGTTTGGAAAATGCCATTAGAATCTGCCGGTTTGCCACGCTTATCAAAATTATGGAGTGTTTATTTTCTTTTTTTTGTCCCATTAGGAACTGAAAAGATATCAGTCTTGTGATTTCAGAATCGAAAGAAAAAAAGAGAAAAATAAATTCTTCCTCCACTTCTTGTTCACTAATTGCACTTGGTTCTGAGCCGCTGCCTCTTGTCGGGGATGTTAACGGAATACGTGGAGTGAAATGTTAACGCAGTCAACATAGGGGTAGCAGCTAAATATAAAATGGCTGCTGTTATGCTAATGGCTGCCACTGAATAATTCAAGCGTGGATGATAATAAAAGTGGGAAATGAGGGGACATGTCGAGCCACACCACCGCATGTCATGGCAGGGCACTAATTTGCTGTCAAGCCTCATACTACACTTTGCTGCCCTCGCCCCCCCCTTACAGTTCAGCTGTGAAGATAAGCAAATATTTTGTCCGTCTCTCTGCTGATCGTAAATTGTCTGGAGCAGTGGAAAGGGTACAGGGAGCTGGTTTGGCGGGCTCTGGCATGGCCGGGGCATTTGGCTCAGGAC
The DNA here is from genome assembly GCF_949748355.1 of Melanostigma gelatinosum. NCBI lineage: Eukaryota > Metazoa > Chordata > Actinopteri > Perciformes > Zoarcidae > Melanostigma > Melanostigma gelatinosum. The sequence goes on from NC_136653.1 coordinate 12,451,919, forward strand.
GGCTAGTTGCTTTGCTCGATGCTCTATGTCGGATGTTTCCAGGAGAGACCAAGGATGAGACGGGTGGGGGAGTACAAGCTCGCCCTCCTCCCTACACACTGCAGGCCATCAGGGCCAACACACAAGAGAGAAGCCAATGTAAAAACGGTGGAAAAACAAGACAGGAGCAATTCTTTCTTGGATTTGTCTCACAATCGTCTTTCCCTCCTGCTGACACCTTCCAAACACTCACGTCATCACCCATCATCGCCTTCAGAAATAGTCACATGTGAGGAACGCATATACTCTTTAAAAGTGTGACACATGCAGTTTAAACACAGAAACACATGCAGCTCCACACACAAACATAAAGTAGGCTATCTACACCTTCCTGTCTGCTGCCGGAGCTCCTACAATGAGATGTGGTTTAAGTTCATCATGAGAATCAAGCTTGACTACCTCGATGTTAACTGTAATTAATATCATATGTGAGGTATACCGGTGCACACGTGTTGCCAGCTGACATGTTGAAACGCTAGGTGTATCATGACGTGAAGAAGTGGACCAAGAAGTGGAGTTTTCATGTATTTTAGTTGTGTTTTGCTGCCATTGCAGGAAGTCCCTGCGTGTTGGATCCTGCGCTGCTCTCATTAGCCGCATCCAGCTCTTCTGCTGGTTTGTCTGCAGTATCCCTGTCCTGGGAATGGCCTCAAACTACTTATCACTGTCCCCAGGTATTGCCACCGTATTTCCTTCTGCTTACTCCGGATGCTCCCGTAAATAAAGTCCTCTCTTCCTGGCATAATACGCATTAATTCCCAGATTTCCACGAGGCATGCTGTGGCCCTGCGCTTAGCAGTAGTAAGCTTCCTGAGCCGGATGCCCAAAAATGCAAACGTTTCACCCTTTCGCTTACTTTCAATTTAACATTAATGATGTTGTTCCACATGGAGGCATGACAATGAAAGATGTGTGGAAAGTGGTCTTTAATGAGTGCACGCAAATGCCCTTTGTGTCTTCATTTATAATGTTTGAGAAAAAGCAATAACGACGCAGTCATTTCATAATATTGATAATCGCAATTTTATGATATGTGATAAACATAGTAACGGTTATAAATGCTACCTCCGTTTATACCACCATTAGCAAATAAAGGTATAGCGCCAGCTCAAAATGCAAACACAGTGGTCATTTGCATACAAGCATCTCAACATCCTACTTTTATTTTGCTCCCAGGAAACAGACATAACAGTCCCAGAAGTCACCTGAACCTCTTTCCATTTTGTATTTATTTCATCCACCTACAAGTTAGCATCTTATACAATCTTTTCTTAATGTGTTCACCAATATTGCATGGACAACGACAAATAACGTCTGAGACATTTTTCTGTTAACTCATTGGGACCATCTGCTCCACTAAAGCTCAGACTGGGTGAAAAGTTACCCCGACTTCCATTAATGAAATAAGTGAAATATTTCATTGAAATGAGTCAAAGTCCTCTGGCACCGCTTTGCCATTATTTTGCATTATTCCAAGTCCTTGGGCATTCCATGAGAGATAAAAAAAAAAAGAAATATGCAATGCAAGTTGAATATTACTTCATTATTTAGTAACATATTATTGCACATTCTGCTGCGACAATGATGTTAATATGAAAAGAAAAACATGCCATGGTATGCAGAAGATTGCATTTCAGATACAAACATCACTTGAAATGAATTATCAGAAGCCAAAAGCCACTTCAATTACAGCCATTCATTCCTCTTGATGTTGTCTTTTTATTATCTGCAAATAAATGACGGGGCCGGATCACGGCGGCGATGAATTTTAATCTGCATGTTGGGCATGAAATATCGCCCTGGACACCGCAGCTGAAATCATGCTCTCGCTGAATGTCCTTTTAAATGTTTCAGCAAAATGTGTCAGCTGAGATGAATATTCATTTCCAAACAAATGTCTTCCAGGGAAAGTGCAGCGCAGAGAGATATCTATTAGATGCATACAGAGGAAAAGCGTCTTGTAAAGATGTCTACGCAAGTTATGTGGGTGTGAAAATATTACGAGGTGTAAAATGTGAGAAAATACATTGCAAAGCTGTTTCCTTTGTTTTGTTTTTTTTCTCGTTTAGCTTCTTCTAGTCGTGCCGGTCTCAGCTTTTCAGTCAGAGGGGTTTTTGTTCCTCCAAAAAAAGATTCTTCTGGTACTACCCTAATGAGGACCCTCTCACCGTTTCCATGGAGACAGTCACAAAACTGTCAAGTTTCCACTCTTTCAAAAATCTTGTGTGTGTGTGTGGGGGGGGGGGGGGGGTGTTCTGCAACTGTCAGAGACACGTTTTCCAATGGCACGCCGTTTCTTTCAAAAAGGTGAACTTTTCATTTTTGGGGGAATTCAGCCAGTTTGTGAATCCTTTTTGATGAAAATACGCAGCCTCACAGTGTCGAAGAATGCCAGAGCTCCGATTGTTGAATAAATAAAACACATAAGCAGCTGAGCCGCTGTTTACTCGTCGGTGTTGGCTTTCTGCAAAGCTTTCTGCGACTTGCGCTGCAGAATGCTACTGTTCAATGATCGCAGAGGTGAAAATGCAAAGTCACGGCGTGAGCGAGAGCAAACAACAATTAAGTCATTAAATGGAACTTCTTCTATTAGATTACAAGAAACATTCATTATTGATGCAACACCACCAACATGCCCCAAAAAAAGAGAGTGCTGCTCCAACCTCCACTGACATCAGAAGGGCACACCGTGCTTTGATTTGTGCTCTGGTTTAAGAGCCATTGCCCTGCAAAAAGTTCAATGTCACCAAAGAGGACACTGAAGGATTGAAGAACATCAAAGCCGAACACATACTAGCCGTCTGTAGAGAGAAGGCTCGTGTGTGTGTGTGTGTGTGTCTCGGTGCTCCTCAGTCTAACCTCAGGGTGTAAATGCTCCCTATGGTCCCGTACAGCATGCACGACCTGCAGATGAGCCATGTCAAGCCACACCTGCGTGCCTCTCATTGTCTGCCAGGGCGCTTGTCTTGGCTGGGAAACATTCGATGAGGCACAAAAGAGAAAGATCTCAGTCGCAGTCTCGCCTTCACACTCAGCTATGCATACAGGAATACACTCAGGAATACACGCAAAGACACACACAAGCAACCACTCATGCTCTGTTAAATAAACACACAACACACACGGGGGACCAGAATTAGTCTAAAACAAGCTTCTGACGTTTTATCATTACGTCTTCTTCTTCACCTCCTTCTTCTTCACAGTTTCTTATTCTCCCTCAGTGTCCTCATTTCTGTTCACACATATTTTGGCGCACTGAACCGTGTGAGAGACAGTCCCTTCTCCTCAAGGAGATCCAGACGTCAATCAGACAGCACATGGCATTCCTCCCCGTGAGTGACAGGTGAGGCAGATGCACATTTCAGAGAGAGACGAGCCGCAGCGACACAGCACTGCTGGCAAAACAATGCGGACAGGAAGGGAGTGGGACCGCACGCTGCGTTTATCAAACAAGACAGGGACACGGAGCGCGATGAGCGGGGATCAGTTTAACATGGCAACGCAGCATCCGCAACACCGAGATACAACATGCGGCGTGTAATGTCATCCAAACCATGTCTGTGCAGCGTCAGAGCAAAAGTGAAGCTTACAGAAGAATTGACTCATCTCATTAGCTGCCTCATTAACAATGTTAACGAGCAGAAATCTGTATTCTCAGCTGTATGGGTGATGTTTTAGCCTGTCAATCGTTCGATTTCATCTATGTAAGTGGAATAAACGGGTTTTCTGAGGCTCAATAAGGTGAATGATGTCGTCAGAGTGTGAGGTTAGTAGTCAGACTTATCCTGTTTGTGAGAGGCTACTGAGGGGAAAGTGAAGGAGAAAAAAAAGAGGTGGAGGAGGAGGAAGGAGGGTAAGATTAGCCGGCGCCTGTCTGCAGGCGGCAGGCCACGGGGCGGGTGAGAGGTGAACGGCAGTGAAGCGAGAGGAGAGTGAGTGGGTAATGGTTGACTCAGAGAGCCAACGGCATGCCCCCCCCCCCCCTCTCCACATCCCTCCAGCGAGCACTCGCACACTGTATTCACGCATATATGAAAACAGCACGTTTCTAAAGATGACCCAGTATTGCAGGCAATCACAAGATATATAGTTTAAAAAAAAGTCATTCTGAAGTGAATCACACACACTGTAGCTTCTCCCAAAACTTAAATCCAGCTAAAAATATATTTGGCACATCGACGGGAATTCACTTGTTTCCCCTCAGACTGATTCTATTTTTGTTTTTCCTCTCTGCTGTCTGTCTCGCTCATTCTTCAGTCGAATGAATAATCAACTGGCATTTCGGCGAAGTGAAATGTCAAGGTCAGGCGATTTTGTCTTTCTAGAATTACTGATCTGGTCGTCATCTTTTCCCGCCGCTTGTGAGAAACTGTGCCTGCCTTTTTTTTTTTTTTTTTCTTTTTTAAATCACAAAAATAAAAGATTAATGAGACAATCCAGATGAATGTGCATATTGTTCCCCCCCACTAGTCGGAGAGAAACAGCAGCATCATGTCTGGGAGCAGAGTTTGTTAGAAGCTGGCTTTGTTTGGGATTTCTAAATGCTAGTGGGATGCCAGTAATGGGACCTGGGAGAACGTGATCCTGTATCATTCTTCATAATCTGCATACATCATAAAGAATGGGTCTCATCATCTACCCACAGATTTAATATGTGATGGATATGTGTGAGCAGCCTCATGCGGTCCATTTTTTTTAGACAAGCTATCCCTGGAGAAGATATGAATACTAAAAAACATTATCAGCACAGACTTTAAACAGTGCTTATTTTTCATTTCGGTGTGTTTTGCAGTTTAACTTCAGGGTGAAAAGGTTACCATTTTTATTGTACTGCGTGTGTTTTAAAATATGCTTCCCAAACTCCAAGTTCCATAAACATGCCAAGTCATGCCCCTCCAGCTGCCCTCTGGGACATTAAAGGCATATTTACCTGAACTGCAGCCCTCTAAGTGCCCCGATCATTCCCTGTGTCACAAGCAATCCACCGTGTGTTTCATTAAAAAAAGACAAGGTTTACCCCAGAATGTATCCCTCCAGCATTCCACATACATTTCAATGAGATGCATCTTATTTCTGTGATAGAATTTCAAATGGCAGCATAATTATGGTGTGCGTTTCCTTCTGATGGAAAATCAGTAGCCAGTCCTCCAGGTAGACTTACCTTGGCTGAGCGGAGCTGATTAGAGGCAATCAGGGGAGAGAAGACACCTTTAACAGCATTGATGCTGAAGTCCAGAGAATGTTTTATTAGCATACAGTAGCTAGGCCACGTAGATCACTCTGTGTGTGAGAGAACTCATTTGGCAGTTTTAGAAATATTGCTACTCTCTTGCTCCTTTGAGCACCAATTCCTCCTGCCTTTTATAAATGGCACCTCACCTTGACAGTCCCAATTATGAATTACAAGTAGGAAAACTAAGCGCACCAATGTAACAAAAACATGTTCTCATAACAACTCTTATTGAAAGCATTTTTTTTTTTCCCCGTTTCCAATTTCAGTCAAAGGTGCCTTTAAACAACTCCAAATCCGGGTCACATATTCTGTATTTGATGTGTGTAGAAACAGACAAACGAGACATTATTGTTCATTTAGGAGCAAGCCTACATTTTGGAAGTATTTACTGACCATCAACAGTTAGCTTAGCCAGTTACCAGATAACCAGGAGGCATAACATGAAAATAAAACATCAACTATGGAGATATTCATGCATTTATGAACACATCCTGATTCAAGGAATCATCAAACTAACCTGATATTGATTCACTATTGTCAATGAACGAATCTGTAGCTTTTAGCAGTGCATGGAGCTCCCCTCGCTGGTGACTTGGGCACCAATAATGACTCATACATGACTCGTAGAGTCATGTATTTTCTGCCAACAATATCACAACACAAGACGGCCTCGAGTACATGCAAACATACGCATGGCTCCGCTGATGTTTTTATTGTCTTTGTTGCTTTTTGTACACACTGCACAAGGACAAACAGCTTCTTCTATCTCTATCACTGACACAATGCAGGCAATCACTCCATACCGCTTGACTCTGATGGGCTGCCTGTGACTAGACAGCGCCCCACACATCAGACAGAAGTGGATGGATTAATAGTTACTCAGCCAGCCAAGTGTAGGCTGTGGAGCTAGGATTTGATGAAAAAAAAAGAGCACAATTTAGGGTGACATCAAAGACATGACTGCTGTTGAAGCAAGAATCAGAAGTTGTCGACTGACGACATGAGACGGCAGACATGGGTGGATCACATTTTTATATATTACGATTTTATTTTTTTTATTGTGTACCATGTGTCACTCACAGAATAATGTATATCCTAAAACTTGAAAATGTCAATGTTGTCACGTGTACAAACTGGGCAGTGGTTCTGAATACAAGTTTTCGGGGGCTTTTCTTTCAGCACTTAGCGTTTGCTTCCTTGCATGCAAGGTGAGCATCAACCACTTGCAATGCTGTTGCTAGGAGCCATCAACGGAAATGTCAGTCTACTCAGCAAGTGATGAGATTTGACATATGGCATCAAAGCATCATTAGACCTGCACCTGCTGCAGAGGGAGTCTGCTCTTTCACAAGCGGTTCTGCTCCAAGGGGAGGCCTATTCAGGGGCAGGGAAGGATAAATTGACCGGTAAGGCACACCCATTGTGTCTGAATTACAATCAACCTAAATGTTTTGAAAATCTCAAGGACACTTCACCATGTGTAGTCCATTATATGTGTAATGTCATCATCTTCGTGGTTTTCATTGTTCACTCTTTCTGTCGTGAAACTGGCCTCGAGATCTTGGTTTTAGTAGATGCAGAATAAAAGCAATGGATTCTGCCAATGTAAATCAACAGATAACCTTGTCCTGCTAGAGTCTTACTTGGGCTGGTAAAACCATTAGCTGATGGTGGCTAACGTTAGCAGTATGACGCTCAATTTGTGCACATTTGAATGGGTTGTATCGGCCGACATGCAGGTTTACTCTGCTGTGTTTTGTCTATCTCTGGTGTTACCCCCACTATAACGAACTGGGGAGCAAGAATTCCACTGCCTGAGACTAAAGATCAGTGTGTGTGAATGTGAAAATGATATGGTCACATTTGTGGTTCACTGTTTTGACAGCCGGGTTGGCAAAATTCGCTTAGCTGCGCTGGTGACTAATCAGTTTACTGTCCTCTCTTATTAGCAGTGAGCGGTGTGCAAAACACACAGGTAGCAGTCTCTAGCAGACTGAAACTTTTGCCAGTGAAAATGCCAAACGTTGGCAGCAGGTCGTATCAGCTGTCGATAATTAACACTAATTGTTTGGGGAACTTGATGGGAGGCCAAAATAAAACTTGTCTGTACTCAGCCAGACTGTTTATGAGGTGAAAGATACATCACTCTGTCACACCAACGTAGACCCAACAACTCCAACAGAGTGATCGACACATTTAATTAATGTGTCAAATGCATATTTAATCAACATTCATTTTTAATTAATCAGCAATTAATTAATAAAGAAAAGTATCGAGTCAGACCCGGTTTCAGGAAACAGCAAATGTTATTAAAGGACCCGGAGAGTGGCCAAAAAAACCTGGATTTGGACATCCCTACTTATGATTGTTCTCTACTTTTGCATCTGTTAAAGTATGTTGTAGCATGCATCAGGATCATGCCATTGTCAGCATACGTTACATGGGCTTGCCTTAAAAGATGTTGGGCCGTTAACTGAATTTTAAGTTTCAGCTTTAGGTTGGACTTCAGAGAACTCAACAATGAACATAAGAATCAAAACAGAAATTTGCATGCTGCAGCAAAAAGACAGTGAAAAGCGATGAACATTCACTGTTGCTTTTATCTATTGCAGGAAAGCTGCATTTGCTCGAGAAATGTTTGTTGTGTGCTTCACAGATGCCATATAGTAGATGTTCAAGCGTCAAGTGTTGGTGTCGGAAACTGAAAAGTAGAATGCTAAGATTGGAAAAATACTTTCTCTGTCAGAGCAAAATGTTTCACATTGCAGCTTCAATGAAGATGTATTGATTCTGACTTTCCTTAGTTGCCAGATGGTGCCAGAACTTTCTAAATTAACGTGAAAATAAAGATGTAAAGATAGGATCTTTTAATTAACACATTTTCAAAGAATGCCAGATTCTAAACCAGCTAAAGCTTTGAAAATCAAAGTGGCAGCTCTCCATCCTTGATCCAATCCCTTTTCACACATTCCTCAAGCACCACATGCGGGTCTTGTGCTTGTATATTTCTGCATGAGGAGCCTGCCGTCACTGACAGTAATAGCTTTACAGAGCAGAGTCTATCTCGGTGTGTATGGACAGAGTGATTTAGCCTAACCATGATCATTTTATCACCAGGCCAATTATGTGATAATGAGGAGCTACATCATAGATAACCACACACTCAGATAGCACGAAAGCACATGAACATACAACCACACACACACACACACACACACACAGGCAATTGGTGGATACTGAAACATGGACATTACCATAGCATGATAAATGACTATTTTCCCCTTTCTCAGCATTGCAATATGTTTTAATACAGTGTTGTACTGCACCTCTTCCTGCCTCTGCCGCCTTATGAAGAATCTCTTTTTCTTTATTAAAAACCATTAATTACACTCGACACATCTAATGGGTGTGAATGATTTGTGAAGGAAACATTACAATCGCAGCCCTATTAATAATTATTGAAAAAGAGGAATACGGAGTCAGCTCATCTATTATGGTAAAAACAAATTTTTTTTTTTTAAATAGGCTTCAGTGGCTTATTTCACACCAGCAAACCCAGGTCCAAGCTTTACGTCGGGATTATAGGTAAATTCACAGTATCCACAAAGGACATTGCAAAGCCCAAATTGAGTGTGATAGAAATTATTGCTCTGTTTTACTCACAGGGCTACACTGAATGCTTGCAGAAAGTCATTTAAAGATGCCTCAATGCATTGAATGTGGTAAAATTGAAATGAGACATGAAACGCACCTAAAGCGTGAATATTCGTAGGAACACAAATAGCTTAAGCACAATTTGAACCATGAGTAAAGTGATAATCAAAAGGTTAGTGATGGTGCTTTTAGTCAACACAGTTTACTTTCAGCGTGGAAATATGTGCAAATAGGACTGAAAAGTACAGTCGTACATCACCAGACAAAATAAATGAAATGAGAGTTGAATAATGATCCCCGAGGATTTTGAGATATGCAATATGCCAAAGTTCTGTCAATGCAGAGGTAAAACCTCATTCAGATACAAGCAGAGTCAAGTGATTAATTGTGTTTTGATTTACAATTTAGTTCTTGTCCGATTACTGTAGACTCACACCGATAGTCATCATTTTGAAATATGGGAGAGAGCTACATATCACAAAGTACATTTCCAACTTTTCTGGCAGTAAGTTTAAATAGTGTTTGTTTGCAGCGATTGTCTGTGTTGTTGTGTCTGAGAAAGAAAGAAAAGTAGAGAACAAAATGAAATCTCAGTAGCCTTTCAGGAACAGTATCCTGCCAAGGAAGACCCTGAAAAGGTGGGCAAACAGTTTCCCTATGGACAAGACATGATAAACAAGTTAATATCAACCAAGCTCAAGACTGTTCGGTCAAAGTACCGTGGGGCAGTCGACACGGGACGCCACAGTGGTGATCCTGAGCTTCGAGCTCTGTGAGGCGACAATGAAGCGTCTGCTGGAGTCTCCTGTGAAGGGATGACGGGGTTTACTGCAGGTACATTTTGACTTATCTTTCAATTGTGCAAGGACACTCATGTTCAATACTGGCTTCACCACTGCTATGAAATACATGTATTACAGTATTTGATTTTGAGACATTCGTCTTGAGGGTGACCAAATAACATTTGGCATATCCGTTTATATGACCTAAAACTCAGGTCAAAACGCAGAGAAAAATATTGATTTTAAAAAGCCCTTCAAAATGTCATTCATGAGCCAACTTCAAATCACATTCATGAGACAATTTGTCTGATTTCAGATTAGATTTTAGAGGTGCATAGTTACAAAATAATTTCACTTCAGGTTAATATGTGTAGACGGGCCCTGAGAGTCTGTGCTAGCGGCTTAGACACGCTAACAGACACTGTAATAGACACCGTAATGTTTTGTGATAAATGATGATATCAGTATTACGATGCTGATGTGAAGCAGTTTGTGGCAATATAAAGGGCAGATGACGTTGCTTGGCACCGGAAAATATTAAAAGGGATGTTGAAGAACCAGGACAACCAGCGGTGCAATTAGTGCAAAACAAGTCGACTGAAACAATGAGCAAAAATATTACCGAGGATATTCAATGAAACTAAATTAAACTGAAGCAATAAAAAACAAGCACACCAAATATTATACACCGTCATTTACTGTAGAACTACCTCGCCTTTCTTCCTTCAATTTAACAGCACCCAGCCCCTCCCTGCTAAGAGGACACAATTAGACAAACCTGTTTGCACTTTCACTGATTGAGCTGCTAATCTACCCCGACATCCGAGGCAACAGCAACAAAAGAACATTTCACACACACGCACGTCGTGTTTTCATGACTTTTGGGGGACATTAAATTGACTTTCATTAATTTTCTGAATCCTAACCCTTACTCTAATCTTAACCTCAATTTAAACCAAACCTTTCCCTAACCTAAAACCAAGTCTTTACCCTAGAATGTAATGATTTAAGTTAAGGGGCGTGTCTTCACAATGTGACTTGTGTGTGTCACAAATCGCATGTCAATCTATGCGATAATTGTTGAGATATTTCGGGCTGCACCAAAGTGTTGGACTTCAAAAATAAAAATTAAGAAAACTGTTGAGAGTAAGGAATTGGGGAAAGTAAAAGGTGGTAGCGACCCCTGCCATTCCCAACACACAGTTCAGGCATAGACCAAACCCTCAGTATATAAACTCCACAAGCTCCTTATCAATGCACTCCAGAGGATTTGATGGCTTTCAGATCCCGCCCCTCTTATTATGGCCATAGGCAGAGCACATTCACAGTGGGACAATTGAAGGGAGTGAATCTGCTTCCAGCATCATTCAGAAAATTCATAGAGGCCCTCAACAGGGAAATGAAATGGATAATTTCTTTTATGCATCCATGGAACACTTTACAGTAATATGCTCTCACTCTATTTTACCTTCCCTCTGTATGTGGATTCAACTCTGAGACTCTGGCCCCTTTTTTCCCATTTGGAAAGGAGGCGTCTGAAGATAAAGACACAGAAAACAAAAAAAAAGGAGAAGACAGGCTGGTGAGAATGATTCTGAGTGACTAGAGTGACTCCGGATCTACTGTATGACCTTTGTCTGTTGGTGTTGGTGAGGCCCATTTCCTTGGGATTACAAAATTGCTTAAAACACACCACAATTAAGGAGGAACATGACACAAACAAAAAAAAAGATGACACTACAGAATCCAAATGATTTAAACTGCACACATGCCCCAGCCCGATCTTGTCCTTTATTCTTCCTCTTTTCCCCAGTTCGATCTAAACATTGCCCTCATTGACCCAAGTGTTTCAATTCCAGGGCCAAGACGTGATTACAGGAATCTTCGCACTCTCACTATTCGTTGACAGGATTGAGTTTCAGCTCGAACAGTTGTTTACGCACAGACGAGAGAGGAGGAGGTTGATGCCATCTGGTCCTCGCTGAGAAGCAACCGCAGAGAACGGCTACCATGTGTAGACGCTCCGTCTGCTCTCCTTCCCATTGTACACGATGAGGAGACCTAACAGTTCAGTGAAACACAGGGTTATTTTCTCTCCTTTGATGATAGCCTTGGAAAGCCAGTTTCTTTTTTTGTCTTTGAACTCCTTTCAGTCATTGTTAGAGAGAGTCATTATTATCTGTAGCAATTGCATTCACTCCACTCCCCAAGGGCAGACAAAGTGCTCCGATTATCTGGGGTTTCTCATTCAATATTTTCAAAATTCGGATGATTCAATCTGTAAAAACGTTACCATTGAACGCACAAACAAAAATAGTTGTTTTTTTTTCTTTTTAAATGGGCCAAAAAATCTTTTAATTTTGACGGTATGTGTCACCTTTCATCAAAATCTCACGTGGCATGAAACCTCTCAGGTTTCCCAATGTGGTGGCAAAGTGCTTTTATTGTGACGTGGGCCAGTTTGAAGCTGACCTTCGATCTGTTCAAACATGAATGTCAGCAAAATCTTGTTAAAATTCTTGTTAAGGCATGTAAGCTGTGTGGGCAAAAAGCTGAGAAGGGAAGGATGGCCGTAAGTGTGTGAATAAACAGACGCTAGCGTACACAAGTGTATGCACACGAGTGAAAAGATGTGACTGACACAACGGCGTAGGTGTCAATATGATCACAAGAGGGCAAGCCCCATATGCACACATAGACTGTGATGAAGATGAAGGAGAGAAAAATAATTGGAAGCCACATCGGCCCCTGGGGGACAATAACTTGCGCTTTCACAAAGAGAAGTTATAAAATCGGGTCTCAATCATATTTTATCCCCTCTCCCATCGTTTTTTCCCCTTCCATGATTAGCATGATGTTGGAGCACTGGAACCAACTGTAGCCGTGCACTTATCCCCTTTCTCACCGCCAATCTGAAGGCAGAGCGAGAGAAAGAGAAGAGAATGAATGGTAGTGAGAGCGACACAAAGTCTGAAGCAAATGAACGAAGCAGTGACTTCCTGATGATTTATGTGATTGAAGGGAGAAAAGAATGAGTGAGCCACTGAAAGACATGAGAGCTTTATGTCTGCACTTTGCTTCCGACCAATGTGCCAGTCAAAGTCATATCTGTGTGTTTTATGTGGACGGCTGCACTTATCTAACCTTACACGAGAAGGCATAGTTAAGTTGAATATACAATTTTAAACAACAAAGCCAGCCTCTGAATTGAAAATCAGATCTGATGAATGCTTCATTTTACAGTTAAACTGTACAATCAAAGATGGTTTTTAGTCACAAATTGAAAGACTAATCCATGGCTTTCATATGGAATTTCATATCCGTCAAAACGTTATGCACGTTAATTGACATTTCTTCCCGTATCTTTGTTTTTAGCATTTAAATCAAAGCTTTTAAACTTAATTGTACAAGCTGTGAGTTAGGGGAATTTAATGCGCAAGTGTGTGTCTTCACGCTCAGAATTCATTGACGCCTTTTAATGGAAAGAACATTGATTATGCCATTCATGTTGAAGACAAAAGGGCAATGTGGTGCCTCGAGGATTGAAAGTTGTCAGTGAGTTCCTGTTAACGGTTCGGGAGTTTCGCGCTCCCTCTACAACCCAGTCTCTTAAAAAATATGTTCGCGTACAACCTAAATGCATTCTCAATTACTTTTCCAGGGAAACATGTTATCTCCTGTATCATGGTTGCAGTTTTAAACACATGATTATTGTAAGGGAATTGAAGCAAAACTCAACGAAAATTAAGACGTTAAAATAAGTCAATGTTGAATTTTTATTTCGCAAAAGACACGCACGGCGGTTTCCTGAGGGAGAGGCCTTTGTTTGCCTGACCCATCCTTCTACCCCAACCTCCATCCATCCCGACCTCCTCCCTATGTGGAATTTAATTGGACACATATTTGTGATTGCCCTCTACACCTTTTGAATTATGCACATAGAGGCAACTCAAGTTAAAGTTGGGCAGAAAACAAAGAAAAATACAGACTCCTCTGGAGGCCGAGCGTTATTTTGGTCGACTGAATATTGAGCAAACATCAGCAGGATATCACCAAACAAAAGCACACTTCATCTTTGTTGTTGTGTAGCAGAAGCTGAATTGTTTACCCATCAATTGAATTATGCCGCATCATTCAGATTCAGCCAATCACTTGTCAGCTTCATAAATTCATCTCATATTCCAAAGAGAATCCATTGACCAGAGTATTAAAGATTTGATAGTTATTTTTTATTAAATTCATATTCAGCAAGAAACACACACTAAAAGCTTACTCTGGATTTTCTATAGGCCTAAATCTATTTAACTTTGCTGCTGCAAGATACAACCATTTGGAGCTGCTTCTTATAAGAATGCAGTATTTTTAGCCATCCTCTCTGCTGATTGTTCATTTTCGGTTTAAAATATGGAATCTATGTATGAAATGTTAAACACCCTAATGAGTGCACTCTAAACAACACTACAACATGGTGTAGTCGGGCTGGTGGGAGGCTGGCTAACGGAGTGCCAATGTCTTTCAGAGCAGATGGACCACAGTGCCGCAGAAGCTCATCAGACCAACTATGACTCATGACTTCTGCCTTTTAACTTGTGGGCATCTGCTTCAAAGTCTGAACTGTTCAAAGTTTGGCGGGCTGTGAACACAAAGGTCCCACCACAGTGTCTGGCCCCGGAAGTTAAACATTTGTTCTGGAACTTTCTTTTTTGAATCTGGAGTAGTTCACACATTATGTCAGACCCTATGGCTGCTCGTCAAGGCAGAAGGTTTTATTCTGCGCAAAAAAAGAACTTATCATTATTTCTCATGCAATCTTTGGTGAGAAAAGGTTACAGGCCCCGGGCAGTGTTTGAATTGGGCCTGCATCAGTGCTCCCTTGCTTAATTAATGCAGTGGGAACTTTTGGGGATGGAGGATATTTTAAAATGCTTAATAATTCAAAGAGCACAAGCTGTAGCATGTTCTGATTCTCCTCAGATCTGTCTGGCCTTGGATTTAATATTCACTTAGATATCACGCAGGCTGTATATAGACCTTTTTTTGTTACCTCAGCTGAGTTTACTGTATGACAAAATGGGCTTTTGTTTGTGTGTCAGTCATATGGCCAATGCCCCTCTCCTCTCTCAGGTTCTACGCGGCCAGACGAAGTGTGTACCGTAATGAGATCATTATCCTCTGTTGTTCAGTCTGAGTTGCTCTCTGGTTCTCTGCCAAGTGAAATTACAAGGAGAAAAGGCCTGGTGAATATCTAGCACATTTAATCTAATTGGTGTCACTTTTCTCCCTCCATTATAGTACTTTAATAGCCCTATCTGTCTCCATGTGCCTTAGCGGTGTTTGGGGTCAGTGGTCAGGGCCTAATCTTTCGACTCAGATCACATTAACACAGCAGATCCTCAACACTGAGATAAACAAACACTCTTTCAAAACAAGAGCAACAAAAAAAACTTCACTTCAATTTGCATCATTAAAAAGCAACAGCAGACCTCTTATCTATGACTCTACTTTTAGTTTCCGTACAAGCGCAGAACAGATGGGTCTCTTTTAATGCTGAAGAGAGAGCTTGACGCTCTCTCACAGTCTTCTTCGAGGGAGAACACTCGGAGATCCGAACAATGAGATGCCGGCGAGGCTACGATGGTCGAGGGGAGACCTTTGCATGTTTCGGTGCAGCTTTGCCACTGAAATGAAGCTGGGCTGTCTGCGCTTTTAAGAGGCTATTAGTGCCTCCCTACCAGCAAAAAAGAACTTATCATTATTTCTCCTGCAATCTTTGGTGAGCAAAGCTTACAGGCCCCGGGGCAGTGTTTGAATTGGGCCTGCATCAGTGCTCCCTTGCTCTGAAATCTATTATGCACTCTAATCCCTCCAACCACCAGCCCCAGCTCATGTCTGTGAGTCATGAGTAGAGTGCGCGTCCATCCCAAGCCAGCATTTAGACTCTCGTCTCTTTCTATCTCTCCTACTCCTACTCTCTCTGTCTCTGTCGCTCTCTCTCTCTCTGGATGGAGGATTTCCAACAAGTGCCTATTCTCTGTGTCAGTTCAACATGTAATACAGGATCATCAGTCAGCTACGAGACGACCAGAAGGCTTCACTGTAAAAGGATTTCGATACTCTGAGGTGCCAAAGGAAGTGTCCCTGTAGGCTTGGTAGGAGGAGGCGCACCGTATGGATTGGCTGACAGGCAGAGGCGGAAAGGAGATTTCCAGTGATGTCAACCGTGGGTCATGTTCATCAACATCGTCAAAGCTCATCATGCGTGGTTACAAGTAAGGGACAGAGGCCCCTTTCATTTTCTTTTGTTAATCATAGGGAGGAGGGGAAAGAAATATCAGTGTACTCCAATCGAATAAACAAAGGCACAGATATACATATTTAATGGCATGCATAATTGATCGCTTTCGCACGCAGGGAGTCCTTTGCAGTATACGCTGAGCACTGAAGACATAAAAATAAAACATGAAGTGGGAAAGTCATTAAAACAGTTTTGGAGAAGTAGTGCGCAGAGTGGTACTGACTCTCACTTGGGTTGCATGCACTCCCAGCCTCCTCCAGTGTTTGGCACAGGTGCCAGTGGCTAATTGGCCAGTGATTAATCACATGCACTGTGAACTGCGTGACCAATTAAGGGAGCCAGGGCCATTCTGCTCCGTAAGTGGGAGTGCGGTTCACTTCCCGGGTCCATCAACGAAATGTCTCAGACCACAAAAAAAACATCGGGTGGCATTATGTCAGACAGTGGCTCGTTCTGTTGTTGGAAAATAGTGCTTGTGGCCCGAGAAAGAGCAGAGTGTGAGTAGATGGCGCCGGGCTTGCTCAGATGGAACATCGTCATTTTGTATGAACATAAAAAGGTTCACACACCAGTGGACAGTCATTTCAGGCTTAATTAGTTATTAGGGCCAAAGCCTTTTGCCAAGGATATGAATTATTAACAACATGTCCTAAAGGTCATTAAAACTAAATTCCGGGTATGTCACAACCTGGATCTTATTTTTGTAGTTTTGGCCATCAATACAGTAATAATAACAGTTTACGCAGCAAGTTAATGGCTGAGTTCTGGGAACGTGACGATGTTGCTCAGAAAAAAGTCTGACGGAGCAAGAAACACACCATAAAACCATATCGGTTGACAAATAACCTCAGTTGGCCAAACTTGTGTGTGTATGTGTGTGTGTGTGTGTGTGTGTGTGTGTGTGTGTGTGTGTGTGTGTGTGTGTGTGTGTGTGTGTGTGTGTGTGTGTGTGTGTGTTTTGCTAATTTTCCTACCGCCCCGGCAGTAGATTGGGTGCCAGGAGGCTGCAGTTTGAGCGGCCGTGGTGCCGCTGCCTCTGTGGCCAGTTAAAGCGAGGTGGAGGTGATTCATCAAGGGCTCTGTGGGGCCATCTGTGGAACAGACTGACAAATGTCTCCCTCTTTTGTCATAAGGACACACGTCTCACAAAGTTGGCGGTTAATGCCCCTTTTACAACACGTTTATTTGTCACCCAGGTATTTATGCCTGCAGTGTCATGCAGTGTATTACACATGGCTGACGAGACCAGGAGCCATTTACAGGCCGTCCTCCAAGAAGGGCAGTCCACGAGGGACTGTCCTGGAAAATTCCTGTAGAATTTGGATGCCCATGTCTCACTTCATTCACATTCAGGCATTGATGCATTCAACAAAAGCAAGGCAAGGGAGGGGAGGAGGCAGGAAGAGGAAAGAGAAGAAGGTGGAGATCGTGCAACCTGTTGTTTAAACATTCATCCACTGACTTGATCATTCATGATGTAACTAGTGTAGAACAAAGCGCTGATGGTGTGTTTGCCCTGACAAAGGTGTCAGTGATGAAATCCTTCTTGTTTGCCCTGCATTATGAACAGGTTGTAGTCGGGGTAAGCCGCTGAAATGGCAAACATCCTTGCCGATTTTATTGCTTTGTTGTAAATCTATCCATCTCGTCGCAACTGTGGCGATTGCTCCAAACACCATTTGGTAAATATGACGGGAGAGCCATTAGACGAGGTCAGGGCCACTGAGCTTGGTATCTCATCACGTGGGTGTAGTGTTTTCACTATCGAGCGCAGCAGTCCCTGGCCCCTTCACCTGCTAAAAGAACGATAACAATTTATTTTCGAGATGGAACCCCTCCTGAGGAGATGTATCTCAATCGTCACACCCTGAATTAGACGTAAAACATTGTGTATTGTACTACTTGGCCCTTTTTTGGTTGCTGTTTATTCGACGTATGTCTTTGTAAAAGAGTGCAAACACTTTGCCTCTGTAAATGTCACCCTGGCAGTTTTATATCATTACCCGTTTTGCCTCCATCTGCAAAACAGACCATCCTGCTGCTTCTGTTTTGTGTGAGATGCAGAAAAGAAGACGTGCACAAAAAGAACGGCAGAGAATGAGACAGGTGCCTGTGTTCGAGAGAGACCGCGTGCATGCGGGTGCTTATGCAACAAAGGAAATTGAGACAGCGCGAAAAGGCTAGAAAGAAGCTAAAACTCGCAATCTAAAAGGTCGTCAAGAATTCCTCACCTTCACAGACTCTCTTTCCTTGTGTGTAATCAGGGAGGTAGACACACACACTGACAGATAAGTGTGAAAGTGAAGCGAAAGCTCACATTCAAAAGGCCTTGCCCTCTGGAGCTTAACGTGCACACACCAATACAGAGTCACTTGTTGGTAATGAGGGAGTCAAATCTGAATCAATTATGAATGTTCCATCAGGAGGCTTGGGGGGCATATCAAGGGAGCCAGGTATTAGACAGTAATGAGAAATGGAACACAGAGAAGTATGGCCCTGCAGGCTCTGATATCTCCAGGCTGCATGTGATTCAGTGGTTTAAATAAATTTGCATTCATTCAATTCGCAAGAAGGCCATATTTTATTAAATTGAAACGGCTTCCTTCATGTGCCTCAAACAGTCATGAGGGCAGACAAAGCCTTTGATTCTTGGTTTGATGAAAACTGCCTCTTTTATGAGCGATTATGGACTGTCACAATTGTACCGCACGTTAGGGGGGTGTGTGTGTGGGTGTGTGTGTGCGCGTGTGCGTGTGCGTGTGTGAGAGAGAGCGAAAGAAGAAAAAGAGAAAAAAGAGAGTGAGTTAGTTCTGGTTACTGATCCCAGCCAGTCAACTTGTTCTCCGCTGGCCAGAGCCTCATTTGCTCCAGCCTGATGATTGATTCTTGTTTGGGGGCATGCCTTTGGGCCTTATTAAATCAAAATGTAAACTCACTCCTATAACAAATTGCAGGGAAAATGCCAATAGCCAGCTCCCCCTTAGTGGTGGACCTGGATTAATCTGACATGTTAAGAACCCAATGAGCTTTCCAGATCCCCTCCTCACCTGGTCACGGTTGGGGGGGATATATATAGATATATATTCTTTTAAATGTCAAAAAAATGGAGGATTTCTTCATCTCTCTTTTTTTGTCCATCTTCATTGTGCCTTATACTGTGTAAAGGATCATTTCATTACATCCAAGTTAAAATCTAAACCACAACAATGTTAAAGGCTGAGGCTGGCGGATTCTATATTTCTCCACAAATCAAAAAAAAAGAAGACCAAAACCAAAAATGGAGTGATCCTTCTATCAAGTATCATCTTTGCAGTCAAAGCCTAGCTAAATCAATTACATAAATCGTATTCCTCTGTGCCTTAAAACTCCACCAATGTCCAACAAATATTAAAAACACAGTAATAAGCCACACTTTCATCCCCAACGTGAGCACTGTGGTTTATACTGAGTCAATGCCACATACACCTCCCAGCACGTCAAATGTGTATAATTGTACATATATGATGAACACATATATAATACACATGTCTAAAACTTGCAATTTAAAAAAACTGCAAGAGCCAGTGAAACATCACAATCCAGACAAACACAATCCAGTTTGAGCAACAGATCCATTAGTTTGAAGGCAGATTGAGTTTTCCTTTCAATGGTGATGTTGCATTGCATTATACTACTGTAGATAAAGAATATACATGTTACATTTGTAAGTGTACACTCAGTTGCACATGCAAATACACACACACACACACACAAGGGCTGTCACCATCCCTCACTGAGCATAGCAGGGTGCTGAAAGGGCAACTTGGCTGGCCATCTGGCCTGCATATCAGCAGAGGTTATTGTGTCGACATCATCATTACTGAACACATTGCTGTTTAGCAAAGGTTATCCGGAACCTGCACAATTATCTGTTGCAACACGTGTAGAAAAAACAACGCAATGGAGTTAACACTGTGGGAAGCATCCAGTTCGTATGACCCAAATGAGGATATTTTACAATTCTCCAAGTGGTGTATACAAGCATTATGTTCCATATCGCACGACAAATGGTGTGTTTTTAATACACTTTATTTTTCAGTAATGCATATTTACATTTCATTTCAGTTTTGTCAATTGCACAAATGATTTAAATTGAAATGATCCACTTTAAATGCTGTGAAATAAGAAACCACAATATTCAAATTAGCTGCGCTTTCACCGTTTCAAAAAGCCAACATTAAATAAACATGTATCCTGTCGACTTACATTTTACTTGCATCATCAAAGTAAACTGAATTCAAACTGATTTTGCTCCTTATCTCCTTTCTAAGACGTTCCCCATGTTTTCTAAAGTGGAAACAGACACTAACACAGATTTGTAAATGGGCTGTGTTGAGACCCATGATTAATAATGATGAATGGAAGACGCTAGATCTGCTGTTGCTGAGGAGGAAAATAAACTTTTTAACACCAATCAAATTGAATTTCTCCAACACAAGCATGGAATTATCGTTTAGTTGCTGCTCCCATTTTCAAACTGTCAAAACAACCGCAAACATGTTTGAGCTAATCAGAACATTTACAAGATGAGCAAAGATGTTGCTGAAGCTGTTACTACACACACACACACACACAAACCTTTCAGCAGACTCCATTCCTGTCTGTCCTCTCACCGTACCATCATCAGAAATGAGAACCTGCAGGCTTAAATAACGAAGGGGTGGTGTTAAGAAGATGAAGAAAAAAGAAGCGGGAGATTCTTTGAGTTGTGATATTGATATTCACACTTGGAGGCAGAGCTAAATGCGATTTCTCATTAGACAGTAGCCAAGGTTCTTTCCAGGTACAGGCATGCATTGTTGAGCTGTAGCCACTTAGCACCTGATTAAAACTGAAAATGGAAGCACTCCCTGTGGTGTTATGGGGTCTGTGATAAAGCTATTGCCCCATAATAGCATTAACCATGTTGAAGTGAAATGTAAAAAAAACGTCTCTCGTCTTTACTATATTGCTTAATTATTTTTATATGAACCGGCTGGGAATCCTTTGCCATATATTTAATTTCAGTTTGCTGTAATTACAAGTCAAAGAGCTTTTCTTTTCTTCTCGAAGTCTCCGTTTGAAAGCACTGTGAAGACTTTGCTTAAATCACAGAACTAATCATTAGCGATCATATTCATATTTGAGTTACTTGAACCCAGTTTTTCAATATTTCCCCAACTTTCTCTACGAAAGAAGGAAAATGTTCAAGGTCTCACAGAAATACCTGAATGTTAGAACATCCAAACCATGAAAGGCACTATTTCTCTGGACCATCTTGTGTGCTCAATGCTCATCAGCTCATACAGAGACTCACACAAGTCATTACCAGTAGCAGGTCACTCCCCTACAGGCCTTACTGAGACAACAGAAGTCCTTTTGGCCCTCGCAGTCTGTCAAACCACACTGACTAACACCACTGCAAGGGAAAATTGGCCATTTTTCGAATGGCTATAGTGTCAGGCACCATTTCGTCTTCTGCTACACTGTATTGTTTTATCACATGCAGCACTTTTCTCTTATACGGCTTGTGTCATCACTGTCCATGGGTTTGGACCCCACTATTGGGCACTTGATGGCATATTTAATATTTAGTTTGCCTTTTTTTCTGGTGTTAAGTTAAATCACCACTGACATCAGCAGACAACCTTTGTTTTAACAATAGTGGCTTTTAAAGAAATGTTTTAAGGACAGACTTCCATGACATTTGGTACAGACATTGTCATGTCTGAGAATTAACTGTAATACTACTAATTTGTCTTGGGCTCCAAGCCACTGCATCACATAATGCACTTGCCAGCGTCACATTACACATGCACATAGATCATACATACACTCGTGCATAAACATGCTTAAATACACATCGACAAAGTTACAAATAACTGTTGCTCATATGTGCTCATAACTATGAGCACATATGCTCATAGATTTAGGGTCAGATATTACTTTATTTATCTTTACATGTTGGAGTCTGTTAATTAGGAAAGAAAAAAACCCATTTGATAATAAAATAATTTACATCCATCCTTTTATCATTATTCATTTTATCCAGCAATAAAAGAGTATTCAAATCTGAACTAAAATCAATAAAAAGTAAACGTGCATTACTGTCTTCTCAGTGGACTCAGTGGGTGATACGACTAACTGCATCATCAGTGCTTTTTCGTTGTCTACAAGCAAACTGCCAAGGGTCGAACTCTGAGTTTATCTTTTCAGTAAAGTCAGTTGTGTGTATTTTTCAAAACACTTCATCACAATTGAGGTCAATGCTACGGGCGTATAATCATTGTGCTCAACTGGGCAAGATTTCTTTGGAACTGGAGTGAAAACAGGTTTTTTTGTCCATCGTGCAGGGACAGTGTGTGAAAGATGGAGTAAGCTCTTCAGCACAGGTTTTTAAGAGGCGGGCTACTCAGACAGTTGCTAAAAGTTACGTTCCTTGTGGGAAAGATTGCAAACCCCCCCCCCCCCCCTTCACCACCCCCCACCCTACACCTCTTTGTTAGAAATGTATGTGGTCAAACACAGAACTGGCAGAAGTCAGTGCCCATTTGTTTAATCAATGTGAAGTTTGGTTCAAGTGAGAGTCGCAGTAAACTTGCAGCGAGAGTCCAAAACACTCCAGTTACATTTGGCCAATTTTGGTCCCTGTCAGTGTCAATTATTAAATGTGCTGCTTTTTGAAAATCATAACCCAACAGTGTGTCAGAGAGCATTTCAAACATGCCTGCCAAATATTGTGCATTTTGGACCGTGTGAGGAACTGTGATGGCATTTCCAAAGATTTCAAAGGCCATATTTGAGATGGTTTTAAGTCCAATTAACACTCTTCTTCTCTTTTAACAGTCATTATGCACCAGGCTTGCCACATCATTCCAAGCCAATAAAACAGTCAGCCAAGTATTTCTATATTTGCAATCATATAAGCGTCAAGAACTGTAGCTGTCAGTCACTTATTCATCAGTCTTCTAAATGCCCCCTCACAGCCTTAAACCCCTTTTTGGCTGCTTGCTGATAAATGCTTTCACACCCCTTACCAAATATTCCCAGTGGATATAGGGATTCTATCTGCAATCTTTTTATTATTATTATTATTATAGATCACTGCCCCACTGATATGACTCTGTGACAGGCAGTGCACCGGCCTCATTTACTTCCCTTTGATTTCGAGAATTCCTACTTGCTAAAATGCCTTTTGACTCTTGAACCCACTGAAAAGTATGATTTTTATCTTAAGTCTGAACTCTGAATGCTCTGCTCCATACAAGGAATAATACAATTGGGACCAAAAAGCACATGTTCTTATGTTGTTAACTGAATATCTTTGTCCACAAAGTCAGCAGTGACTTAATATGACTTAATCCTATGACAGTGTCATTTTTACATGTATTGACAGGATGATACTGATCATTGAATATATAGTATATAGCACACACACAATATTTCACCCCTTGCATCTGCCAATTACGAACTATTTGTGGAGCAAACATACACAGGTCTAAACTTAGCAGTGTTCGTACACATACTGTGAGTCAGTCGTGCAAAACACAACGGCGGAGGACCCCTCAGGTGAAATCCCAGAATACCGACTGGATGATTCAACTCTTTAGAGTCGTTCGGCTTCCTCTTTTTTCCCCCGTGTCTTTTGTAAACACCCAGTGAAAAACCTTCACTCAGATATCTTCCTGCTCTCGGCTGAAATAATCCTCTCTATGACAGCACATATTCATTGTGCATCAATGATAACAGCGCAGGGTCCATTGAGAAAACCTCAGTGTCTGATTCCCATCAAGCAAACAGCTTGAGGGTGCCATGGCCTGGAGGCTTCCCTCTGTCCCTCCGTCCAGGTTTGGAGACAATCTTTTGATCTGTGGAGGAAGGCTACCACATGTTAAGAAAAACCCATGCTACGCTAGGTGTGCATTTCTTTCATGTTGGAGCAGGGGGAAATTTGATCAGCACTGAATTGTGAGTCTCTGTGCTACTCCGACCCTGATGTCAGACAGTGAGCCTGGGTCTTGTTTTCTACACCTTTAAGAATGCAGATTAGATGAAAATGTTTGGGCAGAATATACAGTTTGAGCTGTCATGCCCCCTCCATTGCCTCAAAGCTGTTTGCTACCTTTGTTCTTTCCCCATCTGCAGTGAAACACCCAGCAGTACAAACTTTGCTGAATTTTTGTTTATATTAGAGGCTGCAATATCTTACCCCACTCTGAGAATACATCTGCAGGAAATAATCCAATAATGCTCCATTTCCGCGGTACGTTTTATTGTTATCTTTTGTTTCCTTGGATACAAAACCCGTTCTTTTCATTTTTTTTTCCCTCCCGAAGATGATGTCTGGCTTCATTAAAAGGATTTAGAGAACCTCACCTGGGAAAGAGGGACAGAGGCACTGCTGAAACAGCTTATAAATATGTGCAATGCTTTCAAACAGCTTTCATTAATTCCATTTGTTTCTGTAAACGGGTGTGATAGTGTGACCTTTGCAGAATCCACCCAGCTCCATCATTTCTACTCATTATGCAAGAGCCGATAAGATCCAGGCTGACACCTGTCTCCTCAGGGGGCGATTAAACAACAAATGAATCTTCTGACAAACTTTGTAAACTAAATATCTGTGTCTTGGTCGGTGAAGAGTGAAAAAAATAAACCAAAGGAAGGAATTAAAGAGGACTGAAGGGCTAATATGACTTGGGGGCATTTCAAGAACCCATAACATCTGCCATTAGCCTGAACAGTCTGAGTTTCAATTCAGGCAAAAAGCAGTCCTGTTTGGAAAATAAGGTTTTATTCAGCATCAAATACAAATTTGCTGAATGAAGAGGCCTGATTTTCAGAATTCTGCCCAATTTTCTGTTTCGGTCAGCCCGTTTTGTCGGCTATTTTCGTGCAATCGAATAGTTCCGATTTTTGGGCTTTCTCGCCAAGAGTTCTTTAAGAAAAATGATACCAATGTCATGTTGATCCAGATAATATGAAGCTAGTAGTTAGCATGAAGACTGGCAACAGAGGAAAACAGCCTGTCCAAAATGAACATAATCCACCAAAGCTCACTAGGGCTCCCACCCTGTGAGGGGCATAGGATGCCATGCCACAGCCCTCCTCCAGGCGTCCGTGCACCAGCTTGAAAAACATTAACTTTTACATTAGAGCCTATAATAAGGGTGAGCAACTTCTGCCCCCTGCCAGCATCTTTCATGCGCCCTTACTGACAGATCCCCAAATTCATATTCACCTTTTACCACCTTTAATTAGTTCTTTATCACTGCTGCTTTTTCTGGATGTCGACTCCGTGCCTAATTTACTCCTGTCAGCACGCTGCGAGATGACTGCATTAATCAGAGGCCCGATATATACCCTGAAGATGCATAAGCATTTACAATCTGTCTCACGTGCTGCATTCCAGGGGTTTCTGATGGTTATCTGCACACAGCATTGTCATCACAGGCAACAGAGCAGAAGATGCCGTGGCGTTGAATGGAATAGGAAACAGACATAAAAGTGAGATAACCAGCACTGAAAACCTTTTTTTGTTTGCTGTGTGTTTTCGTCTTTAGTTTGTGTACGATTTGTGTATTGTATTGTGTATGTATGAACAAAATGTTTACAAGAACGATAACTTCCCTGTGAATAGTTCACGGCACATCACTTAACACCTCTGCAGAGAATTATTTTGTTGGCGAGAGCCCTGACAGCCGTTATGGATTCAAAGGGAGGAGAGCCAGAACATGCGATAGGTCCGACATGTTTTTAATTCTATATTAACGTCTCTCTGTTGTAGCAAAGCAGTGTTGCCATTAAGACATTCATGATATTAATCGTGCAGCGGCGACGAGTCTCGTAGGAAAATGAGGTTTCTCTCCTTTTTTGTCTGTCAGCTAATTATTGAAAACAAGATTTGCTTCTGATTAAAAAGGAGCAGATCGTTGTTGCTGCAGACACATTGACATGCACAAAACACCTGAGGTTGGTGGAGGGAGGTGGGTGGATATGGTTGGGGCAAGGTCTTTCCTCCTTAAAGCCTATTAAAGAAACAGATGCCAGATTTTACAAGGTTTGCTTTAACAAGATGGATTAAATAGCACCATATGTCTAGATTACTTTTCTCTCATTCTAGGCACTGATTTTGTGTGAATATCTATACGTCACGGCTGTGTTCGCGCCTCCAGTTTTAACCCACTGACAGAGAGGGAGACTGTGGGAACTGAGCGAGAATGGCTGACACTTCCCTTTTACTCTGGCACACAAAACAAACACCATACTCCTTCTATGTTCAAGGCAAAGATCACGATTTAAAACACGTGTTAGTGAGTGGATGGGGGCTTCGGGTGTTCTAAAATCAGCCTCACCTTCGTTCATTTGACCAGTCCAAATGCTAATATCATCCCTCTCCATCAACTCTGCCAACTAGAGATAAACAAGTGACCTTCTCCAGCTCCTATCTGTAATCACCTGTGGGATGTGTTCAAATCAAAGGAGGGGTTAAAGAAAACAAGAGAGGAGGACGATCTTGGGGCACACATTGTTGGCCAGTCCCTTTTTAGAATGGTTTCAAAAATAGAAGAAAATGATCGGTTCATTATACGATATTCAGCATTATAATAGCAGTAAACAACTATTGCTATGTAATAACAGCTGCGCAGAGAAGTGAGTCATGCTCCCTCGATGTGTTGTCATCTCAGCTTCTCCTTGCTTTGTTTACGTAGCTCGGCCGGCCGCTCCTGCCTTTTAGTGCGTGTTAGTGCACGTGAGTGCGGAGGCAATAGATATGCTCTGAATGTCATACTAAGCATCTTCGAAGATTATGTGACATCAAGGGTCAATGATGTTTCAGCTTCATAACCAGAGAAATAAATTCTTGGATATATCACTGGAAACATTAGCTCTGTATGGACTTGTCTGTATAGTCTTATGGATGCTCATGGCTATGTGTTATAGCATCACACTGTCCATATAATATCAGCCCCATCTCATATCAACCCAGGCTAGATATGATAAATCAGTAATGGAGGGATTTGATGCTAGTTTGCCCTGTGGAGCTCGTCTTCCCCTTTGACCCAACGCCATAAATGGCCTCCCGTCCCAGGAGTAAGAACGTAATTGCTCATTTTGTAGATACAACACCTTGTGACCAAGTTTCTACTTAATTATTTACATGCCTTCCTGTTGGGCCTCTCCCATGAATCACACAGCGATATTGAAATATGACAGAGGTTGGAAAAACTCCCCTCTGAGAGGTCTTTGAAAATGCAGGGAATTGATTTTCATTTTTCATTTTTTAAGACAATAAGAGGGAGTAAAGCGTATCTGACTGGAGTGCATATTTTGGTTGCATGTTGTAGAGCGTGGTAGGGGGTGATTTTGCTGTGATGTAGCGAGGGTAGAGGCCGTAACCGCAGCTAGAATGCCAGAATGCACAATGTGAAGCCGTGGAGTAATTGATCTGCGCTGCTGTCTATTCTCGGTTTCACTGCAATATTTCTGGATCAAGCGCTGTTGTTCAAACCCTTAATCAACATGTTGAATCATTACATGTAATTCTCCAGCTGAGTCATGAATCACATTACGTAGGAAGAGGAAAGAGGTGATGTTTTTTGCTTTTGTTTCACTGCACCACATTTTTAAATTTGACTCTTTGCTGTCGTCATCTTTGGTGGAAAAACGTTGGCTGCCTAAGTCAGGCTTTTGACTTACCACACATAACTTATTTTGGAAGCGGAACAAAATGTATTATGGGTACAATATAGTTGCAGACATCCCCACCCAACCCCAAAAAAATTGTAAATCAACAAAACAGACAATGAATTGCGTGGGCATGCTTTTTCTTTCTTTGCTTTTCTCTGCACGGGTGAGCTTCTGGCACAGCAACCACACTCTTAGATGGCTTTGTGGGCATATGAAAAACATATTTTTCATTTACATTCGCCCTCATCCCACAGTATGTTAGGTGGGATTAAGAGATGGTGGGATGTACACATGTAACACAGTGGTTAGAAATGAGATGATTCCAGAGGGCTGTGTGGAAATGCTGCTTATCTGTTTGTATCGGGCTGTTTTCTTCTTCATGGCACAAATTCAATCTGTGTGCAGATAAGGATGATTTCAAATATGAGCAAATGTTCTCATGCGCTGCCATTCAAGCAGCTAACGAGCGAGGCAATGCGAGGCGGCGAGAGGAGGTGAGTTTGAGAGACGATCCTCTCAGTGTTTGTCAAAGTGGTCTAATCAGGTCAGTTACTGATCTCTGACGTCAGCTAATCTCACACTTGTGCGTCCCTACCGCAGACTGATGACACTTTACGAGCCATTCCTCACTGATAATATTTACCCAGGTGCATTGTTAAATGCATTATGTCATCCGATACCATTAAATCACATACGGCTCACATATGTCAGGGGAGATAGAATTGAAAGACAAAGTCTAAATTGCTGGGTGAATATCTGTGTGGATGAATACGGCGGCACAGATAA
The DNA here is from genome assembly GCF_949748355.1 of Melanostigma gelatinosum. Classification (NCBI taxonomy): domain Eukaryota; kingdom Metazoa; phylum Chordata; class Actinopteri; order Perciformes; family Zoarcidae; genus Melanostigma; species Melanostigma gelatinosum. Next base: position 12,480,417 of record NC_136653.1, read on the forward strand.
GGAAACCGAGACTAAGCCAGATGTTGTATTCCTGGGTGTGCCTTTGGAGTCTCGGCTCGGCTTGTCCTGGTTGCTGAGCTAAGCTGTTTGAGCAAAGCATCGTGGGAACTGTCGTGTGCGCTGAGCAGCAGAGGACATCAGGTGGTCATCACGCGTAAAAGGGAAACACGGAACCAGAATCTGCCTTAAAATCCTTTGTTCTCATGAACAAAAACGCCTTGAATAATCTTGTGCAATAAATACTTCATCTTTTGGTGAAATTAAAACAGTAAGCCCCCCCCCCCCCCCCCCCCCAGACACGCACCTTTTTTTGCAACCTTGGCAGAATTTTTGTAAACTGAATTATGTAGCAATTTGCTGTGGCTTTGATGTGATAAATTTGAAGCCCTACTGAAATGTACACAGACTAGAGGGGTCTGTGAGCAACCATCAATGCCGTTGTGCTACAGCATAAGAGTGCAGCCCTCCTCCTCTCCTGAAAACAGAAAGATGAGACTGTAGCTGTTGGGCTTTTTCTGCATAAAAGTGCTTCGTTCAGAGTCCGGGGGCTTCCTGATCGAGGCCGATTATACCGCTGTGGCTACAAAAATGATGACTATTCAGAAGCAGAGAAGGATGCTGACTGGTAGCAACCTCAGGAAAAGGACAGTGAAATGAAGTCTGGGAAGCGGTGTGCTGGTGGGGGGTCAGATTCATTATAATTAGAGTCTGAAATTAAGAACATTTATCTGGGATGATGTTTCCTCTGTGAAATACAACAGTACACGTGTGCCCACTCCCAGCACAGATGTAACACTGTACTTCTAATACCTCTCTGTTTTTTTTAATTTGTGAAAAGATTGCAAGGATGGAGGTCTGATGTTGTTTTTTCTTTCTTTCTTTTTTTCATTCAATCGGTCCAAAAAGAATGCATGAGGTTCTGTGGTGTTTGTGGATCAATAGTGTTGCTCCTTTGGTGAGTTCCTTGGTATGGGTGACACAGCTTCACAGTTATTTGGAATTGAATTAGGGAGGTTGGGGGGGGAGGCAGAGATGATGGAGAGTATCAATCATCCTGTCTCTTGTGTGAAGTTTTTTATGGGTCGACAGAATCGGCAATAATGAAAGTTCACATGTTCACCACTGAGGGTTTGTGGGTAAATTTACTTTCCCCACAACACCGGACCTGGAACAAAGGGAGCGAGCCCTCAGCTGAGGAAGCAATGTCAATACAATCTGAGTGATTCCATACAAGTGTTTGTCCTCGCGGTGTTTGCTGTAACACCAGCCTTAGGGGTTACACAGTGCCACGCTCGGCCCAAACACAAATTGCTATGTCCGTTCAGTTTTATTCCCCCTATTAACAGAATCACAGCTGCTGTTATGAGTTTTTTCTCATACCTAACTGATGTCTGACACTGTACCATACTGTATCGCCCAACCCTGTGTTCATGACTTGACCATGATTGCCTTCACGGTCCGAACACAAAAATAAAAAGCACAATTACCTTTTCATTTTTCCTCTCTCCCCTCCACCTCCCCTTTATTCTTGCAGGAGAGTGATCACCCCATCGCTCCAGAAAAGATTTGATAACATTACTGTGGAACTGCCCTCTCTGCTGTCTCAGTATTAGACAGCGTGGTTGCGATGGAGAATAGTTTAAGTGAGATTGATTGAACCCCGTTGGTCTAGATTGCTAGTGTGTCGAAGTCATTTATAGAGGGATTGGCTCATAACCTGTCAATCAGATGGATAGACAGACAAGACGGCGTGGCAGAGGGTCGGACTGAGAATGAGGGAGAAGTCGACTCGGATGAGTGAGGGTGTTGGGGCTGTGCTGCAGAATCGCCCTGAATCTGTGCTTCCTACTGTTTAAAAAGATCTGTCGCCGAACACAGAGGACTTAATGTGTCCTGATTTATTTTGGGCAACCTTCACTTAAATCAAGTCTGGAAGACAGAAATGTTTGAATGCAATCAAGTCAGGAATCCGCATCAACCAAACTGAAAATGAAAGACACTCATTATATTGGGCCCACTGCAGGAGGCAGCTGTCCTATGAAAAACCATGTGTCCATAATTGGTCATTTTTAATTCATCACAATTAAATGCCCTGTTATGGGTTGAAAAGATTCCGCCATACATAAAATGTTATGATCCTTTTTTATAGTTCCGACATGTCATGTAATCACACCCCAGCCATCGATTACCTCGATAGCTGTTCTCTCTGGCATTATTGCTCTGACTAATCAAAAACATGATCAATAATCTTAAAACCTGAATGTTATTCTTATCACATGAAAAGAAGATGTTTTGGATCCAAACTATTCAGAACTATTGATTTTCATGTTAGAAATGGATTGCCAGGACTACAGGTGCACCGCACCAAGATATGTTTCACCTCAAAGATACAGAGAATTTGTTTTGGTAAACAACACTGAATGCAAACATAACTTTTGTTTATGCTCACACGGATGGGGCACCTGACAAAAATGCATCTTAGCCCTAATCGTATCAGGCCATGCAGATTTGTTCAACCAATGGTGGAATTTTGAGGCTAGTAAGGATACAGATATTTGGAAATTTTAAAAAATCCAATGATGAATGTAAAAGTATAAGATAGGCAAACATTTCTGATAAATTCAATTTGGTTTTACATGTGATAAGCTGATATGATTTAAATTAGATCAGCAGGCGATTCATGAACCCGGATCTAGTTTTATGCCTGAAGGATTTGAAATATATTTACTCCAGTGCAATGTGGGTGAATATATTAAATTTGCTGTGAATATACCCTGCATTAACAGTTTTAAATGGAACTACTCTCAAATATAAAGTCCATTCAACCCAGTTTTGTATTGAAATGCAACCGTTTGGGATGTGGATACCTAAAAAACTCAGCACATAAAACCAAAGTCGTCAGCGTAGCCAGATACCACTATAAGTATGTGGAATCATGATACTTTGTAATTTGCATGAACTGGCCTTTTACTGTTCGCTATATGGGAAACTCATTTTAATGTTTACCAGGAACATTCTAGAAGTGAAAGGACTAAAACAGGTCATGTAAGATAACATTGCGGCAGACGTAGTGTAACTGATGTATATGACTATAATTAATAGTCAAACAATGTTTTACTTATCAAAAGTGTTAAAGATTATTGGCTGGTATCCATTCCCCGTGAAAAATAAAGCATTTTGAGGGAATTGCAGCAAAGAATTCAGCAGACCAATGCTGTGTGAATTATCTGTTCCAATTTAGCAGCAAATGACAGCGGTTGAGCTGCTCAGCATACGTCATCATGACACGCATAATATAATTGCACAGCCAACCGACTTCATTATTCCATAGAAAGAGGAATATATCAGAAACAACTGGCTGTTCTTCAAACAGGTAACACTCTTTACATAAAAGGTTACAGTAATGACACCATGGCTCCTCTGAACTGGAAAGATTTGCATACTGATAGAACACAGCCCAGACACCTCGACTGAGGAGTGGATGGTATAATCTCCCTAATAACTGTCTCCCCTAATGAAGAGCTCAATTTGAATATCAAGAGAATATTGGGAGGAGGAGAACAGAAATGACAGTTTTTGATTTTCTAACATCCTTTGTTTCCCACTCATGTTTTTCTTCTAGCTTTCAAATTAGACAATCAAAAGGGAAGTGCTGCATTACAGTAACATGTATTTACTGTGGTAGTATGAATGGCAACCACTTTGAATACTGATATACGTGCATAGGGGACTTCAAATAGGGCTGAAAATACAATTGTGTTTATTTATTTAAAAGCTTTTTTGGAGTTATGATGATTTTGCTTTTTGTGAAAGCTGATAATCTAGCCATGTTGTCAGAAGCCTGTTGCAGGATCGCTGTGGCTTCACAGCGAATAACTAGAGTGTGAGCTGATAAATGAGGTGTCTGACTGTCCGAGCCTCTGTGTTATCTCGGCGCTGCTATGTACAGCCGACTGCTGCGTAGGCAGTGAAGGCAGGTGACAAGAAGGGAGGGAGGAAAGGGAAAGGGAAGGAAGCAGGGGAGAAAGGGAAGCGACAGAGTGACAGACATACAGAGGGGGGGTGGAGGAGACAAGAACAAAAAAAACGGGGTAGGGGTGGAAGCCTTTGGGTGCCTGGTCTGTCAGGCATGTGAAGTGTGATTTGGAACATAGTGAGGATGATATTGTGTCTATGGTGGTGCCACACCCCTGTCAGAGGGGAGCTCAGCTGGGTTTGAAGCTGATGAGGTGAACTTTGCGTGCATAGTGGTGTGCACAGGTATTGACGGATTTTAGGATGGATGCACAGACAGAGGTATGGATGGATGGGAAAAACAAAATAGTAGAAAGAATTTAAGTGAATATACCTCAGCTATTGATGGATGTCAGAGAACAACACATTTGCTGTGTGTTGAAATATTGCTATACCCTTGGAAAGCATCTTTTATTTTTTTTTAACCACCATTTTGCAGGATTTGAATAAAGCATGGGCCACTAGCTGCCATCCGATGCTTCGGCAATCGAGTTTAATTTGGTGTGAACATTTTCTGGCACATTCACAGCATCTTCTGTGTTAGTGTGTAGCTGTCAAATAGATTATAATTCATGAGCAACAAGATGTGCAACACATTGCCTACCCTTTACTTATCATAGAATAGCATATTAAGATTAATGAAATGTACAGGATTCTTGTGAATGAGCATCTGGTTCTATTTTAAATTATATATATGCTTGACTAGGGTTGCCAATCATTTATTATGTCTGCAACATGAAAACATACTATTGTTTCCGATGCATTGTCTTCATCATTTTAAATTAAAACGCTGTAAAAATGTGTAAAGTTTACTGGGGGGGAAAAGTCTCTTTCAACTAATGTTCAATCGAGATGTGTCCTTTGAATTACAGTAACAGCAAAAAAAAGCAGTCATCCAGTGCAATCATGTCTGTGCGGGTTTGAAGTTTATTTAAGTCACAAAATAGGGCCAGTAATTATTAGGCGCTAGCAGCTAGTAGCTCATTAAGGGCTTTCATAAAGATATAGCACTGTAGTGTTCTCCACGCTGCACATTTTCAACCTATAGTGTTTTATCTCATTTACACTGTTTATTCTTGGGCTGACAAGTACAAATCAGTCAGCCATGGACATCCTGGGTGGGTAAACACTTGAGAATAGCAATATAGCTGCGGATTAAACACTGCTCAGCCTGCTCATTATGAAAGGTTATTGAGTGCATTCAACCATTTGGATGTGTGGTTTAAGAAGGGCTTACTTATTGTGTACAATAATGTGTTGTGTTAATAACTACAGTTCATCATTTCACCATGCGCAGACAAAGGAATATATGCGTTAAGTGCGAGGAGAGAGAGACTGCTCACATGCGTCTTATGTGATGTATTTTCTCTTCATGTTTTCGACACTAGCTCCCTGAGTGTGTGCCAGATTATGTGCCAGATATTAGAGGTGGCAAGGGAGGGAGACAAATGAAAAGAAGTAAAGCTAGAGAGATGGGGTTGCTAGGTAATGACACGCTACAAATATGGAAAAGAGGAAAAGGTGAGACAAACCCAAACTGAGAGGGAATAATATGGATGGTGGCAAAGAGGAAGGTGAATGGCTGACTTCAAATGAAAAAAGGAGTCTGAGGGTACAGGACTCTGCTCTTCACCAACAGCACTTCAACAAGCCTAATGTCTTGTCAGAGAAGCCAATAATCACATACAGGTAATTGAGTGCAGTGTAAACCAGTCAGTGCTGCTCAAGAGGTTCTTTGTGTTTAAAGAGACCCACTGACCTCTCTTGTCTCCTCCGTGTGTGTGTGTGTGTGTGTGTGGGTGTGGGTGCTACAGCAGCCTGGATGTGTGTGTTTGAAGTGTGAAGCAGGGGGTTGGCAGAGCTCTGAGATACACTCAAGGAGAGAGTGAGTGGGGCGATTCCGGGGCACGCCTGATGCAAGTGGAGGGGCTGATGAGTGTGTGTGTGAGTGGTTGTGGGGGTCAGCTTGCAGATGGGCTCAGCAGGGCAGCGTGTGTGAGCGGCGGGAGAGCTGAGCACTCTGAAGCACAGCTACAGTGCACCTCAGAAGGTATAGCGGGCTTACTCACTGAAATATCAGTTCTCGAAGTGCAAATTATCTTTTGTGAGCGGGAGATATGGGGCATCAGGCCACCGTCATGCTAAAGTGTGGGTGAATGTTTTTGTCAACGCCTTCAAGAAGTTACTAAGTCACTGCATTGAATGGGTCCAGCATGTAACCGCCCTTAAGGCAACAAATTCTTGTCTTTGTATGGATTACACGAACAAGTTTGCACATTTGTGCTCATACTTTTCTTTATTCCACAATGACCCCTCGAGGGGGTATATATAAATAGTTACACATGAGTAATGCCAGGTAATGGGCAAGTCAATGCAATGAAGAAGAAAATAAAAATAAATAAGCAAACAACTCTCTGGTAAAAATTCAATCGTTCAATCAGGAGAGACTTCATTATAATTTAATAATTTATTGCACATGCATAAAGTTGAATAGTGCAAAGTCTTTGGAGCTTGGACTGCACCGTGAAGTAGGATAAGAGGGGTAGTGATGCTGAGGTCAGATAAGGCAGAATCCCCCTGGAGTCAAGACACTGGTGGTGGTGGTGGTGGTGGTGGTGAAGGGAGTTGCTGCAATCCGATGATCCGAATGTGCTGAAATGACAACTGACAGCAGTAGAGAGGAGAACATTTTTTTTTAAAGTTTGACAGCAACAATGTGATTGGCTTAAGGAAACTGTGCCGAATCTGGTAGGTTCATTTAAAGTGAACGCACGCAATCAGCTGATGGAGTAATCACAATGAGAGAGAGAGAGTGTAAAGAGAGTCTTCCTGACTGAATTTCTGCTTAATCTTCATTTACTTAAAAAGGTGGACTCAGCCATTCTGGAGAGCGATTGCTGATATTTTAACTCAACAGGCAAACAAAACAAAACCAACAGATTTGCCGTCCCTCTCGGTCCCGGGACCTTTCTCTTTATACATCCATGGCCTTCCCCCTGTCCTGTGCACAAGCTGATTGGCTGGAATAGTGTTGTGTGGCTCAGTGTGAGCCACGTTGTTTTTTTTCCCCCCATTTACAGAGCCAGCCGTGTATGAACACCTCGTTTTTTCTTCAGCACAAACACAGAACAGACAGCTGGCGGACTGTGAGGTGATATTTGCTGAATTTGACAAATTGGTTTAGCATTCATTATACAATATCGTTAACTAATCCGTTGCTGTTACTTTGCACATCTGTGTTTGTTTGTGTGCATCGATATGTCTTTGTATCACCTTGTTTGCAGCCCATGAAGGGTAACATCAGTGTGCCGAAGTGGAAGATGTATGCCTTGACATGCTTTGCTTTTCTTCATGCCATTCTCAGGAAAAACTCTAGACCGTATTTTCTGTAATGTAAATGACATCTGTCTGTTTCCTTCCATTGGAGATACAAATGAAGTGCTCTGGGCTGGGTCACCATCTTTTCTACTCGTAATAATAAGAGACAGCAAAGGTAGGCCTGGCACGATGCCTCGTATCTGAAAAGACTCAATCAAATAAATGGCAAAAAGGGCAACAGAGGAGCACTCAAATGGGAAATGACCAAGTCATGTAACCTCAAAGGTGCACACTCATCTTCACATTGACGACTAAATGTTGCAACTGTACTGTGAGAACAAAGAGGATATCCCTGACCTCTTGTTGATATGGTGCACCCTCCTCCTTTGCTCGATAAACACTATCTCTTGCTTCCCACTCAATCAGATCCGATAAGAACTACATATTTGCATGTAGACTAACTGTGTATCTCCAGTTTGCCTTCCTCCACAGACGATCGCGGCAGAGCTCGCCAAGGTTGCTTCGCCACGCTCGGCAAAATCAAACAGAGGCAAATGACAGAGCCAGAGGAAGGAGGGAAAAAGCGAATTGATAGCCAAACACTCCACAGCCCGCTGGGATCACCCCTTTGTTTTTGTGCATGGAACGTGCCGAGTGCTCTGTATTTATGGGGGGGGAAATCAGATTCTACAAATGACATGGAGTCCCCTCCAATGGCGCTGGAGCCTCCTCGTGCAGCACGGCGCGTGGTGCTGAATGCAGGAGGAACAGCTTGCCGGTTCCCACAGGAACAGACCTGCCGACTATCTGCAGCTGTGCTGAGAATTGTCATTTTTTAAATATTCACATATTTAATCAGCTGCAAGGGCTCTCAAAACACACATGCACACACACACACACATTGGACTCGTAAGTCAGTTTGCTTGCAAGAAAACTATTTGAAGTGAGATTTTGATTTATGATGCAATTTACGAGATGGTGTTAATTAGAGATATGTTGATCTTGGCCCGAGCAGCTTTTCATTACTGCTATATATGTAAACATAGTTGTATATACACCACACTTCACGTATATTTGGCAGGATTGTGAATGTTCATATTTCTGTTTTATTCTGAAACAGGTTCATTGTTACAGCTGCAAGGCAACTACCGGTACATATCTATTCTCAATTAGCAGTGTTACCTCAGTGCTAAGGCCACAACAGGAAAACATTTGGCTCAACCTTTTGACCAGCAACATTTACAAAGGATGCCATATACCAGAGAGTTGGTTTAAAATGTATAAATAATGGCATCAACTGACCTAAAGCATGAGAGTCTGAAGGCCTGGTCGAAAAGAGCAAAAGGATGGAGGAAGTCTTGGCCAGCCACACATGGGCCGTCGGACCCAGTTGGACCTCCGCCCCCGCTCCCGCCCCGCCCTAAACTATCAAAACCGTGAATAAACTGCAAACAATACCACGAAAACTGAATCCATCCTCAAAATAAATGAACACAAATACAAGGAGCGAAAGAAAGAAAAAAACACAACAGGCAGAGTTGTTTGGAAGACAGAGATCCTTCTCCTCCAGCCTCCCTTACATATGGGGGCAGGGCCACCCACTAATTATAGATCAGGAACACCTAAGAGCAGGGAGATGAGAGGGGGAAGAGCACAAGAAGGGGGGGGGGGTACGTAGCACTCTGTTCGTATTAAACGCACCTGCCGTATTCATGATCCACTAGAGAGACCATTAGAGTCCCCTTTCCCCTCAAGTTGTTCATCTTTGTCTGCAATGTTTCTCTGTGAGTTTAGAAAATTATGTAGCTCTTCAATTATATCAGAATCAAGAGAACAAACATTAAGCAAGTTTTGCAAATGAGGTTGTCGTGCCTGAAAAATAGGGGCTGATTTCGACAGCACATGCTGTATTGCCTTAAGCAAAATAGACACGACAATATCAACTCAAATGAACACATAATACCCTGGCCTGCTTGTCATTGCTTTGAGGAAGCTACTAAATGGAGGTGATTGCATGACTAAAAGTGTTCTAGCAGAAATGGATTCTATGTTAGACTCAGGGGGATAAGTTAGCACGCTAACGGTGGGAAACTGCCAAATGTTTCTGATACTGCGGTGAGATTCTGAGGCAGCATCAATTACTTGTGTGCATTCCTTTGACCTGTCACTGGGATATCTGAGCACCTTTTATCATTGTGCACAGTGTAGAGTGTGAGAGGCATCATCTCTAATTATGTGTTGTTTTTCTTTCTCCTTACTTGGGGTAAAAATATGTCTCTACGCCGCATGCAGAGTCCCCAGACAGCCATGTTGTTTACTGCTGATTAACAAAGAGAAGGGAAGTCAAGTCTGTGACACCAGGTAACGTGAATGAGGTGCCACAACACCACAGCAGGAACACAGATGCAAGTTTGAGAGGGAAAGCTGCGAGGCACAGAGGAGGAGAGAGAGACAAAGAGAAAGAGTTGCAGAGGGGGAGGGAGAGAAAGGAAGAGCAGAAAACGACAGAGAGACAGTGACATCAATGTTCACTGCCAAATCCTTCCAAACAGAATGCTTTGGATGTCATATGCTCCTCAATACTTTACAAAATTAGCAGAAGATAAAAGGCTACCTTGCCAAGTGTTTTGCAGGCATGTTTTAATCACGATCAGAACATTTGGATAAATCGTACTTGCTCTTGCTGAACAACAAACTTCGAGTCAAGGTCTGTTCTGGTAGCTTGCTCAAAAATTGACTTACCAATAATTGATTTCAAAAGTCAAATCATATAGAGCCTTTCTTATAGCCCCAGCTGTATTCAACTCATCTCCACATTGTGCATTACAGCTACATTTGGTCTGGACTGACTCACCTCACTGGACAATAGTTCCCCTCAGGCAGGTTTGCAGCATTTCAACCTGACCCCTTCCTTTGAAATAGGCGAGCTGTGTTGTAAGCCAGTCAGGAATATGCTATTCAATCACGACTGTCATGTTCCATCTGTAAAGATGTACTTTGCATTCACATGATACTGGATATATCAAGGAACACATATCACACATTGGAACAATGAAAGTGCATGCCATCTAGTTCGATAAGGAAGCTGTCAGTCCTGTAATGAGTTCATGCTTTATGCAGCTAAATCATTTGTCATGTGTAGTGTGTCATATTTCGGGGACAAACTACCTCAGCTTGTAGCTTCTTAATATTGGCCACCCACAAAGGTGTAACCAGGAACATGGCACACACAAATAAACAACACAGCTTGACCAGGCCACTCCTTTCCTCGATCCCAAAGCAAGTGTTTGACTCTGCAAACATTTTTGGGGGTAAACTAATGAGAAGTGACATGACAACTAGCAGAAGCAAGATGACACATCGACCCAACATTGCTGTGCGCAACATCACATTGTTTTTTTTCTAATATCCTAAAAATACACTTTAAACAGGATGGGGAGTCTGCCAAAGGATCAAACAGGCACAAGTGGTGCACCAGCTGGTACCGTGGAGAATACCTTGGATTCCTGCAGCACAGCGACTGACGTAGCAATGCACAGGTCAAAGGACTAGCAGGTCTGTTAGTGACAAAGATGAGTAACGGGAAGGAAGAGGAAGGTAGAAAGCGGTTGCTTTTGTTTGAGGTTCCTTTGAGCTGTCACTGCTTTTTGGAAACGACTGAAATCTCTGATCGGGCTTAATATTGATTCCTTGAATGGTAGAAAACAAATATATTTCAGGAAGTTATTTTTCTTCCAAAATCAAGAGTAAATCAGCAGTAAAAAAACCATCAAATAAATGTCAAAACATATTTGTGTACATGCTTGGATGAGCTCTGTCCTGAATATGCTTTTCTAGTGCCAAAAATAAATGAGCTTCCCCATGGGTGCATCATGATTCCATAAGCTTACATATAATAGCAACAGCATGACATGCTACATCTTCTCCTATAATTGGGTTACTATTTCCTGTCCCCAAGGAGCCCAGTGTCAGTTGGTTGAATATGGCTTATTATTTCGCTCCTCTGCTCTCCTCTCACTGGATGTCGATCATCACACCTGAACAAATAAGAGCGCAGCTCTGTGCATATCACTCCTGCCGGGAAACTCATACTGGCACAAAGACACAGTCAGTTGGCACGGATTCTCCTTAAGCCCCCGGTTTGAAATGGTATCGACTTAAATGTATTTCGATTCTAAATTCATATTGTGGCTGGTCCAATCTGGAATTCAGGGGTCAACAAAATGCCTGCTTCATTTAGAGGTTTGTGTATTTTTACGCCATAATCCTAGACCTGCTCTTAAAATTTGTTTTACATTTTTATTTTATTTTTATTTTATTCTTTAACATTTTTTATTCACTCTGTGTAGATAATTTATTGACCCTAGGGTCACATTGTGTTTTTTATGCTTTTAAATGTCTGCTCTGTTAAGCACTTTGTGATAGTACTGTCTGTGAAAAGCGCTATATAAATAAAATTCATTCATTCATTCATTCATTCATTCATAACCTTGGAATTGGTTCCATCTGCGATCTGGGTGGTTTTGAGATATTGCAGTTGAAGGTTTTCACATCCTGGTTACAAAAGTAAGCAGCTAAACTGACAAGCAGTTAGTGGTGCAATGTGTGACTAATGGGGGACGGAGTTTCACCTCTACTCCTAGGTCCCGATCTGAATTTACAGTCAGACACATTTTTAAGCGGTTTGCTCCCAAATTAGCTTCTCTACGTTCTACCTGGACAAGTTGGTCATCATTGTCAGTGACTGAGTCATGGTCTGAGCTCTTAGTTACAGTCCTCTCTGCAATAGACAAGTTATAACTAGACAACACAGTTAAAAAGCAGGGCGCAGAGCTAGCATCACATCGCTAAAATGTTCAGCTACTGTCAGCTAGAAACCTGGGTTTATCTCAAGTTTGTACATATTAAAATGTTAAAATGTAGTCTTCATTTCCACAGTAGTCGCAGCTTGAGTCACTAATAGCAGTGATAACTCTTACTGACAACCTTAGCATGAGCTGTTGAATTAACATTAAAAAGGATAGCTGTGTAGTAATGGTAAAAATCAACATTTCAAAAACTACACATCATTCTTTTTTAAATGGCCATTCATTTAGGTGTCATTAGCGAGACAGTCACTGATAAAGTTTGAAAACATTTAATTGAGCACCATTCTTCAGCTTGAGTAAGCTCTCTTTGGCAACAAGTAAAACCATCCCGGTCACATTGTGTGCCTGCGCTTCAGACGGACGCGGTGAACAGAGAAATGTCCTCGGGGTGGACGACTAAGGTTCATCCTGAATCTCTTCCAGCTCCGTGGGCACGGCTGTGTTGCTGACCCCGCTGCGAGGAAGTGTGGAACAAAAAAAGAGAAGTTCCCTAAGAGACATGGAGGAAACAGAGGATGGTTGTAGCACTGTCTGTTTTAACCAGTCAGGAATGACCGACGGTGGTGTGATCAATATTTTACACGGCTGCTTTCCTCTGAAGCTGGCAAACAAAGTTCAATGTCTCTGTGTGCCGCAAAGAGTCAAAGAAACACGGAGGCAAAAAGATAAACAAGCACACATTTTGAGGTAAGAAAATAATATTTGAGTTCAGTTATTCATCTTATATCAATCAATAACTGTGCCGGTTGAATTGGCCATACTTTGGCTCTGTGGTTCTCTCTGACAGTATATATGCTGTTGCAGTAATTTCATGAAGTGTGAACTTTAATTCACAGAATTATGTTTTAGATCTTTAAATCTGCAATAACTGACCGGCCACATCAAACGGAAGTAGAAACAAGCTGAAAACACAACATTATTATTACCTTTAAAGCTGATTCGGTGAACTTGTTAGCAAATAGTTGCCGATTTAAATATCAAGCCGGTGTTGAGCAACATTATCATTAATTTGAAGCAACAAACTGGTGAGTATTGTGATGATTCCCTGTAAGCTCATCACCATGAGCGACACCTTTCATAGACATGTAGTCATGTGATTTATTCTTAATAAAGATATATTGATTCCAGCTGCTTTAAAAGACAAACGGGAATCTGCACAGAACCATTGTCAAATCATGGAAACCAAACTTGCTACAACCTTCTCTGTTTTCTCCTCTGTAAGAGCAAACCTTGTCCAACAGGGTAAATGATTTATTGGTGACTTGGAAATGGATTTATAGGTGAAATTGAGAGGCACGGAGTGAATTGGTTGAAACAGGAGGGAGGGGTGGAGGGTGATGGAGGATGAAAGGAGAACCCAGGGCTGGACAGGACTTCAGATGGATGTGATGTCTGTGGAGCAGGTCTTCGCTGCTCCTCCCTGTCCATCATGGCTTCGTTGTGATGAAGGAGAAAGTTTCTTCTTTTTTTTACTTCTCTATCAGCCCTTCCTTATTCACTTTGATCAGACCTGGAGTTCACCAGTGCAGTCACAGTCATAAAGCAGTCGCATTGGAGCACTGTTGTTATGGACCTAGCACGAGGATGGACCCAAATGCACAGCGGTGGCACAGAGGTTGGTAGCAGATTATATAAATAATAATTAATTAATATCAAGATATGTACTGATTATAAATAATTCAATTTTGACTTATAAACCCATAAATGAGTATAAAAGAATGATGGTACTCAGCTTACGCCATAAGACACCATGAGTTTCAGGACAGGTGAGGAACACGATACCAGAGAAGAGCCACGAGGGAGCGATCTGGCATCAAAGTTATCGATCATATTTGTGGTATTTGAGAAACCAGGTGAGCTCCCATCTTAACAACTATCTGGATTATTTAATTTCACGTTATTTTACAGAGTTAAGGTTACAGAATCGTTTTAATTCTCCCATATTTGAAATGCTATCTCAGCTGCAAAATGATAACAAATCGTTTGATATGAATCACTGAACAAAACCTGATCAATTGAAGATTGAATGAATCAATTACACATTGATATCATGATATAGAGTCTCACCACTTAGTGCTTTATGGATCGTGAGACCAGTTCCTGAAATAAATGTATTCGTTCAGGTGTCATAGACATTTCAGTTTTAGAATATCTCGGTGGATGTCCGCTACACCGGGCTGGATGAGGGCGAGTGATGTGGGCAGCTGAGATTGCTCGAGGGTAGCAGACAGGGGAGCAAGCAGGCAGGCAGACAGCAATCCTGGAGCACAGGAAACGGATATGAGTGCAGGATCCAAGAATACAAGGGAAACTCAACTCAATAAGCCGGGAAAGACAATATACTGCAAACTGAAGAAATGATCAGGTGCGAATGCATACAGGTGTGGACGATGAGCAGACCCAGAAGCAAGAAGAGTCAGGAGGACCACGCCCCCACACACAGACAATGAGAGACACGGGAAAGTGTTGGAAACACACGGGGAGAGGGGAACACAAGAAACACAAGAAATAAGCAGGAGCACAGCAACGACTGTGATAAAAACCCAGATTTTTCGGTTGTTAAATGATCCTAATCGTTGACGTATTGCGACAAACTTGTTCATGTGAACCCACTTTCTTGGCTCTGTCATAAGGAGGATGTTATTCTTTCGACAGCGCCAGCTAACTACCGCCTTTCAGGACTGCACATTCACTTGAACTGTCCAGGTGAATAACAGGTTATATCAGCCACTTCTGAGGGATAACGGCTCCTGTAAATGCTGCAGAATGAACAATGAAAAGTCTCTTTTCCTGTTCTTGTACGAGTGGCAGGACATATAGCAGCCTTGCAAATCCACACTTTTTGGGGTGCTTTTACATTTTTTGAAAGCTCAATTTGAATAATACGCTGAAAAGTGCTCATTTGATGGCTGCCGTTCATTGTATCCAGTTTGTAAAGTGTTGAAGGAAAGGAAACTTTAATGTCTGATGCCGCTTAAAACCATTCCTCTTTGCTTGAATAAGACACACTGAATATGTAAACATGCTCCTGTATGAGTCACAGGTGCAATCACATTCAGTGCAGCACAGTGATCATGTTATCAGGTTAAACACATGTAAACTCATGTGTGGAATAGAAATATCAGTGTTGAGTAGAACCAATTAAGGGTAAAACAAGAGGATTAAGCAGCTCGTCCTTCATTTGCTCTATTTGGATTCATCTAGAGATGGATATCAGCTCAGCAATGTAGGTAGGATTTATTTATTTATTTTCACCTTTTATTTATTTATATGTAGTTTTTAATACCACCCACGTCTGCTCCACATTTCTCTTGTCTCCTCACTCGTTAAGATCTCGGCACTGCAGCATCGCAGCTGACAGTCTTTTTACCTTTTGTGATTCATAGATCCAAAAGACTTACATACTGCATATTTACGCCTGTAAACATGCGGTACATAGACATTTTAGGCCTGGCAGAGGCTTTTGTATGTACAATGTGTATATCTGAGGGTGGAACATTATTTCTCAATCTCTCTGGAACAAACAAAAACACCTGCAATCGATTGCCACAGGTTGGGATATTGTGATCAGTTCCAAATGGGGATTTTATGAATTACATTATGAAGCAGTTATTCGTCTTGACATAATGACTTTGGGGATTTCAAAAAGAAAATGTCAAAGGCTTTAACATTTGAGACATTTAAGATTGTGTGACAGAATTCGCAGGCAATAATACTTACACAAAGTTTGAAACAGTTGAGAAAGTTCTAATAAAAAGACTTTGATAGCACTCTGCTGAGCCGCAGTCAAAACAATGAATAATCATACCTGCAAGTTAAATCTCTTCCAGGCAGTCTGGGTTGATTAATCTAAAACACGGAAACTGGGGGATTATGATTACACAGTTTTTTTTTCGTTTGGATCGACTTGGGTCTCAGTGCTGAACCAGGAGTCCAGGAGATGAGTCTGAACCGCAGCTTCCAAAAGGCTTCCCCTCTGCAACACATTCTAATCTGGAACTGCAATTAAATACACGTAACACAGGAGAGGTGGTGTTAAAATTCAAAAATCGGACCTAGATTCTGATCAAAGGCTCACAAATCATATTCATCTGTGTTTATGAAGAATCGTTTGGAGACGGAAAAAAGAAGAGGCATAAAAAGAAAGAAAGGGAGAAACAAATATCTACCTTGAAGTAATTATGTCAGAAACACATGTGATGTTATGTCAGTAAAGTCTTTTACGAAAGAAAATGTATGTATTAATTGTATTTTATTCTCTGAAACAGAGGGAACTTATTTTTAGAACAGAATCACAGCAGAATGACTTGCTGAACAAGGACATCTATGGGTGATAGAGTG
The DNA here is from genome assembly GCF_949748355.1 of Melanostigma gelatinosum. Classification (NCBI taxonomy): domain Eukaryota; kingdom Metazoa; phylum Chordata; class Actinopteri; order Perciformes; family Zoarcidae; genus Melanostigma; species Melanostigma gelatinosum. The sequence goes on from NC_136653.1 coordinate 12,496,958, forward strand.
TAATGCTGAAGCTGATTGTACCTTTTGCGCTTTATAAATTACAAAATATAGGGATGCAATTTCACCAAAATAACATTATAATAATAATATTTTGTTTTCAATAACTAACACAACATTTCACATTTGCAAAACCTTTCAATTGTTTATTTGTCATATCTGCAAATGCATGCTCATGATATGTCGAACAAATTGTACCTGTCCGAATTTAAGATCCATGAAAAATGAAGAAAAAAGCCATTTTCCATTACATGCATATAGGTCACGTCCTGCTGTCCCTTCTACTCTTGTCCTTACGGCTCACAGCTTGTATGATAGAAGTGATTCACATCCTCCAATATAATCTTACACAGAGTGGAGGAAGCAGGGATAGTGAACATTAACCTTACTTAAGCTGCTGTTTTTCTCGAGGGGATTTGGAAGGATTTTATTGCTCAAAATTGAAAGGCGCTCTTCAGTAGGAGGAGCAAACATGCATGGGCTAAAGCTACTTAGTCAAACTGACACACTACACTGCAAAATGTTTTTTTGATATTGTTAAAGTACAAAAAGCCGAACGGTTATGAACGTGCTTTTCTTTATCTCCGTGTTTAAATTTTCTTTTTTTCCTTTTCTACTCAGGAATTTACATCACACGGCACAAAGGCCACAAAGGCTCTCGCTCAAACCGGAAACACCGAGGCACCCTTTTCAGGAGCACTCATTTTCCTCATCATGCTCAATCAGTGCAACGTTTAGTGGTTTTTGATTCTGATTCAAGAGGCGGCTTTGACCTTTGAGACCTGGGCAAAGAAAGATGAAGGGCTTCTAACAACAACAATGTCGGATAAAAAAAACTATCGGCTGTTGGCCCAATGACATGATTTATGAATGTAGCTTAATGTATATCTTAATAAAAGAGGTTTGTAAGTGCTGAGTCATAAATGGCAAAAACAAAACAAAATGCACCTGAGTTGTCCCTTTATGCACACACACTTAATGAACTGTGAGCTTGCCGTCAGCAAATAATGTTTCCTATCAAACCTCACTCAAAGCATTTTCTCTTCATTTGCACCATGACGTTAAACACACTTACACGTCTTTAGAGCACCAGACAGTTTGTGAGATGAATAAATAAAGGAACTTGATCTTTTTTTTCTGAGCACATCCATGTAGATCTGTCGATATTTAACTGTCTTCCTCAAACAGAACCCGCTCCAATCTTCATCACTATTGCATGGCCATTTTTACTCAACACTGCATTACATTATTTACAAACTGGAAACAATTCAAAGAGCACTGTACTACAGGACTGGGAGTCAGCCATTAAAATCCTAATCCTGAATTATGAATGGGTATTTCATTTACCATGCCATGTTACATTAAGCACCTTTATATGGTGAAGTTATATTTAAGGGACTTGCCCTTCTCTCAGGCTGCTGTTTGTTTTTTTTGGAAGACGAGAAGAGGACAGATTCAGGACAAGACTTCTCTTTTTGACTTGTTCTGGCATCGGGCAAAGAAATACTTGCAAAGCCTAATGGGATTGAAAGGATTTCCAGCGGGGTCTACGTAGCTGCAGGGAGCCCAGAGAAGCAGGGGACGGCCTGACAGACAGACAAGACTCAATAAATGGCTGGCTAGAGACAACGTCAGTAAGATTAGCTGATAGAACCAGTGAGGAGATCACGTTACCGCAACTCGAATGACCCCGAGCACATGGTTCAGATAACAAATGGGTCTTCCTCCACAAACTGATACTGATCACATTATACCTCTGACAGCTTTTGTTTTTCTGCGTCATGCTGGTATCTGACATTAAAGTGCTGATTAACAACCAAACATGAGCTGGAAATAACAAGAAATCAGCTGGCGAAGAGAGGCTCTCGTGCTGTAGTGGTAGGCTCGAGCCAATACTCCTCACAATTCCTTCAGTTTGGATCTGATTTTAAAATACCTCCCCTGCAGGCCCACTTTCAAGCCAGCTACCCGTGTGTGCTTGTTCAGATTTACATCAATGTTAGAGATAGAGTCCGCTCCTCTGATCTCCTCCATCAGAGGGGAGAAAAGTGTGTACACAGAGGATAAACACTATGGGGCAGGCACAACCAAATAAAAAAAAAAAAACATCTTTATCCCTCTCACCTCTTGTGGTACCAAGAGATATCCACTGCTGTTTTCAGACACCGCTGGTATACAATGGAAGAAAACGGAATTTTTGTTTGTTATGATCAATGCATCTTCCAAGTTACTGTAGATGATCAATATACCTCACTGTGGACATTGGTACATCTAAATAGTTGCTGACAAGACAGTCTACAGCCATGCCAGCATATCTCTCAGGCTGTAATCTACATCTGCACAGGGCACAGTTAGCTCAAGATGCTCAAAATGGCAATGCTAACATGCTGATGTTCAACACGTATAATGTTTACCATGTGTACCAGTCTCAGTTTAGAGCAGGGGTGTCAAACTCATTTTCACTCTGGGGCCACATCAGCGTCACGGTCGCCCTCAAAGGGCCGGTTGTAAATGTAAGACGTTGTAAATGTAACTACTCCTAACATATTTAGTTTAGTTTCCCGGGATATCTGTGACTTCCACAACACGTACTAAGCAGAAATAGAGGTCATTGTTTTCATGGTTAATGGCGGACAGTTGAACGGCTTTCAGGGCGATAAGCCACGCCCCCTCTATAGCGCGTCCAGTGCGAAAGAACACAAATAGCCCCCGGCTAGACCGGTGGCGCGAATGGAACTTTTTTTTCATCCTCAAACATCGCCGCGACGTATTGAGTGGCGTAATAATCGCGCGACACAACGAATCGACAATGAAATTCGTTGCCAACTCTTTTAATCATCGATTTTCATCGATTTTATCGATTCGTTGTTGCAGCCCTACAGACAATTGGAACAGCAGCTTACTTGATGACATCACCACCTCAGCTGGTCTCATGAGTTTAATCCGTTTTTTTCTGTAAAGTATTTTTACAATCAAACTAAATATGACAACCCTGCTGTTTTCGTTTTCATTTAAAATCAAAAATGATATATTATTATATACATACATACAATTATATATGTATATATATATATATATGTATATATATATATATATATATATATATATATATATATATATGTATATATATATATATATATGTATATATATATATATATATATATGTATATATATATATATATATATATGTATATATATATATATATATGTATATATATATATATATATGTATATATATATATATATATATATATTGTGACAGCCCCCGGGGTGGACAGGGGGTTTCACGACAACACTGACCAATAAACACAACCAGTCGGCAGATAAACGGTTCAAGTGAGGTTTTTACTGAAGGTAGAGAGTGGAAAGAGGTAGGATAGACACTCAATAACACAATGTCCGCTTTCCAGAGGGATGGTCGGTGTCCAATTCCACGGGTCGGTGCACAACGGGTATTCCTCAGACGGTCCAGGGCGCGGGCCGGAGCAGGGTAGTCGTACAGGCAGGGGTCGTGAGCCGGGCGGGTAGTCAGACGTTCCAGGGTGATCCAGGGGTAAGGCAGTCTTCTCCAAGGGTTTCGCGGGTTAGGCTACTCTTCTACTCCTACTCTCTCTCGGTTTCCTGTTTCCTGGGCCCTTTTGTAGTCCCCTCCTCCTCCTCTGATAGGGTGTGGTCGCTCCCTCGTCTCTCCTCCTCAGGTGTTGCTTGTTGGGCTGATGGTGGTTTGGCGCTCTTTTCCATTCCCTGACATGGGGGCTCCGCCTCCATGTCAGGCAATATCGTCCCTCTATCACTACCCCTCTGGGGTTGCCCCTCCGGCTGCCACATACCCCCCCCCTTAAATCCGACCTGGGGGGAGGACTGCTCCAGGAACCTAGGGCGTCCCGTCTTGACAGGGCGTCCGCGTTTCCATGAGCGGCCCCGGATCTGTGGACAACAGAGAAAGCATACGGCTGAAGGGATAAAAACCAGCGGGTGACCCTGGCGTTATTGTCTTTCGTTCTGGACATCCATACCAGGGGGGCGTGGTCCGTGACCAGGGTAAAGTGCCGTCCCAGCAGATAGTATTTCAATTCCCCCAGAGCCCATTTGATGGCCAAACATTCCTTCTCGACCGTGGCGTATCTTGTTTCTCTAGGTAATAGTTTTCTGCTTACGTATGTGATTGGGTGCTCCTCTCCATCCCTCAGCTGGGACAGGACGGCACCCACCCCGGTCTCGGAGGCATCCGTCTGTACCACCAACGGTTGGGTAAAGTCCGGGGTCACCAGCACTGGTTCGGAACAAAGTGCTTCCTTCAGCTTCTCGAAGGCGTCCTCGGTCTCTGCCGTCCAGACGATCCGATCTGGCAGCCGGTTTTTGGTTAGGTCCGTCAGGGGCGCTGCAAGGGCAGAGAACTGGGGAACAAAACGTCGGTAGTAGCTAGCTAGCCCAATGAATGCTCGTACCTGTTTCTTTGTGCGGGGGCGGGGCCACTCCCGGATCGCCTCGACTTTCCCTACCTGGGGCTTGACGCAGCCGCGGCCGATGGTGTACCCCAGGTAGTCAGCTTCCCGGAGGCCGAGGCGACATTTCTTGGGGTTGGCTGTCAGCCCCGCCCCTCGCAGAGCTTTCAGGACTGCTTCCAGTCTTTGGAGGTGAGCCCCCCATTCCTCCCCGTGTACGACGATGTCGTCCAGATAGGCTGCCGCGTATTCTCGATGGGGACGAAGTACCTGGTCCATCAGTCTCTGGTACGTGGGGGGGGCTCCGTGGAGACCGAACGGCAGCCTCTTATAGTGGTACAGGCCCATGGGCGTAGTGAAGGCCGTTTTTTCCCTGTCTTCGGGGGCCACTGCCACTTGCCAGTAGCCTTTAGTCAAGTCGAGGGTGGTTATGTATCTGGCCCTCCCGATGCGCTCTATCATTTCGTCCACCCTGGGCATCGGGTAGGCATCAAATTTTGAGATGGCGTTGAGCTGTCTAAAATCATTGCAGAATCTGACTGAGCCATCTGGTTTCGGAACCAACACTATAGGGCTGCACCACTCGCTAGTCGAGGGTTCGATGATGTCTGCCTCCAGCATACTCTGTACCTCTCTCTCTATCGCCCCCCGGCGGGCTTCGGGGATGCGGTACGGCCTTAGTTTTACCTTCTTCCCGGGCTCGGTGATTATCCGGTGTTGCACCAGTGTGGTGTATCCGGGGTCCGGGGAGAACACGTCTCGGAACCGATCCACCATTTCCCGGACGTCCTGCTTCTGCCGGGGGGTCAACTCTTCTCCCACGGGTACCTCGACTGGCTCCGTTTTTCCTGGGGGTGTAGAGAGAGAGAAACAGAGCATGGCATCCCTACTCACCCATTTCTTGAGAAGGTTAACATGATAAATCTTCGTCGGGTGCCTTCGACCTGGTTGCCTGACTCGGTAGTTTACCGGCCCCAATCTTTCCATAATTTCATAAGGTCCCCTCCATCGGGCTAAAAACTTACATTCCGCCGTGGGCACCAGGACCAACACCCGATCCCCTGGGTTAAACACTCGGGGTTGTGTTCCCCGGTTGTACACGCGGGCTTGGGCCGCCTGTGCCTCGGCCATGTGTTCTCGGACTATGGGCCAGAGTGATGCCATCCTCACCCTCATCTCCTCGACGTGGTCCACCATGGTGCGGTAGGGGGAGGGTTGGTGTTCCCAGGCTTCCTTGGCCAGGTCGAGTAGTCCCCGGGGTCGTCGACCGTACAGGAGCTCGAAGGGCGAGAATCCTGTAGACGCCTGGGGCACCTCTCTGATGGAGAACATAAGGAATGGCAGCAGTTGGTCCCAATTCTTACCGTCCTGGTCCATGGTCTTTTTCAGCATTTTTTTCAGTGTCTGGTTGAATCTCTCTACTAGGCCGTCCGTTTGGGGGTGATACACCGACGTCCTCAGTTGTGTCACCTTCAGCATGCCACACAGGTCCTTCATGATCCTAGACATGAACGGGGTCCCTTGGTCGGTGAGAATCTCCTCCGGTATTCCGACCCTGGAAAACAACATCACAAGCTCCCTTGCTATGCCCTTGGTGGCCATGGAGCGTAGGGGGATGGCTTCGGGATACCGGGTGGCGTAATCAACAATAACCAGGATGTACCTGTGTCCCCTGTTGGTCTTGGGTAGTGGCCCCACTAGGTCCATCCCGATCCTGCTGAAGGGGACGGTGATGATCGGCAGGGGCACCAGCGGGTTTCTGTGATGGGGTTGTGGGGCCACTTGTTGACATTCGGGGCAGCTCCGGCAGTAATCTTCTACGGCCTTTTTTATTCCGGGCCAGTGGAACCTGGCCCTCACCCTTTCCAGGGTTTTCTCCACTCCTAGATGGGCACCTAGGAGATGGGAGTGGGCTAACTGTAGGACAGAGGGTATAAAAGGACGTGGCACCAGTAACAACCTGAGGGGGGCCCCGTCCCTCATTACTACCTGGTATAGGAGCCCGTTATATATGGAGAAATGTGTGGGAGGGAGGTCTCTTACCCCGTCCAGTGGTCGTCCGTCTACGGCGGCCACCTGCCGAAGGGCGTTGGCTAGGTTGGGGTCCTCCAACTGGGCCGTCCCAAACCTCCCTGTGAGGGGCCCGGGTAAGATGGGCTCCTCCGGGTCCTGGGGAAACAGCCCGGCCAGCTCCTCTTCGTCGAGGGAGGGGGTATCTGCTTCCTCGGGGATGGGCGGCGCCTCTCCTTCGGGCTCACTGGGGCTGGAGGGTCCGTCGTTCTCGATGGCTGTGGCATAGACGTCATCGGGGTTGGGTTGGGTGGCCTCCACCAACGCCCGGGCCACGGCACTGGCGACTCCTTCCGATAGGGGAGAGGTGGAGATCTCCTCCCCCAGCCCACAGATGGCTTTCTTTTTGTACTTTCGGGGAGGGGTCGTACCTTGTTTCACCACCAGGCTGCGCCAAAGCTCCTGGAACACGGGCAGGTCTCGGCCGACGAGCACCTCTACGGGGAGTCCTTCCACGACTCCTGCAGTGCCGATGTATCTACCCCTCGTCGTGTAGATCTCTAGGGCGGTGGTGGGGTATTCGCGGGTCTCCCCATGGATGCACGTGACCGCTCGGGTGCCTGTTAGGAGCGGGTACTGAGCATACGTGGGTCTCACCAATGTAATGGCGCTCCCGGAGTCCACCATCGCTGAGGCGTCGCGGCCGTTGACTTTGACAGGGGTGAGGGGCATGTGGTCCTCGTGAGTGGCCCAGCATCCTGTAATCAAGCCGCATGGGCGACTCCCCTCACTGGCCGTGGGCATGGGTGCGTCCTGGCGGTGAGGGCATTCCCAGGCGATGTGCCCGATCTCGCCGCAGTTGTAGCACCTCCTCTCTTCCTGTCCAAACGCCGGCCGACGTCGGGGAAAGCCTGGGGGGAAGGAGGGAGACACATATTTATTTTCCTCAGTTTTAATTTGTTCTTTGCGGGTGGGCCCCTCTAATTTCTGGTTTCTTCCCCCACGCACTAAAGCTTGTGCTGCTTGGTAACCCTCCATTATTTCCACCAGGTCCTCGATGTTGCGGGGGTTTCTCTGGCCTGCCAATTTTTTTGCCTCATACGGGAGTGATCTGATGTATTTGTCCATGACCACGCGATCGGTGGGCGACACCTCTGTTGGCTCTGCGTGTAGCCAGGCCGTCGTAATCCTTTTGATCTCATGCATCTGGGCTCGCGGAGAAAGGGAGGCGTCATATGACCATTCATGAAATCGTTGGGCCTTTAAGAACAGCGTGACCCAGCATCGCTGTAACGCTACCGCTTTCAAAACCAGGAAGTCAACTTTTCCAGCGCGCTCTAAGTCCTGATACGTTGCTTGCGTTTCATTGATCAAAAAGGGGGCTATTAACTCTGCCCAGTGATCTTCTGGCCATTTTTCGCGGAGTGCCGTTGTCTGGAATATTTGAAAAAAAACTTCAACATCGTCAGCTGCCGTTTGTTTGAGCATGAAGCGCGCTGGATTGGCTTTCTCCACGGTATGTTGCTCCTGTTGGTTTTGTAACATGCCCTTGATTTCGCTTTGCATGGCATCGGCGCGTTCTGTTTGCAATTCCATATATTTCTCCATTTGTATTTGCTGTTGGTATTGTTGTTGCTGCTGGGATTGGAGGATTTGCATTTGTAATTGCATGGCTTGTTCGTGGCGCGTTTGGGTTTCTTGGTTGCTAGCGATTAGCCCCGCTAGCAGCTCTTGAAATGGCACCGGGGTGGCCATGCTTACTGGGTCGGTTGGTCTATCGGTCAGCGTTGCCAGAACCGGGTTGTGCCCACATTCTCCCCCAAGTTGTGACAGCCCCCGGGGTGGACAGGGGGTTTCACGACAACACTGACCAATAAACACAACCAGTCGGCAGATAAACGGTTCAAGTGAGGTTTTTACTGAAGGTAGAGAGTGGAAAGAGGTAGGATAGACACTCAATAACACAATGTCCGCTTTCCAGAGGGATGGTCGGTGTCCAATTCCACGGGTCGGTGCACAACGGGTATTCCTCAGACGGTCCAGGGCGCGGGCCGGAGCAGGGTAGTCGTACAGGCAGGGGTCGTGAGCCGGGCGGGTAGTCAGACGTTCCAGGGTGATCCAGGGGTAAGGCAGTCTTCTCCAAGGGTTTCGCGGGTTAGGCTACTCTTCTACTCCTACTCTCTCTCGGTTTCCTGTTTCCTGGGCCCTTTTGTAGTCCCCTCCTCCTCCTCTGATAGGGTGTGGTCGCTCCCTCGTCTCTCCTCCTCAGGTGTTGCTTGTTGGGCTGATGGTGGTTTGGCGCTCTTTTCCATTCCCTGACATGGGGGCTCCGCCTCCATGTCAGGCAATATCGTCCCTCTATCACTACCCCTCTGGGGTTGCCCCTCCGGCTGCCACAATATATACATATATACATATATACATATATATATATATATATATATACATATATACATATATATATATATATATATATATATATATATACATATATATATATATATATATATATACATATATAAATAAATATATGAGTGTGGATCAGATCCCACTAGCAACACCTCACATCTCCGAAATCGTCAGAGCAGATTTTTAAATCGGCTGAATCTTGACAAACCGACCACAGATTTGCTGCTTGAACAACTAACTTCTCGCCTCAAAACATCCTAAAATTACTAGTTTAAAATTAAAAGTTTCAACTTCCAGTTGTGTGATTTCTCCTCCGCCATTGTTTCCTGTTGCTGGTGCAAAACGCATTCTGGGATATTTGGCTGTCCCAAGTACAGACAAGTCACCTCCGATGCATCCCCGGTAAAATGGGCGGAGCCACATCCGGGCATTAGGACCGTGCTTGGCTCGATGTGAACTTTGAATTGCAACAGTACTTGGGCTGAGACTGATGACGTTTCACAAGTCCACGAGTTTACAAGTACAGAGAAGTACGCATGTTGATCACTTGTTGGAAATCCTCTTTATGGGTTGTTGCATCTCCTGTCCACCTGTTGTGATAGTTTTAATGTCGGCACACAGACAACATGCTATCTCATCACTTCGACTTTCTATCTCATAATTTCGACCATGGGGATATTTTTATTTTCACATCTAACTTTAAATTTTTGTAAAACAAAATTAAAAAAAAAACAATTTTCTTTTTTCTTTCTTTTTTTTTCTTTTTTTTTGCTGGTGGATTCGTGGGCCACATAAAATGACGTGGCGGGCCGGATGCGGCCCGCGGGCCGTATGTTTGACACCCCTGGTTTAGAGTGTTAGCATGCTAATATTAGCGCTGAACACAGCTGAAGCTGATGGGAATGTCATTCATTTTGCAGATATGTGCTCATAAAGCAAAGTATTTCAATTTTGAGGGTGATCACTTTTGAAAGTAAATACAATTCATCGTCTGGGGGCAATGAATGTCTGTATCAAATTGCATACTAATCCATCCAGTAGCTGGTCAAGTTATTTCGATAAAAAACAAGAATGTTAACCTCATGGTGACACTAAAAGAAAAGCCAGGGGATCACCAAAGTCTTTGGGGTACAGCTTCTGGGAACTATGAATGTGTATGACAATCAATCCTGCAGATGTTGAGATATTTCACTGAAGAAGTGAAAATGTTTACTTGCTGGTGGTTCTAGAGAGGAATAGTCTGAGAACCATAAGGACTTTGAATATCTGGAGCAAATTTCATAACAAGCCATCCAATAGTCCAATAGATATTTCAGTCTGGACCAGAGTGGTAGCTCTTTTGACTGACCAACAGCCCAGCGTAGCGCCATGTCGTGGTTTAGCATGTTTAAAACCCACCGGGACTTTTTAGAGCACCAAAAAAAAAAACGACTAATGATTTTAGTTCTTCCCTAGAAGTTGCTATTCTAATCTGATATTTTGATTAATATAAGCCACTGATATAAAGCAGCACAATTAGCATGCATCTCAGTGATCAGACTAAATGCAGCTGTCCTGAAGCTGTGACTCAGGAGGTGAAATCTATGAGCCTCACTGTCACATGGAGTAAAAATTATGGATATCCATTTTACTTAAGAAAATATCACATCCAGGATGAGAAATTACAACTCTGGCTTTATCGCGGGGCAAATGGAATGAAGTAGAGAACGGATGATGGCATATGTAGAGCGCTACGATGGACTGAGGCTCAATTTTATAGACCAAAAGTGCGCCACCACCTCTTGCAGTGTGGCAGGCAGAGCCAGAGGTGTGGGCTGAGAGATTGAGCTCATGATTGCACCAGAGGTTCAGAAGGCCCTGAGCTTCTGTAACCAACACGTCTGGTGCTGCAGGAAATAGAATATTAGCAGGATATGGCTGCAGAGGAGGGCGGGGCCCCTGCTGAGTAACGCACACTCAAAGGTGGGTAATTGCTTTGCAACATCTCAGTTGAGGGAGCACTTGTGGGTCAGTGGCAGTTCAAAGAGTTGGGAGTATGACTGCAACTCAATCAAGTACAAAATTACGTCAGTTTGGCCCTTGACCCGAAACAGATTGGAGCCAGGTTTGTCATTAATTACACATTGCTCATTGTCTTCTGGCTGTGCATCTTTTTATTCTTCGGTAATGGGGAAGGTGATTTCCCATTTCCAGATGCCAAGTGAATTCAAACCGGCATTGTACTACTGTGTGAGCTTTATGTGTATAAAGCTCTTTTGTTTTGGATGCAGCGCGAAGCCCATTGAGAGGCGCGTGCAGCACGGCAGCGTATAGTCCATACTGCTCTGTTGGCTGTGCTTTCTCAGCTCTACAGGGGAACTCCATTCCTCGTTAAACGACAAACCACCACCTGTTCTCATTTCATCTCTCCCGTCCTCGCTGTGCCTCTTGGACCGCTGGTGAAGGGCAGACACCCAGGTACTCCTTGAGGAATGGAGGCAAGTTTCCTATTCAAAACATTCCCCATCCATTTCCTGATGGCCGCCACCTGTTCACTCCCCATCCCCCTCTTCCCACCACCACATCCACCTCCCGCGTGAGGGATGGGCAGATTGATGGGGGATGTGAGTGGATTGTCCCTGTCACAGGGGGCAAAGGAGGAAAGAAGGTGGGTACTCTGTGTTGCCGTATGGCCCCCCCAAGTTCCAGATGTCACTCTTTTAATGACATAATTATGACTGTTTTACGACTCCCCTTGGCCTTCAGTCTGTACTGGAAACGATGCACAATGCACAGGCACACACACACTTAAACACGCAGAGTTCCTGCATGCTATCATTCAAAGTCAGTGTTCCTATGTCGTTCATATTCATAATGCTGTCTTTCCGAAACATAGTCAATAGCTCAGGACGTTCATTTATATTTCCTCCTGCTGTCAAGAAATATCACAAAGAACAGCACGTTAGCTGAAATAAAATCATATGTTCATGGTATAAAAAGTGAAGCAGGAAAGAGCCTCACAAAGGGATTTGTCTTCATGACAGCTTATCAATCAAATATCAAACTGGCCAGCTTCTTCTTTGCTGACACCCTGGAGCTGAGGCCATCTGGATCGGCCATTTTCTGGTCATTAACCATGCTCACTTCTTAAGAATCCTGAAGTACTCGCTTTTTTTCTGAAAGCGAGAGACAGAGACTGGTAACTCTGTGTTCACAGTTTGAACCACTTGGTTTGCTAAATTCTATCTTTGCTCGGTGTGGGAGAGACGCTGCTTTTGCATGAGGACCGTGATGAAAGGCGATTTGATCTGGAGGCATACAGCCCAACAGTGTGAGACACACAAAGTGGTAGCTACACCAAGCTGAAATTCAACAAACATGCACTCCACGAATACATGGGAAACTGTGACGAATGGTCACAATGAATAATACCGCGATGAGCTGTTGTTTCAGTGGAGACCTGGTAACGGCAGTCCCTTCTCTAACAGGTCTAATTGGGGTTCAGAGGCATCTAATGCATGATAGATGGAGAAGAAGAGGGTCTCGGTGGTGTATGGCAGCGCTGGCACGAGATCACAAGCGTTAACAGAGCTCAACCTTTCACTCTGGGTTGAAAGACATCTGTTGCCAGCAGGTGACCTCGGCTTTATCATTACCAGCTAGACCCACCGATGTGTTCCTGGCGTGACAATTTAAAGCGATGTATATGTTTGCTGGCTAATTCAAGCTGTCACCATCATCCCTGTTTGCACGTGAAGAATGGGTGCACCATGCAGCGCACCAGATGGCAGGAATGGATCATCAATCTGGGACAGCAGACACTTGATGGATGGATTCTCCAGAGTAAACAGTTTCAGAGTAAGAACCACACTGAGAGGAAATTTGCTCACAAATGAGCACTTTTGTGTCGACATTACGCACTGAAAGACTTGCGAGCGCCGTCTTTGACTATTCATGTTTTTGACTGAGGATTTACAGGCACAATACATAATCCAAGTGGAAATAAGCAGCAGTCCCACCACCAGAAAATAAAAAAAACAAAGGATTGGAATCTGCTATCACTCCTAAATTGATTGTTTTTAATATAAGGACTAACACCATTCAAGAAGGTCAGATGTCTCCAGGACTTAATGATATAATCGATATTTTCACAACCAGGGGGGTAGCGCATAGTGATGAATCTACAGAGAGTTAATACCCAAATCTACAGCTCCCTTCGGCTACATGGAGCTTTATGAGTTTCAGCTCATTGTTAAGCTGTCTGACCCGCAACTTCACTGTTTAAGTGTACCGTCACTGCTCTCCTTAAGTCTTTGTCTGCTGCAGAAGCCAGCGGTTAAAAAGCTTTTAAAATCCACTGCACAGTTTGTGCACAGCACCAAACCTGCCCAGAGAGTTGGTGAATATAGTGGAGCATTTGATATGAATAATCTTAATTTATACACTTTTCAAATCAAAGTTACAAAGTGCTTTACCTGGTTGAAACAGGACTATTGTTGTTATGTATGTTTGATGTTATGTGTCTTAATATAGCCAGGTTCAGTAACTTCATGAAGTCCTGTTGTCTCCCTGCAAAAACCACAACTTGTCTCTAGAATCAATCATTCTAAGTTGCCTTTGGACAGAGCCAGGCTAGCTGTTTCCAGTCTTTATGATAAATTCTGCTAACTGGCGGGCAACTTCATATTTAAGGCACAGACATGTTTGTGGTATTAATACTAAACTAGCTCTCCATTTCCCAAAATGTTGAACTATTTATATTTCTAACTTAAAGGGCAATCTCCGAAAACCCTTCACTACCTTGGTGAACTTTTCATATTCAAATTGCTTTGTTTCCAAAACAAAGAAAATGTCAGTCTATCGTTAATACTTTTGGGTTTGCTATTTCTAAAACACACATTCTGGAATGTGGACCCTCTTTGTCCAAACAAACAAAAACATCTTTCATAAGCAAATCATTCAAAACTATATACGGTAAAATATACTAACTATAAATGGTATTTTTGTATCGCAACTTCACACACACAACCAACAAATAGCTCTTTTATCATTTCAATCTTAGTGTAAAGCAGACAATGTGCTGAGCACCCTGGTCAACAGACAGGTGAGTTAGTGGTTGTGCCACAACTTCTAGTTTTTGTGTCTTGGCAATTGCAAAAAAAAAAAAAACTGTAAACATATGACAATTAGGAAGGCACTCTTTATAGAAAAACATTCCTAAATCCTAGATTACAGTTTGCCAGGCCAAACAATGCATGAATCGTTAATGAGACTCAAACTGAGAGGGAACAATACGCTGGAATTTCTGTTGATTTTATCAAGATTTGTTTGTTTACTTTTATCATTTTAATGTTTGCTGAAACAGCAGCGGATTTGACATGTTGTCACCTGAGAACCACTCTGGGTAAGCAGGCAACATCCTGGGTACGAAGCGGCAAAGTGAGCCGGCTGAATATCACAATGTTTGCAAATTCAAACCTGCTGAGATGCCGTGCCACGTCTTGACAAGTTGCACTCTCCCAAGCAAAAAACGAAATCTCTCGCACTAAATTCTCAGTATAAACAGTTTGAAGAGCTGCAAATTTAAAAAGAAAAAGAAGTAACAGTGGAAGGCAGAGAGGAGTCCTTTTATGACGGAGGCAGCTCCATATGACATGCGACCACCAGTCTGTGCCATGAATAAATCATCCTGAACCGGGCAGAGTAAACAGTTGTGTATCTTCGCCTCAGATGCCTGGAGAGGCCTGTCAGACACAGTAGTTAACAAAGCCTACCTCCTCATCATCATGCAGACCGCATTTCAGCAGATCCAAGTCCAAACCAGACACCATCATCCGCCCCCTCCCAATGCAGCAACTCACCCGTGTTCCTCCAGAGACGACTTAAAGTTAAAGTGAGGATGGTAGAACTGCTGCTGATCTTCCCCCAGAGTCTCCCCTTCACTCGCTTGTATTTAAAGACTGCCTGGGTTGTCTCTGTAAATTAGGCAACCAGCGCTCTGGGACTAGCTGCATATTTGTACCCACTGTGGGGAGAAAAATCACTGAGACCTCAATGATTTCATCTATTAACACAACTGCAAGCATGACCAGGCTTGTGACAAGTGCATCAGTGTCTCCAGGCTTTGGCATGATTTAAAATCGGCATGCAAGATGCTCAATCTAGTCTAATGACAGTTATGCTTTCAATAAGTCATTTCACATGAGAACATACAAAGTGTACAAACATTTTTTTTTTTAGAATATAGTTTTTTATTTTATTTATAATTTATAATTGGCAGATACAAAAAAACTCTTGAACTGTATCCAAAGTGTGCAATAAATCACTGATTTTTTTTCCAAAAGAAAAATACAAAAAGACCATCTACTTTGGAAAATTGAGTTGATGACCAATGTAAACTGGAGTGAACTGGTAATCATACAAAGGGTTTGCTAATCGCTACTAATGCTCTTTTAACCGATTACAGTTGTTAGATCTGCTTTGCTCTCCCAAGACGAAAACCAAAGTCAATATGTGTACATACATCTACAATGGTGACATTCTATTTCCCCGTTTTGTTAAATACACGAAAAGGCAATCATATCCGTAAGCAGCACAAATGTGTAAAACACATTAAAATGAAATACGAGTTTTCAAATTGTACCAAGATGTTCATGTGAGAGTAGGTAAACCAAAAAACAAAAAAAGGAAGAGAGGGGGGAGGGGGGGCATTTTTTGAAACAGTGTTGTAAACAATCGCCTTCACTCACGGAGATGCACACAAAAAAAAAAACCAGAGCTTGTTAAGTGCTAAACAGCTGTTACTAAATCAAAAATGCTTCAGCGGTCTGAACAAGCGTCAACTTCTGGAATCAAACATTGGAGGCATTAACCCTTAATAATGAACTACACAGGTATTGAAAAGTCACAGCAGCAACGCCTTATGAAACTGGTTCCTGCTTGGCAAAATCATCTGGAGACAAATTGCAAATTAAAATGGAAAAAATGCAATTAAAAGAACATTGTATTAAAAAAAACTAACATTAATTTCACATTTCAACTGAAACAAATACACACACTCCAAAAAAAAAAAAAAAGTTTCAAATTTACATCCGCGTTCTTGCCTTGATCCAATTCCTTGACAGCCCATGAGCATTAGCAGAGGCTTTGATATGATGCTGGTGCCTTACCCTTTATATCCCACAGACATGACAAAAACAAAACAATCTTGCTTCAATCTAAACAGTTATATGAACACATAAGGACAAATGTGTGACTTTAATTCTTTCTTTTTTTTTTAACTGCCATCTGAAGGCGAACGTGAGGCGGGAGAGGATCCAAGCATGTCAACAGGAGAATATTCAAGTGCAAAAAAAAAAAAATGTGACAACTTTGTTCTTGTGATTCTCATGCTTTCTGAAAACTGGTCTGCAGGCGGCTAGAATGGATTCCTCAAACAAGCGTACATTCCTTTTGTACAGCCCCCAGACGGCAAACACCACAAAACAAACTCACGTGAGGATTTCTAAAAAGGAAAAAACATTTCTTGTACACAGAATGTCCAGCCGATGTATGTGACAGAACAGCGTCCCTCTACACAGCCGAACACACAACCTAGATCCTTCATTCCTATACAACTCAAAGGGGTTGAAGCTTTAAGTCTTTAAACATGCAACACCATTCAGAGTTCCTATCTAACTTCTGCTGTGCTAGATTCACGGTTAACTTCCTCAGACGCCGACACTTCCAGCGAACTGAAACTAGAACTATGCGCTAACGACCTACCAAAGCTGTCTGAGAGACCATTTCCCAAATACTTTTTAAAAAAATGGACACAGACGTCAAAAAAAGATGCTCGTTCATAATGCGAAAACACAATTCCCTGTCAAAGTATCCGTATAAAGCACTTGCGTAGCTTACTGTGTGCTCTTCCCTTTACTCTGGCACAGACAGCCAAGTAGAGACGGTCTGTGGGGACAATTTGAAGAAGCAGTGGCAAAAACTTGTCCTTGAAACTTATGACACTAATGATGCAACTTTTTGTCGCGTCCCGAGACTCTGGCATCACTCCCAAGATGGCGAGGAGGACTTAACCCTGGCTTTCCCCAAAGTCCTTTTAGCTAAGCTCACACATTGTCGGGGCTTCGTTTGATGTGGGTCCAGCTCATTACAATCGACTACAGGTCGCAGGTTAACTGAGGGCCATGTCCTTTACTTATAAGCGGCCTAAGGTAAATGGGAATTGTGCATTAAACAGCTTTTTGCTCAGAGTTGCGCTTCAGCACACTTTTACTGTGTCATTTAGAGTGACTCTACTGTGCCCTTAGCTGACCACCGTTCCCACATGCAGATACAAGCATTACAGATAGTGACAAAGTTGTTAGGCCTGAGCTGCGGTGCACTTTTTTTGTAACATTCCTAATGCAGAAAGATTCAACGATTATTGGTAATATTTCAAAAAGGTTTATACATCATTTTGATTGCCGTTCCTACAAACGGCACGTTAAAATCCAGCATGGTCAGTACCTTTAGGCTTGCACATTATATAATGGCTACATGCAGCCATACTATTTAAAGTTACTTCTCTTACCAAACTGTTAAAGCCCTCTCACAGACCGGCACATTTTGGACATCTTTTGCAACATGTTCATATTGTGGGCCTGGTTTTTTTTGTCTTGTTATGGTGCTGTGGTTAGTGTTTCATCTTTTGTTTCACCAATAAGCATCCATGTCTATTAATATCCGTGTTTATACCAATGAAAGCAGGAAACGTGACTCAAATGTAAAGGCTGCACCAGGCTAAGCGTACTGAAGCACAACTGGATTTGTAAAAAGTCAGCTGTTGAGTCAGAGAATACCTGAGGAAGAAACTGCATCCACTGGACAAGTAGATAAGTTTGTTAATTAGAAAACAATATGGTTAACGTAACAATCAAAGGTTGGCCGTCATCACTTGGTAAAGTATGAACGCAAAATGATGTTCTAATTTGTAGTTCGGTCATGCTGAAAACAATTTGCCGAGTAATAAAAAGCAAAAGATGATCAAAATAGGTCAGTCTGCAGACAATTTGACATTTGATTTGAAAAACTTCACTGTAGCAATACTTTTTCATCTTTTAAATGTACAATTTGGAGGATACAAATGAAATTAATTTTGAAATTCATAGCGTTTTTTTAAACTTTTGTCCTACAGGCTCAACTTTAAAGCAGATGGCAATTCTTTGAAAACCTGCTCTACTTGCACAGCTGGATGTTACATGACACTAATGTCTGCACTTAATCTAGGCAGCTATGACAACTTGGCTGTATCCCTATTCTATACTTCTGCAATAGATTATGTGCTGGCCTATGTTTATGGAAGTACAGCCTCCTAAAACCAGCAGGGAAAACCCATTACAATGGAATGGAGGACTTAACAGTGACAGAGTCACCTGGCCACCAATCAAGAGCCACCAGAACCAGTCATCTCCAAACTGTGGTCGTCTGTAAACCTTCTTGAAATCTCTTAACTGAACACAAAAGTGCAAAATTGCTACCACTGTCCTATCTCTTGTGTCCTCAGTAGTGCTTCTCTTGCAGATAATCTTTCATCTTGTTCGGTAAGGGCAGTTTCTGGATCAGATCTATCCTCGTGTACTGTCTAATGACAAAGCGACAGAGATACTGCAGGGAGCGCACTTGCATAAACCGAGATACTGGGTTGGTTAGTCTGACGGGGTAGGTTGCAGACCCTGGTAAGCGAGACCTGGAATAGCAAAAAGCTCCATTCTCAGAGTCTCTGATAGAGTGTTCGATTAAGTCAACGATGGACGTGTGTCCCTCCACGTCGGGCTGCTCGTAGAAGCTGAAGCGGCCATTGGAGTGTTCAATGCGGGTGTGGAGGGTTTTGTTCTGTGACCTGAAACTCAGGCTGAGCAGGTACCTGTCATCTGAGCTGTCTCTGACCAGGAATGAGCCGTCGGCCAAGTTGACCAGCTTCTCCTCGGCCTCCCAGCGCGTGATGGGGCCCCAGTACCAGCCCTGCCTCGCCAGCTTCTTCAGCTCCTCTGTCAGACTGGTGACGACCATGGGCCCGTTGCTCTGCACCGAGTCGTACACCCGACTGACCCCGGGAGCCGAATTCGGGTCAAAGTTGAGGTGGTGTCTTACCCTCTCGGCTACCTGTCTGTCCGAAGAGCTGAACCCTGAAAAAGTCCTTGGAATACGTCCATTAAGCAACATGGGCAGCAGGAGCGGAGAGAGGGGAGGTGGGACCTCGACTCGAGAACTTTGGAGCATCACACCAGCGGAACCAATGAGAAGACTATTAACTGAGGCTTCCATGAAGAGATCCGGAGGCAGCCCACAAACCAGTTCATGTTCCTCCTGTCCCTGGTCTGTGTGGAGGGACGCGCTGTCTGCTTCAGTCACCACCTCCATAGGAGAGGAGCTTTCCAGGCAGAAAGAGTGGGACCCTTCTGGGTACATTCCCTCATCTAAAGGCATTGTGTACTGGATGTAGTCCTGGGGAGTCAACCCAAGCGCCACAGGCACGTCATTTTCATCGAGATTTAAATGCAGCTCCCCGTTTTGTGGCTGTTGGAGATGCTTTAAGGATTCTGCTTGGTCCTGAAAGAGCCCATCCATTTGAAAATCATGAAATTCTTTCCGGACACCATTTAAGTTGGGACTGGGGCTGGGAGAGTGAACCATGGCTTTAACTTTTACCTCCATCTTGATGCACGCTTCATCGGAGTTTACGGAGCGCAGAGGCCACGGCGAAGGGCTATAATGGTGACTACGTAGGGACGCAGATCTAAGGGGTCTCTGGGCTTTCACCTCGTTGAAGCTGATGGGCACAGAAGAGGAGGAGAAGGTGTCGTCATCATCCACTGAGCCTATGGCAGAGGAGCTGCCTTTTACTTTTGCCTTCTGCTTAGCAGACAGTCTCCTCTTTAGTGATCCCATCAGGCTCTCGCTCTTTGAGCGGCTCTTATTCTGGCCTCCTTTGTCCTCTTCACTACCAAGGTCACAACCAGATAGCTCTTTGGTGTAGCAGCCCCCAAAAAGTGACTCTTCCTTCGAAAAATCTGGAGTCACCGAGGACTGCTGGAGCATGGCAAAGTCCCCCTCCTCTTTGCCCTTTATGCTGAGGGATTTGCGGATGGTCTTAAGGCTTATCTTCTTCATTCTGACAGGCCCTCCAAAGTGGGGGCATGGGTTGGCTCTCCTGGTATCCTGATGAAAGTACTATCCA
This sequence comes from Melanostigma gelatinosum, assembly GCF_949748355.1. Classification (NCBI taxonomy): domain Eukaryota; kingdom Metazoa; phylum Chordata; class Actinopteri; order Perciformes; family Zoarcidae; genus Melanostigma; species Melanostigma gelatinosum. The sequence continues at coordinate 12,517,013 of NC_136653.1, forward strand.
CAGTGTCCTCCCATCAGGCCGCACCAAACAAGTCATGCATACAGTGGAGCCATAAAACCCTGAAAAAAGAGCAATCACAAAAAATTAAAGATATTAAATTATAGTCATATTTGTTCCAAATAAATACTTGAAAAATGTTTCATTGACTGTTTGAAGTCTATGATCAGACATTAAAAGATAGTTACTTTTCCAGGTCATATTCTGCTCGGCTTGTGCTATGGCACTGTTTGCCCTTTAACTCCTTAGTTGTGTGTGTTTAGATCACTGCCCTGCGGCATTGTTTACTGTGGAACATACAAAGTTCCTCAACAGCCTTATAACTAAAAGCCAGCACTTCCTACCTAATTTGCTAGGCTGTACAGCCAAACAATAGAAAATATATCACAGCTCCAACGCCCATACTGTAATGTTATTCATGACTATATTAAATGAACAAAAATCATTTCTCAAAGAAAACAAGATTAAAACAGTATCTAGAGACATGTGTCACTTAGACTGGAGCTAAATAAAGCTGCTTGATATCAAGACAGCTGCAATCTGATTACTCACCATTATGTGCAGGAAAATGGTGACTCAGTTGGATGGGTCAAGTTCCACTTCCACCACCTTTCATTTGATGCTATGAAAAACAAAGCCAGTTAATTTAACAAGTTCCACACGTCTGGTGTACACGTGATTTTATACGGTGATGACACATAATATGCAATATATATAATAACTTAACACCGACAGCATGTATACATAAAGGCAATGTTAGCTAGGTATGTCCTGACCTGGCAAGGCCTAGCGTCACTACAGCATGCCTTTAGCTTAGCTACGCTGGTCAGTTTGTGACTTTAATGACATTATTCTGACACTGTCACGATATAACAGGTAACGTTACACTTTAAATACTAAGACCACAAGAAACAATATGGTTAATCGATACAAGTTGCCATTTTGACAGATATTGGCTTGCTCGTATGCTAACATCAAATAGCTAACAACCAGTGAACTAGTTTGTTAGCATGTCTACTTTCCAAGTAAATCTGTAAACATGTAACGTCAAATGTATATGTATATATAGAGATGGACATTATATTATCTCCTACCCGGTCACTTCTGCTTGTCTCACTCGGCAAAATAACCCAGAGGGGATGGCATCTCTCCTACACAACACGTTCATGAAAGGTTCGCTTCTTCACGATTGTTGGCTACTGTTAGCTTGGCTAATATTAGCTTACTACTAACTTAAGTCAATCGGCTAGCTTTGTTAGCGTTTGCTGTCGAAAACATTACCGTTCGCCTCCCTTTAGTCAGCTATTACACCCAAAACCAAAGTATAAAGCGTTATGATGGCTGAATTAGGTTCTTCTCTAAACGTGCCGGTTTACATTACGACTAGGATGACACAATAAGGTGGCATCTCTCTGGCTAGGTTGGCTAACACTTTGTAGCTGACGGCCTCTTCCTTTGTTGCCTGTTGAATTGTGGGAGCAGAATGAGATGTAGCGAATCAGCAGCTACAGCAAGTGTTTACGTCCCAGAGGCAGAGCAACCCAAACACTGACAAATCCTGTATATGTTTTAACTGAATAAATAAGGGGAAAAATATTTAAAAAATAGTTTCACCTTATCTGCAAATAATTCGATTTACAACCAAACAACAGATCATGCTTTTTCATGTCACATAATGTTGTCATTTGGACACCTGTGGTTGGAATGTTGTTTTATACTTAAAATGGCAAACTAGACAATTTTCATTGAAATAAATAGATGTTAAATCACTCTCTATCTCTGAAGGCGTTTGAACCTATTGCAATATTTATATCTTTGCAGTATTACAAACTAGGTGTAAAATAATTCTTTATTACCGTTTTCTCCAGTATTCTCCACACAAAAAAAATAGAACTATGCAAACAATTCAGAAAAAATAGCATGTAAGTATGGAAATCCAGATGCAGCCCAAGACTCCAGACTTCTACACTTCTAAATCAACCAGAGCTTAAATCTTAAGGATTGCCACTTTAATAACTTGGTTATAAACAGGATCAGTGATCAGATCACATAAAGCTAAACTTTTTTTGGGTGGTGAAGTGACACATACCCTTCCCCAAATAACCTGCATGCTATTGAGCAAAGCATTTCACTGTAACTAATGGGGCTGCTCAGTTGCTAAAAGTAGAAGGAAGTGGTTGTGCAGGGCAGCTGAAGCAATGTGTTGCTAAAACCATGTTCTGTGAACATCTGCTGAGTTAAGATATAAAGACATATGGCTTAAGTCAATGGCTGACACTGGTGCAGTGTTGATAGTCTTTCTTGAGTGTTGAAGCAGAGGATGTTAAGATGTCTCATTAAATTGATTTGTAGATATATATAGATTATAATATATATATATATATATATAATATAATATATATATAATAGATTGGTCAGAAATAAAGAACTAAATAAAACTGAACGTGAGGCATTGCAAAACTAGAAACAGAGAGTAGTTGCTCCAGGAAGTTGCCTATTCACGGTCCCTGAAATACTTTGCTTTTGTAAAGATTATTGAATGTTGTTTTTAGCAAGGTGCTGCTCCACTCCCCCAGACTGTAGTTTTAAAATGCATGATCCAAGTTGATTGGACTTTTCATAAGGATACTGCAGCACGGGAAGAGTTAATGTGCCATGAGTGGGATGTCTAATAAAATACCCATTTCCTTTTTCTTAATTGTCCGAGGTCACTAATGTGTATTCCAGTCTTTCATTTGATCTTGTCTTGAATGTTTTTTGTTGAAAAATATGACACTGAGATATTTTCAACATGTATTCATTCATTTATCATATATTCAGTTTTTGTTTTCAGTTCTGTTTGGACTGTACCGCAGCTGCTTATGAAGATACTTAAAAGTAGCCTAATTCAAAATTAAAGCTCATGGATGAAACATAGTGTATGTGTTCATTTATTTCAGACCATGTAATGTACGGTTGGCTTGTTTGCTTGCTAGTCACACCTTACAGCTTGTATACAGTACATGACTTTCCTCCAGTGCAATAATCAGGATTCCATTTCCCGCTATATCTGATAACTGCAGAAATATCAACCACTACGTTTATTTCCCTGAAGCTTGCTGTGTTTAGCCTTCATGCAGTAAGGGCTTTCTAATTTGTATTCCAGAAACATCAAGTTGGCTCTCCAAAACTTGAACTCTGACATGATACATTGGTTGCCTAATTAGTGTCAGTATTGTTCTGAAGTAAATTGTGTTTACCACAGCCAGGCTAATTTGATCCATACACTGAACATTACATTGTTTTTCCACACTGTCAAGTGTATGGCAGTCCTTCCCCAACTTGCTTAGTGCAGCTGTGTGCAGACAGGCTCTATGCAAAGACTCTTAATTACCAGGCCCTATTAGGGTTGATCAGGCTGCCTTCACTTGATGAGTTGGCACAGGAGGGGAGGGGTGGCGTAGGGGGAGGAAGGAGGGGTGGCAGCGCTTAGATATAGCACCAAGGACACTGGGAAGCAAGGATGCAATGTTTCTACGAGCTAAATTAGACCTGACAAACAAACTTTAGTCTGGTTGATATTAGTTGCCAGACAGGGAAAACAAGTAAGTATTCAGCTGGGGGCATAACCCAGACTGTCACGACAGGATAAACAAAGCATGCTGTTTAGATTTTACATGAATGGAATCGAAGAGTTAAATAGGGCTTGCGTATCTGCACGATGTCCAACACCTCAGAGCACAACATGAGGGCCTCTGGAGCCCCTCTCTCTCTCTCTCGCTCTCTCAAGATCAATATTTCCAAAAGGATTTTAATTAATTTTTAAATTCTCGAGTGGAGGTGGAACTTTGTGCACACGGAGTGAGGCCAAACTGTTTGATGAGATACACCTCTACACGGGGAAGCTCCTCGCACCTCATTTTAAATTCAAATGAGCACTGTATCAGCCATACATTATTTGCAAAATATGTCTGTGCCGGCTTCAGTTTAACTCAGTCCTTTGACTTGACTCCTTTACAGATGGGGGATTGCCGGGGGCCCCTCTGTGCCCATGCTCATATCCTCAACACTTGCAGCGGAGCAGAAGACGGGTACAGCAGGCATGTCAAACAGTGACAGTGCCAGTGGGACCACTTGGGTTTTGTTTCAGGGATGACGGTAGAATAACATAGAAAGGGATTGCCTTAACAATGCAGTCTGAGCATTTACTGTATTGTAAGGATGTTGTCTACACCTCTGCCTCGGTTTGGTGTCGTTCACTTGATTTCAGTATAGATTAATTTATTAATTTTCCTCTTTTTGTCATTGCGATATTTAAAAATCAATGCTTGCCCCATGCTTCAATCAGTCCATCATATCACTTTTTTGTCTCAGGTAAGAGGTCTTCTAACATAGTCTTCTAACATTTACAGGCACGTTTAAAGTCCTTAAATATGCAAACATGCATGGACTGTATGAAAATTATTAGAAAGGGTCAGAGAAGGGTATTTTTCTTTGACCTTGTCAGTGGAAGAAACTGCACATTTATCCTACTTTTCCAGCTACGTACAGTGTGTTATCTCTACCAATTATTTCCAAAATGAAACGTACATCAGCAGCATAGTGCTCCATGACTTCTGTCTGTTGGCCAATGTGGTCAGGCACATGATGACTCATGATCAGCTTTAATGTGAGAGTCAAGAAACTGAGATGCTTCCAGAGTAAATCTGGCTTCAAAGTATTTAAATTGGCATGATTTCCACTCAGAGATCAGGCTTACATTCATGAACCGCCCGAGGTGATTTCTGGCAGATGAGGCATTGAGCCTGGTTTAAAATAATGACAGATTATGCATAGGATTTAAAATGTTAAAAATCCTTAAATTCCATTTCAAAACAAAAGCAATTACGGTAAAGGTTGAAAGTTCAAAACACAAATATCTCTTCAAACTTAATATATAGTGATATAGCTTAGAGTTACAAAAATGTTTACGGCTATATATATGAATAAAGGGATAACTGCAGTTTTTAGGACACATGGGAAAACATCTGTAAAGACATCTGGGAGAATTGCATACCTTATGTCTGATGGTCAAAAATGCAGGGCTGAAAGACATACACCATACCCCATGTTTTTTATTTATTTAAAGTGAAGTTTTGCTTCCTGTCTGCAGCCTACAAACAAATGATCCAAGACATTGTTGCCAGACAGAAATGATATGATGTACTGTTTGAAGCAGCTATTGAGACCTCCTAGTCTGACCTAGGGCGATGTATTTCTCCAGGTAAAGATGCCATCCTGAGCTTTGTGAATGTCAGAACTCTCACTCTATATTTTCATTGTACAACTGCAAAATGTCAACAACATTCATACAAACTCAGTCCTATATACTGCATCAGAGCTTTGGCAAACTGGAGTACATTTCTTAACTCCTCAAGTCAGACCTCTTGGCAGGTTCATCAATATGACGCATACTGTGCAGACAAACGCTGTTCCACCCCACAAAACTTTGTTTCACATTTTGATCAAGATGCAAAGGTTTCCAAACGTAACAAATGTGTCACACAAAATTACAGGGATATGTGTAAACAATCATTTTCTATTCATCCAAGCATCTTGTGTTTGAATACTTGGCTCATTGTGATAGAAGCTCTAGAACAAGGATGTGATGTATCTAAAATTGAAGCTGCTTAAGGAAAATGTCACGATATTGGTAAAACATGTGAAGTATGAAGTAAAAAAAAGTAATGGATGATAATTTGCCCTCAAACTCTTCTAGGTGACAGTAGAATACAGCACACAGCCAAATGAATTATGGGCTTGAATCCCTCTGGAATTCTCAAAAGCTGTCATTATATCACTATCATATCAAATTACCATTTGCTAAGTTTGTTAATTATCACCCTGTCGGCTGATCATATCCACATCACATCTCAAGTGTGAGATCTTGTGCAATTGGATTGACTTACACAAAGAGTTTTAAAAATAATTTACCCCTGCACTTGTGTTAAGAGGTGATGCACATCAACTTTGATTTTTGAGAACATCAATGTTTGAGAACATTAATTTAATGCCAGGATAATGTGGTTGCTGTAAAAACTTTTTTATATATATTCAAGAAATGGAAAAGCCTTTATTGAATTTAGAATATACCTTAAAACACTGAGGATCCTCGCAAGGCAAATTGCTTCAGCATGTTTAACATTTCAAAAGATCCGATGAGAGATACGCCACAAATTGGCACATCAGATATGTCACAAACACCGTTTAAAGAAAGGCCCACCTACAGACAGGATGCATACGAACATTATTTGATCAGATCTACTGCACATGTTAGAGGGTCATTGACAAAGAGATATTAAGTACATGCACTAAAAAGGTTTGAGGGCTGCTTGTGTCATTGCTGGTGGGAAAGGTGTTAGAATAAATAACAAACTAGTACAATGCAGCATACCTCCAGTCATTTACAACTATCACAGCCCTTTTGGTTGGTTTTGTAACTGCTGCTGAGCTTTGTCTGAATTTGCCAGGTTTTTTTTTGGCTTACATGCAGCTGCAATTTGGGCACAAATAATTTGTTCTCTCTGCACTTACATTGCTGCATGCTGGTTTCAAAGTGCTGATGAGCAAATATCTCTGAAAATGCTGCACTGTTTGTATACATGATTGAGTATAGCATAATTTCATTTCGGTTCTTACTCTATTGTGTCTACATTCACTTTGTAAATGTTTCGTGGAAGTGCATCTATAACTCTGCAGTGTCACAAAAAGAAAAGCCAAAAAGTTTGTCCTACACCTCTTGAGCCGCTTGAACGCACCCTGGTCCTCTACAGGAAGTGGACTCACGCTGGCGCGTTTGTTGAAAACAAACCCGGGCAGACGTCGTGTTGACATGTCACCGCTAGACGACCACTCACTGAAGTGACAAGCCTCGGTCGTTGATGAAGCCTTTTCAACTGTTTTTTTCAAAGGGAGACGACATACATTGAACATGGAGTTAGCTCCCCTTATAAAGAAAATAGGTGGGCTAACTCTTTAGCTCAGCAAACGTAGCGTAGGACGCTGACTTTAACTACCTGAACTGTTTGAACAAAACGCTGTCACTTGCCTATTATTAGCCGATGCTAACGTCAGCTAACTATAGAAACTATCTTTATCTAGGTTGAACACGTTACATTAACTTTAGTAAAGCACAGGTGTAATCATTGTCAACACTAGCGTTATCTTAGTAACGTTAATTAACCCAAGTCTGTCAAGCTTTTTCTGAACTTCAAACCAAAGTTAGCTAACAGCTAGCTATCTGTTGATTAGCTGAAACACAGCGTCGCTAACTCTGCTTTAATGTTTCTGCTCAACCTTAGGTCATTCTCTGGTGGAGATAAGAGTTCGAGCATTAAAGAACATAATTTGTAAGCTGGAGCACTCCCTGATTTCCGTCTCCGACATCGTCCAAGAGAAGATGCTTTTTGTGCATCTCCTTGAATGGTTCAATTTCCCCGAGGTGCCAAAGCAGCAGGAGGTCCTTGAGTTGCTCTCAACGTTGTCAAAGGTAGACACACTTCTAGCTACATTATAGATAACCTTCATCACCAGGTTATGTCATTTTGGCTCTGGCTTCAGCCTTTCTTTAACAAGGCTAACCAGACTTTTACCAGTTAATGGGAGTTAGATCAATATGTGATGTTATAAAGTCAGGCTTCAGTTTTTTTTTCTCAAAGATTAGCCCAGTGACATTTTAATAGCAACACCCATGCAAAGTGATTTTACGGTGCTGTATTACATTGAACTATCGGTTCCTTTCATTCCATTTCCGTTTGTCATTTTGTCTTCCCAGCATCCTAGTGCAGCCCAGATGCTAAGAGACGTTGGGGCGGTGGACTTCCTCACTCAACTGTCTCCTAATGTGGAACCCAGACTGCGAGCTGTCATCGATGGAACCCTGGACCAGCTGTTCCAGCTACCTGAGCTACTCCCTAGTCGTACAATGGTCTACTCGCATGGACAGCGTTCTACGACTCCAACAGGTGTTGCAAGTTGAAGCCGAAATGGTTGTTTGTTTATGATTCTGTCTTCTAGAACCCTCGAAATGTTCGTCATCTTATGAAGTAGAGAGGCAGAAGAGCGTGGTGTGGGTTGTCAGTTTTGCTTTACACAGATCTTATAATGCTTTTATCAAATAATTGCAGTTTGTAAAAGGACATTTTAACACATCTGTTGTCTCTGCGGCAGCACCTGCAGTTGTTCCACCTGAAGACCATTTTCCTAAAATGGGTTATTTCCACAAGACCATGCCAAGCCACACAGATGTACCAGCTCATAAGATAGCAGGTACCGGTACTTTGAATACTCATTTGTCTCTCCTTAGTGTGCTGGGTCTCATCTTCAATTTTGCTTGCAGTTTTATCTAAAGACAGCCCTGTATGTGTATTCTATGAATGACTTGTTTTACACGTTTCATCCCTCTACAGTGCATGAGTCTGTGAGATGTCTCAAGTTTTCTGTGTTTCCGTGGCTGACTTTGACAAACACAGACCGACACATACTTGCATCCAATGAGAGGTGAGAGGCAATACATGAATCTAACATAATATATATGCATGGTTAAAATGCAATTAATGCGATGTAATGTTAAATTAACAAAATTATTTCATTTGGGAAACAAATCATTGAAGAACAAGACTAAAACATTCTGTGCCAACTTTTGGTACTTAACAGTTTGAATTCCAAATAAGACGCATGTGATGTTAAAACACTGATTATTAAATGTATCTGATTTAATTATTTTGAAACAGTTCTCTAAGGAGCAGCAACCCCAACCTGGTGCGGACCACGTGTGAACTTCTGTGTGATGTCATTATGCAAGACTTTCCTGCTGAGATCTTCCTGCAAAGACCAAGTATCGTACAGGTATCATTACACAACCATGTTCTTGCACTGACAATAGTATTGTTAATGTGCATATGATTATGCTTAGCTATATGCTACTTTTTAAAGAAATGTGCAGAAAAATCATCACTAAAATGATACAAGTTTTTTATTTTTCATTGTACGACAGGGTTGCACAACGACATTTAGATTGTCTTCTCAATTTGTTACATAGGAAAGAAAACAAAAAAAACGATATTATATGTGGAGGATGAATGAAGGAGTCTCACAGCCAGAGGAAAGAAGCTGTTTTGAAGTCTGTTGGTTCGGCAGCTTTTGTTTTATCTCTTTCCAGACGGCAGTAGGGTGAACAGGTTGTGGCTGGGGTGGGTTTTGTCTTTTAATATCCCCATAGCTCTTCGCAGGCACCTCCGTGTCACCAATATCACTGATGCTCAGTAGATGTGTGCCACGGATGTTTTGGCCGGTTTTAATTACCCGCTGTAGAGCCCTCCTGTCCTGAGCCGGGCGTGCACATCCCATGCCAGTTTGTAATGTTTGTAGTCAGGATGCTTTCTGTAGCTCCTCTGTAAAAGTTTGGAGTTTTATCTTTTCAAGTTTCTTTCAGAAATCCAGCCGTTTATGAGCTTTCTTCACCAGGATGGAGATGTGTGAGGACCATATCAGATTGTTTGTGATGCTGATTCCTAGGAACTTGCTCCACCTCAGCTCCATTAATGTAGACAGGGGTGTGCCTCTTCGCCTCCTTTAAAAAAAAAAAAAATCAACAATCGGCTCCTTGGTTTTACTGACGTTAAGCAGTAGGTTGTTGCATACAGAAAGTTGTTGTATACAGAAGGTGTGCTGTAGTGGTTGCAGGTCCCATTATTTGCCGTCACAGGTTTGATCCCACACGATAACAACAGGTCATGTTAGAATCTAAGCATCTTCAGGTGCAACGAGTTTCTTCTGAATGTTTCGGTGTCAGTGCATCGTTCGGCATACTGAGATCAAGTCATTAAAATCAAATGCAAGTAGAATTTGTATTAATTTCAGCACCTTGTGAATTAAAACATTAGAGTGGCTGTCATTTTTACTTTACAGGGTGTTTGGTTTTTGACAGTCCCACTGCTTATGCTTCAAGATAAATGCCTGTATTTGACTTAAAAATGGTGGCTTGTTGCTTCCCCTAACATCTCTCAGTGCTTGATGCAACATGGCTGTCCCGAGAGACAAAATTAAAGATGTGACTGAAGAACTCCACCGGGGCTTTTCTGATGGTTCTCGGCCAACTGCTCATAATGTTCAGCATTCTTGTTTATTCACATCAGTTAGATGATATATATTGCTCCGAGTGGCTAACATGACCGTCCCACAATGGCATTTATGGGATGGTCACTCAAGCCACTGTCAAAATAATAACCTGTCAAATTGTGCCCTTGACCAAAACACCAATTTATAATTCTGTGTCCCTGTCTTGTAGGAGGTTGTGGGGGCCCTCTGGGGCCTTACTTTGCTTGAGCAGGCACTAGATTGCTGCGAGGGTATAGTTTGGTCACGATGTCCTTCTTGCGGGGTTCGAAAGACCTTCGTGGAACGTTTTGCTTCTTTCCTCTTAAGGCCGCCTTGAATGTTGAATATTATAGATTCTGTAAAATTGGTCCAAATTGTCTGCAGGTGACCTCGTCCTGGTCTTGTTGGCTTATGGAGGAATCTGAAATGTCCTTTGTTGCAAATAAAAAGATCAATGTGCTTCGGTCAAGTTAACACCGACTGATGCAAATCTACAGCGACACCCATCTTATTTTACATTCAAGAGATATTCTCTCTCCCTATTTCTGTACTTTTTACGGTATCCACCAGTATCATGTCGGCAACATAGTTCATCTCTTCACCGAGCTCTTCTTTTAATTGGCATAGACGGAGTGTTGGGAGGAGACGTGGCCCCGATGAGCCACAACTGCGAACATTACTGTTTCGTAATAAAGCGATGCATTACGTTCGATCGGTCTCCAGGCAGTATTAGCATACTGTCACCCTGCAGTCTCATCATCAAAAATCATTATGGGGAAGTACTTCTCCAATTGTGGCTTTATTTTGCCATCTCTGGATTGAGAGACATGACACTATTAGCTGAAGAGGGCATGGAATCTGAACTTCCAACAAATTCAATTCTACTTGCCCTTTTTATTTAGCGAATTTTATTACAACTTTTCTATCACTGTTTAGGTCCCGTCTGTGTACGTTGTTTCACCTCGGGCTCTGTTGTTTCTGTTTTTATACAGAGCCGAAAAAGAAACACATTTGCCCAATTACGATAATGTCCTAATTGGATGTTACTGGTTGGTAATTAGGTCCTCAGAAAACCTTTCCGTAAGCCAGATTTACAGCTGTAATACTGCTCTGATTTCCCCTTCTGTTTTCAGAACCTCCTGTCCCTGTTGCGGCTGGGTTCGGGTAACGGTGAGGCAGGCTACCTCCACTTGCAGGCGCTGTCCTGCCTTCGGCAGCTTTGTGTGGGGCTGCGGAGGAGACTACGCTTTCATCAAGATCCAAGCTTTTACTCCACAAAGCAAGGTAGCGTGCCATATGACTTGCAGCTGCTGATTTGTAGATTTTCGGATGCTTGTGCTGTCAGTTTACATGTCTCCCTTTATTATAAAGTTAGTTTGGTTGCAATTTTTCAATCATATCCTTTACATGATTCCCAAATCATACCACATCGTGATACATGTTTCAAGTGTAAACTTTAAACATTCTGCATTATTGTTGTTGTTTTCTCTTCAAAACATCAATTTATTTAAAATAAATGAACAGCTTTTTGATCAAACTGATTCATTTCTCACAATGAGTCGTTTGTGTCACTAATTTTCGTATTTCCTTTTTTGTTTTGTTTTTGTTGTCTGTGTAGATCCTGTGTCCCAGAACTCGTCCTTTTCCTACTCCCAGGAAGTGCGCGGGACCCAGCGTTCCCAGGCCTCGTCTCCGGTGGCAGACTGCTCTCCTCGGCCCTCTGTGGTGGGACGCACAGGCCAGAGAGCCAGGGGGGATGGCCAAGACGGAGACGCAGCTTCCACCAGGTGTGTAACTGTGCATTTTAATAACACGCCGAAGGAGACTATGGAAGAAGTTGAACCGCATCACTTTCGGTGCGTCGGCTCTCGCTCCGTGTTGTTTCTTTGCATGTCTTCAGCAATCATCTCGGCAGTGAGAGCAGAGATTCACTCAGTTGCACTTCAGAGGCACAAATGGTATTACGTTAGTCTATCTCTCTTGCTTGAAGAAATTGCTTTTTGATACGATTCAGCATCGTTGTCAACTCCGTTCACCAGACCTTACACTTAAAAAGGGGAGTCTTATACTTTTTAGAAACTTGTGCAGGATTTTTTTTGTGGCTTTGATAATGACAACATTGCTGGCGACACCAGCAACCCGCACACTGAGATGAAACGACGTGAGCGAGACGGTGGAGGATGTTATTATTCTTTTTAGATATAAATAAGACCAGGAGCCCTCTAGCGGCCGGTCTGCAGTGGTTTTAAAAATCAGATTCTGATTCCTATGATGGCAGTTTTTATGATCCATCCCTATACAGCTCATACGTCACTCCTTGTATTTTACAGATCATGAATGTACAGTTGTCCTCTCTTGTCTGTGATCCATCCAGTGGCAGCTCGCACAGAGGCGGAGCATCGGTCCAGGCCCCCCGGCAGACGCCCCAGTCACCCGTAGACGTGGCCCACTTGGAGCTTCCGGACCTGGGTGCCGAAGATGTCCTGGAGTTGCAGTTGCAGCAGCTCACTTTGGCTCAGTTCACTGTTGCCACCATGACACATGCCATCCCACTGCTTAAAACAGGTAGGAGTCATTGTGGTCTGTTATGTAAACAGGGAAAGATTTTGTAAACGGTGTAAATCAGCTACCACTGTCTTTTTGTTTGTTTTAGTAACGATCAGATATTCCCCATATCCCCTCACCCGTTTCACCATATTGACTGCATTCTGTCAGTTCTGGATCTTGTCAAAAAAAAAAAATCTCCCTTGCTCCTCCTCAGTTTCTCTCCTCCTCTGTTCTTCCTCAGAGGGTTCGCATGCGCTCCATCGTGTTCTGGAGCTGCTGTGCGACGCCGTCCTCCTGCTCGGGGACAGTGTTCGTGAGCTGGTCTGGGACGATCGCAGCCTGGTGGGGATGGAGCTGGCAAGTCAAAACACAACTCATGACAGCCTCTTATCTCGATGAATGGATACACTTCACTGAAGGGGGGGGGGGGGGGGGCGGCACTGGGTTGGCCACCAGACAGTTTGCAACACACAAACAGGCATATGGTACTCAACTGTCAAGGAGAGCTGCAGGCATGTGATTGAGCTGAATGAATTATATAAGGTTACAAAGGCTTTCTGCTGTTTACAAAGCTTCTCACACATATGTGTGTGCACACCTCTCTGTACTCCTGGGTTTTAAGTACAGAATCGTTGGTTTGGTAAATGTCTCCATTTACTTTGTGTATAAACTCCACACACGATGGATTGTGTTAAACTAGTGTTTTTTATTTTTCAACCATGCGGAGTCATTTGTCATCCTCCCTGACTGTTTAAAGAGTATGTTCCTATGCAGGGGGACTGATGCACTTGTCAGGCCCAGGTCCCTCTGGCCCTCTGCTGTTTAATACATGCCCAGAGACTTGCAGCCTGAGAACTGTTTTGTCATCTTTATGTGGAGAGCAGCTTTAGTGTGCCAGACCTCGAGGTTTTTTCCCTGCGGGAATGGGCCCAACTGTTCATGCCAGCCACAGCAATTACCAAGACATTTACTGCCCCCTGCTGGTTTAATTCCTCTATTGTTCAATTTCTCCTCACGAGAACAAAGTGGCTGGGAATAGATTGTTCCAATTTATTCATACGGAGATAGGGTGGATCTGTATCTAGTCCCAAAATAACCCTGAAATCTGATTACGTTCAATTCCTAACGCCTGGAACGAGCAATTTTTCTCTTGGCCCCCTGCCAGTAGCTTTGCGTCGGCGCGTGCCCGTGTATGTGAACATGCACACGATGTGAATGCATGTACCTGTGTTGCCGTGTTTGTGTGGCACGCATGCCTTTGTCTACATTTCTGTCTGTGTTTTGTATTTAGAAGGAGAAGCTGCAAGCCTGCATGGAACTATTGGGGGACATCCTCGGCTACCATCAGAGCTATTCACCAGATATTCCCCACAGCTCTCAGGTTCATCACAGAATAGCCTACACAGGCATTGCTGTATTCACCATTAAACTCCTTCAGACCATCCTCCCTCTTGAGAAGGTATGTGTGTGCAGGCGTGATCAAATTACAATACTTTCTTTCCTGGTTTTCTGTGATTACTTAAACTCAAAAAGTAGTAGAACATTAAGATTTCTCAACCCCACACAGGCGAGTGACAATCTCCCAGAAAACACAGCAACAGCTATTTTATACCTGTGCTTGGACACTTCATTGGGAAGTTTATTACCCAGCATGCGAGACACAGCGGTGGCCTACTTGGAGCAGGTGAACTCAGACAGCCATGACCTCTACAGGAGGGTGAACCGCGCTGCCCTTTGGATGGAATCCACTTGCAACTTTCTCAAGGAAGCGCAAGCCGAGGTAAGAGCTGCATGTCGCTAATTACAGGTAGAAAACAGCAAAAGTAGCTCTGCAGTCTACAAAGAAAGGGTAGTCGTCTATTATAGATATACAACAATTCAAAAAAAAGTCTTAAAAAAACCTATAAAGGCTTTTTTTTCCTTCATTGATTGGTTTATTTCTGCAGGGAGAGAAGAACTGGTTGGAGTTACTGAAGCTGGCAGACCAAGCTATAGACGGCCTCCCGTTTCACCAGCACTTACCCATCGTCAAGGAATGTGTTCTCATCTGCTCTCACCTGTAAGTTAAAGATCTTGCGATGTAAAGTCATTTGTTCTGCGTCATTTATATATTTTTATGCTAGTTTGACTTATTTTTGGCGGTCCGTCACTAGGTGGAGGTTTGATCAGCCCAGTCCGTTCCTCCAATCAGAGAGCCAGAAACTTCTCCTCAAGCTGCTGTCCCATCCGTCACTGCCTGTCAAGACGGAAACATACGAACACGCTTTAAACCTGGTCGAGGTCAGAGCAAGCCATCTAATATCGGTGTTTAAATGAGAGCGTGCAGGTTCACGGCCAAGCAATTAAGTCTGCAGAGCCATCATGTGGGTCTGTTTGTTGGGGCCACCCGTATGTAAACAAAGTAGGATGAAGACTGATGAATCGCACGTCTTTGACAGCGTGCTATAAACAAAAACGCACTTGACATTTGAAATCAGACTTGCTTTTCATTTTGCTAACTGCCGTCTAGGACACATTGCTACGTTTTAAAGTGAATTGGAACTCGTATGGGAGCACAAGTGAGACGACGGTGATAATTTATGATGTGCTCTGGTGTGATTACAAACACCCCTAGGACTGCCTTGGCATCCAGAATGTGTCACGACAGGAATCGGCAGCCTGCGGTGGAGTCGGCTTCCTTCTGCACCACAGGGTGCTCTATGAAATATGTGCTTTTGGACTCCAGGATCCTGCAGAGAAGGTAGACAAAATGTTGACTTCTTGTATTTTTATTACTGCTGGGCAACGATTTAAATATTTAATCGCGATTAATCGCATGGATTTTTTGCGATTAATCGCATTGTTTTGGCAAAGTTCAATAATGAATTCAAAAGTGGTGTATTGCGCACTTTTATTTTAAAAGTACTGCTATATGAACAAAAGGGCAATAACATTTGGTTCACGAGATGCAGGTAGCATGTTTTATACTTAATCTGAATATAATTCATACTTTGTTGGTATCTTATTCTGAAAACCGGATGTTCGTCTGAAGAAACCGGATGTTGTCTCACGTTAATCTTTCCGCTAACTTTCAAAGTCCTTCGCTCGCTCCCGATCTGTGCCATTTAAATGCGTTTACCGTGTATTTTAGCATATAGGTGTACTAAAATTACTGACTATAGGATGTTTGCTGGCTTTTATCCCACTGTTCTTGTCATCCTCTTGTTGTTATGTATTGTCTCTTGTCTTTAAATTAAAAAAGAAAAAGAAAATTATAATAAATTTTAAAAATGCGTTAACGCGCGATAAAATAATTGTCGGCGTTAATTAATGAATGCGTTAACTTGCTCAGCACTAATTTTTATAGAACCAACTTGACTTTTAGACCTAAGGAATACATGTTATCAAACACAAGTACTCATTGAAAGTGAAAGTACAGGGGTTTCTGTGTGTTAAGTTATTGCACAATGCTTTAAGGTCATGCTAAGCTGTCAGGGTTCACTGGTGTCATGTGATTTAGGCATTTAAAAGTCTGTCACTACTTGCTAGTAAATGTTTTGCCAGCATCGCCTTTGTGAATTCAGCAGTTTACCTGTGTGATCTATAGGTGAACGTAGCTGCCAAGGATATCCTGCTATTCCTGCTCAAAGGACGATTGATGATGACAGCATCAACCTGGGAAAGATTCAATGAGGCACTTTACCCGGTCATGCCCATATTACAGGTGTTGTGCTCCCTGTAGAGGCTGTGTTGTATTTGTACTTAAGAGCTCATAAAGCGGCATATGACATTACAGTTATGGCAGAGGGGGGGGGGATGTTGTGTCTGTTGTACACATTCAAAACAAATATGATCAAAAGTTCAATTTTAGCGCTCTTGGACCACAAAGACTGTATATTGAGCTGCCAGCGAGAAGAATGTAGTTATTCTCTCATTTACATATTCTGTGTTGTATTGTTTCCTTTTGGGGTGGAAAAAACCCCCGAGCATTTATTAATTGTTCCGTTTCAGGCGACAGAAAGCCTGGAAAAGTCTTCATGAATATGCATGAGATTTTGACTAGGCTGTCGAGTGTGATTTAATTCAAGGAGGCCATTCAGAGACGGGGCCCACCATGTCAACAAGAGACGAAATGAAACCACCCATAATCAAAGCGATGCATATTTTATTTACTGTTCAGCTTAGCTGGAATTCCCCGTTGTTCGCTCTATTCTCTGCCAAGGCAGTCTGAGAATTGTGTGTTTCTGTTTCTCTGTGTGTGTGTGTGTGTGTGTGTGTGTGTGTGCGTGGCAGGGTTATGCCGGCACTGAAGAATCGCTGGGAAACTGCGTCCTGCTGATAAGTGACATGCCGGACGGGCCAAGAGACGACGTGTTCCCAAGCGCCGCCAAGCTAAAAGCAGCACTCCGACTTCTTTTCACCAAACAACCCACGTGAGTCTTTC
Source organism: Melanostigma gelatinosum (assembly GCF_949748355.1). Taxonomy (NCBI): domain Eukaryota; kingdom Metazoa; phylum Chordata; class Actinopteri; order Perciformes; family Zoarcidae; genus Melanostigma; species Melanostigma gelatinosum. The sequence continues at coordinate 12,534,096 of NC_136653.1, forward strand.
TTTTTGTCAACGCTGTGTGTCTGTGTTTGTTTGGGTGTTATGTGCCTGCCCAGATGAGTGCACGTATCAGAGATGTGTAGTTTGCGTATATATGTCTGCGATGGTATGTTTTATTCTGTGCCTTCGCGTTGCAAAGTTGTTTGACGTTGTGATTCAGACAAAACTCCTGAGAGTCCAGATTTTCTACTTCAAAACACATAATGCGATGGACATATTACCTCTGTCTGGTGCTGTCAGCTGCTGTTCATATCAAGTCATCTAAGTGCTCTGTGAGGTACGTGTAAAACAGCTATCCAGTCCCAGACCATGAATATTGATTGGGATGGTAATTAACCTCACACACTGGCCAGGAGAGAAGCCCTGGTACATTTTGGCAACAGCTAATAGATTTATCTACCCTGTCTGCCATTTATTGACAACCAATCAACCCAAAACTGAAAGGCAGGTGACATTTTCAGCCATGTATTAGTATTCTAATGCAGGCGAAAGGCTTGCTCTGTCACCTGAATAGAGCTGTTTTGTGTGGTTTTCAAGCCAAGTTAAACAGCAGGATTTTCAATGGAATATTTAACTCCAAGTATTGCATAAACTCTGCTCATTGTTAACAGCGTGAGAATAGCAGCAGTGCAACAAATCGTGCCCCACTTAACCGGCGATGATGATGCTAGCACGGCCAGACCAGACCTGGATCAAACGGCGATCTCCTCGCTCCCCAATCTCTTCTGCCTCAGAAACCCTTCAGACATCACGCTGGACACCAGCAGCAAGTCTGTCCTTAAGGTACAAATCCACACACGCATCAAGAACAACACACTCTGAGACACATCTGCATAGGCCGATGCAAAGTGACGCTTAATGTGTTTGATGTTGGCTTAGGTGGAGTCGGTGGAGAAGCTGTTTTGCATCCTGTCCTCAGACACTGTTGACATCTCCCTGAGAAGATCAGCTGCAGAGCAGCTGTCTGTAGTGCTACAAGGTCAGCTGTCTGTAAAATACATCTATTGTATTGATCTATCTAAAAATGTATTCATCATCGATTGTTTTTAATGCGTTCCCATCCCACGCTAGGCTCTGTCAGGCTAATACTTTCTCTGTGCATTGCTCTCTCGTGGTGGAGTCTTATGAGAGTGCTCATGTGGAGGCATATTTTAATAGGAAACACACTGACTGGTTATGCACCACAAGTACTTGCAACTCTGTAAAGGGGATAATATCACTGCAAAGTACAACAGAATGTAGTTGCTAACAATTCACATGCCCTTAATAGTTTGTTTGAGAATGATATTGAATTTGATATTCCATAATGAGGCATAGTGCCTGAATCGTCTACCACATAAAAATAGGTTTCAAAGGCCTAAACGGGGTTCTAGAGACAATTTGATGGACTCGATAAAATGAACAAACAACTTTAAAAGTGTGTGTGATAAGCGAGAGCTCTTTCCTTCCGACTGCAGCAGAGTGTGTGTGTGTGTGTGGCGCCTCCCACCACCATATGTTTCACACAGGCAGAAAAAGCAAACAGTTCATGATTATGCAAATGTTTATTGTCTGTATTTTGAATTGTTCTCTTACTTCCCTGCAGACACATCAATGCACCCGGTGCTGAAGAACCTTGGAATAACAGACAAAGTAGTTTCTTTCATTACGGGGAGTGTAAACGGCAACGAGGTAAAAACACACCACTTTTTTTTTTTTGTGATCAATGTGCCGAATGAATTGCTGGGAATCAACCCCTGTCCCTCATGAATGCAGTTCCATGCACTCCCGTTCGTGTACATGTCCTCGTTTATATCTGCTCACGTGACTACATGAGTTGCCAGCGGATGTGGAGGAAACCCACTGAGGCGTGCGCGATAGAAGGGTGACATGGCCCGTATTAATAGTGTCAGACAGGCTTTGGTCGGCAGTGATTTTTTTTTGCCCTCTAGTAACTACAGTCTGCTGATCATTCAGAAGCCGCTAACAGGGGTAAACATCCAGCATGTCTGGCTACATGGAGGTGAAGGAGCAGGGAACACAAAGAATGATTTGTCTCAACTAACAAGTGTGTATGAGAGGGATGGCTGCAGGTTATATTTGTCCCAACGCCCCGCCACTGCCTTCAACCTGAGCGGTCTCGGGTTTAGCTTCTGTGAAAACACGGTAAAAAGACACCCTGTGCATTTGTATGTGAGAGACGGGAGGAGACGGGAAGATAATGTGTATTTGTTTGTGTTTTCCCTGCAATTAAACACTGGCTGCATATGTTGCTGTTCTCCCCAGAGCTTAGATTGCCTGCTGGAGCCTTGCGTATGTATCCTGAGGAAGCTGGCGTACGCTGATCCATCTCTGAGGCACAATCTGGCACATCGCAACCTCCTGCTCCTCACACTGCTCAGGGGTACGTTCACAAGGCAACTCATTAAGTAACAGCTAGACACGTTGTGTTGTGTAGCTCAGGGGCACATTCTCCAGAAAAAAAGATGACAACTCATCCATTGATGCATAGCTTTTAACCGTGTTGTCACACTGCAGTAATTGGCATATTAGTATGATGCAACTAGTTGCCATGGTGCTCATCTCTGCATAATTTCTGCCTAAATTATCAGTAATTTAATTTAAATAACATAACATTGATTGTGACTACCTGTATTTGTTACAGGTTCAGACAGAAATACTTGTTATTGAGAAGTTTTATGCAAAAAACATGTGCCATGTTTTAATGTTTATACAACTTTAATGCGCTCACTTGTTGCTTTAAAACCTCAGTTATAATGTCTGCAAAGGCCTGATGTGGGGTGTTTGTCCCTCCTAATTAAATTTAAATGTTATCATATACATTTAATCATGAGATCGAGAGTGATGGTTGTTATATAAATCGTCTTCGTTATAGCATCATTGATATTAAAGGAGAACAAAGGCAGTGGAAATGAGATCGCTGTCCTGATGAGTTTACTGCTATTTGACGAGATTGCCAGCATGAAAATATGGTGAGTTTGTTTCCTCTTTTTGAACTTTCCAATTTCCTAAAATACATGTGCATCCATTCAATATTTAGTTGTGCGACCTGCTTCTTGTGTCCCATCAGGTCGGACCTATCCAACACAGATGTGACCCTCACCCCATTCTCCCTGCCACTGTCAGTAATACGCAGGTAAACCTCATCTGTGACGTTATGAAGATCAACATTTAACATTCAAACTGCATAAGCGATACGAACAACCCTTCTCTCAGGTACAACATCCCGTTCCAGGCAGCGACTCATCACGCCGTCAGCCCGTACTGCTGTGTCCTGCCCTCGTCCTCTGACCTCCTGACCCTGGCTCCCGCCCGCCTAGCCCTGCAGGTGGCCTGGAACACTGCATGGCATTCTGGGATAGACAACCTCCTCGAAGAGCTACATGGCATGTCTACCAATGTTACTGAGTAAGTAACTCGGTTACTCTCTTGTGTGTGTGTGTGTGTGTGTGTGTGTGTGTGTGTGTGTGTGTGTGTGTGTGTGTGTGTGTGTGTGTGTGTGTGTGTGTGTGTGTGTGTGTGTGTGTGTGTGTGTGTGTGTGTGTGTGTGTGTGTGTGTGTGTGTGTGTGTGTGTGTACACAAAAAAAAAAAATCCTACCACACATCACTCTTATACAATGTTCTCTGTCGTGGAGAATTGTAGTGAAGAATTAGTTTGAAAAGGCTTGGTATCTTGTGTTTCATCGGTCTTCATTTACGTCCTAATGTCACGTTTTTCATCTTGTTTTGACAGTTTTCTTGAGACTTGCTTGTTAATCGTAGCTGGTATGACGCCCGCCTCTGCTTGGTTCGGTTACAAGTAATTCTTGAATAACATCTCTCTTTGGATGGACTCATAAATGTCTCATCCCCCCCAGATTGGTGATCAAATATGTTTGTTAATGAAGCCATTAGTATGCTTCTGATGCAGCGCACTTGTCTGCACTTGACAGTCACGTAGTCTGCTTTTTGAATATATGTTTTTTTCTTTCTTTTTTTTTACCATTTACATTTAGTCCCCACAGATTTCATCCTGACTTAAAGCTGTCAGAAGCACAGGTCCTGTCGCTGCAGGCGGTGCATCTTCCCTCTGCGCTGCAGGGCTGCATCAAGGCCATCGTGACGGCAGCGGGACACGGCTCGGTGACCTCCGCCCTCTCCAGGCTGAGCCTCTATTTACTGATTGACCAACTGGCCCTCCCTCACACCCCCACCCACGGCTGCAGAGACACCCTTCACTCCCTCAGCTGGCAGGCAGCAGTGACGAGGTACACAGGATGCAAATTCAGTTCGCAAATTATTGTATTTTAGGTTGACATGCTAATAACCAGCAAATATGTCTTGTTAAAGTTTATGAATTGAGAAAACGATGGGAGGATTTTATGACATTCCCCAGCAGTACGCCATTATTATTGCTGCTGCTGTCGAACAAAACAATACTTGCTCTGAAGCAATTGATTTCCGTGGTTCAGTGAGCTCAGATGGCTTTGTCTTTTTCTCTCATTTTGAAAGATTTACATGAATTTATAGTGTTACACAGCCTGATTTAAGTATTAAAGCTTCTCTGAGCAAGTATGACGGACTCATGATATCTTTGACAAAACGTTTGTAGACAAATATATTTATAGATATTTTTATAATTTTTTTGAATCTATTTTCTTTCTCTAACTACTCGCATACTGAAACTAAAATTTTACAAAATGAAAATAATAAAAATGTGATGCATTTGTGATAATGACGAAAACAAGAGGAGCCTCCACCAAAATGCATTCAAGTCAATTATTTCAGTTGATTCCATCATTCTATCTCCATCCCTCTACCAAAATGTAGGTGTTTCTTAGTTACTGTTGCAGCATGTCTTAATACAATTAATATTTCCACTGTACAATGATGTTTTACTTATTTAGTAGAAAAAAACAAAGAAGAATATTCCGTGTGCTAATGTCTAAGTCATTACTGAGATTTTTCTTTTCATTAAACATGCTCTCTTCTTCTTCTTCTTCTCTCGGTCTCTGGCACTTCCTCCCTGCAGGTTTCTCCAGGTGCTTCCAGCCAGTGTTGAGGATGAGAGGTTGCTGGTGGGCATTGTTGCTTTTTTGAATGCCTACTTCAAACACGTGCACACAGAGTCTGCATCTCACCCAGAAGACCAGGACCTACGCTGGATACTGGAGCTGCTTCTCAACCAGGTGCACATATTTCACACCGTCTGCAAGCAGGAAAGTAACACTTTACTAAAAAAAAACTTTAAGGGATAGTTGAGAATTCTGTTTAACACAAGTTAGTATACGTTTCAGTGTGGTTGGGGTATCGATGATGTACTATTTTCCACTATTTAGGGCTGTGTATTGGCAAGCACCTCATGTGTCACGATGCCTACGATATATTGCAATATATTACAATACTTTTTTTTTTATGAAAATGTAAAAATAGAGCTGAAAATACAACTTGCTGTATACAACCTGGATAGTCTTAATACGTACATCACATATTGATAACTCGGCGGACAAATTGCTTCAAAAGGTATTTACACAAAGTCCTGGGCAGTACACCGCTACATCCATCATGTGTCGGCAGGAAGGATTCGGGATCACGTAGCGCCGCTCTACAGCATAGTAGTCGCGGACATATCCGCCCTACTATTAAGTGTACTACTGTACTGTAGCTTGGTGTGTGTGTGTGTGTGTGTGTGTGTGTATACGCTTGTAAAACATGTGGGTGTGCATCTCTGTAATCTGGTTAGACTCTCTCCTCTCCAACACAGAGGGTTATATACCTGTAATCAAAGCTCGAATAAATCACACGCCGAACATATTACTCTCTCATAAGGACAGAAAAATAGTGTTGCAGCGTTACCACCTCAGACCTGCGGAAGAGATTATTTCCTGAGCTCTTAAAACAAAGCTGGATTCATACGTTTGCCCGAGGAGAAGAATCACCACACTGTTTGAGCGGGGAGAGCTGCTTTTAGGATTTAATCAGTCTCACCTTGGTTTTCTCATTAACGTGTGTGTAAACAATAAGCCCTCCCCTGGCAGCTAAAGCAGACTCGGATTGAATGCCTGGTAGGGGTGAGCAGCTCTGCTCTGACTTTTCTGTAATTACTTCGCCGTTTTAGGAACATCTGTCGCTCTCTACACTTATTATTAACTCCATGTGCACTGCTCAATGAGAAATGCTGCGCGTTTGCTTCTTCTAGATCAGAGTTTTGCAGGGAAAGGGTGGGTGGTATCAAGGAGGAGGCACTTTAGAGATGTGTAAGAAGTGAGTTGCTAAAACAAACATTTTAGGGAACAGAAGAAGAAGAGGCATTATCTCATCAAGATAGGATAAATCTGTATGTATATATACATAATATACTGTAAACATTCAATAACAAACAAAAATTGTTGGTTTTCTTTCTTCTGTCAATCATCCAGGAGACGGCATCCATTCTTAATTTGCTGCTTGGCGTGGAAACCCAGGCTTCAACTCAGAGCCCCGGGGCGCCGGAGGAGCTGAAGAACCATGTGAGCCAGAGACTGCAGAAAGAACTCACCGGCTTCTTCAACAGCTTACTCCTCCGACTTTCGCAAACCACTGACAGGTAGGGGGATTTCACGCAAAAACGTGTGACACTCCGCTCGCAAGACACAAGACAGGTGACAGGACGCGGTTGTTATTCCTGTCATTATCAGAAACGGTCTTTATTTTTAGGTCTTTGTGTTGTTTTGCAATTTGAATATCACTATAAAGTCATAAAGTTTCACAAGTTCTTCTTCCACTGATGGAAAACCGACGAGCTTCGTCACTTAGAACATGAAAATGAAAAAAGCAGAGGCTCATGAAAAAGAATTGGAATGCTAATTGTTAATGTTATCTTGTCTTTCTGCTTCTTGTCGACCCTCCTGCCTCTCTGGTTTGCGTGTGCCTTGCTCTCTTTCTCACTCTTTCCCTCTTTCCCCGTCTGTCCAGGCTCTGTCTGGCATTAGCGGGCCCTTTCAAGAGCCAGCTGGCACTCCGTTTGCTTCAGAGCCTGCGGGTCTCTGACGCCCCGCGTTTCTATGGCCTTCCCAGCCTGGAGAGAACACTGCAGGGCATGGCCAGTCTGACGGCCCAGCCTGGCTGGAGCTCCCACTGCTCTGACCTGGATCCCGTCTTCCTCTGCTCCAAGTATCTCAGTGGGCTGTTAGAGGTCCGTGTGTGTATGAGTGTGTGCCTGTATGTTCATAGTATGTGTGCATATGTTCGTGTGTTGCATGGGCATATGCGAGCCTCCTACCCTCTTATCAGAGAGGAGACTGCCGGCAGAAATGAATAAAAGGAAAAAGCCCGGTGCTTTCTGAGCAATTAATGATAGTTTAGCAAAAATGTGGTTACGGGAAATGCATTGCAATCGGTAAAGATCTCATTGATTCGATATGCCGCGCTGTGAAAGATGCTGGTGAGATCAATCAACCGTGCCTATTCCATCTGTTTGATTGTTCACGGTCCATAAAACGACAGCGCAACACGGTGTAGACCAGCTTGCGCAGCAGTCCTCAGCACAGAGGTGTCTAAACTTTTATTTTTAATTTGGAATGAAGACCCCGGTGGAATAACGCTATACCTATGCGTCTTTATTTGGTTTGTTCTCATGGGCAGCTCTCATGAATTAAGATTGCTTGAAGATTGAAGGTTATTTTCCTCTTTTTTTTGTTTTAGTCCTGATCTCTTGTGGCTGCTTTCATCTCAGTGATAACAATTGGATACGTAACACTTTCACCCCCGTCTTCTCAAGCCTCTGACCCACCTCTCAATCCGATACTGCTGGCACTGTAGGGCCCTGAAGCTCACTAGGCCTTGGGCTCCTCTCTCTTAATTTGCTCTTCGGTGCAGTCCCACATCCTGATGGCACATCAAAGCAAAAATAATTGGTCTCAGTTGTATTTATTTTTCCTTTGGATGCAGTGAGTTGCATGACAAGCATACAGTAACTTGGAAACCGGTACGGCTTTTGCCAGAAACGTGTGAGCAACATGTCAAAACACCACTTCGTGTCCCAAATCCAAATAACGTGCGGTTCTGTCAGCTATGTCTTTGCAAAATGAAAATGAATGGGAAACAAAAAAAAAGCAGGTGATTGCCCTGCATTGCTCTTTAATTCCATATTCCCAACATGATCTGTTCCCTTCACACAGGTGATCTCATCATTTTATGTAGAGTGGGGTGGCAACTCCATGTCTTTCATGGGGAAAGGTGTGACCAAGAATGCCGTCATCTGCTTGCTGCACCTGTCCCATGAGATGATGGTCGAGAGCGAGGACAAGGCAAGTGTCAGCAATGTGTTTGCACTGCTGTGAGGCTGCTGGTCTGAAATAAATCAGTGTGAGATGCATGTACTGAAAGTCTGCGCCGACACCAGTCCACACAGTATTGAAAGCATGTTGGAATGTAACCGCAACAGCGTTTATTGCTCTGCTTTGTCTGCATCAGGACTTCATATCCCAGTGGTCTTTGGGGAATGAGGCCGCTGCTGAGGAGGCCAGTGCGTCTCAACTCGGTTTGGCCTGGCTCATCCCACTATGGGTCGACCGCGATCAAGAGGTACGGACGAGCTCTAGCTTCCTTTTAAAGTCATAATAATATAAACTATATTCATATGACACTCCAGTCTTCAATGTGTAGCTGTTCACTCTTCAGCTGAGCTTCATAAACTCTTTCTGTCATAAAAAGAAGCTTCCAGATGCTTGACTTTTGGGACAGAATGAAACCCATAAGAGTTGCGCAAGAACTCGCAGATAAAAAGAAGCAAATGACAGCTAGTCGTACCAAAGCCTCTTGTCTGTCTCCCAAAATAAGTTCTCTGTCTAAGACGCTCCCTCGACGAGGTAGATTCTGTCGTTGCCATCATCAGTTTTAAATGCGAGTTTGGTGTTATGAATAACCAGCATGGCCAAATGCACATTCACAATATTGTTTTTGGTCTTCGGATGTATATATTCACCTACGACATATATGTTATATATGTTGCATATCTGCATATATGTTCTTATGTCACTGTTTTTCCTCACACGTCCACTCGACTTTGTGTCTCCCCGCTCATGTCAGGTGAGGTTTGCCAGTTTGGGTTTGGGTGCAGCGCTGTCCTCGGTGCCCAGCGGGTGCCAGGCTCTGTGTGCTAGCTGTCAGAACATCAGCGGAGGTCTGTGGGGCACGTTGCTGAACATCCTCCTGGATCAGCAGGAGAGCAGCATGGTTCGCAGAGAGGTACGATATTAGAACTACAACCATGCTCTGCCGTCATGGTTTTTCCTTTGAGGAGTCTTATTTTGTATTTACAGAGATGATTGACAAACGCTAACCCCGTGTATTGTAAATTGTGAAAACTCATCACTTACTGTTGTTGTAGTGTCCCAGGATTTCCACACACCTGTCAAAATAATTAAGTGGAAAGCCAGTTTCACTTTTATTTCCTCTATGGTCAGAAAATGTGGCTGGACTTCTATGTATTACCAGCCAAATACAGGCAGATGGCACTGTTGCTGGTGCAGTCTTACTTGGCCCAGTGTGTGCATGTCTCTTTTTATTTCTTCTTCTGTGTCCAGGCTGCATTTATCCTGCAGAACTTGATGGTGATGCCCATGCCTGCCAACGCTGAGGAGGCCAAGGACTCCCACTGGCAGGTCAGCAGCTCTGCCAACCAGTAAAAAAGCTTTTATAGACCATGAAATGTTTTCTCCCTCTCCTTCTTTCAGTTTTCTTTCTGTTTATATCCCCCCCCCTCCTTTGTTCCTCCCTCCCAGTCCCCTCTTGTTGAGCCATGCAGGGTACAGACCAGACGTGTTTCTAAAAATTGAAGCTCTACTGGGGCGCAGTGCTCAAATCCAAAATAACTAAGATTAAATCTCTGTGAAAACACCAAGTGCGTCTTCATTTGGGAGGTCATCACTAAATATTATTTATTTAATACCAAGACTTGTTCTCAAAATCTAGACAAAAAATAAAACTGTTAGACAAATGGCAATCTTGTATCACTGCAATACTTAAGTTTGAAAAGTAGATTCCAGATAATAATATTTCAGGTTTAAAATATAGATCGAGTGAAGGTTCAGTCAAAGTTAAGACCAGCTGGATTTTAATCTTCAACCCATCTATGAAGATGGGTTGAAGTCCTTTTTCCTCTCCTCTCTTCTATTTTTCCTGTTCTCATCATTAAAATGTCAGTGGATGTGGACTCATCTCTGGATCATCTCCTCTTCCAGCACCCATGTGTCCATGATGAGGTGTCTGGTGTGTCTCTGGTGGGTCTTCCAGCACTCCAGGCTCTGCTGTACCACTGTCAGTACTTCCAACATGCGGCTCTCTCTGCCTCCAAATGTTACCTCGGCAGGTACACGTTCCACCTGCAACCTCGCGCTGGCGCTACCGCCGGACCTCATCCTCAGGAGAGCAATTCTCTGAGTAGGTTTGATTTTTTTTGCGTTCCATTATTTATCAGTTGCTTTCCCAGTCTAAATAGATGTGTCACGATGCGTGTGTGCTCGTCTAGATTCTGAGAATTCTCTCTGGTTTTGGAGATGTGATGCCCTTGCGCCAACTACCGACTCCAGCAGACCCTCCAGCTCCCTCTCCACGTCCAGCACCGTGGTCAGCAAGGCCCTCGTACCTTCAGACATGCACACGCACATTTAAATGTTGAAAATAAACGGCTGCATTAAGAAGTTGAGCGGATCTTCTGGACAACTATCTTCACGTTGTTCGATTACAGATAAGAGGTTCGGGGCCACACACCCCTGAGGGTCCCTCCACGTTGAGCGCCGCGGAAGATACGCCTGCCAGCAGACTGATGACTCAAGGTACATTCCCCTCATATCTCTATCTAACATATACATAAAAAAAAAAAAGTAGAATATTGTTTGTATTTTATCTCAATTTCATGTTTCATGACTACGTGGTTGCATACAGACGCGTCTCTATTAGCTGTCCATCGATGTGTCTCACAGGCCAGAGCGACACGGACGCCAGCGACTCGGTGACCTCCCAAGACTCCCGACAGGGCGAGACCTCGGCCCCGGAACCCGTTGTCCTGGTAACTCCCGACCTCGTGACGGCCCACTGTGGCCTGCTGGGTAACCTGCTGGCCGTCCTGCCGGACTTCACCCTCGCTGCCATCCGACACAACCGGCTCCTCCGAGCGCTGGCCGGGTAAGAGGCCGACATGAACACACTCGCTCCCTCTCCAACGTGTTGATCGTGTGATTAAGGATGCAGAGATGTTTTCTGTTGATTTGATTAAAGGAAGAGTCCATTAATGGAGTAGTAACTGTTTTAGTTGTCGGTAAAAATGTCAAACGTTTTGTGGCGGCAGAATGGTGTAAATAAGTCATAAAAATCAACACTGAGCTCTGGTAACATTTAGTCATTTTTTATAATTAAAGATAAAGTGGCTCTAATCCCCTCCAACTGGTTTCTTACAAACACACATTTTCTAAAATCTTTCCTTTCCTCTTCAGTCTGGTGGATATTGGGCCCATTGAGAAATGTCTGACTGAGCTGAAGACACCCAATATCCTATCGGGGGAGAGAGAAGACATCAAGATCCAGGTGAGGAACACTGACAGACAGTTCTGAAGAGTTTTTCAACTTGCCACAAAAAACACGTGGGTTGGAACAGCGCAGCGCTTCAGTGCAGCGCCAGGTTGTCTGAGAGCACCTCTTGATTTCGGTGTGGGTGGAATACTCAGATTTATACTGCGGCTCGGAAAATAATCTATTATTAACGTAGAATAACTTATTCTTACTATACATCCGTGTTCACATTTCCTCTAACCTTAGCTGCTCAATAAATGTGTGCGATCTGTTTGCATGCATGTGTTTCCAGTTTGCCACCCTGCTTCAGTTCCTGTCCAGCTTCTCCAAACTGCTGCGGTCATGTGTCATGGTGAGCAAGGAGCTGATTGGCCAGATGGACTTCCTGAAACAGCTGTTGACCACTCTGGTGGCAGTACTCATGTTGGATACCAAAGGATTAGGTCAGTGCCATGTGTTGAATTCAAATAGAAGTCATCCGTTTTAGCCCAACAATAGTAGCTTTTCAAAACGTTTCCATATACACGATCGTGTAAGTCGCCATTATTGATACGAGAAACTATCAAAGCTGTCTTGTGTCATAAAATGTGTGACTCACTGTTTCCCCCTTTTTTCTTTTTTTTTTGTTGTTTATTTTAGATGCAGGTACCCGGGACGTGGTTTGTGTGTGCTGGGCAGACGTGTTTATGCTCCTGGCTACTCTGGTGAGGAGGGACAGCTCGGCAGCGTACCCATCTGTCTCTGCTGCGCTGGGGAGACGCTGGCGGACATTTGCAGGTACACAGATTCTGTGTTTGTGTTTGCATGTGTTAGAGTGAGTGAAAGAGACTAAATTAATTATTCTGGTTTAGGCTGCAGAATTAGTTTCTAATCTATCATGGATCATTTATCACTTTTTATAAGAACAGATTATTGTCTTTTTGGCATCATTTCGGTGTTTCACTCCATTTGAGCAGCCCATTACGGTTTAAGAATCAAGATCTTGATAAATGACATGAAATCTGTCTGTAAAATTATTTTTCTCCTCAAACCACAAAGAGTGATCATTAGGGTAATGATGCTGATTGCAGTAAATCACCAAATAACCAGGATTAGCATTTTAGGTATTGTGCAGCTTTAATTCTGGTTAAAAAAAAAAAAAAAAAAAATTCATCACTGTGTATTAACTTCCCTGAACAGATGCTGGGATAAGATAATTGCATCCTGTCCTGATACTACCTCTACTCCTTCCTTCTCATCTTCCTCTGTGATTAATGGGGCAGCAGGGAAATATGATGAGTCCAGTAAAAGATGAATGCTGAGCCTTTGTGCTTGTGGTTTATGTCTGTGTGTTCTTGTTTATGGCAGCCGGGTGTCTGCATACACATTGGATTGATCCGTGTGCTCCCCACCAGTGCATACTGCCTCAGTCATGGACAAATATCTGTCAGGGGATTTACAGAATGGATTTGCCATATATATATATATATATATATATATATATATATATATATATATATATATATATATATATATATATATATATATATATATATATATATATATATATATAGCAGTGTCATAAAAAGACCAACTCACTCTTTTTATTTTCCCCGTGTGTCTGCAGGAACATTATCGCTGTGTGTGAATGAGAAGTCCGCTGAGCCTCTTCTCCACACAGTGGCTCTGCACTTTCTCAGTGCCGTTTTCTCAGTGGAGACGAAGAGTCTGGGAGCAGAGGTCACGACGTCAAACTCTAAACTTGCTCCGGCTTTGTCTGACATTGTGAACGGTCCCTCAGCCAGCCAGCTGTGTGAACTGTTACTGCAGGTACGTGGAGGTGATGGTGGGGGCTCGGGGGGAGTCTTGTCTAAACCTGCTTACTTTTAACACACAACAATGTGTGTGCCCATGGCAAAGTTTCAAGAGATCTTGAATGAAAAAATGAATGAACACTGTGTCCCTCTTTGACTGTTGGTGCCAGAGTTTTGATAAGAGGACACTTCAGGACCCTTTGAAGAAGCTGACAGCCAGAGCTCTGATGGCGCTGTTGGCCTGCAGTCCCACAGCTCAAAACCACGCAGCCAAAGGTAATTCCCCAAAACTCAAAACCTGTTACTCACTCTGAAAATTAAAATAGTGTGTTACTCGCTTGTTGTCTGCTGGTTCCTCATACACTGGAAAAGTTTCCAAAACACTGCGTTTGTCTTGTAAAACAACCATTACCAGACGTTAATCTTTCTATCAAGTGTTCAACTGACAGCATCATTGAGAGTTCTATGACTCATTTGTCTTTATTTAATGCGACTTTAACACTATGATGTCCTATTCTGAACCCTGACCATAACTTTATTTTTTTCCCTAGCTGGTCTAATTGACAGCTGTGTCGAGCAAATGAAGCAAACTCACTCCCAGCTCCTCCTGGAGTCCGTCCGACCCGGCAAGGCTTCCCACCGCAAAAAGGTGAGCAGTGAACTGGCCGGAATTTTCCCCATCGCACAGAATAACAATCTGAATTCAACTTGCATGAGTTTTTTTGGACAAATATTATGATCATCTATGTCAGTTCCCAGCAGTTAGTATATCGCTCTTTGTTTTATCTTTCTCTGTCATCAGGAAGAAGGCTACTTAAAGGAAGTCAAGCTGACTGTGGAGATCCTGCAGAATGCTCTCTACCGCAACGACGAATGCAAAGTGAGCCTCTTGTATCTGCCTTTTATATTCTCCGCTGCTAATTGTTTTTTAATGGGACCTCAGAGCACCAATGCTGTGCCTGTAAATGAGATTCACCTAAATGTGCACGGCCCTGCTAACATCGCAGCAAGTTTAGCTTCTTAAACCCTGTAATGGTATTACTCACGGAGCATATTAGCCGATTTTCATTTTCTAAGTGGCCTTTCACTGGTGGTTACCTTCGATTAAACAGCCAGGGAGGCTCTGCTGCATTATTTACTCACCGCCATTATTCTCCTCCCCGTGTGTTTCTCCTGTACATTTAGGAAAACAGCAAAACACTTTCTGGTGATTACTGCCATCTGTGTTTGTGCGGTGTGCGTCTGTAATCATGTACATGCCTGTATGTGGGTGTTAATATGTGTGTGTGTAGGTGGTGGCCACAGATGCTCGCCTAACACTGGCACTCTATGCTCTTTGGCCTTGGCTACTATTGGATGACCCCACCATGGAGGCGGTGCTGGAGCTTCTGTGCGTCTATACGGCCAACTGCACCACAGGTCTGTCTGTCTGTCTGTCTCATGCGTTTGTGCAGGCACTGTGCCTGGCCCGTGCCTGCCCATCGCCTCTGTCTGCAGTTAGCAATCTGACTGAGTCACACACACTTTGCACTAAGAGCCCCATTGTACTCTCCAATGACCACTGAACAACATTGTTTCTCACTGTATAAGACCAGCGCCTGCTTGCCTGCCAGTCACAATGGGCACAGTGTCCGGATCCAGGGTTCAGGCTGCATGGCCGCCTCACTGCATGTACGGCAACGGGGTTTCGGAAGCAACAGAGCCTCTCTGTGTTGCCTGAGATGTTGGTATTCCATCATACAGATGTAAGAGCTTGTATATGTGGAAACCAGAACAGCAGAAGAAAAAAAAAGGGTTTTTTTTTGAGCAGAGAAAAGTCTAGCTTCGTGGGGAGGAAACAGGAGGGAAATTTGACTTTGATAAACGGCTCGTGGTCCCTTTGATCTGTTTTGCGTGTGATGTAGTCGTGCAATGGAAATCGGTTTCATCAGTGAAGGAAAGGAAGTTTCATGCGCAGCGCTTATGCACGTTTCTGTATCGCTGTTTGATTGGCAGCAGTTCCTCGGTGGGCGCATGTGCTCTGATCTACACTCTCTCGCTTTTAGACCCCCCTCATAAGCTCCAGCTGTGAGGCACCGGAAATCAGTGAAGTCGGGCACAGTATTTCCCTAAAGGTTAACTGAACAGCAGGTTGTGTTCGGCTTAGTATTACACCATCCACCCTCAGGCTACCATTTCTTCTCCTGAGACGGCTACATTCCTACGGAATGTTTCATCTCCAGTCTGCCTCCTTCATCCACGGCTTTGTTTGCACTGCTAGTTCAACTCACATTGTTGTTTTCATCCCATATTCTTATTTTTATTTTTACAGATTTTTTCAGAGCAGCCCCAGAATTTGCTCCCACACAAAAAAAAGAAAGAAATGGAAAGATCATAAAAAAAATGGAAATGTGTAGCAGCAGTGGGAACGCCTTAGACTCGCATCAGTGAGGCAGCGAGGTAGATCCATTATAAAGCAGACCTCCCTCGTCAATTCTGTGATCGACGAGCTTTCTTGACAGCTATTGAAATAACCTCGGGCGAACATCAGCATACGCCTGTTGCTGTATCTTACCGTTGCAGGATTAACATACCCAACAAGCTGTCATGTTCTCCAATGAGCAACATCAATCAGGTTCAGACGATGTCTCGTCACGCTTATCTGAAGCTTGTTATTTTTCTGTATTTTGTATGTATTCTACAGCTGCAGCAATTAGTCATGTCAGCTCTATGTTACCTATTCGTTAGCATTTCTGAATGGCCAAGTTGAAACTAAATTGTCTTTATTGTTTTGGTGGGTGCTGCTGCTGCTGCCGCCTGGCTGGAAAGCTAGCTAGCTTTAAGATAAACAGTAAGAAGCAACTAGCTCCAACAAGAAGAAGAAGAGAGCATTCTGCTGAGTGTTAAACTTTGTTTGTGTCTGACTCGTTCTTGGTGATAAAAATGGCGACCATAGCAACAGCTAACGACAGTACAATGCAGAGTTAGCAGAGGAATTTTAGGAACGTGTACTGTTTTGACCCGTGACACTTTTGAACTGACTGAAGCCACTGTTTCCTGGTTATTATACACGTTTAGGATTCATGCAATATTGTTTTTGCACACTTTTCAGGGAGTAACAGCCCAATACAAACATTAGAAGGTAAATTATTGGTTGGAAGGCATATTTTCTGCACCCACAATCCACTGCACTGGGTGTGGCTATTGCCCTCAGGATGGAATAGTTGTGTCTGTTTGTGTGTGAGCGATGAAGATTGTTAAATGAGTTATCTTTGTTACCTTGAACTTTGATAAAAAATGGGATGAATCAAAGTTGTTTTCTTCTTTTGTTCCTCCCAGCATGCAGTTGTGTTTGTGGCGCTGGCCCCAGTGCTGCACCAGGATCTAAAGGCCCCCCTAGTAGCTCTGTGATGCACTCTGTCATGAAGCTGGCCTCGGGGGTCGCCCCAGATAACAGCCCTGTCCAGAAACTTTCCTTCTGTCTCCTGGCTAACCTCGCCATGTCCCGCGACTGCAGATGCCTCCTGCAAAAGGTACAAGCGCGGTGCACAGGGCACACAACACTGTGGACCAGATATACTCCACAGAAATGTAGCGGAACAAGACGAGTGTCTGATTGCTAAGTGACAGAATCTTAGACTTTAGTGATGATTAGTTTTGTCGGCTACGTGAGACATGAAGAATATCAGTTATTTCCCCTAAATGAGGGATAACTTCTTTTAGAATGCATCTGCTCACATGAGCCAGTTCATCAACTGGCTGTGAAAAACTAATTCACAGGATAAGTGTGATATCCCGCTTTACAAAAGTTTAGAAGATTCACGGTGCTTGCTATGAATAAACATGTGCTTCTCTCGCACTTAGCTTCTCCAAAATCTCGCCCTCACACTATGCTGGCTGGTGAAAGATTTTTCTAAACTAGGGAGCAGCTCTTAATGATCTGTCCGCATGATGCTAATTCCCTCCATGCTTTTTTTTTTTTTGTCATTCTCAGAATAATTTCCTGCAAGCCTTCCTGTCAGTGCCAATGCCCAAGGCGGGTGGTGTTAAGGCCACATCCATAGGTGGTGGTGGAGGGGGGGGCCTGCTGGGCCTGTGGCTGAGGCTGCTGGTCAGTCTCTCATTCGCAGAGGACGGCCAGCAGAGTGTCTTAAGAGTGACCGGAGCCCTGGAACTGCTGGCAGACCTGGCGCCGCAGCGGCGCCACGCACTTCTCACCCTTCACAACCTCTGCTTCTGCCCTGCCAACAAGCCACATGTCATTGCCAATGGTACGGACGGGAGGCAGGGCTATGAAAGTGGGGAAAAAAAGGAGATTTGTTGTTGTTTTTTTATGTACATATCAATGTTCATGGGGCCAAAATTCTGTGGAACCGAATCTTGCAATGACGGCAGATCACAGTGGGAGTTAACGTGCACCGAGCGTGTGTGGGGTCATATTTCTGGTTTGGCAATCTGATCGCATACAAAATGTTCATTGTTCAATCTGCTTTTGCCATCGCTCAGATTGAAGGCAGGAAAAAAAAAAGAGAATCAAAGCATTTGATATTAAAATACGTGGCTCAACATTTTGGTGAAACTGTATTGACTTAAATGCGTAGGAGGAATTCTAGATGGTGTAAGAAGATTAGTGATTCTGAGACATTTAGATGAACAGAGGAAGTCAGAGGAGACTAGTGTGTGCGACCCCCCCCCCCCTCCCCTCTGCAATGCAAGCTGTATGTGAGCGGATTTAGGTTTCCTGTGGAAAGATCACATTTCCTGTGTACGTTGTGTAGGATGATTAAAATCAATCAATCATTTTGCAGGAAATGAGTAACATGACCACATTGCCATTACATAATATGCACATGAATAATTACCCAGATAATAATAGTGTAGTTTATCAGTTATTTGCACCTAAAAATATCAATATGTTATCTTGGTCAGTTTTCTACATGCTCATATATGTGTTTTGATAACTAGGAACCCTTTAAACGGTACGGTTCTTGTCATTTTGAATCGAACAAATTGTATTTTCAGCACATTGATGTTTGCCTCTGATCATCTGCGTATCTTTCTTTCAGACAAAGCCATAAAGGTGTTACTCTGCTGTCTGAACAGTAAAGCGATGGAAACCCGCTCTCTGGGAGCATCTGCACTTTGGGCGTTGCTCCACAACAATCAGAGGGTACACACACATACACACACAGTTTTATTTTAGTGCATTTCACCTGCTGGTATTGGAGTTTATTGGTGTTGCATTTCAAATTACATCACGGCGTGTCTTCATTCCGTCTGCTCCTATGAATAAATCGGCTTGAATTCTCCATTGTCCCCTCGCATACAGAATAAATGACCAACGCTTTTTATCTCCTGATTATAAACTGGAAGAAAAAAAAGAGCGCTCATCTGCTTCCTAATCTGTCTTTGTAATTTTCCCTCAAAGGCTAAGACTACTTTGAAGTGTCCCTCTGTTCGGTTGAGAATTGAGGAGGCGCGTACCATCTCTAAGAAGGGTATGCATTATTCACTTCTTGAAGACACATGGGGTACCTGCCCTTGTGCTGAATGTGAACATTAGGTTTTGCATTTCCTGTTGTTTTCCCATGCTTTTTCTTTCCTATGAACCGCAGATGCAGAGACGAAGCAGGATCCTATGAGGACCTACCTGCTGAAGTGCCTTGAAAACCTTTCCCTGCTGCTCAATAACTAATTGTATTTATATTGTTTTGTTGTCATATGTTTTGTAATTATCAGATATGAATTCATTTTGATATTAAAGTGCCATGTGGCAGATTTCAGCTGCTGTCTTGTGTGGTCTGATTTCACTGGGACAAAGTCAGAACTAGCATCATACATACGTGGTGGTAGTTTTATATACAATGTTCTTTTACAGGAAGTACGCCTGTTGTGGCTTTAGACACAGCTGTGGTGGTGTTTAAACAGCAGTTCACATATGACCACAAGAGAAGCTTCCACATACACAAACGCTGTGTTTACAGGAAACCATCGGACAGGCCAGCAGCTCTGTGAGACTTTACATGGGATGCATTAAGCTAATTGCTAATATCAGAATGCTAACATGCTTGATGAAAATGCTAGCGTATTGATGTTCAGCGGGTGTAATGTTTGTCATGCTCACCATCTCAACTTAGCGAGTTAGCATGCTAGCATTTGCAAATTTGCACCTTGCACAAAGTTCAGCTGATGTGAATGCCATTCTTTTTGTAGGCCATAATGGATAAACAGACATTTTGACCTGACGAAAGGCGCTGGATGAAAGTTCATGCCAATCGTTATTTGACGACTCGGAAAGTCTTTGCCAAATGTCATGGCAATCTCGTGGAGATATTTCAATAATGTAAACCTCATGGTGGCTCTAGAGGAGAAAGTCAGGGGCTCACCAAATTCATTTATCTTTAAGAAGTTTTGAATACCATTGGAAAATTCTTTTAATCCATCCAATAGCTGTCGAACTATTTCATTCTCAACCAAAAATGTCAACCTCGTGGTGGCGCTAGAGGAAAAGTTGGGGCTCATAAAATCAGTAGGATTCATCCTCTGGGATCCATGAATGTCTGGACGAAATTGAATGGCAATCCATGAGAGATATTTGAGTCTGGACTAAAGTGGTGAACAGACCTCACAAACTAAACATACATTTAGTTTATAATTGCATGAAAAGATTTACACCCTTTAATCATACTTTTATGTTTTACGAAATGTCAAAAAAAAGTTCTCAAAAGTCCTCATTGAAGGATAGAAATTCTTGCATGCGTAAGTGGTAAAGTGCCCCTCTGTGTGGAATGAGCCAACAGTGTTCTACCATGAAGTGCCCCAGTTGCTCAAGTGTTCCCCTGCAGCCAGAGAGCGAGCAGGAAGTGCAGCTCGGTCGCCTCTCGACTCGTCTCATCAATGCAGCTTTCATTCTCCCTCGGTGGGGCAAGATGGAAGCTGTACAAAAGGACCACTGGTACTTCGTGGTACTCGTCTTTCTTCCCTTTCTTAAAGGTATGGAGTTTATATGTATTTGTATATTTAAAAGTTTATATTATAGATTCATGAATGGTAATGTGTCACAAGACCACACTTTTATTGAAAGTTGAAAATGTAGTTTCGTCATTTTATAATGCTTCATTCATAATCATGAATTAAAACTAAACATTCCTTTGTTCCATTATTTGTTTTTGTTTTTTTAATTGGCAGAGAAGATGGTCGGAAAGCTTGTCATTGTGAGTTTTACAAGACATTGTTATTCTAAACCTGTCAGAACTCTCCCAGGGGGCATCACCGGACTTGAAATCAATTGTCATTCAGCTCGGATAAAAGGCTTTGAAAACTTGGAAGCTTGATCACCAACTGTTGTCGGTTGTGTTTTTGTGTCGTGGCTCAAATTACCTTAATTACCATTAACCAAGGCATGGCCTCACAGCTGTGAATGGCTGTGTTAATCTTCAAGTAGGCGAGATTTAGGGAGGTAAACATGGCTTTTTTTGTTGCTATGTCATAGGTGTAAACATGATTTCCTTGTTTTTGTTTTAATATAAATTTGTATATGTATATATTACATTTATATATATTTGTTCATACATTCATTATTAAAATAGGATGAATCAGCTATATTATAATCCTACAAATTGTTATTCTTGTAGGCGATTTACAGATTTTTTTATTTACAGAGTCGTGATTTCTAGATTGTGTCAAGATTGCGATTGAACAGAAAAATGCACTCTATCCAGGTGCTGCCCAGCAGATGGAGGCTGTTTCAGTCCGTCTGGAGGAAGGGATGGTTCTCAACTGTTTGTGCCCCTGGGACGGCAACCTCAGCATGGTGTCCTGGACCAAAGTACCAGACAAGGTTCCGGTAGCCGTTTTCCATCCGGAGTATGGAGTGGACTTTTCTCACCACTACCGGGAGAGGATAGAGTTCCTGAGGACCACGCCTATGGATGGAAGTATTTCCATGAGGAACGTAACTCACCAGGATATCGGGGTCTACCACTGCTCGGTTCAGACCTTCCCTCAAGGCCCCTGGACAAGGAACATTCAGGTGGAAGACTTAGGTAAAAGATCACAATGGTGTTGGAAATGAAACTCGATAGATTCTTTAATTTCCTGGACTCATTTCGATTTTCATTGACGAGCTATTTCCTGTGTGTCATCCACCTTCCCGTGTTTACAGATGAGCCCCCAGAGGAAGTCAACGGCACAGAGCCCCCCAGTCCAGAGGTGATCGAGACCAACACGGAGCTGGTGGCAGAGCCGAACAACAACGTGACCATCGGCTGTAACCACCAGCACAACGGCACCATTTACCAGGTCATTTTGGAGAAGATGCCGCACGGCCAGGCCTGGGCCATCATCGGAGTGTGTAAGAAGGTGGAAGGGGGCCTGGTGAGCGAGGACTACAGCGACAGGGGCAGAGTCAGCTGTGCGGACAGCCTGGATGTCAGCTTGCACCTGACAGGTGTGGTGCCGGAAGATGCCGGTTTCTACCGCTGTAGCTTCAGCACAGACGCAGGGCCTCGGACCACCACTGTGCTGCTCACTGTGCCCCCTCCAGGTACAAAGACAGTCATCATGCAGCAGTTAAAATACTCCTATATATATATATATACACACGGCCTTATTATGGCTTGGGTGATGAATCATTTATCATACTTTAAATGATTGATGGATACTTGATGAAACATAATTAATACAATAAAACATTGCTTCTAATGTAAAGGTCAAATAATTCAGCAAACTCAGACAGACTCGCCTGCTGAAACCACAACATCCTGTCGCACATCGCTGAGATGTGTGTGTCTGCACATTACATGCATGCTCTGATGTGATGTATCGGTGAGTCATGAGCAAACACCACAAATACTTTACCGCAAGTATTTTCTCTCATTTCCAGGTGGATTCAGCCTATCCGTGTACATGATGTACATTTACATCGGGGCTGGAGCTGCTGGGCTTATTCTACTCATTGCCATCATTATACTAGCAGTGAAGCACAGGTAAGATCCCACAATGTGGTTTAATATATCTTTAGCAGGCAAAACACTCATATTGATTGTGTAAAAATGGGTCTATATGGAACCGATTTCTTGTTGAGAGAGGTAAATTATTGAGTAATTCACATTAAGAAGCAAAGATTATTGGGAGGTCTAGCAGAAATATGTATTTTTTCTTCTTTCCTGTCCTCTGATTTATCTGACTCATCCTCTGGGGACAATGAATGGGGAAGGGGTTAGGGTAAATACGGGTTTCATGGTTATCCATCCAATTGTTGTTGAGATATTTCAGTCCGAACCAAAGCGGAGCACTGACCGACAGACGGACACTGACATCCTTACAGCAAACTAGCTGAGGGTTGCAGCTGAAATTTCCAACTCCTGAAATAAATCCTGCGTTGCACCTCCAGTGTTATTTGTTTCCTTTTTGTCCAACACTCATCACAGGAAGAAGAACAGGAGAGAGGAGTACAGAGTCAAACTGCACCCATCTCAGAGAGAGGTGAGCCTCACATTAGTCATCATATCTACTCTTGTCTTGACGCTTAACACTTTTAAGGCCCTCCCTTACCTTCTCTTCAGACATGCACTCAATTATAAAAGCGTTACACTCTATTGAGCACATTCTGTCATCATGTAACTTGCTGACTTAACTAACGCTGCTTTACATTAACTCACGGTGACGAGAGGAGCTTGTCAAGATGTGAAATTGAAATTGAAACATTAACTAATGATTACTTAATTAGTTGAATAAAAAAAACTGTCATGTAATGAGGTAAGTATCATAAAAAGCATGTTTCCGCCCATTTAGACTGACATTTTTTCTTACTTTTTGCCAAGCTCTGTCATCTGTGACATTTCCTTGTCTAACACTTCATGTACTAATGACATCTCCCTCACATTCACAGTTGAACCTCTATGCGAACATCTCCGTGTGTCCCAGGGTGGAAAAGAAGTCCAGGCAGATCAAAAATTGCCCAATCTATGCCAACCTACAGACTGTGCAATCACACAAAACCAAACGTCAGCTTCGTGATAAATGAGCATACATAAATATGATGTGAATGTGTAGCTTTTCACAAACAAAGCAGATTCATGCACACTGGCTTGAGATCGCATTCATACCCCTTCACTTTTTACACACTTTATTGTGTTGTCGATTTTTTTCTCAAATGGATGAAATTTGCCATTTTTGCCCATCAATCCACACTCAATAATCCACAATGACAACGTGAAAACATGTGTTAAAAATCAAAAAACTCAAATCTTTCAAGTATTCAGGCCCTTTGCTCTGGCACTCTTAAGTTGTTGCCAGCTGCGTCCTGTTTGCTGTAATGATCCTGCAGACGTGTCTGGAGCTTGATTGGAGTCCACCTGTGGCAAATTGCATTGATTGGACATAGTTTAGAAAGGCCTCGCTCGGCTCGGCACTTCTACAACAAAATGAAGTGTGCGAAAAGGGAAAAGGGTCTGAAGACCTTTCTGAAGGAACATACACTGCCATTGGGCTGATTCTAATTATTTCAGGGAGGGATCACACTGATTAATATTCACACTGGTGCTCATGTGAGTCTCAGCGGGCTGACGGGTTTGTTTGTGTTCAACCCTGCTCCCACTCATTAAGTGTAGTATGTGTTTCATAATTACTGTTGAGGAAATATTTGTTTTGTGCAAAACAAAATTTGACAGTAACCGTTATGCAGACAAAAAGCAGACAAAAGCCTTTATAATCATTCCTTTCACGTCCCCAACCCCCGAGTAAAACGATTGACAAAAGCCGGTGTAATTGCTCTCCTTTTACTTTCATCCCTCCTGGTTTCCATTCAAAGCTTGACAATGGTGTCTAATCATCTAACGGAAAAGAGAGGCAGTCACTCAGCACTGTACCATCACTTGAGACTGTCGCTTTCCCCAAAGGGCTCTCCGTCTAGGATGGCTGCATTCCAGTTACAGCATGCTCTTATTGTGAAAGCTAAACTCTAATTGGATAATCCTGTGCTTTAGTTTACAGCTCATTATTCTTTGTCTATCAACTGTTTATTGACGAATGCGTTGGTTCATTTTTCACTCTGCGTTTTTTGAAAATATAATTGAAAAAAAAGAAGTCATTTTTCATGATAAGTGTCACAAGTCTTCCACGTTGTATTTATTTTTGTTTGATTTCTAAGCTTGCCTATAGGCTTCAGTAAATCAATATTTAAGGTTTATGGTCGTGCTATTAAGCTGTGTGTTTATGTGTAATGTGATTCATTTATCTCCATAGAAATGGAGGCTGTGGCAGAGGCAGTAATGGATATGCAGGCTATCCTGCTAAACAAGACAAATGTGGACAAGCTAGAAATGTGGAACATAAAAGGGGACAATATAGTTTGGAACCACACGTTTTTACCTTCAATGTCTCATCTCGCTGTTTCCGGCAAAAACAGCAGAAGCTGCGACTGTACATTTGACTGTGATGCTTGTAATGCTGTGTGTTACCAGCAATACTGAAGCTGATGTGTGTGTGTAAATGACTCCTATGTGGTACAAATAAAGCAATGTCAAAAGCTCACTAACTATGTTGCATTTTGTTTGTTTAATCTGTACAACACGTACAAATAACAATTTGTGATTTGGCTGGGAGCAGTCACTTCCTGCAATCATGTAGTCAGCGGATGCTTCAGGAAGTTCCTGTGCCCAGCCAAGAAACAGTAAAAGGCCTTTCCACACAATCAGCTCACACGATCATCAATTCACCGTTGTTTTTACGTGAATAAACCAGCACAACTCTACCCACTGGAGAAGGGGCTATTACTCAAAGTATGCAATACTGTGTGGAAAAGTTGTTTTTAAATCGGCATCCAACCAGCTGCACTTAAAACAATCCTGTACTGTGAAATATGATTTCAATATGGCATCACAGAGATAAGACGTTTTCTTTTTATTGACGCGGGATTTATTCGCACATATTATTCGTGTTTGGTCTGACAAGACCTTTATACGACTCCATCGCTTCAGAGGTGCCGGCAATGGGATTTACCTTTGGAGAGAGCCAGGCTGGTTGTTTGCCCTGAAACAAAACGTTGTGCTAAAGCTAAGCTAACTAGCTTGGCTGCTAGCTTCATATTTATATAAGAGAAGAATCAATCTTCTTATGCATCTCTTGGCAAGAAAGCTAAATAAGTGTATTTCCCAAGATGCCGGACAATTCCACAAATGCATTCAACATTACTACGAGCATATAAAATATGTTGATACATGATAGAACATTCAATTTATTACATTTTTGTCATCAAAAACATTACATTATGTACATCTAGTGAAAACTGTAGTCCTACACTCAATGTTTCCAAAGTGCTATAAACACATAATCTGACAGTACCAGAACCCAAAACATGGACACAAACTATATCATGAAGCCGACTGTAGTAGCAATAACAGAAATCTGACACGTCATACCTACAAACAAGCAAATGGCTACATAAAGTACAACATTTACAAATGATAAACTTTCTCCAGCCTTCTCAGTTTTGCTCTAAATGCTCCAGATGTAGTGGAACTATTATACATATGTATTAACCACACTTGCGCTAAGACTGCAGGTATGTCAACAACTGTCCTCCTGCATACTCTTACAATGGGCTCTGTTATGCAGACACGTTCATGGATGGGCACATTGTTCCAGGCTCAACTTAACATGAAGGTTGACTTCTTTTAATTGCAATACAAAATAAAGTGACTGACTGCGAAACTCAACGCAAAATAAGTGCTTGTACGTGTATCTCCAGTTCTACAGGAATCTTTTAACAACAACAACAAAACACATTCAGATATATTTGACATTAAAGGACTGCTTCGCTGCCTCAAACTGATTGTCATTGGATCGTTTTTTTATTTATTTCACAGTTGCTGCTGGAATTTCTGGATTCTTGCCGTTCTTTAACATAACGTAACAAAAAGAGAGAGCACTTTCATCACAGATATTTAGCGAGAAGTGTCTTTCTCAACTTTGTAAAAGAGCTCTGGTTAGGTTGCGCTCAATGTTTTCGGGGTGACTCTGCGGTCTGTGTCGGAAGGCACTTCTTACTCGAGGACAATGCTATCGTCACTGACTGTGATAAATGTCACTTAAGAATTTACTGAAAATATTTGATAGGTTTTCTGTTGATTTCAGTGACAACCACCACTAATAGCATTTCTTTCTGGATTCTATGCAGCTGCTAACGATGGAAAACAAAATGGGAATTTTTTTAGATGAGAAGATCGATCTTCTCATCTAATTCTCAACAAGAAAGCAAACTATTCCTAAAATGACATTTCCCTATTTTGCGTATTTTAATGACCACATCTTTTCTCCGTAAAACACAGCTCATGATGCTAATATTCTTTTCTAAATTTGAATCTTTTATGAAAATACCAGCTTGGCAAATATCACCATGATTTTGTTGCCACGATCCACATCCGAGTCCCATGTCATGGATATACCATTGCTTTCTTTAACTCTCCCCATCAGCTCACCACTATCTCGCTTCCCTGCTTTTGCTAATGAACCGGTTCAGAGGCTGGAGAAGAGCTCGGAAGCGATTGGAATCAAACTGATCTGCTAGTGTAGTGTATGGTTGGCAGTTTGAAGTAGAGGCTGTGAGAAGGTGGCATTTTACCATTTATGGTCCACTCCTATATATCGTTACATTTCTGAATGACTTTTTCCCTCTGCTGGTTGTAACTGATTAAGGGCTTTAGCCGATTCATCACTGCCACCTAAGTCGAGCCGTTTCTATGTAAGACATTGACCAATTTCACATTCTAGCGAGGGAGCAAAGTACAGTGCGTTTGTGAGTTTCTCTTAGAGTGGTTGCTGAGGCTGCACATTGTAGGAATGAGTCTTGTGTGATTTCATCAATTGCAGGACAAAGGCTTTTTTTAAACACTGTTTTACAATGGGCCTTAGTGTGTTTGTGTCTCTTACTTCGTAAGGTAATGCAGTGATTCCCAAAAAAAAAAAAAAAAAAAAGGGCGGTCCTGCTGGCTGTCAACAGCATAATGAAAACATAAAAGACATTAAAAACTACACTTACAGGATTTTTGGTGCAATCTTTGAAGCTACTGCTGCTGTCGCACACCGCACACAAATAAAGGTCCTTTTCAGGACCCTGATCATGTGTCACTCACTCTACAGTTGACACTATTGTTTAAGTGTCACCAGGAAATTATATATTACACATGTCACTATACACATTTCTACATCCTCTCTACAGTGGTGGGGAAAGTGTCCGCTTTTGGTGGCTCTCAGTCTCTTTGTCATTGAAGGGGTCTCCGGCTGCAACTGGATTCAGGGCCACTAGAGGGCGACGGTGCCTGTTCCTGGTGCTGGCTCTCCTCCTGCTCATCAGACAGAAAGCTGGGGAACGTCTGTGCTCGAGGGATAAAAGTCATCGTCAGGCCGCTTCCTGTGGAGAGAGAGAGAGTGTAAATGAAGCGCTTCTTTTTTTAGCAGAATTGAATAGGTTCATCTGTCTCGCTTAACGCGACCTTCCTTCTGCACAATATGTCCTGTTTTCTTAGACAATGTATTTATGGTACAACTGTTGCTTAGCTACAGTCCACGCCGATACCTTCATATACAAATGAGGATTACAAGAATAATCCTGGTGTTCCTCATGTATGTGAAATTAT
Organism: Melanostigma gelatinosum; assembly: GCF_949748355.1. Lineage (NCBI taxonomy): Eukaryota > Metazoa > Chordata > Actinopteri > Perciformes > Zoarcidae > Melanostigma > Melanostigma gelatinosum. Next base: position 12,562,034 of record NC_136653.1, read on the forward strand.
GTTTTAAAACTGTGATGTAGGTGGTTGTCAGATCACAAAAATATTAATAGATATAATATATAAATCGTGCAATAGTTTGATGGACCTTGAACCTTCCCCCTCAAATAAAAGACATTTTCAGACTGATGTACTGTCTCGTTTTTTCGGACTGTCTGCTGTTTCCCCTCTTTCCCCCGCTCTCTCCATCTCCACCTTAATTTGAATTAATTGGACCAATTTGTTCTGCAGTTCATATTGGTTAACTGCGCTGAGAGGGAGTAATGGATACTTGTGGGTGGAGGGCCGCTCTGTGCAACTGTGAGACCATCAATAATATATTAGAATGCTGTTTGGAGACGTGCACGGCGAGGTAGGTTGAGGATAAAGTGGCTGGCAGGCACTGAACAAGGATCAAGTGGCCAGTGATTAATGTTTCAGGAGGCCCAAAACCTCACACAAGTACCGTTATCAACGTATAGCATGTATGGTATAACTAACACGGCTGGCTTAGACAAGTTGCTGCAGGTCAATACACTTCAAATCAATTTACCTCCGGAGGTTAATTGAAATTTGATGAGCAAATTAAAATTTGACTTTGTCTTCTATAAGCCGTCTTCTTCCAAGGCCACATTGACAAAATCGACAAGAAGATCATTTTCTCTTCTGCTTGTGGTGCTGAAGTGCTTATTAACAAATACGGCGAACACACACACACACACAATATTTTCTGCGTGTATCTATTCAGTCACGCTGCCACCGCAGGGAATCAGGCTCAGACCGCGAGACGCGCTGCCAACTCACCACAGCGTGGAATATAAAACATGACCCTGGCAAGCAATGTCAAGTGGCTGTGTGGATGCGTGTCAGAGCCACAGAGAGTTTGAACAGAAATGTGCGTGAACGGAAACAACGCACAAGTAAAGTAAGACGAGGAGGAGGGAAAAAAAACGCTTTTTCCTGTGTGAGTTCAGGTAACAGCTTGCAGGAGGAAGCACAGAGTGGCTGGTGTGGGTGTGAGGATGAGACCACAATGGTACCTGCCATAACAGGTGAGTCATACACACACACACACACACACACACACACACACACACACACACACACACACACACACACACACACACACACACACACACACACACACACACACACACACACACACACACACCTCTGTCCACTAGGCTTTCCCTTCCTCCACTCCCTCAAATGAGGAAAATGAGATAAGGCTCCGGCTTAAGGTATTAAATGCAGCTCAGTCCATGTTCTAGAAAAAAACAAAAAGGAGGACACTTTCTCTCCTCTCCACGTTGTACTTAATAGATTGCTGAAACGACTGGTGCACAACCAGGCGTATCCTTTCCACATCTTTGCCAAGACAATCCCTCTCCCCAACCAAGGCCAATTTGGGGCTGAAGAAAAAAAAAAAAAAAAAGAGGCAGCGAGCCCAGTGCAGACCGACAAGGCGACGCTGATCTCATCATCTCATCATCTCCTCGTCTCCTCGGTCGTAAACGGCAGCGTTTGTTGTGTGATGTCAGACCCCGGACAACAGTCACGCTTTTTGGACTGGAGACGCAAATGTAGGCTCGCTGGCAAATACAAAAAATAAAAATAGTAATCCCTATGAGAAGCAGACAGTGATTTGTCAGTGCCTTTTCATTACCACGGAAGGTCATGTCATCCTATCTGGCCTGGGGTGGCAGCTGCTGGGCCGGAGTAGACAGGACACGCAGGGAGGGCACTCACACACACACACAATGGTGGACCCGGACACACAAGCAGCCATTCATGAATGCTTGTACACACACACACCTGTCTGCACCTTTCTTCCTCACAGTGCGATAACCCAGGTGGCATCCAACAGCTGTAACCAGAGAGAGAGAGAGAGAGAGAGAGAGAGAGAGAGAGAGAGAGAGAGAGAGAGAGAGAGAGAGAGAGAGAGAGAGAGAGAGAGAGAGAGAGAGAGAGAGAGAGAGAGAGAGAGAGAGAGAGAGAGAGAGAGAGAACTACGAACTCTGGATTATGCAAGGCTGCTGAGCTTTGTGTCTTTAGCGTGCACAGGAGCATCGCCACACTATCACAGATCAGCCCAATGCGGCCTGAAGATTGGGTCAGTTCATTTTAGTTTCAAATAATGCAAGCTGATGGCTGAGATTAAAAACCTTTCCTGAACATCAACTGAGAAAGATTTGAACTCCGCTTTACCTGGCTGCAATGAATTTTTCATGCGATTGGCTTTTTGCATCTCCCGTCTACTACGTTCCTCGTGGCCTGTTGCAGATAAGATAGTGTTATCATCCTGTTCTCCTGTCATCTCGTCCCTGTGCCTTTTGATGCTTGAATCCCCTCGTATCACTCCCGGCCGATCAAACTCAGAAAAGCTCTCCATGCCATTAGAATTGCTAATGATATGGCACTAAACTGTGGCGCACAATGACATGCAGCGAGAGTGAAGGCAACGGATTACATAAAAATGAATCCAGGAAGGAATACAGGCCTTCTTGTCCCTGTTCCATTCCAATATAGGTAATTGAACCACTTCCGACAGGCGTTGCGCCTTGCTTTTTCAACTCAACCTTATTTCACTTATTTCAATGCATCAGCAAACTCAGAGAGCACAGCAGTATCCCGGAAATGCAAAAGAGGGAATCACATTAGGAGAGCAGAGGTGGGACGCAGTCAAAAGTACACATTGTATTATTTCTGGAGATTAAAACGTCTACCTTTTGGTACTTAAAAAGGTCATTACTGTGTGGGGGGGTTTTGTTTCATACAGCAACATGATCAAGGCTGAGTGGTAGCCTTGTCAAGTTGACAATTGACAATTATTACTTTCAATTACGGCAAACAAGGCTTTCGGGATGTTTTTGAGACGTTTCCAGACAAATGAAAAGCAGATATGAAATATATGAAAATAAAGAAGTTATTTGTTCTTTGCTGCCAGGTCCCCCTTTAATCAAGGCAAAGAAATAAACAAATAGGTGGATAAACCTCAACGGGACAAAAAAAAACGTGTTCCTTAATTATTCCCTCAGACCCGCAGGGTATTTGAAAGCAACCCGAGCATGACTCAGCAAATTGACTGTGCTGATTGGATATTCATCCCGCACCCAGAGATGAATCCAAGGAGCAGAGGCAGCCAGCCATCGTGGTCCAAATCCCTGGTTTCTTACCTCTATTTGCAGCCAAATAATTGTTGCTTATATCGTCATTATTAGGGAAAAATAGATTGATTTATCTGTTATCTGGGTTCATATTTTCACATGAGCCGTTTATTCAAGTTGTATTTCCTTGAAGAAATTTGCAACTATATACAGTGTGCTAAATATGTACATGTGTCACAGACCAAGGGTCAATGCTAAGTTAGCATCTGTACTTGTTTATTGCTTGTTTTGTGTGGATTTGTGCCAAACACTAAGCCCTGTAAACAGTGTTTTTGTATCTGTTTCAATATCAATTTCAGTCCAATGTTTCATTTTATTTAATAGCTGAGTTCACCCTGTTGTTTGGGTCTGTGTTGATGTTTTTTTGGTTGCTGCCTGGGACGTCGGGATAGATTAGCTGCTCAGCAGCTCAATCAGTGATAGTGCAAACAGGTTTGTCTAATTATGTCCTCTCAGCAGGGAGGGGCGGGGCCCTGTTAATGTGGAGAAGAAAAGGTAAGGGAGTTCTGCAGTGAATTACGTTTTATTATTGATGGTGTGCGCATTGGTATATATATATATATATATGAGTGCCTACACATAAATTGTGAGGATGTCAGCAGTAACCGAATAATTGTGCATCATCTGGAGGACTTTTAGAACACTGAATGTATTTGTCCTCTTACCGAACGACACTGCAAATGCATTGGATGATGTAATTAGCAGGTTTGTTACTTGTGCTTTTATGTCCGTTACTTTTATGCTGCCGTCTTGGCCAAGACTCCCTCGGAAAAAGGAGATCTCAATGGGACTATCTTGGAAAAAACAAATGTTAAGTAAAGAAATGGTTTGTGAACTACTTTGTGTGATTTCGGTGCCCTTCACTGGTTGGCAGCTTGCTTTCATTTGTCTGCTGCTCTTTTGCTTCAGTTTAATGTAGCTTTAATGAATTTCTCGGGTTCCATTTTGCTCCTGTAAACTTTTTTTCTTAATAATCAATTGACTTCTTCAGCGTCCCTCTCAAAGTGTTCTGGTGTCACACCAACCTCATCTGTCCATCTGTGAAATCATTGACTCTGCTTCAATTACATTTTTTTTTCTAACGCGATTTAATTATTCATATACATTTGTGTAAGTTAGCCCACAAAATAACATTCAACATATTATTCTAACCACATACCTAAATTAAACAAATAAAGCATGATTTGTATTTTAACCCGAGGTGTCAATAAAAACAACGAGAAAGCTATTGGTAGAACTCTGAACAGCTCTATTGCTGTTTTGCGTACACCTTTTGAGATGGTCACTAACTTCAGCTCGTCAGTTTTTGTCCACCTGACAAGTTGCGCGAATGCCTCAATATCGGATAATGAGGTAAAAATCACACCCAGTGTGACATCAGTCAGCTTTATACGACAGCATATTAGGGCCAGTGTTGGTGAAAAAATAAATGATTACGGAGCCGGGGGAGGAGGTGATAAAAAAACTTTTTTCCCAAGGTTAAAATTGTAAATTCACAAGCAAAAAGAAAGAATCTCTTATACTGTAGCGGCCTGTTTTTACATCCATCCATCCATCCTCGACCAGTTCATTGATGGGGGAGCAGGGTATTCCTTTGCCCGGCAAACTCCAAGGACATAGATTCATCATAATCTGTGGTTCAACAAACAGTGATGTTATATTCCTTTTTTGTGGCGTTCTCACTTCACACTGACAGTTGGCCATGGTCAGTGTGTAATATGGTACCTCGGTGTGCTCGGACTAACGTCCTCTCGATGGTTGTTATTTCAGTGCTAGCTATGCTGAAATAAGACACGCCGTCAAGTAGTCAAAAAATAAGTTGTGCATCTCTACTTTCTTGTAACGTCTACAATATTAGTTTTTATTTGTGTCCATCAAAGAACATAGACATGTATCTGTCAGGACCTTGACCTCGCTCAGAGGCCGTCGTCAGAGAAACGATTGTAAACAGCAATCTTTATGAGTCTGATTGGCTAAATCCGATACAAAAAACATACAACAGGTCTAACATGAGGATACAGTACAATGCATACCGATGTCAGCATTATGTTAATGTAATAAAACCAAAATATTGTGTGAGAAAATGTGTTAATGTATCTTTCAGGACCTTTGCTTCGCTCAGGGGTAATCCTTACCATAAAAATATTACTTTAGGCGCATCGAAACATTTTTTTTTATCATAAATTTATGACTTTAATCTCGGAATATTACCCCTCTCCCCCGACTCTATAATTATAATTTTTTTGTTGTCTTTAATGGCCATAATAAATGAGGATATTAAAGAAAAATGTAGATTCTGATGAGTTTTCTATGATTTTTAAACAGATATATTAAAATGTATCCTCTATGGACACTATAAATCCTGCTATCAATGTAAAGAGTGAGATGTAGCACTCTCTCATTCTTTAGTACTTCCCTGTTATTTCCCCTTTCCCCAATTCATTTTTACTGAATGTCACAATTCCCCTGCGTTGATTGAGATCACCTGTTGTGCAAGGTGTGGGGGACAGGCTGCTAATTAAGAATTGACAACAGCTGGGTGTAGTTCCACTCTTGGCCAATCAGGGTGTGAAGAGGCCCTTTCCTTCGGGCTTAAGACAGGTGGGGAATTACACACTGAGGGCATTCGGATCCTTCCTCGCCTTAATGCAAACCTCCTTTGCCAGCCAGATATGTTAGTCTTCAACAGAGATTATTAGGGAACGCCTTTTTCCACTACGTGACCTGCGTCAGTGCAGACCTTATTTCTATTTGCCAAGAGTTTGTTTTTGCCTCACGATAACCTTACGCCTGCAGGCTTTATCTGGTTTATTTTATAAGCCTCCTTCATATGAACTTCCATTATCAAAGAAAAGGCATTTCTTTATTATTGTAAAGGCACTTGCGTGATTTTTTTTTTTTCTCCAAGTAAATATTTCTGTATTATGTGGTTTGGGAACTAGTTCTCTGGCTTCTTCCCGATCAGCTGAAATCGGGGGAATCAATACCGCCGCAGAGTGTGTGATGTCTGCGTGTTTTGAATTTTGTGTTTGTGGCAAATTGTGTCAATTCTGTGAGAGGTAAAATATCACAGCAAAAAATCTGAATGCAGCTCATATCTGTTCAGAAAATATCTATATTTAAATACTCTAACAATCAGTTGCATCCCTACTAAAGACGCAGTGTGTGTTTTGTGCTGTTTCAACATATACGGTTATGCTAACGGTGCAAAGAGCAGCACAGCGAACACACACGGCATGTGAAGGAGCTCCGGGGAGGTCGAGACCTTCTGCCAGTGAAGAATCAATGCAATTACTCTGTATGGCTCTCCCCATCTGAGATTGGCCCGCAGCCATGTTCGAAGCAGCACCAACACCCGACGCGTGTGCGCTTCTACATGCCTTTCACAGTCCAAACATCCCGTGTCACAACAGGAGTTAAACTCCTGTCGCTCCCTAGAATCACCTTGTCGTCCCCCTTGTCGGACGAGACCTTTCGCTGCGTCCTCAAACACACTGATGCGTTCAATTTATTCATGGGAAAGGAGAGGGGGGGGACATGGCGGGAGCGCTGAATGTTTATGAGCACTAGAAGGTGGAGGGTTGCTCTGACTCGGACAGACAATGCAGAGAAAGCGTGGGAGGACCAGAGGAGATGCCAGGGTGATGGATGAGAGAGAAGTTCCTCTGCTCACCCAAGTTTGGAAAGGAAGAGTTTCAAAAGAGAGGCGAGTTTACCGAGACCGGGCCTATAAATAACGACCCTGAGGTGGAAGCTTCTCTGTTTAGTGTAAATGAGTAAAAAAAACATGTTTGGAATAGGAGACATATTTTTTACTTTGAAGCTTATCAGGCCACAATTAAATGATAGTGAAACAATAAATAAATCCAGCCTTAGGTTTTCAAAAGCAAATGATGACGGCAGAGTGACTTTCATCTTTGCCTGGCTTTCTGTTTTGCTCCATCGGTGAAAGCCAAAAGGCCCATAATCCTCAGATAAGACTACTAATCAACTAATACCATGGACAGAGAGTAATCTCATCAGCCCACTAATCACCTCTCTGCCTCTAGTCTACATCTAGACGTTAACACACACACAAACTAAAACACCCTTCCATGTGTAAATGAAGTGCTCACGGGGGACATACAGCGCTGAGCCTGAGCGCTGTAGAGCGCCTGCTGCAACATCATTGTATTTGGGGTGACATTTATCCGTCTTTCACACACACACACACACACACACACACACACACACACACACACACACACACACACACACACACACACACACACATTTACTGGTTTGACTCTGTTCAAAACATGTTTTTTATGACTGAAGCTAAGAATCTAAACTGTCTATTATGGGATGAATCTAGACTTCGAAGCTAAACACATTCAATTTGGAATTCAGAGGCATCCACATTCATCTTTTATGGTTCAGAACTGATCCGTGTCACCAGTTCTAGTGAACAATATTCCTGAACAATATTCCTGTCTCGTTTCTCCGCCTGTCTTTCCTCCAGCTCGTCCAAAGTGCTCCACACATCAACGCTGACACAAGCAGGTGAAAAAATGGCAACACGGCGCATTTGTGATAATTAGTAACTTCATGCCTGTACCTTGGTAACTGTAGAGATCTCCCACGCTGTTCTGGCGCGTAATGTGCTGCCAGTAGGCGCTGCGTGGCAGGGAGATGGACTTGGTTAGCATCTCTCTGGGGTGGATCTGAAAGAGACAGAACGCTTACAATGTATCTCAGTCAGCCACTCGCAACGCGGGGGGGATTGCTCTGAGCATGTCGGCAAACAAAGGGCGCTCATAATACGGTATATTGCAGGTTGAATGTCGTGTTTCCAATCTTGAATGGCTGTTCGGCGGGCGAGATGAGGATAAATCTGGGACCGTGATGTTGTTGTACCACTGAATTATGTGTTTTAGACTTTTATTTGCAGCTTTAAACTAAAGGCTTCATCTTAGAGCCAGACTGCTGCTGGAAATATATTAAATACGTCAACATTTTACAGAAACACCCCGAGTAAAGCGAGTAAATCTGCATTTTCTCAGTTTAACGCGTTCTGCAACTGTGAGTGGTCAGATTTGTGTTGCTATCTATGTGATTTATAGAGCTGAGGGTAAATGCTGCATTTGGAAATCTTCCCAAGTGGTGGGGTCCAAGAGCATGGCCATATGGTCAAGGCTCATCAAACACTAGGCAGGCCTACATAAATAAAGAATACAGATGATAGCGGAGAGGAGGAGGGGGAGGAGGAAGGACGGAAGGAAGGAAGGGATGGACGGGTGTTGTGATAGAAGGAGGGAGCGGAGGCCAAGACTGTGGGGTGTCAAGAGGGCTTCTGGTCCATGGCAGCTCTTTGGGGAGAAACCGGGGGCAGCAATACCTTGAGAGAAGTGTGTGTGTGTGTGTGTGTGTGTGTGTGTGTGTGTGTGTGTGTGTGTGTGTGTGTGTGTGTGTGTGTGTGTGTGTGTGTGTGTGTGTGTGTGTGTGTGTGTGTGTGTGTGTGTGTGTGTGTGTGTGTGTGAACATCTTATGTGAAAATCATGATTTATTGCCTTGGTTTCTAAAAATAATTCTGTGAACAGCCTCAATGACATGCTACTGTAGTTTGATCAGCCTAAATCAAACCGACAGCCAAGAAACCATTGAAATTCAAAGAAAAACACATTATTTATGTTTGCAGATGCAGTCTTTGTACAAATGGTTCGTCGAGCATCACGCGCACTATGCATGCGTTAAGTAATTATTCCTGGAGCAAATGCATGCTGACACTTGCGTGCATTATTAGCTGTTTGCAATGTTGGCAGTGCGAGAATAAATGTGATGGCCTCATTGTGAGCTGCTGTGGGAAAATCAGATAAACAAGCAAAATGTAACAAACGTACCTGGGAACTCTTCTCCATCTCCTCCATCATCCTCTCGTGCTGCTGGGCAATGGCCAGCGTGGCCGAGTGGACCCGCTGGTAGATCATCTCCCCCTCCCGCGTCTGGAACGTGAACAAACCCTCTCCTGTGTCACACATCCTGCGCCAGGAACACACACACAGAGAGACAGAGAGAAGTGCACACGCTTTGATCGTGCTCACTCTTGGATTGCTGATTTACAAAAATGCATGGTTGAGTGTGCGCTTACAGAGAAGCACATTGATATAATACCCCACTGAAGTCAAACACACACACACACATGCATGAGTAGATACAGTACACAAACAAAGAGACACATTCACAGAGGCACTTGTCACTTCAGTGCCTGAAGGGCTCTGCAGCAAATGCTGATATCCTGGGATGTTTCAATATTCAAAGTTGCTTTGTTAAAGTTTTTATGACATTTCCAGAACTTTTTTTTTTTTTTTTCCTCCTCCCACCGCCAACATTTCAATCACACACACACACACACACACACACACACAGAAAGACAAGCTCTTCTCATGCGCACACACACCTTCCGGACTCAAAAGTGAACCAGGTGGAGTCTCGTCCGTATCTGCGCAGCGAGCTGAGGGGCCACATGACGAGTTTGAGGCGGGCGTTGTGGATGTCCCACAGGTAGATGTTTTCATGGGTGATCTGCATGGTGCACTCCCCGTAGATGTCCAGGTTGGGAGTGGGCATTAGGTACACGTTGAAGCGTTCTGGAAAGATCCACAAACTAGGATTACAATAAGTGCAATAAAAAGTGAGCAAACTGTTTTCCTGGCGCAGATAATTATTCTTTCCTTTTAAAGATTGACACCAGAAGTAAAGTGAAAGATGAACCACCGAAATTGAAAAATGTGGGTTGTAGCTGTACGTCCTACAAGGGGTTGCAGAGAGCCTGATTAGGATAAAGGATCAATTCTTATGGATTATTCTTCACTCGCTGCTATGTGAGATATGGAGTGTCTGAGGGATGCATGAGGCAGGGAGCATGAAGCACATGGCTTCTAAATCATTTTAATATGTAATGTTTCTACAATACAAGCACCTTGCACCATTTTAGATAGTCAGCTTTTTTTTGCATGCAATTATCCAATAAGTATCTGTAGTTATACATCGTAACAATACACTCAATTGATTGTACTTCGCCCTGACTCACTCTTACTTTGTGGGTTTTTTTTTATCCGATGTGGCAAAGAGTGGCGTACAGCAACCATACAAAAGGTACAGCACTTTATCTACAGTGGGTCTAATTAGCCGTGCAGTGAGCTAGACTGGGATCAAGGAGCCAAATCTGACCAGTCACATTAACTAACCCTCTGAGGCAGACGAAGAGAGCGAGCGAGTTCTCCATCATCTAAATTAGTTCTCACTAATTACGCTTAATGATTGAAAATAAGTATGTGTCTGCAGTGGATAGAAAATGTCATAGTGCCGCGTATTTTTAGGGACGGTGAAAATGAACTCTGATCTAATTATCGGCCCCTGCTGTTTGGGGAGGGCTACTAATTGAAACATGGGTGCAGGCCCAAGCCTCTTGTTTCATTCACTCATACAGACAGCAGACCCGACTCAATTTGCCTCCGTAACACACTGCTGCTGTATGAGCGCAGGAACTTCTGCTGCAACGGAAGTGAGCGGAATAGTTTTTTGTCACAGTTCAGTCAAAAACTTGTGTGTCTTTTTGTAAAATGAGGCCAAGTTATGTTGAAGAACACGATTTCCCCTTGCAGTGACATAAAATGGGCTGGAATGACGTCAGATTATTTTCAATTTCTCGCCCTTTTACAACTTTTAAACTGCTCTTCTTTGCCTTTTTAATTTCCTCTGGCGAGTTTACAAATTGCACAGACAATGAGCTCCACTGTGATAGCAGTGTCCTGTTGTCTCCTCTCTTTTTTTCCATTTCCTGTGAGTGGAATATGTGGGGGAAGCACATTCATTTCACGTGGCTTTAGGAGCCATAATCTCATTCATCTCTGTGACAAGCTTCATTATGAGGGAAGCCAGTGATGCACAGCACTTCTCATTAGGGTTGGAACAGAGCCCCGACCACAGCCTGTGACCTGTGCTCTAACTCACACACACACAGGTTTCCTTCAACACACACACACATCCGAACTTCCTTCTGAAGTTGAACCAACATGTGCTAATGTAACTAAAGACTGTAACACGGGACTTCGGAGCAGATATTGACAATAAAATGTGGCCCTTATTAGCCAGGCCTAATTGGACAGTGGGCGTTCTGCCCCTCTAACCCTCTGAGGACTCAGTTGCATTTAACACATACGGGCCTGGGCTGCGACCCCTAACTGCTGGTGGCGAGCCGAGTGTGAGAGATTGACTCTGAATGGCTGCCGGTGGTAGCAGCGACTAATTGGGCACTCACCGTTCTGCTCCCGCTGCACCCCCGCTGCTAACAGGTCTGGCTCTCCCAGGCTGATGTCGTTGAGACGGCTGCCCAGGCACTCCACGCACAGCAGCTTACACCATTCCTCTGCATCCAGCTCTGCACACAGCAGTACAGCGTTAAGGCATGTCCACCATTAAACACACACACACACACACACACACTTCCATATCCAACACTGCAGAGATAAGAAAACACAAATCATACCACCACAACTGCGCTGCCTTTTTAGTGTGTTGTTTACACATGCACATAAATCACCCAAGGAATTTCAGAATAAAATGCTGCATTTACAAGAACACGAGTACAGCTAACAGTAACCAGGGAGGGCAAAAAAAATCAATCTGATCAATTCGATGCAGATTAAAAGAGGAGGTGGGTTCAGCAACAGCGACGGGTGAAAGATGGGTTTCTCCTCTCCTCCTTTGCCAATACTCTCTTTCAATGCCGTACAATACGTCTGCTGGAACAATACGGCCACAGCAACAATGGAAACTAGTGATCCTCTGCTAAAAATAGACTATTTCAACAGAATGAGCTGGTTAAAGGAATAAGCACACTTGTATGCTTATTTGTGGAAAGTAAGATGAAAACATTGATGCAGTTAATGTTTGTATGTTAAATATAAAGCTAGCACCAGCAGGCGCTTAGCTTAACACGTCTGGAAACGTGGGGAAACAGAGAGTCTGGCTCTTTACAGGGGCAACAGATCTGCCGACCAGCAGCAGCTCATCAATCAACCCGTTATTTCTTGTTTTGTTCAATCAATACTTAAACCGTTGGGGGGTTTTTTACAGGGGTTACGGCTGCTGGCAGAAGGCGGTAGTACCGCACATGTCGACATGAGAGCAGTATCAATCTTCTCATCAAACCCTCGGGCAAGAAAGCAAATAAAGCAATGTGGAAGTATTACTTTAAGGGTTCACTGCATTTTGGAGGAAATCAGAAGAATTGTGTTTAAAGCAGCAGTCTTGGTTTTAGGAGCGGAGCTCTGTATGGGGAGTTATATCTACAACATGTGACAGCTGGCACCTAAAGGGGGGGGGGGAGGGCATTCATTGTAAGACTGAATGTTTTAATCGGCGGTTAAGTTGAGACAAATGATTTCATGTATCAAATCTGGAAGTCTGTGTGGCAATCTGTTGTTTGTGGATGCCAATTAATCTTCCTGTTAAGTCAGAAAACAACACTGTTTACAATGGCGAGGATTTCTAATTGTCTTGTGTGAGCTTTTGGTGAGGGTTACTGAGGTATGAAATGAGGCAAATGCCAGAGTTGGTCATCTTTCGGAAGCTCCTTATCTCCCGGCCCTGTGGAATTCTGGGATATGTAACTATGGCCAGTGATGTGTACAGAGACGCGTTTGGAAGCACGGGAACCCTGTTTCTGTGTCTTATTAATCAAGCCAATGCATGCTTGTGTAATATGTGTGTGGAGGAATTTACACTTCTTTCACTTGAAACTTGTGGGATGACGGCTGACAGTTTGTCAGATCAACTGTCGTGTCCATTGGGACAGATCTACACAACTTTGCAGGGTGAAGGAAAGGTCTGCTGCTGCCTAAAGCACCTCATTCACACAAAACGAAAAGCTGAAATACAGACGCACACAAATTTAAAGACAGCAGCTCTGCACTTTAGCTCCTTGCTCATGCCTCCCCAGATTCAGCGTTCTCATTCACAGTTACCACGGCCTCTGAGTGCCTCTAAACTCCCACACGTTTAAAGGCCACTGAGTGGAAAATTGGCTAAACAAACACTTCATCCGCACAGAGGCAGCCTCGCTAGTGTGTGTGTGTGCCATGCATGAGGAAATACCGTAGAAGGATATATCTGTGTGTGTGTGTGCGGAAGTGCAGGTATGTGATGGTATAAGATGGAGTCACGTTTTTTTGTTGAGTGCAAGAAAACAAAAAGAGGATGTTAGAGTGAGAGAATATGGGAGACGGGAGTCTTTGTTTTTCTTCATTTCAGACATATATATATATATATCATACGTATATTAGATAACATCATGTGCACCATGTCTTTGGTCCTGATTCAGCTGTGGAAAACGAGGAGTTGACACATTATTCGCACTCTCTATCTCTTTATGGTGCATATTTGACAGATGCACCCAAAACACACATCTGTCAAAATATGTAAGATCTGCTACCGTCTTTTGTTCAGTGTTTCATTGATTATTTAAAGATGTATATCAGGAGATCATCATGAGGCCTAATCTCTTTTTCTTTTAAAAAAACAGTCAAAACTTTGATTATTTTTGGCTACATTAGATAAAAATCATTAACGTCGTGCATTTCTTCGTACTGTATGCCCACACTGGGAAATGAAGGGGTATAAATGTAAGGGGCTTCCAGATCGTGAAGGACTATGATAGGTCACGTACACAGGGTGATAGAGACATCCATACGGTGGTGTGAGGGAGGGGGGAGGGGGGGCTGTGGGCATGGAAATGAGCCAAGAGAGTGAAGGAGAAGTGATCATGGGAAAGTAAAGGCGCTTCTCTTCGCTCAATAACATTTCCCCCCTGATGTTTACTGCTGCCCACATGTGCGCACACATCCACGAGGCTGGAGTTAAGTGGGAGACGTTCATCCTCGGTCTGTGTAGCGCCAGCACATTAAGGTGCATCCGCCTTATCTAGCCCCTGGCTACCTCTACAACCCAGCTCCATTTATTTGCACCTAAAGAACAGGCTGCTGAATCTCAACCGACCGTGTGCAGATGATGTGCCTCTTTAGCTTCGTGCCCACGTATTCGAGGCAATCTCTTTTGTTACAGTCCGTAATTGGGTTGCAAACAATGCCCAATATAGTTTTTCATACCTGCGGTATGAAAATCAATATTTCGGAACAGATCCTCCCACTTCTTAATATAGCGGCAAATGAGCATCACTTGGCTAAACTCCAATTCTCCACAACCTCTTTCTCCCTCTCTCACTCAAGTTGATTCTTCCTCCGCTTCTTGAGAAACTTTTTCGCAAACCACCCTTCCACTTCTCATGCAGCATATCCCTCCACACATTCACGTCTTTGTATGCAATAAATAAAAAAACAAACACCCAAGAAGTCAAAGCATTCCTCTCTCCTCCACTAGTCTGTGGCTAAAAAAAAAAGACTCATTTGAAATCTGAATTTGAGGAAAAATGGCACTTACCTGATTCACAGGCGAATGTCTTGGATGTGTCGTCACAGAAGATGATCGCCACAGCGTGCTTTTTTGCCTCCCGCGGCATCCGGGTGATGTTCTTTATGTTATGGAGCTCAGTGATCTAAAGAGGAAGGGGAGAGTGGCAGCAGCACATTACTTTGAATGAACACAGCCAGGAGCAGCAGCAGCAGCAGCGCCAGCAAAAGGCTTAATTGCCATCTTGCACCGACTTCGCTGAAAGTGCAATAGTGGTTGGAGGCTCAGCATATAAAGGATGGCAAAGTAAAACAGAAATGTGGGCGATCTTAAGGGATGGATAAACAATGGCAGTTCTTTCACGCTGATTACAAAAAGCCTCTTTTTAAAAAGTAAGAAATCATCCACAGTGTCAGCTCGTTGCAGCACAGGGCTGGCTGTAGTAGTGTCATGCATCGCTGAAAGCACTTTATGAATAAATGTGACCTGACGCTCATATTGTATACACTGTGTATCCACTGTTCAAGTGCCTCCTTGAAAGGGATTTTCCAGTCAATAGCTTGGTGGTGGTTGGGGGGGGGGGTTGCGATCAAAAGCATCTAAATCACTTTACCAGGATATTGATCGCGAATTGGGGAAAAAAAGAGGAGATTACGTTAAATTGAATATCAGCCGCATTTACAGGCCATTTTGTTCAACAGTCTCCTCTGTGTTCACTCTGCCTGGGAGATAAGGCCCATTACATTATTGTAGTCCATTGTGTGCTAACTGTGGGCCCTTTGCCAGACTGTTGGAAATGAATGAGCTGGGCTCACTGCCCGTACAGTAAAGCTTGACTGTTTCAAGTTAAAAGCCCAGCCCTCATAACGCCCGCAACATATGTGGACTACAGATTCCTTTGTTCGATAACACTACATGTTGTAAATTTCCCCTCTATTGTCAGATATCATCTGCTCTGCATTCAAGTTACATAGAGAGATTTTTTTAAAAGCATGAAATAAAAAGAGACGAGGCTACGGATAATGAAGGTTTTCCATTCGTAATTTCTTATCTAGTATTAGTAGTATTTAGAGTAGTATCTAAATATTTGATACGAGGTGACTCTTTTTTTTTGTGAGGATACAGTATGTATTTGTCCTCGGGCAGACCATTCATACATATAATTGCTACAAAGCAAGCATCAACTGTGGGAAATTCTGAGCCATGAATTCCACCAGCCATTCATCTCTGTGTGTGTGTGTGTGTGTGTGTGTGTGTGTGTGTGTGTGTGTGTGTGTGTGTGTGTGTGTGTGTGTGTGTGTGTGTGTGTGTGTGTGTGTGTGTGTGTGTGTGTGTGTGTGTGTGTGTGTGTGTGTGTGTGTGTGTGTGTGTGTGTGTGTGTGTGTGTGTGTGTGTGAAGCCATGTGTCTAAGGGAGCGATTTGGGTGCATTCCCAGCCTGAGGCGCTACAGTCCGAGCAAAGTGAATAATTTGTGATGAGAACTTATTCCTCATCTCTCCTCCTCTTCCCTCTCCATCTTCCTTCTTCTTTATTCAAAGGTGTAAATTAAATCTCGTATATCAAGAAGGCTGCATTCAAACCGGATCAGGTGCAGTAAAAACCGCCAGTCCTCCCATTCCTTTTGAATGTGGGTCGTGCGTTGTTTAGGCTACGGCTATGGGGACTGCAGGGGATGCTGGGGAAAAAAACTCAGCGGCCTACAGCGAAAAAAAGTCCACTTTTAGAAAAAAAGCATCCCGCCGTGATCCTGCTGTGGGCAGTGCTTACAGTTATATGCTAATGTCAGCTTGCTAACATGCTTACATTGACGATGCTAACGTGATGACTTTTAGCAGGTAATCTTAACAAATGCTGTCTCTCTCAGTTCAGTGTGTTGGCATCTCAATCCCCCCCAATAGCTGTTGAGACGTATCACTAAAAGGCATTGATGTCAACCTGCTGGTGGCGCTAGAGGATAATTCAGAGTCATTGCATCCAGAATGTCTGTACAAACATTCATGGCACTCCATCCGATTGTTGAGATATGAGTCCCTCTAAAGTGGTGGACCAAGCAACCGACTGCACTAGTGTGACTAAAACCATCTGCTTCCATGTGGACATACTGTGTTTCGGCATTTAAATACAGCTCCATCTCTCTACTGCAGCTGCCTCTGTGAGGAGCTCGAGAAGTGTAGCACACAGAAAAAACTACTTTTCACAGGGCTGGAAATATTGCTAAAAATATTCAGGGATTGTTTTACTGTGTGGACCAGCGCCTCCAAGACAGAGAAAAAGACAGAGAGAGATAGAGAGTGGGAGTAGGAGGGGGGGACATGGTGGTATAGAAAGCCAATCCCCCTTTGTGTTGATTCTGTAAATCAGCCACCAGTGCAGCCTATTTCCTCCCAAAGCACTGCAGCGTTGAATGAAGCCCTCAGACGGGACCTTTCTTGATCTCTGTGGCGATGCATTACCAGGTGCACTGGTGCATGTGTGCGCTCATCGCTCACTCCGGCGCTGGGTGTATGAGATGCCTCTGGGAGGGGGTGGGGTGGGGGGGGGGGGTTACAGCCACACAGGACGCACAGTGTGACAGCATGATGTAGTAGGGAGATGCTTCATTCACCATATATGGCTGATCCTGTAGCAGCGAGGGATGCTAACAACAAAGTGGATCTAAACCTCTACCTAGCCAGTGAGACGTTCCAGGCCTAATTCATAATTACATGGTTACAGTAATGCTTCAGGCTACTCAAACTGCAGCCGCATAGGAAACCTGGTGTCAAAGTCCCCCATAATCTACTGTTATCTCCTCTCATTACTATCACACGCTGTTCACGGTGCTACTCCTATTAACATCGTCTCCTATCGCCATGCTAATGAGTCATAAATGGGGACTTTCAAAGGGCTTAAGAGGCGGGGAGAGATATATCATATACTGGATTATTACTTTCAAAAGGGAGGGAAAAGGCCCCAGAGGAGATGATAAAGTTGCAAAATATGTCTTAATGGATATTTAACTCGATCATCTGTGGCCAGTGGATGAAAACCACGTTCTTGGTAGGAGTGTGTAACACAGTACTGAGTGATTTTATTTATTTATTTTTGATTGTAAAAAACACCCACCTTGAGTGACCTGATCTTATACAACAAAGTGCTGCCTTTTACTGCGTCATTTTCTTTAAGATGAATTGATTTCACAGCACTACTGGCGCACGTTTCCTGGTGTTTTAAGAGAATACATTAACTGCCTAAATAGAAGGCCAGGCTCCTCCTTTCTGGTGGACGACCATCGGTGTCAGATTGTATCAGCTAAAGCTAATTAATTCCAGCTGTTGTCCTAATTGCCAAATGAAAATCTCGGCTGTTGTCTGACGATTGTGCCAATGTCAGCAGAATCTAGACTGCCAAAAACGAATCCCTAGGGAGTTACACAGCAGGTTTATTCTCTTTCTGGTATCCAAGAAAACCAACTTCTGAATGCCATATATGTGTTATATATTAGTGGCATTATCCGACTTGATGGTGGCATTAGACAAAAGGTCAGATTGTAACCAAATCATTAGGAATAACACTCTGGAGATTAGGAATATTGAGTTACCAATTTCATGGAAATCTCGTCAATACATGTTCCATAATCTTGATTGACCAAAGGCCTGACTGACATTAGTACCCTTAGAACTCACCGCTAGCGACAAAAATGTAAATGAAATATCCATAAAGTTCCAGACCAGGGGTCACTAATAGGCGGACCCAAACCGCCGTTGTATCTGGACCCAGACCTGAAACCGATCGATAATTGAGAATTATTACATTTTAACGGGGCAGCGCAGCTCTTCTAGCCTTTACCGTACAGACGTGAGGGAGAACGAACCGTCGGAGAGAACGTGAGTCAGAGAAATTATTCCACAGATAAAGTCCCGGCACACTAATGTATCTTTTAGAAGATGAGAAGAATATAATATCGTGGCTTTTTTTGGGTGACATCACTTCACACCTGAATGAACTGAATGTAATACTGCAGGACAATTCAGTTCATTTCTCTAAAATGAAGTAATGTATTTTAAGACTCATATTTTGCAAAAGCTTTCCGTTGTGTATTTTATTGTTTTTAATCCAGTCCTTATTTTACTCAAAATGACAGAATGTTAATTTGTTATTAGAGTATGTATTATTTATAATTAATCCAGTTCAATTTGAAATCTGACAATAAATATCGTTGAGATATTATTCATCTTTATCTTTCTTTATTTTAAATGACAGACGTTGATACAACTGTTAGGCTCCTTCAATAAATATGGGACTAAATCATAGCGCAAGTTAGACTTTATTGTGAGTTTCCATACCTTTGCATGAGGAAATTCTCTCTAACTGGACTCCATGAATATTAATTGAATACCCCTGCTCTAGACACTACATACTTTGTTTTTATTTGCTTTTATTGTAACTGCTTTACGATATATTATGTTGCTTAGGGTTGCAACATGTGACTAATTCTTTACAGGTAAAGGTAAATCAAAAGATTATCAAATTGAATGAAAACCAGAATGTAATCTGTAACGAGTTTCGTGTGTGTGTGTGTACCTTGTGGAAGGTCCTGAAGTAGGCTGCCTTCTCGTCCGGGTACTTCTCTAACCGTCGTGGACCTTTACTGGAGGCCTTCTTGAACACCAGCCAACACCTCCGGAAGATCTGACAACAGAGAACGATGGCAGCCCCGTTACTGAAACACAACTCTCCCGGAGCAAAGAAAACAGACTAAAGAGACACAAAAATCAACGCCTGCTCTACCAAAGCTGAGAGCAGATAAATGAATGCCAGTCACCGTCCTAGAATTCAGACTTACTTTTAATCACTAAAGTCACTTCAGCAAAATGCCAAAACATCAATGCAATTGAACAATTGACTGTGGAAGTTTTCCCACTGATCTAATCTTAGATTGGCCTTAGGGTTCATTCATGTTGTTTACATTGGAAAGCACTGACATATATTACACACACAGCAAAGTGATTCTCACCCTCATTACATACTTAATCAAGCTGAATGTCAAGAAGAGAGTAAACGCACCAAACAGAAGTCTTGGGAAAGGAAATTAAACCATTCTGCCTCATAAATCAAATATATCTGTAAATAAAAAGAAATGTGGAATGTCATCCAAATGTTATGAGCTCATTAATAATGCATTTGTACAATATGTCTATGACAGCTGATGGTGCATTATCATTATCAGAGTTTTGAGACTTGAGTAAATGCTTTTGATTTTGGAAAGTAGCAACTCCAAATATTCTCTTATGATTGTTTGCATAGGGTGGTAATATGGGCTCATAGGCCGTTCAGATTGCACCTTCAGAAGAAATGAAAGAACTTGTTCTCGATCTTCTAACATATCTTCGATGAGATGAAGGATTAGGAATAACACCTCATTGGTTGTGTGTTTAGGCTGTAGTGCTCTGAGTTCCCAGTCTTTTCAAGAAATCATTTTCCAAGACATGTACAGAATATTTGAAGGGGCCAATAAAAGAAGTAGGATACCAAAGGGAGGCACTAAGTTTGTGCATCTAATATTTGATTGTTCAACTCAATATTGGCTGAGGAAAACATTTGCTCGGGGGGAATGTAGGTTAGTAAAAAAAATATATTTTATTTTTATTTTCTTTATTAATTAATGTCCCAAATCCTGGATATATTATTGATTGCCTGATTAATTCATTTCCCAATTTCGAAGTGAATTCCCTGGTTTATTTATTAGCAATAAGGCAGAAATGGGCTGTAACTGTAGACATTAAACTGCATTTCAGAATACGTGCATACACTAACAAATATTGTCCCAGAATCTAAATTAGAGCAAGTGTTCAACACATTTCAAATTCACCAAATAACTCGTATTCCTAAAATGCTTTGAGCAAACTACTCTGCTTTACAGGCTGAACAACTGTAGCTTCAACCTGAAGTAATGTGCTTCCATTTATTACAGGCTGTGCGCACAAAATCAGTTTTTCTTTTTTGCCACACATTGTGAATTGCACAGTCACCCAGACAAAAAGTCTCTCTCTCGCTCTCTCTCGCTCTCTCTCAGATTACGAATAAATTGTATTGATTACTGGACCACAATATGGCCTATCCACCAGCTGTAGATGACACAAATACAGGATGTTGTATCATGGAATTCAGGTCAAATCATGAAAAAGGACACGTGAACACACAAAATCACTATATGTATGTGTACATCTGTCATTTTACCTGCAATCACGTAGCAGTCTTTAGCAAACCATGTAATCATCATTCATGAGCTATAGGAACTGCCCTGTTCATTATACATCTTTAGCAAATACAATGGGCAACTTTTTAACGGTTGAAGGGAATTTCCTTAACTCCTAAAGAAACACTTCTTCCCTCAGTTTATACGACATATCTAGACCGCTACATTTGTCGATACATGGTTTTCTTTGGATTGCAACATCCCTGAGGCTCCATAAAAAGAGCTGTTCATATCAGTCCACTGCATTACCTCACAGCAGAACTTTGGAATTCCAAAACATAACCTTTCCCTTTACACAACCAGTGTCGAAGGTGTAAAAAGCAAAACACATATACAACAGTGCAGCTGAGAGACAGACTAAGTGTGATGGCCAATAGCTTATGAGTCCTATGTGGTTGCCTATCTTTAATAGTGGGACCCTTCTATTTCCTGGCGCAGACAGCCGCTATCACTCTGCCTGATGTATGATTGCCCTGGGCCGCATGGTTGTGTTTGGGAATCATGGATGTACGATTAATTTGTTTACTCAGCCGGTGTACTTCATAAAAGGCCCACTGAGTTGAACTTGGCACTTTGCAGTAATTGACTAGAGTGGATCCCTAGGTCCTTATCGGTCTGCCTTGATGGGCCTCCATTCTAGTTAAGTATTGCCTCGGCCCATTATAAACAGCAAACAACACAAAATACAGCAGTGCACAACACATACCCTTATGCACGGTGGATCATTCTCCACCCCCACTCCACATAAAAGGCTTTGAAGTACGGAAACAAAGGGGCAATCAAATCTTACCCAAAATTGAAGATTCTGTATTCATGTCTTTAAAAAAATGCCTATTAAAACAAAAGAAAACTGCAGCTTTGACAGAAAAACAAGAAACAATGTGAAACCCTTTTGACATTGGCCATTACCACATTTGCAACTTTTAAACAGTAAAATTAAAGGTAGCCTCAATTCCCCTTTGGGAACTTGAGTCAAAGCAATGCTGCCTGCTTGCCGCACACAAAGCAATTCACCCATAGGAGTGCTCAGATTATGTAATTATACCAGCACAAAAGCAAGCTCAGTGAGATAGCTTATGCATAATAAGAACTAGGGTGTATGAATGGAGTGGGCTAAATCTTGCCTGTTCCACAGTTGTCGATGCTTTGTCAAGGCAGTCCTGTTCTTTGGCTGCTGGTGGATCTTATTCAGAGACACTCTAACATTTATTGTAATTACACAGACGTGAATGGGACTCTGCTAGTTTGGTGCAACTCATTTAATTCCAGAACAGTGTAGAATACATTGGTTTTCAGTGAAAGCCAACCCACTGGTTCCAGAAAAACAAAGTAATGAAGAAGAGGAGAGTTCTGATGAAAATTCTGGTGTTATACCTTTGGTTTCTCTTTGTGTCACTGAGAGAAATTGCCATACTTTAGCTATTTTTTTCAGATTATAAAAAGAGCTGATCTGGTGACATCTCTTCTGTGAGTTTTGAGGTGTAGTTCTGAGTCAAACATAGTACCAAGGACCCTTTACTAGGGGTAAATCTGTCTCTGTCCAGTTCTGCTCTCTCAACATAGGAGCCTATAACTAATAGTTTCCTTTTATCCAATAAATCTGGTTGAGCTGTGAAGGTTTTGCAACATCCAGACACTAAAATACATCTACAAAGAGCATCAATTGGTCTTGTGTTCTCAGGAGACATCGCCACATAAAGCAGTGTATCATCAGCATAGGGCTGGGCGATATGGCCTAAAAAAAAAATCTCCGATTTTTTTGCAAAAAATCCGATTCACGATTTAAATCGATTTTTTCACCCCAAATTTTTGCAGATGACAGAAGCTGTTGAAAACAATTTTTTATTTTATTTTGTGATGATTTTCCCAAGTAGGTTGATAAAAATAAAGTGCAAACAAAACCTGAACATTGTAGAAAGGTGCCTGTAGTATACAAAAAGTATTTGGTCACTCTTTTGTTTCCCTGAATCATTTAAATATAAAATTAAATTAAACATAACATTAAATGGCATTAAATAGTAGCCTTCCATTGTAAACAACTGTGCAAATGTAACTTTTTACAGTAAGCTTTTCTAACTGAATACACTGATACAAACACAGCATGAAATAAAATGTATGTGACCCTTTAACATTCACATTTTCAAAAGTGCAACATCTGATCTAACATCAACATAACATATTTTGCACAGTAAATAAGTGCATGTAAACAAAATCAAGTGCATTCACAACATAACCAACAGTATTAAACAGTAGTGCATGTTTTTTCTAAATATTTTTTGCCAGGAAGACAAGCCTTATCTACTACCTCTGGCTTCAGGCATGCACGGTGGCATGTAACAATGCCCCCCCACACACTGAAAAGCCTCTCAGAGGGGGCACTTGTAGCTGGCACAGAGAGGTATTTCTTTGCTAAAGTACTTAGCCTTGGAAAGTTAAGTTGGTGACGCTTCCACCAGTCAAGTGGATCGGTGTCTGGGTCAACCTGCTGGACCACAGGTCAGTTGTTGCGGAGTAGAATGACATCCCCTCCAGCTCCGCAGAGATCCTTTGGCGTGTACTATTGTACAGCCGAGGCAAGGCAACGTCAGAAAAATGTTTACGGCTTGGTAGCACGTATCTGGGGTCCAAAGCTTTGAGAAGGTGAATAAACCCCGGCTTTTCCACGGTGTATATGGGCACCATATCTTTTGCGATATACATCGCGACTGCATCCGTGATGGCTTTCCACCGGGCACTCTTCTTCTCATGCGGAGTACAGTTGGTGAATGTCTCCAAAATGCTGGGTTGTTGTTGTGAGGTGGCGGCGGCGTCGCTTGTGCTCCCGCGGTCCTGCTCCCTCCTCAGGGCAACAACACTTCTCCCACTCGGCAGCATGCCTCTGTTTGAGGTGCTTTTGTAGCAATAGCTTTTAGACAGACCTTACATCGTGGTGCTGTTTGTTCTGTGTCAGATGACACGAACCCGAACCATTTCCAGACCACCGAAGACACATTCTTCCCTCTCTTAAGAACGAGAGCTTCACTGCTGGCCGCCATTGTTTTCGTTTGTAAACAATGCGCGCGCACTCTACTACGGGAACCCAACGGGGGGGAGGGGTGGGGGCGATTTTCTCGATTTTCAATAAAACACATCGCCTTAAAGCACACATTCGAATTAATCGATTAAATCGATTTATCGCCCAGCCCTACATCAGCATATGGGAAGAGATGCAATGTCTCAACTTGGGGGTAAGCCCATAGATTAAAAACTACTGGTCCCTATATAGATTCTTGAACAACCCCATTAGTGATTTTTGAGTGTTTGGAAAAATAGTCCTCTGTTGAAAAAATTACAATTACTTCTCTGCTAGAAAGATACGTTGGAGACAGTACAACTCGGTCTTAAGTGGTGTAGTTTCAAGAGCAAGTCCAATCGCCTTCTGTCCGTTATGTTGTCTACATGTATTAACAGAAGCAGTTTCTCAACAGGGGACCTATAAATGTGAACTCTGGACTCTGTGCCTTTCCCGTATAGGCCTGATCGGTAGGTCTCACTCTCAAAGTCTGATAAATGAGGGAGAGGCTCATTAAAAGTCAGAGCAGGCTGCCTCATCTGCAAACAGACACATAAACCTCACTCAACATGTACCTGCTTAGAAATGCGCACACACACACACAATTACTACCATCTCAGCACTTCTCCACAATGATGATTAAAATAAAGCCTCTGTATGCAAGTCTTTTGAAGACAAATTACTAATCATTATTATTCAAGTCATCCACTGGTCAAAATGGTGCTTTCAGTGAACGGCAAAATTCAGCAGGTCACGAGGATCAGAAAAGAAGAAGTATATTTATTGTGCATTCATTATAATTCTGAGAGATGGGATCAACCCACAGGGCCACTGGAATCCAAACGAGATTGGGTCATTAAAATTTAACACTTCATTAACACAATCTTAGAATGATTTATTGAAGAAAATTATTTTTCCAACACGATTTCGCATGTGTATGTGTGTGTGTGTGTGTGGGGCTCTGTGCTCTTCATTAATAAGCAAACAGACCAGAAACAGGATGCGAGGAAAACAAATGAAAATCCTTTCCTTTATGGTACAATATGGCCTACATGTTTGCGTGTACATTTCCATGTGATTAATGTAGCAATACAACATCACTATGAACTTAATGTTAAAATCTTGCATGAAACCAAGAATGACTACTAAGCAGTGATGACAAACTAATCTTTGGGTCAAACATAAGATTTGTTCAACTGATTGGACATAATTCAGAAAAACAAAAACATTTTTCTGAATCATGACAGTGCCGTTCCAATGCATGTTGCACATCATATACAGTATGTGAGGTTTTGTTTAACCATGGCAATTTTAGAAAGTGTCGCATAAAACTGTAGTTGTATTGTCAACAAGGACAACCAAGTGAGACAAGATCAACATTTTTCAAAAGCAGATTATGGCGAGCATCTCCAGCTACAATGATGTACTGTGTAGTAAGTATAGGTGTCTGTCTTTACTATACTCTAAGGAACCATACGAATGAGCAAGCCAAATATATATGTACAAATATTATTAAAAAAAATATTACAAATGTATGAGTGGCCAGAAAGAAGCCTCTTCTGATAAACGGCACATGATAACATGTCAAGAGTTTGCAAATAAGGCAGATGAAACGAGGCCGTGCTCTTTGGTTCAAATGCAAAACTCTGTGCTGGGGACAAAATTTGACTTCCAATGAAGATTTTGAAATTGGTTTTCACTTTCGCATTAACAACTCAATTTTCAACCTTAAAAAATGGTGGAAATTTGAAAAGGAAAAATACCAAAACGTCCAAGAGCGTGTTTTCATTCGTGGTCATGTTGTATTTTGTGTAGGCCATCACTAAAAATGTAAGAAACCCTTTTGGTGTTCGACTTTCGACATGCTAAGAAAAGTCATCAGGGTTGAATACATTGAGCTAACAAGATGTGAATTAAATACTCTTTCTTCTGTTCCTTTAGTGCATTCCTGTTAGGGATGTCACGATAATCGATACTTTGGCTGAGAAGTTTGATGCCAAATTCTGAAAAACGTGACGGTACTTGTTTTTCCACAGGGCAAAGGTAAATTATAATGTTATGTGTTTTAAATGTAATCTTCATGTTGTTTTTGGCAAGAAACATGAGGGGATCATAATTAATTCCCCAAAAACTGTATGCAATCAGTAATAAGGAGAGTAAGTCAAAGCTCAAATGTATCTTCTTTTTTTTAACCGTGGTATCGTATTTGGTAACAAGAGTTGTTGAATTTCAATAGTATTGGTATTGACAGCCAAATTTCAGCTGTCGTGACATCCCTAATCTCTGTATGATTATACGCTAAAGAACAATGAGTACATTGCCACACAGAGCAAGGCAGCGTGTAAACTAGGCAGCAGGAGAAAAAAAAGAAGCAAGGCGCTGGAGAGAACATTTCAAGGGCAAACCCTTCACTTTTAGGCAGGTCTGTCTGTGGCAAGGAAAACACTTCAGGAGGCTCTTGGCAAGGTGCAGCGAGTTCATCAACACCAGCTCTACTCCAACAACCACACTGAGACTGTTGTTCGGGGGGGGGGGGGTACCGGAAGAAGGATTGGAGCCAAAATAGGATCACAGATGGAAGCAGACTGTTGTTGGATGGGCTCTTGTAAAAGGTTCAAAAGGAAACTGAGAGCATGGCTGTCTACATATAAAATAACCTTGCTTAATGGCAACATTTAATATTACAATAAACAATAAAGTTTAACTTGGGATGCTGACAGGTGAGTGTGTAAAACCATGACTGAGAGGTCTAGCAGATACTTTAGGAAGCCAGACGCCTCATGGACCTCAGTAATGAGCCGTCTTTGAAGCCTTAGTCATTTTGTGTAAGTGGCCTCAAACACAAAATCCTTTCACTTCACGGGAAACTTCTAGCATTATTAAAGAACTGTCTCGGCTCTCAATAAAATATGGGCCTATTTCCCCCCACAGGCAAAATCACTTGTCTTTTGGATGAACCGGGGAACTGTCTGAAGACATGAAAATGATTTCCAATGACAGCCTGCTTCAGTTAAATGACTAATCACATGGCAGAATAAAAATAGACGCCTGTTCAATTCTCGGGAGTTAATATTGAAACACAATCGTAATACCTCAGAGGCGCACTTGCATTCATTATTCCTAAGATATGCGATTTTTAAAAAGGGACAAATGGGGGAAGGGTTTGTAACCTCTCCGTGATTCATCTGTCCTACAAGCTATGATTGAGAGATGATTGCTGCCGCACATACAAGACACGAGAGCACTTCAATCAAGGTAGTCCTGCAACCCATGATGATCACAGACCGGATTTAGCTGGCACTTAGCATGTTGAATACTGAGCTATTTCTGAACAAGACCCTTTTTTAACCTTGTAATCACAAACAAAAAAGCATAAAACCTCTTGATATAGCCTGGTTCTGTCTGCGTTTTTGTTTTTATGTCTTTAACTCCGAGCAGTAGTGTGGATGAAGTCATCCTCCTCGTTCTGCATGAGGTTCAGTGCTCCCCTGGTGATAATGACGCCTGATGGGCTATGACCGACCGGGCCCGACGATATCAGCTCCTGGTGCTGGCAATCAATTTCAGACGGCGGCGGGGTCTGTGCCGCGGTGTCCATCTTTCTAATTTGATTTGTTATTCTGTCGGACAGTTGTTCCAGCAATCATTGCGGCGATCACTCCGCCCGCCATGACCCCTGCCTCCCCCTCCTGCCTCCCCCTCCCCAAATCCTCCCAGGACTACTGGACCAGTTCAACAATCCTCTGCCAAACGCGACCACTAAAAAACGTTTGCCTTAAATGCACCACTGCTCCCTCTGTCGCTCTCTTCTCTCGTCGCCAGCTGTCACCTTTGACTTGATACATAACACTCATCCCCACTGAACCTCCCTCCCCCTGTATGGAAAATACATTTCCCACCGCATCTAAAATGTTTGGACATCCAATAATTTTGTAATTCGCCCCTGCATACAGCTGTTGGCAGGGTGGCGAGCCAGCCGTGCCCCAGTTAATCATAGATTACTTTATCTGGGCCATTCCAAATCCTCATGTGTAATGCAGTGCTACCTCAGCAGCAAGTAATCACTGCCCCCCACTTCATCCCACACACACACACACACTCCCCCTCCTCACTTTCTCTTCAAGCCTGGTTCATCTCTTTCTCTCCTCCTGCCCTCCTGTCGTCACTCTCTCTCTTCTAAATTTCTTCTCTCCCATTCATCATCTCTGTCTTGTGTCTATGCACGATTGGACATTCTCATCCAATGAGCCAAATTGGTCCTGAATTGTAAAATTGCAATATTTGTAACCCTGAATTCACAGCTGAATACTGGATTTGAATGTCACAATGTGGCCTGAAACATAAAGGACAACAGGTTACGGCTGATTCCTCACCCGAAAGCAAAGGGTGCGTGCGTCTACACCCAATTTGATATCAGTGATATTAAAATGACCACGTAACACAGAGAAATAACAGAGGGCGAGCGAGAGATTAGGAGAAAGCCAGGAATGATGAAAAATAAGAGCATTAAAGAAGGAAACATAAATTAAAAGGGTCAAAAGAAAGAAAGAGTCTGCTTAAAAGAGAGAGGTTGAAGATGTGGAAATAGGTGGTGAGAGCAGCTGCTGAAAAAGTGGTGCGTGGGAATCGGTCGGAGCTAAAGAGGCAACTGGCTGCAGCATTGGGATTCATGATGAGTAAGGCTTGGGGCTTGTGGTCAGAGCACTAATCCCAGATCCTTGACGACTACCTTTTTGCTGTGTCGTCCATAAGAAACCCTCTTCCCCTAATTTACGGCACAACATATACACCTTGGAAAGCTACAAGGCGAGTCCTTCTGTGCTTCGTCATCCTCGAGTGCGGGGAAAGTATTTCTACTGTTTGTTGTAACTGTTGTAACTGTGGGGAGAGACGAGGGACATGTTAGACCCACGCTGGGCAACGCAGCCTTGAGCAGGAAAACGTGAGTTAAAATGTCACACGCTGAATCCAGCCATCACGGCTACTGTAGCAGGGCTTCTTTTTTTTTTTTAAAGCACAGCACGGAAATAGCCGCTAAAATATTCTGAAGGAGATGTAGGTCAATATTGAAGTTTCTCTTGCAGGTGTGAGCAAGTGAAGAGGAGTAGAGGTATAAACAGGGCTTAGACTATGGCTTCACCGGCATCCGTCCTTGGGCATTGAGTCAAACTGGCAAAAGCTAGGACAAAGGACTACGCCACAATCATAATCCCGTAATGTACTTGTATAGTTTTATGATGTTGCTTACTTCAGTTATTCCATCATATATTTCAGCAACTATTGATTCTCATGACAATGAGGTTGCCAAGCACTGCTGGCAAGCGTATACAAGGCAGTGCAATGTGTAAAACATTTTATTTTTTACGGTGGGACAATTTTGCTTGAAGTCATTATGACAATTGCCTGCTCTTTGAACCATCCCTCATCCAAAGCTCTTTATGTATTACAGCTTTAGTCAGCAATCCTCTGCACACGCATACACACACACAGAGCAATTTCCATTTAATCCATGTACAAGGCTGAAGCGTTCACAGGCAATAACACGCAGACAAAGAAGGATTTAACCATGGCAGAATACCCTCGCCAACAAGCAGACTGAGACCACTGTAGACAGAAAGCAACAATACAGAGCAGTGTTATTCTCCTTATGAGACCGGAATGAGTTGTCCAGCACAGTGTACCCTCAAGGCTGGTTGAACTGAACTAAGTCCATCAATGAAGAGCAATATGGTCTGCATGCATCAAACTCCATTTAGTTGTAATGTAAGCAAAGCCATATTTTTCACTCCAGTATGTTGGTGCTTGCGCTGCAGGATGAGCAAAATTAGCATCTAAATCAGGTGAGGGGCTGTTACACGGGAACCAAATACAGTGCCTCAGAAGAGGCCGACTAGCCTCTGTGGGAAGAGAATATAAAGTAAGAGAATGAAAGGAGCTCTCGCCCACACAACAATGACGCAACTCTGCAAATTACCATTAGCTGACCACTTGATTATCATATCAATAAAGACTGTGGAATCGAATGAGGCACGGACCACTGCGAGGTGTTCCAGCAAATACTTTTAGCAGGATATAATGAAACGCAGAGTGTTTTCCAGGACACGTTGTGGAGGCGTTTTGTTATTTGAATTTCCTAAAAGCAGTAATCCTCATGCATTGGTGCAGTCATCCCCCCCCCCAAAGGATTAATTCTAAAGAGGTACTCGCTCACTGATGTATGTTCGGGCTGCTTCTCTGATACGGTTAGCTGGGAAAGCAGCGGGCTCTGTGTCTGCAACAACTATTCTCTCGCGACCAGAAAAGCAGAGATTTGTGCTCCCTGGAACTAACTTGACTCGGCCACATTTGGTCTGCCAAAAGAGGACACGCTGGGGAATGGACGGCCGTGTTTGCGAAAAAGAAGGGAAATGGGGGAAGTGCACTTCTGTGTCCGATGGAGTCGGTCATATTGTTTTTGTCTCATTTCCTCCGAAAAGAACACACTGCTTTGGAATAAGTGGGCTGTGATTCGGTGTCACTGTGTGTCTCAGCATGCAATCATCGAGGAATGCAATTATCACTTAGCCCAACAGACGTTTCTCTGAGACGTGAGCGAACATAAAGAGGGGAGTTAGAGGGAGGACTGTGTGTGTGTGTGTGTGTGTGTGTGTGCGGGGTAACACCAGTTAATGTTGACCCCAATGTGTGCACTCAACTTCAAACCTACTTTCTTTAAAAGTCCTCATCAAGTTCCAAACTTATGATGCATACCATATTAACTCCTCTTTCATCTGCTTTATAATTGATTCCAATAACCTCTTGTTTTCAATTGTTTTATGACTCTTAAGAGCCATTATTTTCTCCATTATGACCTTTCGAATGATCCGCTCCAAAGTGCCACTGCCAAGGCTGTACCATTGTGGGCTCCATTTCTCTTGGCAGACCTTCTCCAAAAATCCATTCCCTTGAACCATAATTCTCGGGGAAATATTAAAAGCTGTATTATAGAAAAGGGGATCCGATTACCGCGGCCGACACTTCGGCTCATGAGAATGGAGTGCAGCTTGGCGTGCGACTTGAGCGAGTCGTCTGTAACGTTTCATGAGAGTTGGGCAGGTACCAAACTGTCACCCCGGTGCGCAGAGAGAGGTAAAACTGTCACCTCCTTACTATTAAAAGAACTCCCCCGAGAAAGAAAGAGGGAGAGAAGGAGAGCGCTGTGTACAAACTCATCCCAAAACAAACACCTTTCGACATAGATGGGTCACATGAGCTTATTTTCCTAACACAAGGTCAAGTTGTTTTTTTGTAATAATACAGAGTGACAATTAGTGCCACATAAAAAAGCCTTGTTTACTCCGCAGCTAGGGCTAATTTACATTATTCAGCAAGGCTATTTGCTTGCAATTAAAAGCAGATCAGGTGTAATCTTTCATTATTATTTTTTTTTTGGAGCAAGGCCATAATAATGTTCACCTCTGCGCCGCATTGAGTGAATTAAGAACACAGACAAAGACAAGCCCCTTAACACACATAGACACAGCTGAGGCTATCTTTGGCTGTGCACTGTACTGAATGTGCTCGGCAAGCAGGCCGATGAAAGGTAACAGCAGGAGAAGAACTCATTGTAGATCGTGATTCAAATATAAAAAGATACGTGGGGCTTCTTTTTTTTTAATCTAAGAATAACTTCCTCTGGTCCCCTTTTGAGATGGTATTTACAAATCCCATTGTCATGTCTGTCAACTCATCCTTGAAGACCCGATGCAATTTCTCTGAATTGAATTTGGAAGCAGTGTGAGAGGGACGACTGACTCTCATCATAAGATCATACATACTGATAACGACGTCTGAAGGATTTTCTGATGGATCTTTCTGATTTTTTTTTTTTTTTTTTTAGTCCTGCACTATCTGACGCATGAAAACGCACACATAAACACAAGGCCCACATACTGTATGGACACACGCAGACACACAAAGTGAGAGTGAGCTTAGCTGCAGAGTAGAGCCCCGAGGGCTGGTCTGTTGATTAATGAGGGGAGGAAGGCGAGGAGGGGAGGACGAAGCAGAAGTGTTTATGGAGCTATGATAGATTCCTCTAGGCACGGTGTTTTATAGGTGAGCCTCCAGTGTATCCGCACAATCTAGCATTACAGTACCACAGAGAACTGCAAAAGCACACGCCTTGTGTGGGAGGGGAAACAAGATGGTCTGAATATGGAGAAAATTACATTTACCTTTTCAATATCACACGGGTTAATTGAAAATATCTTTTACAAA
This sequence comes from Melanostigma gelatinosum, assembly GCF_949748355.1. NCBI lineage: Eukaryota > Metazoa > Chordata > Actinopteri > Perciformes > Zoarcidae > Melanostigma > Melanostigma gelatinosum. The sequence continues at coordinate 12,594,175 of NC_136653.1, forward strand.
AAGTGTTGAATAAGGGATCAAAGCCTCTCGTGTAAAACACTGCCGAGAGACATTCGCTGCAGCTTACCAACTTTGTGACGGCAACGATTTTTACAGGAAAATCGAATTTGTTTCGTGACTGTCACATCGCTGAAAGGTAATATTTAACAGCTTGACTAAATATGCTGAGTCAACAGTCAACAACAGGTGGAGGAAAATCTCTTAAGTGACATCACATCACAGATAGTGTCGAAATAGTCTTTAGAAATGGTCTTTTGGCTACAAAATGTATCTATGAATAACAAAATAGATATCATGGAGCTGAAAGTATGCCCTTTGTTTAATAAAGTTACTGTTAATGTGTGCAATAACGTGTTGGGCCACTTGGAGGCACGAAATATCTGCTAAATGCTCGCTCTCCAGCTACTTGCTAACTTTGTTTGTCCATCGTTTAGTGGTGGGCAGTCAGCATGAAGTCTGTTTTTATTTTAGATTTTAGATAGAAATTAGCTGCCAACGCTGAAAGCAGTGAGAGTGAACCACAGACAAGTTGGCACAAAGACAATGAGCCGGGTGATGATTCCCTGTGGGTTCAATGCTATGAGCGACCCCTTTCACATACAAATCCTTATGTGATTGATTGTACAAATCTTGTTAAAGCTGCTTTAAATTATATGCTCTGTTGTGTTTTCTGCACTTTATATAGAAAAATAATGACTTGAAAGTGGAACAAAGATTTATATGCGGCTGGATGATATGCTTGTTCTCTCGACTTCGATTTGTGGTGTTGAATCGAGTGTCTCGCCTGTTGTCGGGGGGGGGGGGGGGGGCGCAGGGTCGGCGGGGATTGGAAAGATTAAATTGCCATGAAGAGAGTCCTTTTTTTCCATTGAGCTGTGACTTCTCCCTCAATGGGATTAGAGAACTTTGCACTTTACAAAGCAGCTCATCAGACAACATTGGGAGCACAAAGCCGCTGTGGACAGCGCCGGCTTGGTGTGACATGGGTTTGTGTACGGATTTGTTTGTGTACAGAGGAGACGGCGAGAGACGGGAAAAGTTGCTAGGATTAAAAGAAGAGTCATGTCTGCTTTTTTTTTTTTGGAGAGAGTGACACTGAGTGAGGGCCAGGAAAGAGTGTTTAGGGCATTATTGGTCTTTTTATGGTGCATTCCTTAATCAATTTGGGTTTTAGGCATTACGAACTACTAATAACATTCTGTCGTGACAAAAATCCTTTTTGATAATTAGTAACAACGGGGAATCAATGATGTGAAATGTTCAAACGGGGTCCGGGCAGAGATTTATTTATGAAAGCGACTATATAATAGAGGCACATTTTTCACCATGAGTAACGACTGTTGGACTGTTGTTCCCATATCCTGCTGGAGATGCAATTCATCAGGGCCAATAAAGAGCTGGTAATTTGTCTTCAGGTCTTTGTCTGATGCAGGAAGCTGATGAGAACCAAAGGAAGTGACCACACGATGTATAGCCTTGCATATCTGTGAATTAATGCACCAAGTCGAAAAGGCATCCATCACAAGAAGAGCTGAAAGTAGGCTACATGCACCCACAAGGCAAAAAAAGAAAATCATAAACAATACAGGGCTTGTTAAAAATCCTCTATCTGCCACAGTTTCTATTTATATTCGGTAATCTGAAAGATTGAGCGGAGGACACGGCTAATTGTGGCCACTGGATGTAAGAATCTAATGATTTGTTCATTGATGGAATCAGATTTATTTTTTTTTCCCCGCACAAGCCCGGTCACATTTATCCATGTTGCAGAGTGTAACATAGCTGACTGTGTCGTTTCTACGCTCCACTGACAAGTACAGTTCCTGGGGTGAAACATCTCCTGACAGCCACCATTCTGGACGGCCTGTCACTGTTAATAGTGAGTGCATGGAAGATGGCAAGATCCTGTCTTAATATCTTGGACAATGGATCCATTGTTCTGCACTTCTTTGCGACCCTGCTTTGGGTGGATGCTTGCGCGGCAACCAGGGGGGGAACACACCCACACACCATTACAACACACGCTGACCACGTAACGGCCACTGGTGGCTGAACACAACCGCCCACTTGTAAGACAAAAACCGCTGAGTGAGACAAAGCACTTATTAACGGTCGTATTTGTGGACAGAGATGGGAGGAGAGCACCATTGGGTCCAAAAAAAAAGTACTTTATTGCGAGTAATAACTCTTGATTTTGTCCTCTTATATAATGGTTAGAAAAAGGCTTAATTTGCAAAAATGAACTTATTTATCAGCGTAAACTGCAAGCTAAGCATCGGACGCAGGTATCAACGGTCTGCAAAACACAACATTTTGAATAGACTAGGAGTCTAAAACCGAAAAACATATTCAGTTTAAACAAATTATATAAAAATCCTCACACTTGAGAAGCTGAAACCAGAGGGTGATTGGCTGAATATTGCTCAAAATTGAATTATTCTTCAACTGTAGTGTTTGCGTACTTAACTTATTCCCCAACAGAGCAATCATGGAAAGATATGTGCATTTCACATTCATCTCATGAGCAAACATTCACACAGTCATAACAGCTGGTAGGAGCACTACACAGTGTAATTAGATGTGTCCAACACTCATCACAAATGACTTTACCTGCTGTCAGTTTGCTGTATTGTGGCAAAGGGCCACTGTAACACAAGTACTGTCGATTGTCACACATTAAACTTCCCCTCAAAACATTTCCTACAAGACCAAAGGTGGCAATGTTCCAATAAGTACTGAGCTACAGCAGTCCTTAAATTACAGAGGGTTATTTGCCCCCAAAACAAACGGTATGCATTCCCAAGATTGTGAAATTGTTATCTCGTAAAAAAGTAATTTTAGGACCCTAAATCACTTCTGTAAATCTATAAACGGGGGAGTAACCCATCTTTTTTTGCAAATGATATCCTTTGTGTTTGGATGATGAATAACTTAAAGTCTCAGTCTGCAGCCCTGATTATTGGTTTACTGATTATTTGTTGACAACCACACTTTTGGCTGATTGTATTTCACTCCTCCTCATTCTGGACCAGACATAATGCATTTTTAATGTGTTTTATGCTTTGAGAGTTGTGGTTTGACCAATGCGCTCTCATAACTGCACTCTGATGGCAGTAGAGTACAGCTTTGTGCTTTTCAATTGTATTCTTGCTGTTATGAATTACATTAGCGGTCTATTAAATATATTATACAGTGTGTATCTTTTTAAGATCGACATTTTTGGGCTTGAGTGTTCGACCAACTGTGCAGTTCACAGTGCACTTGTAATTTCAAGATGCCCGACAGCACCTCCGGATCTGACAAACATACGATTTTAAAAAAATCAAGTCCAAGTTTCAAAACATCAACGGTGCGCTGGAAGGGGAATTTGGGGATTTGGTCCGCTTTGGGGCACCAAAACAAAATCAGGGAGCGTGCAAGGTAAGGTGGTCTAGCTTTAAAAATATGACTTTACAGCTGCTACAGCAAATATTTTAACAACTGATCCAATGACTGTTTGTAATATGAAAAGGTGTTGTCGTGTACCCACAGAGAAATATCACCCGACTCTGCAGCTGCCCCCAGCTAGTGTCTTTCAGCTAATTTCCAGCTCACAGCTCTGCTTTTTACCTCTGATTTTGATCTCCACCAATTCCTGTGGGAAATATCTGGCTCTCTAGCTGCTAAATCCTCCACTTTCATCACCAGCTAAATGCTAACTGTGTCTGTCTGCTGTTTGGTGCTAGGCAGGTATAGTGCACAGTGGGTTTTCAAAGCTGTTTTTTTTCTGCCAGCTGTGTCTGAAAACAACACTATGAGAGGTGAAAATGAACCAAAATAGTGTTGTTGTAGGCTGTAAAAACCTAAAATATTACATATTTTACCTCTGGGCCAACGTCGAAACCTACAGCTCCCTTTTTGAAGTGTCAAAACGTGTTTGTCTGCCATTTAGTCTCGCCATTCACCGACTCACCTGCAGCAAACTGAAATTGACCATTTAAGGCTCGGAAGAAACCGTTGGACAGACGAGGGGAAACTATTCATACAACAGCTGACCTTTTCTCTTTGCCACAGGGATGCTTAACCTGGGAAACATGTACCTGGTCTGAGGCTGACGCGCACATTACTCAAAGGTAATGTTATTCAGCTCGTCAAAGAGGCGACCATGATAGCATCACTGAAAGGGAGAAAGAGAGAAAAACTGTTTTTGCCGTCACCCATGCTGCTCCGAGTGCAGAGACACTTGTTTTTGCCGCTTTTCGGCATTTAGTTTATCTTTATGTCGTCAAAAAAAATACTGTATGGTCCAAAGAGATTACAATTAATTGAGAATCCACACACTGTTCTCTGGCAGCAGATTGTTTACTTGTTTGTCGTGTGTGTGTGCGTGTGCGTGCGTGTGTGTGTGTGTGTGTGTGTGTGTGTGTGTGTGTGTGTGTGTGCCTTTGCACTGTGTCAGGGGGAATAGTCTGTTGGGGTTATGGAGGGTGCAGTGTGGGGTGATGAATAGGATGCTTTTGTGCTCAGTCGCTCAACTGTCTGCAAACCAGTGAAGGAGAGAATAGTGAGAGAGCGCAAAGGGGGGGGGGATGAGGTGAGGGAGATAGCCGGATAAAGAGGAAGAAGGGAGATAAAATGGGGGAGGAGGGTGAGAGAGACACTGTTGGGTGGGGAGCACAGGTGAGACGTGAGGTGAGAGAATGGGTGGAGAGGTGAGGAAGAGGAGGGGAATGTGAGAGAGGGAGAGAGAGTGCATTCAAGAACACTGCACCGTTGTCTCTTCAGCCAACAAAGAGACAAAGAAGTTGGCTCATGTCGGAAATCGTTGCCATTCACGTCAGTGGAAAAAAAGAAAACAAATGTCCCAGTAAAAAAAAAAAACTGAAGAGAAAGTGCCCCGCCTGGTAGTTTTGATCAGTCGGAAGCACACAGACCTGACCTCGTGGCCTCAACCTTCACACTTGATGGGGTTTGGAAACGAGCCAATCATATTGACAGATGCTGATGAGTTCAGGCAAAGCTGTTGGTCTGGCCACTTTAATATCACATAAGGAGAACCATTCAACTGTACCACTTTCGAATAAAAAATAATGTATAATGCATTTTAAATGGCACAGCATTAGAATAGAGGGTGGGAGCACTAGAAGGTCAACTGTGATGCAAAGTCTTGATATGTGATATTTGAAAGACCTTTAAAGCACAAAAAAAAAAAAAAAACATTAAAAAACCATCACATGAGGTGGAAAACACCCAGGACCTTTCTGTCCTAACACTGAGAAGGTTCAACCTGACAGGTAGGGCTGGGTTTCAACTCTTTTATGACTTACTTTTATGAAATGTGTCGGCGAGCTTAATATCAAAGAACTGTCAAACTGAAAGCTTGCATCTAAAGCTGAGTTTTCTCCTGTTGTAAATGGAATGTCTCTGGGTTTTAGACTGTTGATGGGCAAAGACGGGTGACTTGAAGATCACCTTGGGCTTTAAGACATTGTGTCCATTTTATAAAGCAATCAATTCATCAATTAACAAATGAAAAGCAGATAATTAATCAGCCGATACATCTGTAAATCAAATAATCGATAGTTCCAGCTCTACTGGCATCAGATGATTGATCTTCTTTACTCATCCTTTGAAGAGAGTAACATTCCCAAAATGATTCTGGTTCACATCAGGAAGTGTTTTTGATTTAGGCGACATGTCTATATTAAACATTTAAGAACTTCTATTTCAGAGCTGAATGGATGAATCAATATGTTGATCCGTAGAGAGACGGAAAATTCATTCAATCAATTCAATCAACACATTTTGATGATAACTAAGCAAAAATACACTGGTTTCAGAATGTTAAATGTGAAGATTTGCCTTTTATATAAGAACATATTTTATTATTTTATAGTATTGGACAGTATGAAGACAATATGAAGATGTCAGCCTGGGATGTGGGAACTTTTGGTGGTAAATGTTCTCTTTCTTTCTGACATCTTATCAAAGAATCAATGAATTAACACATAATAGATTAATAGTTAATGAAAATATTATAATCTTTAGTTATGGCTCTTTTTTGCTCAGTAGGAATGAATAACTCTTGTATTTCTATAAGTATGATGTGTTAAACTTTAATCAGCCCCCAGCAGCATGATGGACCGCTGGATGGAGTCTACAGTATGCTGTACGTTTGGCTGCATTTTAGTGATGAGCAATCCTATGAAGCAAAGAGGCCTGTGTGCATCTCCTTGTCCATGATACTAAATCTGAGTCTCCTTCTGTTATGACTCTCTGTTCAGCATATCAAGTGTCTCTTCGCACCCATAAACAATATTTAGCTGTTGATACAAAGATGAAATGAAGTGAAATTGGCTGTTTGAGATCACGCTACAGAATAGCACTCACAACTCTGAATATCATCCCCGTCGTTCCAGATGTGTATTGTTTCCAGTGAGCCCATGCATGCGTCACACATTTGGATTTCCATCTCCCTCGAAACACTTGAAATTAAGCCATTTAGCAATGATGAGGGAAAAAACAAAACAGGAATAATCACAGCGATGTACTCTATTGGTGCCTGTTGATTCAGGCACACAAACAACATTATTCCTGCTCCATCTTTGTTGTTTGAATTAGTATCTGCCTGGAAAAACTAACCCTAGCGTGGCCAGATAAACACTTTCTGTCTTCCCACACCAGGGTCCTCTGAGGCCGTTGCAGCGTGGCTTTTTCTATGATGAAACAGCAGCGAGCGGTGGAGGGCTGAGGGAGTGGGCGATCAGGACACAAACTGTTATTCTCCACGAACAGCAGCATGAGATGTGGAGCTGGCAGAGATATGGCAACCATATATACCTCGAGCACAGCTAACGCAGCAGCGTGCATCCTCGGTTGCTTTTTTGCAAAGTCAAACACGCGCACACTCCCGCTTTCTCTGAATGCATCTATAGCTAAAGGCATACGCAAGATGTAAATAAACCCGAGCCAACTGTATGTGAGCAAACTAATTAGCACGTTAACAACAACAAACGTCTTGCGCTTTCATTTGTCACATCACGCTTGTGTAGTGCAAGTTCCTTTTTATAGCGGCGGTAAAGGTTGCTCTTACTCAACGACAATTACTCTTGAGCAGCAATGAAAGACAACCTTGAATGCGGCGAACAATAGTGGAATAATGTTGATGAAGCCAGGTGATGATGTGAGGAGGCAGACATCATTAGCCTCCATCATCACACTTCATCAAAAGGAGAGGGAGTGTGCCCCGCTTTGCTGGCGTAATGAGCTGGAAGCATGAACAAAAGCAGATGGCTTTATGAGTCAGACAATAAGGCGCTCGTGATTGAATATATATCATTCATTTCACTTTAAGCAGGCTAGCCATCTCCCCCCCCTGGATTTCAATGAGACTTCTCAGTGCTGGGAATAATTCATCATTCCTGAAAAGAGAGTCAGAATACATTACGGCTCTGACCGGTAATACGCTGATGACAATGTGTACGATGAATGGCATTCCCGGAATTCTTATTATGTTGTACATCCTAGAATCCATAAAGCACGGTGTTAATTGGCCCCGTGCCTCATGATGGAGACACTTATAGCCTGTGGTGCTCAAATGTAAGTGACCTTATTAGAGTCAGTTGTGGTGTGGTTAATGTCTGTTATACTACTTTTTACAAAAGTATCTCAGTTAGCGTTATCTCATAGCATTTTTAGTTCCTTAAGATTGGTAGTTTACCCCCTTTTTCTCTGATGTAACAGCTCTTGTATGAAGCGTGTTATCTGTTTGTGAGAAAACTGCAACAATGTTCTCAATGAAAATAAAGTCACAGGCTGGAGGTTGATCATAAAGGTGGGAAATGTGAACTACATCCACATGACACCAGCCGTCAATCATGTGGACTTTACCAACATCTCAGTATGTGCAGAAGAAGTATGTTTTTTTTTGCACAATGAAACTGAGAGAAACTTGGCCGCTGCTCGCGCTGCTCTAATCTGTCTTTCCTCTTGAAGAGCTCGTAGCAGGACGGCTGCCTATGGAGCAATTAAAGCCTCTTTCTTAATCCAGCCGCCCCTGATGCTTAAAGACGGCAAACAACTGGAACTCCTCCTCCTCCTCCTCCTCCACGGCGCGAGACAGCAAGTGCAACAGTACTCACCCCCAGTTTCTTACTCCGTATCCTCACGTATCCCTGTTTGACTATGTCGTTGAAGTTGGAAGCCATGGTGCGGGGAAGCGGGTGGCTTCCTGCTCGAGGTGAAAAATAATAACAATGTAACCTTTTTTTTTTTTTTTTTTTGCGGGCAGCGAAAATATGTTACTTGAGGTTCGTTCGGCGAGACATCCAGCGGCAGGAGAGCGGGCGGTGGGCAACCTGCTCCTGTGTCAGCGCTCAGGCTGCCCGGCTTCAGCGGCGCGATCCATCCGCGCGAGAGGAGGGAGATACCATTCGTCAGCTGATTCACTTCAGCCGGAGAGGAGAGGAGAGGAGGAGAGCGCAGGAGAGGCGCGCTTCCTGGACCACACCATCCCCGAAACAGCGAGGGGGGTGGGGGATAACTGCTGTGCAGGGAGAGAGGGCGTAGGCATGTCTTTGATTCAAGCGGGGATGCAGACTTTTCAAAATATTGTTTTGCACCATTGTTGACTCTAAAATGGTGTGAAGGGCCTACTGTAGCGGATCACCATTAATTCCAGGATTTTTTTTATTAGGGTTGCCTACAGGCGTTTAGTCGTCCAAATAAGGCCTACTCCAAAATGCTTAATATGTATAATGAATGTGCTCCGTCAGATTATCATGGTCACATCTGAATTATATATATATCATTGTTTTTGTTAAATGTGTCACAATTAATAAATAAACAATGTATCGATCACTAGTGAAAATAAAATCAGCAAATCAATATTATCGTATCAATCATGGAAATAACCATTAATTCAAGCCCTACTATGTTTAGACACCAGGGATAGGTGACTATACAATGCAACAATGAGATGACCAACCCTTTTATTTTGCATGGTAGTGAAGGGTGAACAGGACACATAGACCTACCTGTCGACCTGTAACAGCATATTTCAATGCTCTTCCACAACCTATACAGGCCACTGTGTTCTGGCAGGTGTGGTCATATTGGTCATATTGATCATATTGATCACTAAAATAAAAAAGCTCAAGATTAATGTGCTCCACCTGGTCATTTGTAACACTCAACATGTTTTATAAGACTACTTGTTTCGTGGATTTCAAATGTGACGTTTCGAGTAACCATTCAACCATTCAACTCCCCCCCGCCCTCCATATGTTCAAAGACAATATGCAAATGTACTAGTCTAGTGTTAAGACTAATTTGCAAAACCGTTTTTTCCATTGCTATTTGGTCATTATTACCTGTCTGAGTATGAATATCATTTCCATATTTTCCACGAGACAGCCCGCTAATGAGGAAATACAGTTGCCAGTGTGTGAGCGCCGTGTTTTGTCATTATTAGGTGACTTGATGTTGTTTGGTTTGTTGAATAATAAAACCTGCTTGGCCACTATATTGATATGAGGGTCTACCATTACTTCTGTTGATTAGAATGTGGAGAAGAGAGATGGCTTATGTAACAGTTGTATAAACAACTGATCACTTCAGGAATAATCCTTCCTTTATTTTTCACTCTTTGATCTAACAATATGAAAGCACCACAAATGAATGTGTCAGCATCAGAAAACAAATAAATGAGGACACACATATTTGTATCTCTCCTAGCGCTGCACAATTACCCTGTTGCTCACACTAATGCATTATTTGCTGTGTTGCACTGAGAGAAAATGCCATCCGCTGAGAACCAGTGGGGCTTTGTTCAGCGCATGCAGATGGCTGCCGCTCTCTGAAGTGCTGTTCTGTCAAGTGTCAGCGTTTGAATGCAGAGGTAAAAACTCAATGACTGTATTCTCTGTCCTGTCTGTTCATCACATCCAGCGAGCTGCCGCCCCTCCGACAGACAGCTTGACTTTGATAGTTTTCATCTCTCCCCGGAAGTGTCCTCAAATTTCAGACTTGCCAAAGTTGTTTTGTCTTCATAATCCTCTTTGTACAACATGGCCCCGTTCCATTCACGCTGCCTTGTCATCCTCCCCGTACGGAACCAATGCTGACAGCGACAGTGTCTTTTGATTGCACTAAACATTGTGCTCTGTGTCACAATTGTGTCATTACGGAGAGCTGTCCTAGTTTTGGGTTTGGAAGTAATTGCCTGCTGTGGTACAAGACCGACAACCAGTTTGGCCTCAGTTGGGCGCAGGTAGAGAGGCTCAGCGTGCAGGGCATTTTTCAGAGACGTTCCGCATCACATATCCAAGTCCCTCCACGTCTCTGATGATTAATACTGGGAAGAGCGAGCTGCTCATAGAGAAACCATATCATCCATTAAAAGCACTTAAGCGTTCCAAAACAAGTACCCCTTGAATAGTGTATTGCGTCACAGCAGAGCAAAGCAAACTTTAGATGGTTTCGATGGTTTGGTGAAATGCTAAAATTTCCTTTTGCATTAGATGCTTAGTTTTGTCTCAGTGCTATTTGGCACAAGCAGCTAAATAATTAACACATTCTAAAAAGATAAGCAGGGGGGGAGAGAGGGAGGGCGAGAGAGAGAGAGAGAGAAATGATTCCACGCTTAGTTGTTTGCCAGATAAGCATTTTTACATGTGGGAGTGAAAATAGAGATCACACAGGCAGAGTTATGGTAATGATGTGCTCTGGGCTCTTGTACTCAAGCTTTTTTACAGCAACCCGTATCAGCCTGATATGTTAATGTGCACAATGGGATTTGGGTTTGATTAAATGTCAATGCCTGAAGGAAAGAAAAAAGCAAGTGTGGAAAGAGAGGGGGAAAAAAGCTCATTTCTCAGAATAAGGGATGTGGGCTGTTCTGGGTCCTTGGCCATCCAAGGAGGACATTGGTTAGTCACACAATATAGGACAGCTAAGGTTGTGTATCGTCCCAGAGGTTCAAGCTGTAACATGTTTGTGATTTACTCCATAACAGCTAAAAGTGGTTGGAGGGCCTCTCTGTCCTTCTCTAGAAGGTGAGTCGTGAGAGTGGGAGATTCAAGAGGGTCCTTTCAATCTCAGATGTGCGTATGAGTAGAGCGTATAAACCTATTACAAGGGTTCCTCGCGTTGCCAAATTAACCAAAAAATGTTGTCAGAAGAGCTGAGGATAAGATTTAATTTGCGGCAGCGTCTCTGCTTGTTCAAATCCATTGCTGGCAGATACACCTTGCATGATTGTCCGTTCTAAATTCTGGCTTATCTACAATGAGATAAAGTGTGCATTTGCATTCAGAGAAGATTTATAATTGTAAATGAGCGCAGGACTGAGATAATTAGCTTCAGAGGTACACTGTGTATGCTAACGATCATTATGGTAATGGCGGAGGATGAAGGGTGAGGACAGTGAGTGAGGGAAAGCAGGAAAGAGATGCAGACGGATGAGGGTGAAGCAGAGGGGAAAACACAAAAATAGGAAGAAGAGAGGACAGAGCATGGCCGCAATGAACAGAAAAGGAGTGGCTCATTCTCAGGGAAAGGCTATACCTCCTGCTGGTTTGGCCTGTGTCTTTGTGTTGAATTGGGGTCCATCTCATGCCACAGTTAGGCTGAACCCAGGGTTGGATCTCCGGAGACGTAACTGTTCTGTTGCTTTGGTGTTTCTCATAGACCGGGGGGGGGGCTGAATCCATCCCACTCGGCTCCTCTTGGAGGACAAGAGGAGTAAGGTGACCTCCCCCCCACTATACCTCAAGAGTGATGAGACACCTCTTTCTTTCTTCTTCCTCTTCCTCTTTTTTTTCATGCCACGCAGCTAATTTGGAGACCAGAGGCAGAATTCATAGACTATCATCAAGCGAAGGAGGGGCTGGTCCTGGATCGCTGACCAGGTCCTTCATGTGACCATCTCATTCATTTGAATCATCTTTCAAAGTCAGAGACACTTGATGAATTAGAGCCCATGGTCCTTTGGAATAATTCATATCTTTTGGAGTTATGAATCAGTCTGCATCATATCTTTTCAATTCAATTTCACGTGATTAAAAAACACAATAATTTTTCTTGTCAACACATTATTTTGAATTTGTAAGACTGACATCATTTCTGTTCTTTTTATAAATGCAATTTGGGAATTATTGAGTTCCTCGCTGTCATTCTTTCTCCTGTGCCGTTCACAGTGAGGGTGAACTACAGAAGACCTGACATGAAGCTAGTGGGGACTCAAGGAGACCACAGCAAGGCAGATGCTAAATGTCAAGAGGGTGTAATGCAGGGTCTTGATCTCAAGGTGCTAACCTGCACCCCCTGACTCTCAAGGTCTCTAAACACTTAGGTAATTATACAGTCATCAACACATGTGGTGCTGTGTCTCTTTAACTTGTCGCAGTCTCTCCTCCCTCCCCCCCCCCCCCCAAAAAAAGAGTGGAGACAGACAAGCGTGACTAATGTGTATGCCCTGTAGAGGGCAATATTGTCTGCTGCGTTAGGGGGAGCATATTTGAAAGGGCTCTTTAAATGTCTTCATGTTTCTACTCTCCGACAATGAGATCTCTGTACTTGTTCAATAATTTAACACGGTGATGAATGAGCAACATATAAGTTGTATAATAGACGTTCTATTTTGCTCCATAAAACCCCCGAAAATCAATCAGTGTAAGTGCTGGGGATTTAACCCAAGCTGCATTATCCCAAATGGAAACCCAGATACTTTGTTGTTGCTGAAATACAGAAGATGTTTTTATCACCTTGCATCTCATTTAATACGTCAACAAGTGATCAGGTGCAATTTCATGGATTTCTTTGCAAAATGTGTCTGTCCTGTCCCTCAACTCCGTGTGAAAACAGTTTGGAGAAGTATGATCAGAGTAGCAGAGGGTCAGATTTGGCGAAACCTGCTCCCTGAGAGCTGCAGGTTATTGGCTTCCTTATTTAATCTGACAGGTTTAATATAAAACAGGTGATGCTTGTGCTTCTCTCAATGGCCATGGCTTGTGGGCCCTTCTTCGGGATTGGCAGAAGCACATGACTCCGGTGCTCTCCGTCCAGGTCGGGACAAAGCTACTCTTTTACCTCAAGGGCACGCTTCACAACGGCCCATGTGTGAGCATGGAAAAAGCGTGGAAATCAAACCTCCTCTGTAAATACACGAAAGGTCAGCCATGACGTCAGAGTCCGGGGACAGCCTCCTCCGTGATTTTGCGGCCTGTCGCCGACGCCTGATTCGTTGCAGCTCTTTATATTTTGCACTCTTTGCTCCCCGATGATCCCAATTTAATTGCACCAGAACACTCCTGTTATAATTGTGTTTGCTGCATCACCCACTGCTCATAAGTCTGGCGACTGAACTATGTAGTGCAGGCAGCTACAAAGGGGGCTATTTTTTGCTGACTCGTACAAAATCTTGAAAACAAACATATTCTGGGACTCCTTTTGATGTAGTTTACTATTAACTGTCGTTTCTCATGACTTTTTTCACGCTGTGCTCTTCTCCCACTACCCATGGGCCCTCTAGGCTTGGGCCCAAAGACTCTCCCACTTCATTTGTCTTCTATTATGACTGACTGCAAAGAAGTGTGCCCATCTACCATGCATGGCCTTATTGTTCGGCCATGACCCTCAACTCGACTGTATGTAGCTTCTTCAAAGTGTTCCTTGTTGCCTTGCCAGGCATCTCATACTCTGTTTCTGTTCTTTCTCAACATTTGTTTTTCTTTCCTTTGCAAACAAGTGTTTCTTTTACTCGCAGGTCGTCTGATTGTGTCTCGGATAGGCAGGGCTCTTTGAAACTCAATCCACTTCCTCTATTATTCATGAAATGTGTTCTGTAAAAGTAAGACTTCTATGAAGCATTGATGAATTATACGGGTCTAACGAGGCTTAAAATTTGGTCCGGGCACTTGCATGCCTTCGAAGGGGAGATATGAATTGTCTTTTGTAAGTGTCCAGATGATGTGGGCTGTCATTATTTATTCAGACTGGACAGATGTAACAGCAGTCCAGTCTGGGAGGCAGCCAGCCCCTCCTGGAGAGGTACTGTAAGCACAACTTTCCCTTCTCCACAGTACCTGTTTTTGGAAAGGTTTTTTACATGTGGCCCACATCTGCATCCAGAGCACAAAACTGCTTCACTGACACCCATTTATACAGGAACAAATATCAGTGTTAGTGTCTGGTGTGTGCAAACTGTTGACAATAAATCATCTGATGAACAGCCCCCCCCTGGTAATAAAGTGTTGGAAAATATGTCTGTTGTCCTGTCTGACAGAAGTAAGATGAATGTGTATGTTCATCATTGTATGCATACAGATATGTCTGTGTCCAAGTCGGACGAAGACAGTGAGAGACAGCACAATAGCTAACATGTAAATATATAGATGCACATTATTGTGTTTAGCATAATCTGTCAGGAGTTACTTTGCCAGATGTTCTCGATTGGTTTTTTTTCTCCAACCTTCTTAATTTCCTATCAAACAAAGGAGCCTTTTCTCTTGGAAACCCTACTTTATTTGTGCTGGGCCAAAGAAAAGAGAGAGTTTTTGATCTGTTGAAGCCTCTTGCAATTAACCTGATACAACACATTGGCAAAGTCTGAGTTGCTGACATCGTGCAGCTGCTGTAGCTTCAGCACTCTCCAACGGCACTGTTTTGTTCCAGGATTTAATGTGCAGCACATTGCAGATTATACCAGAATATTATACACCTCAGTAAAACAGTCCAATAAGAGAACCATGTAACTTATTTTATTGCAGTTTGATCGGTTTTAATACTACTTGTTTCATGCTTCACATGAGCACAGGCTAGACACTCATCCTGATTGATTTTAAAGTATCGAGTTAAATAGCTTGTATGTCAGTAGAACTGAACAACTGAATGGTCTTGAGCACCAATTTGACAGCACGTTATAAGATGTATAAGACGTTGGTCACAGCAGAGCCAGTTGGTAATGACTGTTTATTATAAATCAAATGTCTAAGATTTGTCAGAGGTTTGTTTGAAAAGCACAGAGGCCTAAAATAACTCGATAATTATATGAGTCACCTTGCCACTCAGGAAAAGCTTGCTCTCCACCAAAGTACCCACTCCATCTTTGAAAAAACACATTCACAGTGTGGCTATGTACATGTAATATTTTTGGATCATGAGGGGAAAACAAAAAAAACCCACTCCCTGTCAGATTTTATGTTTTGTTCATCTGCCAAAGTAAAGGTTTGACAAGAAGGAACACAGTCATTACCACTGGCAACCATATTTTTTCACCTTGGTGTGCTGACGGCTTCCCTGACTGCATCGCTGCTATCTGATTCCCATCCAACCACAGTGGGACAGGCAGCACAGACAGCACAAAAACAAACAGGTGAGCGAGTGAAAAAAATACAACGAAATCCAAATATATAGCACACACACATATACAGCACAAACAAATGCACAAGCACATTCAAACTGTCCCCCCTTTCCCCAGGTGTATATGGTCTCTTTGACACAGTCTGCCAGTCTGCTGCCATGCAGCGCCACATTTAGCACTGCAAGAAGCGGCAGACTGCAGCTGAGCAGAGCACAGTGAGGAGGTTATTAATGGCCTTCCTTATTTTAAGCGACAGTCTGAAAACACCGGTGGCACCATGCAGACCCTGCGAGCTGCAAGCTTGTCTTTCGTCCCATCTGTCTTCACGGCACTCTGTCTCCTCGGCCCTAATGGGCCTGTGGCTGTCGCTCTGTCAGTTTGCTCCCAACACACCCTTGTCTGTCTGGTGGGTCGCAGATGAAGGAACACAACGATTTATCACCATCAATTGATGTGTTGCACCTCAGTATTTTCTTTTTAAACTAATAGTGTCCAACAATGCTATAAAACTGCTCCTGCTAAATTGTTTCCCGGGAAACTTGAATGTTGTATTGTTCTTATGAACTCTAAAAGTTTGGAAACGATGAACAATTCTGCAGATGCTATCCCAATGTCATGCTCATGGAGGTGTCAAAACATCACGTTGCTTTCTCTAGCCTTCAAGTTATCTCTCTGCCCTCTCCTACGTCCCCCTCTTTCTCCCTTTTCACTGCGCTCGTCATCCTTTTACCTTCTATTCGTCAGAGGCCAGCCACCTATCACCACACCCTGCTGTGAGTTTTGACACCTGTCTGATGTATGCCTCTCTTTTCTCTCACAGGACCTGGGCGCAGATGGACAGCCTATCAATCACTCCGCCGCCCTTTCTCCTGCAGAGCTCAGCCAATCACAAGTGATTGGGTTTGATCGAAACGTGATGTGTCGGAGCGTAAATGAGTGAATGCTCGCACACATATTTGAACATGATGTTGTGTGCATGTTTTTGGGCAACTGTACGGTCTGAATGAAGGAATACAAGTTTTCAACCTCACACACATTTATCTCCCCTTTTCTCATGCTTCACGACCAATAAGTTGTTTTCCATCTGTTGCGAGGGTCAGAGTGCATGTAGCATGTACTCCACCACATGCACAATTAAATCTGCCAATGCAGGTTGATATGTGAATGCGACACCCACTAATTTAAACCCATAAAACTCATACAAAATGCATTTCAGAAGGTGGCATTCATATTGTGTCACTGACCCAGAGGCGTCATGTAAGATTACATATCACTTGTCTGGGCAATAACAAAGACTGGCAGCCTGAGTCACAACCTATTGCAGCCCTCCAGACATCATAACACCGTCGGACAAGGATATGGTGGAACCCATTACGGATTGGTCATTTCACTCCATTGCTGCTCAAAAGCAAATGAGGAGTGACGACTCAGCTCCCTGGTGACGGACACTAAGAGGAAAGCTGGGACATTTCAAATCAAACGCTTCCGCTCTCCAAGGTTCGGATGAATAAACAGTATGGATATCAGGGAGGGGGGTTGCCACATCCTGTGAGACGTTGACGTTGGTAGTGAAAGGCTTCTCCCTCAAACGCAGCAATGGATCTGGAAGTCCAGGTGATTGGGTTCAGTTGTCATTCAACCCACAAAACCTATCACTTCAGTGACTCCCTGCGGTACTTTGATCTTTGACTCTGCATGCTTATCCACTGGGTAAGAGCAAATGCAAAACTGTTTTAGAGCAGATTGTCCGCTTTAATGTGAGGGCATCATGACCCATATCAGATGAGCTGTTCCAGGACCACTGACAAGCTTTCTGTGAACATGGCTCCCCAGTTTTAGAATGCCAATATTTGATCATTTTAAGATATGTTCTAGCTTTTTTTTTTTTACTTTTAGACGATTAAGTGAGTATTTTTTGTCAGTCTGCAACTTTAAAATACTCATCCCAGATTTCTCTTTGACTCTGTTTAAAATGAGTCAGTGTGGTGTTTTTTTGGTTGAAGCAAACATGAGTTACAATAATGTATGCTTTCAAGAATTCTTCAAGAACAGGAATGAGCATGGCACACCACCCTATAATCACTGCCAGCAGGACATCTATCATTAACATAAGTCTGAAGGAGACGTTTGTCAATTTCTAAGCAAAAAAATGTAGGAATTGCAATTTTTGTGCCTCCGAAACAGATACTTCAAGTGTTTTGAAACACTTGAATTATGGAATAAGGCGCCTTAGATGTTTAGTTTTAAAGGTATTGATAATGACAACAAAGGCCAATTATAACACAATCAGATTCCTGCCATTTTTAGGTGTATGTAGTCCAAATGTAAATATTTTTGCAAACGCATTTCACGTTGACTTTGAGTGATTTAAATATCAGAAGCCAATGCCTGAGAGAGAACGGTGTTAGTTGGAGTATTTTATTGCAAAATGGACTTTCCCTAAAAACCTGAGGTAGGAAAATATGTATGATGCAGAAAGAAACGGTGACAAAAATACAACAAATTGACCATTATATCGATTGCAGCTTGTAAGAAAAGGTGAGCGCTGGTCAGAAATATGAGCAAATATATTGATTCTTCTACATTGTACGCTGTATGAAATATAATTGTTGCATGGTATTGCTTCTGGTTATCTATGTCAAACGGAAAACATATATGGGGTAACAACATCCAGTAAAATGCAATGCATGATAAAGTCTGACACATGCTGTGTCGGTTTTGTTTCGAGAATGACAACTCTGAGGGATGAGTATACTTCCCGACCTGCAGGGAGTTTTAACTAAACCACACTAAATAACCGAACAAACAAAACCCATCACACTGGCAATTGCAACAGCAATAAAACATTTTTTTTCAACATATAGCAGCATCCTTTATAAATCATATTGATATAGAGCATAATCATGTAAAAATAAATGCACAATTTGTTCCCCAATCATTAAAAAACGTACAAAATATGACAAGAGACCTCTCCACAGCACAGGTAAAAATGTGCCAGACTTAATACAATAAAAATGATTCATCCTTAAGTGCCATTATAATGTTATATCGTAGGATTGCTAGAATCGGTTTTATACTGAATCATACACAGCTATTTGTTAAGAGGGCAAGGAGATGGCACAAAGACACAGATACTATTTACAAACATGTACAACATTTTCAGAGATATTTACAAAGTTTCCAGATAGAAATTTCCTGGTAAAGATGACAAATTGTTCACTCGGTGCGAGTGAATACTGACAGTATCTCATTGTGTATGTGTCAAGTTTTTTGTTGCTCGGTTTACGCCGTCATGGAGACGACCCCCTAACCCCTGGAGTGTAGCGAAGCCAGAAACATTTCAGTCATTTGAGTTTGACAACGGGTGCTTGATTACTGCCTGTTCAACGGCCCAAGTGTGCTTTCTGTTTGGTGAAGCCGCCCTCTGGGGCACTCAAATCACAGCGAACACCCGGAACGCCTTTCCTCCAGGAGGGTTGTGAAGGCTACAGGGAAAAGAGAAAGACGAGAGAGAGAGAGTCAGGTCTGGATTGCAGCATCCGTCGGATACAAAACACGTCCCAGCGTTTTGCAGAGAGACGTAGATGACACGCGCACACAAGCAAATAGACGTCAGGCTTTTACGGAGAAGCGTCCACATCAGTGTTGTCTGACACTTTAATGACAGATAGGACACAAACAGATAGAGGTTGGGTGACTCCCTGAGAAAACAGATTAAGCAGCCATTTTTACATAAACACAGGGGGACCTTCATGTGCTAATCCAACAAAGACAGACGTGTTGTGAAGTTGAAGGAGACAGATGAATGATGGGCAGATACTAACACACGTCAGGCATCTCAGTGAAGTGACAAAGAATAATGTGGTGGAGAGAGGCAGGGGAAGAGAGGGGGAGGAGGAGAGGGGGAGGAGGAGAGGGGGGAAGGCCACAGAATAAATGAGTGTGTGTTTGTCCTCTACGCAGGTCATGTTAACAATAGTCATTCTGCAGACCGTAAAACAACCCAACGGTGGTGCAATTTTATATTTAAAAAAAACAAAAACTAGAACATACTATCGAGTATGTGGGTCACTCTGGTCACATTGTTAAACAAGACTTAACCGTTAACTATGTCTGTGAAGCCGGATGAGTTGCATATGTTTTATCTTTTTCAATCCTCACAAAGCTTACCCCTCCTTATATTTCATGTGTGTTGAGTTTACTTGCAAATTGTCCACAGGGCCTCTGCAGCTGCAGTGATTTGGTCCCTTTTAAGAGTTCAGATGCAGAAAGTCTGTAGTGTTTCCCACATTAGTTGACCAACTCGTACTGTATTAGAAGAACTAACCTAATGCCTATGCCTTCTGTTAAATCCTTACCTTTTTAATTGCTTCTTAACAAGGAGAAGGTAACAAGCTCCCAGTCCAGGATATTCCATCTAAGCCTCCCAAGACCAAAGTAAGACTATAATGGCAATGCAAGACGTTGCCTCTATTGTGCATGGCCTGCTTTCCACTTGATCCCCTTTGTGTTTGATGCCTTTCACTCAATACATTTGCGTTTGTTTGTCACTGCTTTGCATTCTTGCTTTTTTGTTTATCTGAGCCACTATATTAAGCTTTGTCTGCTCATTGCCCTTTTTTTGACTTACGACCAAAAAACAAACCCCTCCCAGAACCACATTAAGATGCACTCGTCTCCTCTGCGCTAGTTGCCGAGCTATTCATTATTTTAAACTGGAGGCATGTTAATCACCCTCCCCTGCACGCTGCATGAGAGATGTAATGAACTGCCTGCATATTGAAAAGACTGGGTCCACAAGGGAAGGCAGAGTGGACCCATTTCTCTTTACCTGGAAGCCATTGATTTCTCATTCCTCTTCTTTGAGCCACAGAAGATTAACCCCTTCACTGTCCAACCAAAGACATAATACTGAAATAGGACCAGTTATCTCCCTAAAAAATGAAATCTATCATAGAATGCTAACCACCCTCTGATTTTGACTTTGTTTTTTACACTTTACTTCTATTTCTATTTGCACGTGCATACTAGCCACCGGGGTCAGCTTGGGCTAGATTGGGCATCCCATACCTCTCTGAGGAAATGCCATTTTGGTATGAGGCAATGTAGTGTTTCCGCTTGTCCACTGGCATTACGTCGACATAGCCACCCACATCATTCCGGATTACTCCAGTGTGGATCGCTGCTCGGCATATACTGGACTTCTACAGAGGTGTGCAAGAGAAAAGATCACGTAAGAAACATTGACATTGGACATTGGTTACCCGAGTGAAGAATTCAGCGTCAGCAGCTTGACTTACATCGGAGTATATTTTGGTGCCGATTAATTGGGATATGTGAGGATTTTCTTCTAAACAGTTCCTCGGGCAGTATAACCTAAAAATAGAACAATTGGACATAGTTAATAACTACCATGATGCTGGAGAACTAAACGTATTCATGCAGGCAGACATAAAGTCAGGTTCATACCTTGGACAATGATTTGCAGGCTTTTGGTATGAACACATCTGCGCAACTGTGGTTTCACATGTGATGGCTTTGACTGTAAGAAAGAATTACAGGGTGTGTCAACACACACCGTTGCAGCACAGCTTATCATGAGTAATGTCATGCAAAATGTTACATCTCTCTAAGAACAGTGTGAGACGAACCTGCTACTCTGGAAACTGTGAAGGAATTAGCACTCAGATATTTTCTGTCAAGAGGAAACGCAAAGAATGACATGAGACGACATTATTTTCACTTATTGTGAGAATATTTGAGCAATCTTGCTGTCAAATACCATCAGTATAAATCATGGTGATGTTTCCAACAGTATTGTCTCACCCAAGAGATTGAACTCCGTTCTTGTTGGATTTGATGAAAAAGTCTTTCCTGCCTTGTCGTGTTACATCCATCCATCCTCCGTCATTATCTATGACACCGGCGTGTAGACCAGCTCTGCACACACTGGATTGCTTGCAAATAGAATATTTGATTTACAACATA
The DNA here is from genome assembly GCF_949748355.1 of Melanostigma gelatinosum. Lineage (NCBI taxonomy): Eukaryota > Metazoa > Chordata > Actinopteri > Perciformes > Zoarcidae > Melanostigma > Melanostigma gelatinosum. The sequence goes on from NC_136653.1 coordinate 12,615,503, forward strand.
ATATTGATGGCCTTTTGCTGACACAGTTGCAAGCAAGTAGCACTTTAATGTCTCTCGTACACTTTGACAGGACGCACGGCTGTTAATTGGCTGAATATTGACCACATCATTTGCTTTACTCAGCCTGAGGAACTGAAGTACTCACCATTTCATAGTATACTGTCCCAACTACTTTTCCTGTAGCATCTAGGCACCCAGCTGGACACTCATATCTGTGTGAATAATATGGGAAAAATAAGGTGAAGTGAACCGAATGCTCCATTTTGTCGTGTTGTTGTTTTTATTATATTTAATATCAACTGTACCTATTACATGGTGTTCCTTTACACTGATCTCGGAGCTTAGTGTCACAGGTCACAAACTGAGCTGAAAAACATAAAGGCCTTTCAGTGCTCGTACAGGAACCAACATGCAGGAAGTGGCAGCTCTGATGCAGACGACTGGTTTCTTAAAGGCCGAGTTGAGAGACACCCAGTGAGGAACAGTGTTCTGATGCCTCAAGAAGCAAAGAGAAGAATTCCTGCAACCAGGTTCAGGGTGGTCAGCAATTCTAGAGGAAGCATCTCAGTTTACAAGCACAGGCCCGTTTTACTGCAGAGAGGAAGCCATTTAAAAACCGCATGGAGCCCCTCTCACCCCTCAACCCCTCTCAGCCGGCCAAAAGCAAACACACACTCGGTGGATCATGCTGAAATAGACCTCCCCTCCCTGCTCCAAAGAGTGACTTGCAATATTAAGTACACTTCAGAAACTGTCAAGGTTAATCAGGGAGATGAAAAAAGGCTGCAAAACATCAAGGCTATTTAAGATAAAGTGCAAGAAAAAGATTTCCGATCAAGCACATTTTTTTGTGCTTGTTGTCGAAATATGATTGCCGGGTAAACACTCAATGATTTGGTTTTGTCCCAATTTTTTTTTCTTTTAGATCATGTCCTAAATTTCTTGCCACCTCCCAATCCTAAACCAGATCTACACTCTCCCTTTTAAGATGAAACTAGACCCACAATAAACAGTTAAAACGACAGCTTACACATCTGCTGTGTGTTGACCGCTTCATTCTTCTGCAGGTCCTCTGTGGGGGGCTTGGTGGGGGCTGGAGCGGGGACACTGGGAGCCCTAGACCAGGGCTTCTGTGGAGTGTGGGGGGCCTCCGGCTCAATGAAATTGTTTTCTTCTGTTTCCTCTTGCGGAGGGTTAGAGCTGTCATCTTCAAGTAAAGTCACAAAAACAGGGTATATTAACCTTATTTTACCTCAGGCTTTCGAGCAATATCTTTATTTTATTTTTTGTCAGCCACATACCTTTGTAGCAGAGGTTGTCCTTGCAGCCTCCTCCATAGCTGGGAGGACAGGCAGAGCATGAGGTCCCATGTTTGTAAGGCGAATGCCCCCACCAGTTTCCCCTGTTCAGGTAGTATAACAGAAGTGATTGCACAAAACACATACTACCGGTACTTTAAAATGAATAAACCATATTCCTGTCCAACCCCTTTGAGTGTGACGATTTTGAACTTCAACTGTGAGTGAAAGAAACGTTCAAAATTCAGCAGCAAATTCATATAAATCTTGTTTCAACCTGTATGTCAGTCATGCAGCTGTGAACGGATCTCACAACAAAAGTGCTTACTTTGGTGAATAGTTGCAGACAAGATAGAGGGCTTTGGCCCAAATCTGTCCCCACACATTCATGTTGTAACACATGTTGATGGCACACCCAATTCGACTGCTGGTGGCCCATACCAGCTGCGACAAGAAAAACAAGACAGAGCATGAAAAACAGATTATTGAGTGATAAATCACTGAAGGATGAAGTCTAAAGAGGAAAAAGGTTAAATAAATGGTATGATCCAGACCTACCTACCTGTGTGTAATGAGTACAAACTGGGCCGGAGCATCTGAAGGGGCAATAGGGGTCACACTCCTGAGGGTAAGGGAAGGAGTAGTCTTTCACTTCATCGTACCAGGCCTGCACATGGAACGTGGGTGGGCGAAACCTGGGGAGATGAGTAAGCGTATATGTACCTTTGATGACAATGTTCCAAAAAACATTTCTATTGTCTTGTGTCTCTTTTTGGTGTGGGAGTTGGTATTATGCATCAAAGCTCTTTTCTGTTTACTGCAAGAACCCATATGCATATGCATGATACCCATAGTCTACAGTTTATTGGTGCAAAACAAAGCAACTCAACAAAACCCTAAGTTGTTTGTCAAAAAATGTTTCCAAGATACAGGTGGTAGCGAAAGAGATAACATACAGCAAGCATCTCATAACTTCAAAATGTAGCCTGGCAAGGTGTCTCAAGACCCAATCAAAAGATAAAGTAATTTACACAACACTGTACATATGTAGCTCCCATTTGTAGTGAGCACAGCAATGTAAACACAGCTGTTGCCATTAAGAATCTAGCTTTCAATCAAACATTTGTGCTCTCCGAAAAGACAGCAGTGACCAAAGATTGCCACTAATTTGGCAGCATGTGTGGTTCGTCAATCTGATTAGAATCAAGCGAAGATATTTTCTGTGAAGTGATATGATTGGATGTGGAACAAGAGTCTCGTATGTGAAGCAGTGCTGGTTTCGGACGCTCTATGGGAGGCTGAGTGTAACAAGTGATATGTCCTGTGTGAACGTGTTAGTGTGGTGAAGGAAATGGCAGAAAAGCTGTTGTGGTAAACGAAAGCTCAACAGAATAAGTTACCTGTTCCTTACTATTTAAAAAAAACAGTCTGAGCCAAATATGGGTAGTCCAGGATCCAGGATAGTCACATTGTGATTTCAAATGTTCCAATGGGTTCCTGGCCAACATGGCAGCCGAAAAGACTCGTATTTTGACCCTGTCCAAGTTCACATTTGTATGTTACTGTGTCTGCAAAATCAAATTACACAACAATTCTGTTCTGATCGATGTTCCTATCCACAGCATTAGACGCAAGCCTCCGTCACAAACGCACACGTGCTGACTTTGAAGACTTTACATGTGTTCAGCAAAGCAACCCTTTTAACCCTCAACCTTGGATGAATTAAAAGTCTGCGTATACTCAATTCTTGCTTACCTTCCCCAGTGTGCTCCCAGGTTCTGTCCGATCTGTGGCAGTAAACTGGCAGGGCCGTGCTCCCACAGACAGGTCTCTGCCCACTCCTCTGCCGTACGCTCCAACTCTGTGTCCCACACCTACACAGGTGATGAGATGGAAAAACAACAGGAAGTTTTCAGGATTACGTTTGTTAAACGGAAAAGAATAAAATGAAGCGACTCAGCGCAGCCACGAAGCTGCTTGTATTGCAACTAATGAGCCGTAAGATATAGCGATGTCAGGTCGGCTGGTGTGAAACTGGAGAAATTCACTGCCTTGTAGGGTTTGTTCAGCTGTCAATGATGTGTGGTGGTATTCAAACCCACACTGAACAAGGATTCATTATCATATGTCATGATAAGTAATGGGGACAAGGAGCGGCTATGGCTAAGTAACTGCACTAATCTCTAAACTAAGTGCAGAACTATGCTGATGTGTTCCTGCTGCTAAAAAGAGCTTTTTGACTCTTATTGCTGCTCAGCTGACTTTGCCCAAATGGGTTTTCCCGTGGGATCGGCTGTTATTCCAAAAATGCGAAAGCTGTTTTTTCTTAATACCTTCCATATGTCTCTGGTGAGATGTCTGGGTGCAAGCTTTTGTTTCACTTTACCGCTCTCTGAATTGCCCTCTCAGTTAAGTTTGGCTCTGGTTGGATACTAAGGGATCATATTCCCACTCTGGGGTTTTCTGGGAATGCGAAGAGTGTCCTTCCTCTCTGCCGACCTACATTCTTCCATAAAAAAAAAAAAGTTAGAAAAACTCCAGCTGTAATTCCTCTGAAGGACACTGTATGTGCCTTTAATTGCACACCTTCACTTTCACCGTCAGTGTGGGTTGTCGAACTTAACAGGTTTCTACAAGAAATACAATTAGTTTGTGTGCGTTAGCATTAGCATACCAGCGGAGGTGTCAGACGTTTTCACATCTCACACTTTGGGCCCTGGAAGTAACAGTTTACCCTCACTGAAATCTCATCCAATAACAGACACTAAAATAACTCCCCCACTTCCTCCACTACCTCCATCGTCCGTCACCCACTTACAGTCTCACCAGAAACAACTGCTGTTCTCTGCCTTACTCCCGAAACACACACTTACCTAACAACAGGATGTCTGGTAGCGCTGCGAATGAGCAACTCTGAGCAATTTCTGGGAATCCAGCTTGCTGTTGAGAGGACCTATTTGTTTAAATTAGCATCGCTAGGGACAGTATTCTATGTAAGATTTCAACACAAAGCCTCGTAGAAATGTTACATCACTGACATAGAATATATAAGCTGTTGGAGGTGTGGAGTGTATTTTTCAGTCATTTCTACATGTGCAAAGAGGGAGCACATTGGTGTTACAGCAACCTTGTGTGCAGTTGGCTGTAGTCTGTCTTGCACAATAAGGCCAAATGATGACTGACAGAGCCAGGGGTAAAACAGGAATGAGAATTTGTTTACCTGAAACTCTATCTCTAGCTTTGTGGGCAGTGAGCTGAAAATAAATGTCAGTGTGTCAGATCTGTTTTGTTTTGTCCCTAGTCATCCCTTTTTGCCAGTACGAGAGCGTACGATGCTAAAACAGAAACATCGGGAGCGATTTGAGCCTGGTCATCATCAGCAGTGAAAGAATGCAATTCAGTTATTATTTTGAGCTTCGATTTTCTCTACAAGTGACCTCCTTGTGCCCCAAAACAAAATCAATGTTTACACTGATAAGCAGACTGAAGCACATCGCTTAGAGCTGTGGTAATTACGATCTGCAAACAATCTGCAAACCACAGCACATAGGAAGCTCTGTCCTTGAGCGTGGTCAACACCATGTTTTTGACCATTAATGAACGGTTATGGGTCGGAAAACATTCAGCTGGCCACAACGAAGATCTCACTGGCTACAGTGTCATGGGGGGGGGGGGGGGGGGGTAGTTTATGTGATCCGTGATGCTCTCGAAGCCTGTCTTAAATAATGAGGAATACAAGCAGCACCCTTGCAGCTGAGGAACTCATTCCATCGTCCCAAAACTGAACTGAAAAAAAAAGGCAGAGACACATATTTTTCAGCTGTTGAACCTGATGCAGGCGGCTTGTCAAGCTGCTGTTGCTTGCGCAGTTAGGCCCCCCCCCCACACACACACACACACACTCCACACACCCTGACCACACTTCTGCTGGGGCCCCGAAAAGAAAAACACCACCCCTGCTGAAGTCTTTCAGCACAGCGTTGTGTCTTTCGCTTGACACTTCATTTGCAGGTTTTTTTGGTTCTTTTTTTTCTCTTCCTTGGTCATCTGGTTGCATTCCAAAGGGTACAGAGGTGTACACTTCCTTTGCAGGTCTGAGTTTCCCGCTCATAGTCGATGGTGCATGCAGAGAAATACTAAGAAAGCAGGGGAAAGATATGGGAATTGGAGGAGCTGACGTTGAGTAAAAAATAAATAAATTCCATGAGAAACCTGGCAGAGAATGGAGGAGATGTGATAAGATGGTGTAAGAGAGAGAAAACAGAAAGGCAAAGGGGTGACTCGGGAAAATGATCTATATTGTCTTCTCAAACTACTACTTTAATTTCCCACAGCAACATAGAGGAAACAGTGTTTCATGCAGCACATTCCAGCCCACATCAACTCACTTCAGGGGTCCTGGGGCTGACCATTGTCTGAATCTTGTCAACCAGTGAATACCATTATCTCCCATTATCATGTTATAACAGGAGCATAGTTTGACCAGAACAGCGTAGCCAATTATTGTAGAGTTGAATCCGGAAGCTGTCTCACTTACTGGGCATCATAAGTGAGCCAGTAATGGTAAGGGTAGCCTCAGCTTTCTTAACAATAAACAATATCAGCAAAAAACTAAAATCCCCCAGAGTATAACTTTACACAAGCAGTCATTTTTTCCACAGTTCCCTTTCACTTTTCATTGGCTAATAATGGTGGTTGGTGCTCATCATGGCGGCAACCCAAGAAAGTAGCTGAGTCACTCCTAAACCCAAAAGACATTGCAGTCTGGACAGGATGCAGGTTGAGGGTGTTGTCCTCTTGGGCATAAATCTTCACAGATATTTGTGGGATCATTGGAATTTGCTCATTCGATCTCCACGTGTTTTGCATCTCTGCAAAGTGTTTTACGACCAACGCTCCCTGAAGTATTCGTGGAAGGTGTTCTTTATAAGTGCGTTCGGCGCAAGACCATCTCTCGACATTCTTGGCATTACATCAAGCAAGTTCAATGGACACTTGCCTCGTCTGTCCATGATATCCGTGGACAGGATACAGCCCGGTGCAGGTGAGGCCAAGAGAGTTTCCAGCTTTCGGGTGGCATCTTTGCTATTTTGGGATAGTGTTGTCCCTTTTGCTTCACTGGAGCATGGCCTTGGATGTGGAATTGAGCACACGTAGGAACTACAGTACGGTCTTTGAGAGGATCAACGTTTTTTTTCTTTCGATGATATTCAGCTGCTGCTCTTAACATCTAGAGAAAACCAGTGGATGTGTTTTTCCTGGGTGTGACCAGCTGACCAGACCCAGGGACAAACCCAAGACACACTGGAGAGATTCAATCTCCCAGCTGGCCTGTGTGAGCTCTGAGGTAGTCCGCAGGAGAAAGTTGCGGGGATAAAATAAGTTTAGACAGCTCTCCTTCATTTCTTTTTCTGGAGTCCGGTCATTACTTTTTATTTGGCAATCTTATTAATCGAAAGCACTTTCTCTTAACATTTAAGCCGTCTATTTCACTCGCTCTTCCACATTACCATAATTAAACATCTTGGGTTCATGCAAGGCTAATTTATTAGTCTAGACCTTGATTATTGTCTGATTGAACTGCCAAATTATTCATCAATAAATTAAAATGGCTTTCAGCAAAACTCTTGACTCATCCCAAACAGAAAACTGTCAATACAGCTTTATCTCAAACCAGAAACATCACTGCCTCCTCAGACCAGAGCGCAGCGCGGCGCGGCCCAGTTAAACATCAATGCAGGTGGGGCCATTTCTCCCATGATGCCATATGTTTGTCTTGCAGCGCTTCAAACGCTGACACTTCTCTGTCTATACCCTCCCCCCCCCCTCTTCTAAAGGTGCATTGAAGCTTTGTGGACCGCTATGGAGTGTGAATGCTTACCCAGGGAATTTTTTGGGCCTCCGTGTTGGATAATGACAGAATGGGAACGGAGCCACAGGGATAAGGGAGAGGGAGGCAGAGAAAGGGGGCAAGAAAAGGAAACAGATGGAGCGGGGAGGAAAGATGGGGATTTGAATTGATGTTATCTCAGAGTTTCTGTGAAGATTGCCACAGAGGGTCAGCCCGGTTATGGTTTAATACAATGGCAGACAATAAGAGAGCTGATGGCGAAATTGTTATGAATGTGCGTTTGGGTATTTGTGTGAGTGTGTGTGTGTGTGTGTGTGTGTGTGTGTGTGCATCTGCATGCATGGGTGTGTAGGGAGAGCAGGGAAGCATGTCTATGAAGTCTTCCAGTACAGTGCAGCTGTGAGGTTTCTGAAAGGTGACAGCAGTTCACCACAGACTGGAGGAAAATCTGAGAAATAGGGAGCCCCTTTCAAAATAAAGTGCAGAAAATCATTGGCAATCCCTGTGACCTGAGCAGTGTTTCGCCCGACAGGTTTTGACATCTATAGAACTGCAAATAAGATTTCCGCACGTATCTTTAAAAGTCACTGTCTCTTTTAACTTTGTGCCCCTTCCAAATGTCTCCATCTTTCTTTTACTCTGTCGTTACTCCTATTCAACCATCTCATCTTTTTGAAATGATTTTGACTCTTTATATTTTCTATTCTGTCCTTCCCTCCATCCATCTCTCATTGCTTTGCTTTTCTATGAGCAACTCCTTCATCACGTTTACACCTCTATTTTTATGTGCCTACGGTATTCCTTGCCAGCTCTCACTCTCTTTTATCTCACCTAACGTCCTCTTGTTGCATGCCTCTTCACCCCTGGGTGCCCCAGGAGCCAAAAGAAAAAACTGTAACAGGAGACAGTAGAAAGGAGCTGTGCTCTGCTGGCTCAGCAGTTCTCCACTAGAGTGTGCCTCAACCAGAAGCCTGCCAGGCAGAGTGCTGCTTTCACACACATGCATGTACGCACGCACACACACACACACACACACCCACACACAAGGGGTCCTCAAGTCCAACCTCTCAATTATACAATTACACAGTCCAGCAATTGCCCCCAGCAGGAAGTGTTTATTTGCTTTAACCGTGGAATAATACTGCCTTTTGTTCTGTAGCTCTTTAAGTGGAGATGAAAGGATGATAAAACCTCATTACTTTCTGCACACGGTATTGATTTTCAACCTCCTAAGTACTGTTGGTGGCAATGCACTGTGGCGGTCAAGCAGTGCCTACACATGGAGTGTATTTGGAAAAGTTCCAGATCTGTGGAGCGCTGACTTACAGAAGGTGTGCGTGTGTGTGTGTGTGTGCGTGTGTGTGTGTGTGTATGGGTGTGTTTAGTGGGGGGTAGACAGCTGGTAAAACAAGCCCCGGTGATTCTAATTGCACTGTGAAAAGTGATCTGGCGCTGTACACACACGTGATGGCCAAAGGATAGAGTCAAACAAATCTCTCAGCATGAGTGAGAGAAAAACGCAGTAGTATTGTGATCATTGGCAAGTTGGTGGAATTCTTTTCTTCTGGCAAAACAACCAAAGTCACATGGGTACAGACGTGTATGTGTGTGTGTGGTGGGGGGGGGGGGGGGGGGGCTGTCCTCATCTTTGAAGGTGCTTAGAACCTGGCATGCTGCTTGTGTGTGAGCCAAGAGGGACAAGTGCCAGCCGGTCTGGTGACTGGGTCAGTTCACGAAGCGACATGGTCCACAAGTGTGCAAGACTCTTATGGAGTTCAGAATGGAGTCAAAGCGTTTTTTAACACACATAAACAGCATGAAGACATATGCACTACTTCATGGGATTCAATGTCCACAGACAAAACCTCGGCATCCTCGGTCCACCTACCATGTGCTCCATGTTGGAAGAAGGAGGGTAAACCTGGCCTCTGAGCTTGTTGTGAAGGTCCAGGATGAGCTGAGCGTCACCGTCGGTAATGGCCCTCTTCCCCCTCTGCTTGGCCTCCCACCAGTCCCCCTCCTCGTCCAGATACTTGTCCAGAATCTGCTCCCAGCTGGAGTTAGGAAGCATCACCATGGAAGTGGCCGTCTGGAGCAGCAGGAGTAGGGACACGTCCCTAAGCCAGCGCGGCGATACATGCCTCATCCTGGAGGACCGTGAGGATGGTGATGGTTATCCTCTCAAACTCAGGCAGGGTGGATGGCGAGGACCAGGGAGCGAGCCAGCACAGAAAGACACTCCGTCTACAGTGTGAGCTGGCAGAAGAAGTCGAGAGGAGGGAACAAAACAGGATTATTGGAAGGATTGGAACTGGTGTATAAAATTTGCTGAATAACTTGGGTCAACATTGAACTTGGTGAGGACACCGCATTGGCTTGCAGACGCATGGTTTGGTGCAGCGCCACTGGTAACCTCATGGAGTTCACTGGGGGAAAGCTGGCAGACTGGGGATGACTGGTGAAGGTGTGAATTAAAGAAATGACTGGTGTTGAACTTCCCTGAGGACTTTTTTCCTCTATAAAAAAACAGCTTGGGAGCTGCTCAAAATAAATACAGCATTGAATCACATTTAGCAGCACAGATGTAGTTTAGTGCACATCATGCACAATGCAGCTCATGAATTCACAATATCTCTATGCATACATATATTTCCCGTTTTCGGGATGCATGCTGCAACGCCGACAGAAGCTGATACAACGTGCCAATTGATAATGGAAAACGCGAAGAGGAGGCTAATGTATCTTGAAATGGAAATGGGGTGGTGTGATTTAACGGAGACTTGGGAAATAATTTACCTTTTAATGAATTGGAATGCAGCCCGCTTCTTGAGATCCTGACAGAGATCTGGCTGTGAGGAAACTTCAGCAGCAAGAGGGGGGGAAAAAAAGTCCGCCTTCAAAAGTAAGTTGAGCAGAGCTCAGGTGGAGCGGTGATGACTGTCGCTGGCTGCCATATGACATAAATCAAAGATGTGATGTGGTCGCTTCACTCCGTTTTAAAGGAGAGAGAGAGAGAGACAGCGCGCGAGGGTCTTTCCTCTTTCGGGATTCTTGCACCAAAGCTGCTAAAGCATCACTTATCCACATTATATCCTGAACTTGGCTGCGCTTCGAGAGTGCCGCCCCTGACCACGCCCCTCACAAAAAGGTTGGAAACGGCCCACTTGGTCCTGCCAAGACCTCCGTGCGCGTCCGTGGTCGTGCGTGCGTAAAGAAAGGCCTGTAAGAAGAAAGTTTATTTTTTTTCACCAATGCTGGACAAGTTTGACTCACAAATGCCCACAAACGACCTATTACCCAGCAAGAACATTCAACCCCCTCCGCTTTACATGCACACATGTCTGAGGAGACGTGTACCAACCAGGGAGAGATGCAACATTACCACAATTAAACATAAAACAACTACAAGTCGACACAACATCACAAAAAGATGCATTACGACACAAAACAAGAACAAAAAAGAGGCAAAACCACCACAAAGTCTGTTGTAGTAGATCTTATATATGTCGATAATATTCCAATCTTTTTTTTTTCTCAAGTATTATAATAATATAACATTTGTAGTTGATATGATAATCCTTTGAATGATGGTTCATCCTCAGAACAGGAACATGTACTTAAAGGTTGTTGACTGACGATTGCCCTAACTGGCTTTGGTTCAAAAATCCATTCATTTAAACCAGATCTGTGGCCCCATTCTGACTGTTCACAGGTGACTTCTTAGGGGGATTAAAACACAAACCAACTCTCTGTTAATTCCAATCCCCAAACTCATCGTCACTGTTTCCGTTCCCGCTGCAACACCGTACAATATCCATAATGAAGACAGGCAGGTTTTGTCTTTTGTCATCTGGTCATTTTCACCAGTGGCTGTTGCACATGTGGAAACAGCAGCAAATCCCTGTACAGACTGACTTTCCACTGGGGGCGTCACAATCTTTGTATTTTACCTGACAAATATAACAAACCAAACGCTAGCCAAGCCGACCATGTGTACCATTGCTCTGTATTTTTCAGTGAATCCCCTTGTTTCCATGACTCCCTTATGAATTCATGCCTTATACCCATTAGGTGAGTCAGGGACTGAATGGTTAGCTCTGTCACTCAGTTATGGATATATTTGAGTTTTGTGATCTCTGCCACATTTCACATTCAGCACGGTCCCGGAAAGCTGGGAAAACATGGTTTGGTAGATTGTGAGGAGAAAAGACAAGGCGTTCCATTGCACTTAAAACTGTACAATACAGTCTAGATTTTGAGAATTCTCCAGTCAGTGGTGGAAAAAGTACTCAACATTTCAGTAAAAGTACCAACACCACAATGTAAGAATACTCCACTGACAGTAAAAGTCCTGTATTCAAAATCGCGTAGTAAAAGTCAAGAAAAATAAAGTATCAAAACGTATATTATATTGCTATATTATGCTTTATGTTGATCATTTATTACAGTATTTGGTTGTTGATACTGATGCAGTAATGCTATAGCTGTCGAGGTGAAGTTTTTTGTGGAATTGCTAACTTCTTATGTGTTGGTTTGTTTGCAAAGAGTCACAAGCCACAAAGGTTGGGAACCACTCGTTTCATCTTTTACAATGCGTTGTATTTCATAAGCTCATCATTGTGTTGTTTTTATGTCAAATCTAAAAAGCAACCACGAACTGTCAGTTAAACGTAGTTGAGGACAAACTTCAATATCATCCTCTGAAATAGCACCCCCCCCCCACCCCCACCCCCGCCCCCCTCCATCTTACCCTACAGCTGAAATAGCAACGCTGTAACTCCCCTGAGGGAAGCACCGCCGAAAAAACTCATTCACCTGCTGTAGAATTAATGCTGCTCTATATTTAGATGTGTGTGTGTGACAGGGAGGAAGAGTGTGTGTGTGTGTGTCTGCTTGACAGTAAGAGTGAGAGGAGAGGTGAGTGACATGGTGCATGTGTGTGTGTTGGTTTGCCATCATGTCATAAATGTATGAGTCAATACATAAAACATGCAATGATTTTAAAGACTCAAAATAAGTTTTATGGGCTTGGGATATGACGTGACTTATATTACATTCAGGTTAAGGCTGAAATAGACAAAGACCGACTGTAGGAGCATGTCTCTGACCCTGACTATAAAATGAAATTGTGTGGATAAGGAAATATTTGCCAACTGCTCACGGATTCCGATGATTTACAATGTGGTAATTTATGGCAAGCCATCTGTAAGAGACAAGACGTTCTCTGATTAATGTTTATTACAATGCTTGCCAGTAAATATACACTATTTGTGCCTGCGGTAGAGCAATATAAATGATTTCATGCTTGGGCTTCTCGTGTTAACAGCCTTTCTTGAGAGTTCTCCCTTTCATCCCTTCTATTTCTATTTCTTTGCTGTCAGTCTAAATATTTCACATTTTTCTTCTTTTTTTTATACCTGACCTCTCTCTACCTGTCTATACACACACTCCCCCCCCCCCCTCTCCCTCTCTCACTGTTATCCCCCTCCCTTGCTCTTTCTATCTTACCCACACAGTCATTGTTGAGCCACAGGTCAGGATGCTCCATTTGGTACATCCTCTATTCAGGTTCTGCGAGAAACCTCATGAACCCAGCAGAATGCATCAACCGAGCCAGACTCGGCATCCATACAACAGCCTCTGGACTCAACAGCGAACCACACAAACACACTTGAAGAACACTTTGTGTTGGCCCACGTTATCTGGCACGCCGCTCCCTAATGGTTCTGGTTGAGCTGGATTGAGGTCACGGAGTTGGAACGGCGTCGGGGTGAGAATGGGAGTGAAGAGCATCAGGGTCATTTGGCAGACGTTCGACATCATTCGTTGCTTTTGTGACATTATCAGCAGTGTTCAGCAGAAGGTTGCCTCAGATATCTACTTCAGGTCTGTTGGGCTTAGTTTGTCTGCCTCTACCCCCTTGTGGTGAAGAGATGCCAATGCATCTGTGAGGAAAATGTGCTGTAAGTTGCTCTGTGTTTGGTTCACTTGCGTTACTGTAGAGTTAATACCACAACATTGAATGTTCCCTTTAAAATAAAAAAAATCCTATTCATCTATTGTTGGCTTGGGTTCAAATGTCTTGTCTCCCTGTCGTGTTAATGTTCACGATGTTCAATATCGAAGGGGTTTTTGTACTCTTACTGAAGTAAAGGGTACATTACCTTAAGTCAAAGTACAAATACCACGATGTAAATGTACGCCATTAAAAATGAAATTCTAAATTGTACTTTGGTAAAAGTAGTATCAAAACATCAAAAGTAAAAGTACTCATTTTGTGGGAAAATGACCCTGATTAATGTTAAATTATATCACTGGATTATTGTTACTAATTCATTAATGTGTACAATTTATAAAATGTGTTTTTACGTTGTAGATGGTGAAGGAGCTTATTGTTATTATTTTATATACTCGATCTTGACCAATGGATCAACTGTAATGTTCATCTTGATATGAAGTTGATCTTTGTATGTAAAATCTGTCACGTTTAATTTTACCTGCACGTTCACACTTTCTCCTTCTATCAACTCAATATCCTCCTCGTGAAACATCATTTACCTGCAAGTATACTTCTGTGTGTTTTCCACAGTGCTGTCTGTCACAAGTTGAAGATAATCGAGTCTACAGTATCATCATATGATGTGCAGCAGTCCTTGAATTACACTTGTGTTTATCCACCTGAACAGAAGTTAATAGATTCAGACTACTGTCGCACACTGTTCACATAACCACTAGATGTCAGGTTCAGCTTGCTGTAACCTTCAGTACCAAACTCCTCCTGTTTTATGTCATATTTTGCAGACGTTCGAATGAAGTAACTCTATCAGAAACTCCTATCACCTTATTTCAGAGTGGTCTTTGCTTCTCTATGCTGAATGGATAGCTGCTGGTGGTGCTAACCAATAAATTATTTCCCAATAATGCCAAATGCCGACTGTCTTCTGGAGAGAATGAAAAAACTATGCCCTCTCTTGGATTTGATATGTGGGCTGGTTTGACACATTTCAAAAACACTTTTTCTTTGACTTTCTCATAAATATGAAGATGAACTTTGTTTTTATGAGTTAAGGGAACAGAAGTTGTACAGAATATCCCATGAGAAGGAATCATATAATGCTACAATACAGCATGAGTACAAAGAGGTAAATGTTCTATAAGCCAGTCGAGCATCAAAGCCCCCTGTGAGCTTGTGGACTACAGGTCTAAAAGAGAGAAGAGATTGAATGAGAAAAGCCCATCTGATTACGCAGCGCTGTGCTTCTGAGGTCATTGATTTTGGCCTGCAGCTGCAGGATGTCGCTCGTCTGAAGTCCCTGCTAGGCCCCGCAAGGAGGCAAACGTGGCTCCATCCAAGACAAAGACGACAGCAGGATATGGAGGGCAAACACCGAACACGAGCCACCTTTGCCTCAGTTTATGTTCTTGGACTTCAACAGAAGGGTCAAGTCCAGTCTGTCTCAGGGTTGGACATACTGTAGACTTATTCTTATATCCACTGTGGTGGAGATAAACAGTGCCAGGGTCGGACATTTTGGGTCGAAAGCATGTCATTACTTTCAATACAGACTATACAATTTTACTATGTTGCAGCAGCTTACGTCATTCGTCGTCGTAAAATGTAATATCTACACTGAAGTATGCCAGATATGCTTTATATGTATTTTGCTGGAGCATGTCATGAACTTACTTTGCCACAGAAAAGTCACTAGACGAGAAAAGTGACCATAACATAAACTGAAAAGTCTCATTTCATTGTGGCTTATGGATGAAGCATCAGCACGTTGCTAGCATAGGGAATACATGTAAATTCCACCATGAAAACCTGGGAGAAATGAATATTCCCCCCGCATGTTATGGCGGCACTCTCCTAAATCAACACGATTATAGACCAAAATAGTCACATGAGACACCGCAAATGATTTGTGTATCTCAAAAACGTTATTTTTTGACTCCTTGTTTGAAGTAAGGGAATCCAACTCAAAAGAAGCAGTGCGGAAAACGAGCCCTGCAGTTAACTCTGCTGCCCCGAGAGATTTATGGTTACGAAAGTGTTTTAATATGAACACATTAACATTTGAGGAGATCCCAAAACATTACTTCAAGTAGCTGACGTCAGTCTCTGGGAAACACATATGTCAACTTAATCCTGCCTGACCTAAGCACATGTCAGAGTTATGAATATAAGTAGCAAGTTTGCCTTCCAGTTTAAAAGTTATATCACAAATATCTGTGGATGTTTTCACTGCAGTATGTTCAAAAAGTGGCCAAGTGGCCACAATAATGACGATTATGATCACTATAAAATACTGATACATGTACATGCATGCATGTTTGATGCAACTGTCTTCTATTAAATGCCAATAAATAAACATTGTATTTTAAATTATATTAAATACACATCTCATATATTCTCTTTCATTCAAATGAAAAATGAATATGGAGGTAATTTCGTGAGTTTGAAAGTCTTCGCCTTGGAACGAGTAGTCAACAGAAAAAGGATTAGTTTGATGCTTTCGACTGTATCACTTTACCAGGTTATGTATGCCATAGTTGTGGAACTGCAAATATTAATTATTCAATAAAAAAAAAAAGATTTTGGGCGGTTTTTAAGAACATGTGATACTGTGTGATCTGGTCAAAAGCTCAGAAATAAGCAAGTAATTGAACATTGTGTTGAGACTGTATTGTCAACAGCTGTTTCCAAGATGAAGAACGAACCCTCAAGGTTAATTTCAAGGCCTAAAAGTTCACACAACAATGGATAGTTTCAATAATTGTTTCATGACAACACTATCTGCTGATGAAGCGCGTGCAATGTGTGTGGCCAAAAGCTCCAGAAAAAGCAAACCGGTGGACCATGAGTAGATATTGTTTTGTAAAGGTCATTTCTTATTGTGTGTGCTATGCACAGCAGCCTTTGCAGCTCTTTTCTACATTGAGCATTAACTCCAGCTCCATTCAGATGTCCTCAAACTGTGGTCCCAGTGATAGATTTTGGGGAGGTTTGAGGACAGGCTCCATTTCAGATGGTTGGGCTGCAATGGGAGCAAAATAAACATAGGCAAGAGAGAGGGCAAGAGAGGTTGTAGAGTACAGAGAGGAGAGGAGAGGAGAGGAGAGGAGATTTTTCTGCAGCTGCACAGCAAACATCAGCGAGCCTCTAAAATATTAACACGCTCCCTCTGCAAAAGATCGATCCCCGTTTTTCAGCATTGTACTCCCTCAAACTCGATCTCACACTTCTCACCATCAAACTCGATCTCACACTTCTCACCATCATTGGAATTGGATGGCTGCTTGCGCATTTTGTAAACTGACTCCCCCAACCTCACCCCTCTCCCTGTTAATAATCTATCACCCTGCCGTAGTCCTTGCGAAGTCTCCATCTTCTTTCCAAATAAACGATTCACCACCTTCACACTTGAGGGAGGCGAAACTGTTTTAGCAATAACAGTTTATCCGACAGGTCAGTAAATTCGCGTGTGTTATTAGGAAAAGTGGTACACATTCGGATGAGCTGCAGATGCGTCATCGTGGCCTCAGTGGGTTTCGCCACCTGCTGATAGCATAAACTAGTTGAATCGGATTTATTGCTGCAGCAACTGGAGACTGGAAATCTCTGTTTCTTCTTCCTGTCTTTCTGATCCTCGCTCCCGCTTCTTGGTCTTCAAGTCAGCTCATTGCAGATTGAAATGAATTGCGGATGAACAGTGGAAGTCGTGAAAGTTAGGTTTATGAAACCTGAACGGGTTTGAAATGTCATTCTAGTGTTACATTGTAAAAGCAGTTGAAATGTCATTTGTAGAGAATGAAATTAAAGCAGATGGATTATCATTTGATGAGTAAGAGAGGAAAGCAGTTGACAAGGCATGTTGATGTGCAAGTGTTGAAGACAGTTCAAGTGCGTGCGCTGAAAAGCTGTTGGAACAAGTTGTGTATGAACTGTGGAGGTTGTGTGAGTTGGAGTAATGAGAGTATGTAGTTGAAATTTCAGTTGACATTGTGGTGACAGGGTACCATCACAGGCTACTTTCATCTCAACCCAAATCCATATCTTTAACCTTTGCTCTGCCTCTGCCACTGATGGATACGCCAGCTAAATGTCAGCATCCTGCTCATGGTGTGCCTTTTAAACACCCACCAATCATCTGTTTGGCTCTGGCTCAGGCATTTGCTCAGACAGAAGGATTTTTTTCCCCATGCATACTAATATGTTCCTCAAAACCTCTCTGGTGGTTGTTTCCAGGGAACTGTGCTGGTTTGCGTAGATGACGCTTCTTAAAAAAAAGTGCAGGAAATGGTTTAAAAAAAACGTCCCGCTTCACAAAGTTTGGCATGAAAATGTGAGGCATCGTATTCCAACCTGCCAAATCGCATTGCAGAGCGGCAAATGTTTCAAAGACGTTTTTCTGCTTGAACTAACGCAGGGTTTAATTTGATTGTTTGGAAACCTGTAAATCTCGTGCATATAACTTTGATTCAGGCTGCGCCCAGAACCATATCCTGCAAATCCCAGCTGGAGAAATAGAAACTTCAGCATCTGCCCAGCACATCAGAACAGTATGGTTCCCCTTTTTTTGTTGATTCCTACCTCTTACCAACTTCTCCATCATCCTCTGCACACAAAATGTCAAGCTGTAGAGCAAGAAAATATCGAATTCTGTCAGTCTTTCAACTTGGCCACATTTGATTTAGTCTCTATGTATGCTGGTGTCACACATTCTCCCTCTCTCTCTGCTTCTAGCATTATACTCTGCTCCCTGTCTCTCCCTCTGAGGTCAGTGGTTTCATTGGACAAACTCAAGACAAGGCGGTCCCCTGAAACCCTGTCAGTTGTCTGTTCATTTGTGTGGACATGGGCCGACGGGGCCAAAGTCAACCTTTGCTTATTAGGATTCAGCTGTAGTCCCGCCATGTTTTCTCTTCTCCCTCGCAGCCTTTGATGTGCAGGATGTGGGACTTTGCAATGGCACCGTTTTTTTTTCCTGAAAATGAAAGCTGAGAATCAAAGAGCTGGATTGAAACTGTGGCCAGAACCTCTCATCAATATCAGACATTAGGAAGAGCTAAGACAACACAGCCACAGACAAAGGGCAATGATCGTGATTTGGAAAGAGGAAAGCCATTGGTTGAACAAAGTAAAAAAAAGCAGAGTGGGGGTTGTCTGGTACAACTCAAAGTGCATGGTGAAGGGAAAAGGTTTGATGAGGTCAAAACGTCAGCAATACTTGTATGAAGAACAACTGTATTGTTTAGACCAGCTCTAAAGAATATAAAGGGACACAATCAAAATACACCATTTTATTAAAAATACGAGTCACAACAGGGAAAGCTCAGTTCATTGCATAAATAGCTTGTTGTTGATTTAAATACAGTCAGTGCGGTAAAGCATCATCTCCCACTTAAGTTTGGATCATGTCCTTCTCAGAAACTGTCCCGATTGGAAAAGAGACTCTGACACATTTGCCAAAATTAAAAGTGTTGAGGCATTCGCTTGTCGATATATAACGCTAGTGTGCTTAGTTCAAATGTACCAAGTTACAAAACATTGTCGTAAATGTCCTTCAACATTATAAAAGCTGACATGCAAATGAACCACATTCAGCACTTTTTAATCGTTCAGATATATTTACAATCCTTTTACAAACAATACAAAATTGATTTCAATTTAATATTTTCCCATATAAAAATGAATAACTTACAGTATACTTTTTTTTAGGATAGTCAAGGTATAATGATTATCTACATGTACAAAACAAAGAAAATCCTGGTATTTCGGATTTTATTTCAAAATTAAGGTGCACTTGAGTGCCTAACTCCAAAAACCAAACTACATCAGTGATCACAACAAAATATAAACAATGGATCTGTCCTATAAATCAATATATTGGTATAAAATATACCAACACACCGCGTACAAATATGACTATAAAACAGATATGTGGGCTAGATTTATTGCGTGTGCGCTCTTCAACATGAATATTATTGTATGAATAACAATACAAGTATAAATGAAACCTGTGATACATTTGTAATTTAAATTGCTCAGACTAACAGAGGCGTCATCTATGCTAGCATTAATAGTAAGTGCACTTTTCGGCAACAACGTGTTGCAGGACACAAATGGAAATTGCAATAGAGTTGAGTATGATGTCAAAGTTGACACTGACAGTGTAGGTTTTACCCTCTGAGGTCAGAAGCTTTGATCTTTATATCACAACATTCCTGTGAAGGCAGAGCACACGACATGAAGGTGTGATGCCCATAGCACCAAAGTGAGCAGCTATGAGCAGCTATGATCGTGTTATGTCCTTAATTACCACATTGTCAATGGTAAACGAACAGTGAAATTTGCAGCACCACATATAGCATATTCTGTGTTTCAGGACCCATTCTATACATAAATTATTATTTCATCAATTAGAAAATAGCCATGTAACAAATTCATTTACAGTTTATGTACAAGTCATCAAAATCGTTCGCTGCCGTCAAATGTATGTTTGTGTCTTTTAAATAAAGCCCATATATACAAAATAGTGTGGTCCAAGACTTTTTGTGCAAATCCTTACGGGATTAAAATAATGTCTCTGTGGTACTGTAGGTTGTCAGCTTATGTCGAGAGGAAACCTGTGTTTATTTGAACCAGTGCAGGTAGTTTGTCTTGAGAGCGGGAAAGCACATGTTGTTGCTGCAGGAGCCCCCGTAGCTGGGGGGGCAGGCGGAGCAGGGTACTCCTACTTTGTAGGGAGCCTCTCCGATCCAGTTACCCCTGGAAGACAGAAACATGTACAGTGTCAATGGAGTTAGAGGTGACGAGAGAGCGTGTTTTAGAACACAAATTCAACTTTTATATAATAGCTGTCCTGCCTAAAAATGCCTAAAAATGCAGGAGTAAAAGATGATGAGTGAATGAATGTGGGTTGTCAAGATACGTAATCCAGAGTAGTTAAAGAATACTGTTTATTGATGTTCATTCTAGACATTGGAGACAGCAGTGCAGTCCTATCCGAATGTCCATTTAGTAGCGGTTCTAAGTTCGAACTCATATCACATGATCTTCATCTGAAGCCCTTACAGTGCTCAGAAAAAAAGGAAATCCAAACATCTGGAACCCAATGACAAGCCATCTGCTGATGAAGATCATTTGATGTGATCGAAAGCTCCAAAACAGATACCACGTGACCCTTGAGATGAAATTAAAATACCATCACAATGAGATTGTTTTGTCCAGAGCGGAATATCACTTATTTAGCAATCTGTACTTTGTCAGCAAATGAGAAATCAATCTTCAGTATGTGTGTCAGGACATCTTATAATATATCAATGGAAACCAGCCACATTTTTAGCTGTCAGTGCCAGCCGGTTTCATAGGTGCATCAAGTTATTCACATACAGTGACTTTAGCAGAGCAGACATCCAAATTCACAGACTTGTGGCTTTTTTTTCAGTTGGCAAACTAAAATAGGTCATCAATGTCCCGAGCCTGTTACTCTCACACTGGTCTCAAACCAGTGGGATTAAAGAACCTAGGTCACAAGTCAGTCACAAGTCCAAACAGGCTTTGATTCTTCTGTTTCGTGGCTCTTCTGAGCTTTGGTAATGCGGTACCGGTTCACGGGCTTGTATCGAGGTTATCTGAATCTCCCAGCAACATGGGCGGCATTTCACAACCCGGCACAGAACAGAGCCGCCTGTGTCGGCATTAAGCCTGCCGTCAGCACAACGTCATCAGGTTAACAGGTTCATTAGAAACAACGGGCTTCCTTACAGCATGTAATTAACACCATACAAAATCGGCCGTACTTACTTGGGTGAGTAGTTGCAAACTAAGTACGTTGCCCGTTTCCACACTGAACCCCATACATTCATGTTGTGGCACGTGTGAACAGCGCAGCCAACTTTGTTGGATGTTGCCCACACCATCTGCAAAAAAAAAAAAAAAAAAAAGACAGCCAGTTAACGCCATAGTTACACCAGCTCAACACTGTTACATGTAATGCCGATTGTTGTCTTTGTACCTGTGTATAGTGGGTACACATGGGCCCGTAGCATTTGAGAGGGCATCGAGGGTTGCAGTCACGTGGGTACGGGAAAGTATAATCTTTGACCTCATCGTACCACGGCTTCACCAGCTGGAGAATGGATCGATAGCTGTGAACAGAAGACAGACATGTTCAGAAAACTACACCTGCACAACTTGTCACAGCTGGTGATGAGGAACTAATATACAGGCTGAGATTCAAACCTTGATTACGTCTGATTTGTCATTTGTCAATATATTTTAGGAAACACTAGTAAGAGGTCGTTGTGCAGTTCAGCTGCAGGTGCATTCAGGATTTCGGGAACAAAAAACCTTTCGACACTGACTTGGATCTTGAATTAAGAAGCTTTTGGGTTCTAATCTCAATCCTGTTTCTGTGGGTGAAGCGTTTGCGTTTGTGAATTTGATTGGATTTCAGAGTCATTACGGTGTTTCAGGATATACATTGTCACATTGTGTACTGAGACTCACCATGAACGGTCGTTGTTATGGTTTTTAGAACATCTGCTACATTTCCCACGCTACTCTGAACACAATAACAATGAAATCACCTGAGGTTCTGACTGTCTGCACGATCAAAACCACATTAAAGATTGACAAACTGGCCACATTTCAGCACATCAACATGGGCATTTTGAAGATGCCCCAGAGCTGCAGCCAAACAGCAATGAATTCAAGGTTTATTTCTAAGATATTCAAACACGCTCTGCACTGGAAAATGCTGACAAGTGCAGTGCGTTCAGTGAATTCCAATTCACAGAAAAGTTAGTCAAACTATATAAACTAATTCAATATTTTTATTCTACATTTATGTAAGTCAACAAAATGGTATTACTGCTTAGATCCTGTCGATTTTTCAGGAAACAACCTCACTGTAGAACTCTCTCAGCGAGTCACAAGGAACAGTCAGAATAAACTGTATTCCCTTGAGTCTCATGTTGTTCCTCAATAAAATCTAAAAAGGAACATGTGAAGGTGCCCTGTGTTTCCAAATGGAAAGTCAAGACCCACTAAAGGGATGCGACTTTGTCCTGAGGGGTCATGGCTGAAAACACAACTTGTGTTTATTTGAATGGTCACAGGAGCATTCCTCAAGCAGTCACCGGGTCACAGTGCAAAAACCTTGAGGAGAAAGAAGAAGGGGGCGGCAAGGCAACGACCATGACTGCTGAGAGAGCGAGAGAGTCATCCCTGAGAGGAGCAGCAGATGTCGGGGGGGGGAGTCAAAGGTCACTCACCGTCCTGTCCTGACGGAGAGGTTTTGACCCAGGAACCTGAGGAGGTGAGGTGGCCCGTGCTCCCACATGCAGGCATGAGCCCAGTCCTCGGCCGTCTTAGCCAGGGTGTCGTCCCACACCTACACACACACAAACTCATCACATAACTGAAAATATCACCACTAGATTCTCGTTCAGCAGTGAGATGTGACATCAGAGTCAGCACTTGAGTTCACAGCTCTGTTACAGGCGTTGCCATGGCAAGACACAAAAGTCATCCATCAAATCAGAGTTAGTTGCCTCGTGTCCGATGTCACTCTGTCACCGAATCGGGGGAGTTGGACAGCATCGCTTTAAGAATACCAGATACCCAAACTTGTCAACAGTCACACTCATGTATGGTTTCGTGGGGAATGGACTGCGACTGGATAAATGAGGAGAGACTGCCTCCGATTACTTCATTCTACAGTCATTTTGTCATCTTATTGCCAGTTCAGCTGTAGAGGATGGAGACGCTGCCAATTTTATGAATGGAAATATGTCAGCTCATTGGTCTGAAACAGTTGCTGGAACAACCATTCAAGGGAAAACGAGCATTATACTGCTTCACACCTCAACAGTTTATTTTGGAGCTGAAATATGGTGAAATTAAAAGTCTGATTTAGACGTTTCCATCAAGGGGCCACGACAGCTCTCTCCATGTTACTCGCCAGCAGGCTACTGGTACATGACCCCTCTTCCTTTGGAAGTGACTGCCTTGGTGGTCTCCTGTATTGCAATCTGCTTAACAGCTCAAGGTGGCAAGAAACTTCAAGAAATGTGTCACTTTACTTCTGTGCAAAACTGCAGCTATAAAAATCTGATTCTCCATCATTAAAAATGATACTTAATGCATGCACTTTGGTCACTTCCAGAACATGCACATAATAATGAAACATTAGAGGAGGTATATGCTACATGGATCCAAGAATTGCATTGACTGGAAATACATGCACATTGATGAAAATTCTAAAATAATTCAGTTTGAAGGAAAGCGTTCACTCACCATGTATTCCATATTGGACGCTGGGGGAAACACCTTCCCTCTTACTTTGTTATGGTAGTCAAGAATGGCGAGCATGTCGTTCTGGCTAATATAACGCTTCCTCCTGGTTTTAGAAATAGTCGTGATACCGGACCCATAGCTGTGCGCTGCGCCAAGATTGGTGAAATTGGCGGCAGGCAAGAACGTGGAGACGGCAGGAATAGTCGTTGCCAATGCACTTGCTCCGCAAGATAAGCACAGCAGTATTAAGTCTACTGCAAATAACTCGGGTTTCATGTTCGGTTTTAGGAAACTGCGGGCGCAATATCCCGGGTCTAGGAGTGATCTGAAAAGAAAACACGAGGACAAACTTTAAGCGTTGTTGTGGTGCGCACAAATAAGATGCATTGCAATTACAACAACAACAAAAAAGACATGCTTTAGACGTACTACTTCATAACACAGAAGTACCAGTGGCATTCCTTCACACAGTCTTTGGTCCTACCTTTTCTTGCGCAGCGGTATCCTGTGCCTGCGTTGCCAAGGCTGTGACACCTCGAAAGCCCCAGTAACAGATTGGAGAGAGGGAGGGAAAGTCTGGAGCTTTTGCGCTTTGCAAACTGTGTGAGTGCTTCAGGAGAAGTCCGTCTATGGGGGTTTATATAGGCAGGCTATGGGCAGTGGACGTCGCAGGAAGTGCGTCTGTCTCGGAGGTAGACGCACAAGCCCCTCCAGGTCACCTGAAACACATTATATGTTTGGTCTACCCTAACCCAGTCGTGGCAAATCTCAATGTTATCATGACATCTGCTTTAGGTTTGTGAAGCCTGCTGGATGTTGAAGGACAACTCTTTATTTCATAAAGTACAGCAACGTATTTAGAGCATATGACTTTATCTGGGTTCTCAAAAGCATGTATCAGGGTTTGATGTTGCAAATGTGACTGTGATTTATGTTCTTAGTTGAAACTTTATGAACTCCAAACCTCATAATATTGTTGGAAGTGACTTGATTGACGTTTTTGACAATCTTTATCACATCACATGAAATTTGAACTTCCCACAAGCTCCACTGGTCGCTGGTCACCGGTCAGGACAGCCACATAAACTCATGGGGGGAAGCCAGCAGTTTTATTACTCAAATCAGAGCTGGGTCCATGTGTCATATCAGACCTCTTTGTCATATTCATTGTACTATAATGAATATAATGCACTTGTTCAGTGCGTAGCTCCAGCTGTGTGGTTTGCCAGGACAGATGCAGAGCCAAAAGGGGGTGTTGGGGGGGGGGGGGGGGGGTCTTTTCATTGGCAGCTGGTGGACAAATTAAAGAAACGTGACGCAGGAACAATTTCCCCTCCCTTTTTTCTTCTCTCTCTCTCTCGCTCCTTCTCTCTTGTTCCCGACAACTGGCGCTTTCCCAGAAAGAGTCGTCTTGGAAGTGATGGACTTTTCAGGTGCTGGAACTGGTGGAAGGGATATATCACTCAAGATTTTCTCCTCCGTTTCACTCCATCGATACAGTTCAGCTCCTTCTCTCCACTGCTGCTTCTCCTCGACAGACTGGAGGTTTCACTGGGATGGAAAGTGGTCAGATAAATCATGACAGATTAGTTGAATAGTTCTCCTTTCTAGACCTGATCCAGGGCTCTGCTTAATGCCAGGACACTTTGTCAGGAAAAACTTAAAAAATGTAAAGGTATTGGATTGAAGATCTCAACTAGACCATCAGCTCTGGTGAATTTGCATACTTAGATACGATTTCAAACTATACCCAACCTCCAATATATTGATTTAATCCCTGGAATATCTTTTGACATATGACTTTTTTAGTTTGTTTGTGTTATGCACCATCTGCTCATTATTTTTGACTCATCCTCTCATCTGGTATCAATAGTCAGGCCACTCTCCAGCCAGCACGGCCCACCAGCCAAAGATTCGGATCAGCACAGCACTGAGAACCTATCCCCGGGTTTGTAGCGATATTGTTGTCAGGGTTATCAGATTAGCTTAACATACACCTGTTTCACAGCATGTCACACTATCTTTCTGTTTATTTGGCCAAAGGCCTCTGATCAAAGACTTAACAATTGAGTCAAACGTTCTGATTCATTGTGGAAAACCAGGATTTTATAGAATACTGTTCTTTCGCTGTATCTTTCTTGCGCCCTCTTTCTCTCTCTCTCTCTCTCTCTCTCACCCACACACAAACACACACACACACACACACACACACACGCACAGTTTCCTCACGCGCAGTCTCAAGGCCCCAGATGATATCCCCTCAGTCTCAGAGTGCTGGTACTTGTTTGCGCAGTGAACCCAGTGACTTCGGATAAGGTCGAAGCTTTATTATCATATTATCAGCGTAATTAGGGCATTATTTTGGGGCACGTGCTATACAAAGGGGCCTTGGGTCTGTTTTGGAAAGGCATTATTTTTCAGACGGAGCATTTATTTACCTACAATATATTGTTCCAAGTTTCCCCCATGCTTTCCCCCTCTCCGGAGGCCTCTCGAAGTCCAGTGTCGATACCAGGACAGGAGAGAGAATGAGGTGCAGTGGTGAGCAAGAGGGAAAGCAAGAAAGAGGATAATAGACAGATTCAACAAGGGTTGCATTGGTTATGATTCAAGATTCATCCAATGAAGGCAGAAGAATTCAAAACTAAAATATTTTGAGGAAATACAATTTGCATGGTTTTGATGAGTATGCATGTGAAAAATAAATCCAAGATCAAAACAACCGATTGTCTGTTTTTCATGCAAGTTAAAGCAAATAAGTCTTGTTGGACAGTTCTCGGCCCATGTCTGGAGCATAGCGACCTGACCTGAACAATTCAATAAATCTCTGAAGGATGGCTCCTCGCTCTGTCCAGTATTCAAGCAATCAAAGCACACGCTGTAAACTCCAGCTCAGCTGTGCGCTCCACCCCAGCTGTGCGCTCCACCCAAGGCTATTGTTCCTGCGCTGGCAGCATCCACGGTGCATGGGAAAGTCACTAACAGATCAGTAGCATGTGAGTGGACCAATGAAAATAGAGCTGATTTTAAGGAGACTAAAACTTTTAGAAGGAGTTTGAAAGATGAGAGAGTGTATCAAGCTGTTCACAGGGTGGTCGTGGTGGTTTGCATTTGGATGTGCATTTATTCTGTTACTTTTTCAATTTGATTTAAAGGAGTAGCTCGACATTTTGGGAAATACCCTTATTTGTATCCTCGCTGAGAGTTAGTGGCATCAATCTTCTCACCGATTCTCGGCAAGGAAGCAAATCGCACTTCCCAAACGATTTGACGGTTCTTTTAAATCAGCCATGCCAAGTATAAATCTGATAAAAGAGAATACTTATTGATATGAAAGTAAGTCTTTTTCGTATTTTGGAATATTAAACGGTGATTGTATTGGGGCAGCTTAGACGTTGTTATATCATGAGTTGGTTTTTGTTGGCCAGGGGGCAAAAAGAAAAAGTGACATTTCAAGAGTGATTTACATTGGTAAGAAGCCCAGTCTCTAACTTCAAGCTGTCCAGGCTGCTTTCTTCCACACAGAGCTGTTAAACATTGTATCAGTGCAATATACAGTTACATAGCAAATACTGTATGTTTCACACAGTCTGCTAACTTACGACGGGTCGAAGGCTTGTTGACACTGCAAAAAACCTGCGGGTGAGAAAGTTTCAACCCTGTGTCCCCGTCTGAAGTTAAGGAGTGGATTATTACTCTTTCTTGATCCAAAGAGTAACAAGCACAGTAATTAAGTCAATAAATATCTGAGTCTTCTGATCAAAGAGTGCCCTTGCTGAGCTTCAATTTGATTCAAAATTAAATTCCGGTTGTGTTTAGACTGAATATACACCAAGGTGCTAATATAACACCACCGATAAAATCCTTTTTTTTCACAGAATCCAACTTACAAGAGATTGCCTGCAATGCCAGCTGGTACTGTAAGGCTTATTGCTGAAAGATGACCCAATATAACCCAAAGCCACATTGTCTTGTGTGACCTCTGCAAACATGACCGTAGAAGATCTGCTCCAGACGGGATGTTTGCTCCCTGTTGTCTAGATACAAGTCTGGCTGTCGTTTGGCTGCTCAGTGGAATCTAAGGTGACTTTGTCCTCAACCTCGGTCACAGGAAGAAAAAAAACGGACTATAAAGACCATTTAAAGCAAGCGTGAAAAGCAAACGACAGTTTGAGGCTCAGATTCAGCAGATTTTAAAAACTGTTTTTATTTTCAGATGAAATGGCTGAAAGAAAAAGACAAAAGATAAGAGACAATGGAGTAAACTAGCAATTGGCTGCACCATCAGCGTTATGCAAGGGCCTATAAAGTGCTCTAAACAATCTTAACAAGCATAATGTCGGCAGAACATACACAATTAAAAACCCTTTTCCCCGAAACACTGTTTAGTGTGGGAAAAAAACCCCTAAGGGATTACTAGAGGAGTGGCTCTTTCATCAGCAATAAGTCGCTCAGCTTGTAGATCTATTTTTGACATGTTACATTCCTTTGCCCCCAGATATTCTCACCCATCTATAAGACATTTACAACCATCTTTGATGCTCGGGCCTTGTAAGACTGCACAGAGACAGGGCTGTGGTCACACACACAGACATTTCTCAAGAGGTTCAGATGTCAGCTGAGAGAGAGACAGGCAAACATGAAAAATCCAGCAGGATCTAAAGTTAGAGCTGAGGCGTTTTATGATGTATCTTCATGACAGCAGGTAACCAAAAATATCACCTGGGACTCAGGAGTGAGCTG
The DNA here is from genome assembly GCF_949748355.1 of Melanostigma gelatinosum. Lineage (NCBI taxonomy): Eukaryota > Metazoa > Chordata > Actinopteri > Perciformes > Zoarcidae > Melanostigma > Melanostigma gelatinosum. The sequence goes on from NC_136653.1 coordinate 12,643,698, forward strand.
CCAAAACCAAAACAACCTATACATAGTTTTCTGGAAAGCTGTGACATATCTTTACCTTTGTGCCAGGAGATTATGTGTCATTATTGATGTTCCATTTTTTATGTGATTTACAAGCTACTTTATGGATTGACATTTGACATTTTGGGAAATGCACCTATTTACTTTCTTGCAGAGAGTTAGATGATCGAGGCCACTTATCTGTAGACTAAATGAAGCTATAGCCAGGAGACGGTTAGCTTATCCGTACAAAGACCGAAGCACAGGAACGACATGCGTTGGTTTAACAGGGGAAAGTGTGACGGATTTGGCTTTATTTTGCAGTGAGGTTGCAGATTGCAACCAACTGAAACTTCTCTCATGAGCCAAGCATGTAGGAGAACATTGTTGGCTGATGAAAAAAAAAACCCCAAAAAACAAATTGCCCAATCAAGAGCCAGTGGTTTGTCCATTCTGGGACACTGTAGAAACATGGTGAAGAGGACCCGCTCCGTATGTAGAAATAGACGACCTCATTGTAAGGTGAAAAAAACACAACAATCCTTATTTTGAGGTGATTATACAGTAAAGACAACCTACTTTTAAATATTATATTCAATTTCTGCCAATAGATCCCCCTAGATGCTACACAAACTTAGCTAGCTAGCTGTTTCCCCATGCTCACTTACTTTCTGCTAAGCTAAACTTGTAGTCTCTAAGAGTCCTGACTCTATCGTTATATTTAGCAAACACGTTCAGTATGAGAGTGGTGTCTAACTCTTTGCAAGAAAATGAGTAAGAGCTTTTCCCAACTTGCAAAAGATATTCTTTTAAAGTTGTCCTGCAGTCTGCTCAAGCACATTGCAGGGATACATTTAGCACTCTAATGAATGCAGATCGGTTGCTGATTATTCTGATAAAGGTGGATTTCTTGAAGCCTTGGCCAGTTGGGAGCACAAGAGAGGGTCAGATGCATGCTGGCTGACCGGCTGGATCAGGTTGTGGCTGGGTAGGCCTGGAGGCAGTCTAGACAGCAGATGAGCAATGAGCTGCGCTCTGGCAGACAGGCCCTGTGGCTGGGACTCTCTTGGGCATGGCAGGGCCTCTAGGACTCTTGTCCCTGGCAGAAATGATAAATGCACTGGTCTATTCTGAGGCGAGACACCCTAGTCTTTGTAACTCTAATGCATGCTTATAATTGATGACATTTTACAGGATAAAACTGAAAACAGATCATAAACCAGCTAATGCGTTCACTTTACAGATACCTATCTTCTGATCCCTGTACCGAAATCATTAGCTGCTGAAGTCTGTTTTTCCTATAATCAAAATTTTGCCCAAGATTTATGATTCAACTGGAGCTTACACTACTCCTCCTGAAGAAGTGGCCATTATCACAAAGTGAAAGAAAAGGTTCAGTCCCAATCCCTACGTGGGTGGTATAAGACTTGATCTTTGCTCACTTGGCACCTGGTAAGAGCTTTTCTGTGGCTGGAAATCACAGGCGAGGACTGCAGCTTGCAGAATTTGCGTCCAGAGTGCAGCGGTGACACCTGGTGAACTGTACCATTCATCGTTAAAGAATATGCAAATTGTTACGTTGGATTATTTTTGATGTCAGCTTTTCTTCCTTGATCCTATTAGAGCCGTTCAAGCAGCCACCTGCCAGAAGACCATGCAACAAAGTACAATGACACAAGTGATACCATTGTTACACGCATGGTTGCTCCTTTCATGGTCTAAGTAGCCACTATTGTTACAGAAACCTTCATCGAACATTGGTTAGTTTTCTGCGCTATGGATTTGGTTCAGTAGATTCAACAAGATGTTTGACTTAAGTGTGATGTAAGTTGATTGGACATGCCAAACCTAACTGAGACATTGTCCGGCTCCAACGTGTTTCAGAGTGATTGAAATAAATGTGTTCCTTCCTATTTACAGTTTGGTGTGATGCTGTGTGCTAATCTAATCTCTTTTAGCTCAGAAGCAGATGAGGCCTCAATTAGACCTGAGACAGAGTCAAAACAAAATGTGTTATTCTGAATTTTTGAATCTTTTGTTTCCACCATTCTTCCACAGTTGTTGTTTTCTCTCTTGAGTTTGGCCTTGAGGATGATAGGAATTAAGCCTCGAAGTTCAAGGAGAGTTCAGAAAGCTATGTACTGACACAGCAATGATGCTGGTATTAAAACAGATTGATATTCGATTTGACTTTCATGAAATCATAAAAGAACATGATGTTCAGAATCAGACAGGCTTCTTACGGATATATCTCAAATGAGTTTGGGTCAGTGACGTCGAAGGAATAATCATCAATCTGTCACTAGCAGGCTCTTGCCCAGGCGGTCTTTATGATGACATCAATGCTTTTGTTGGATCCGGCTTATCAGAGAAGCTCGAGCTTTCTTGTGCTCTGTGTTCCAGGGAATTGATGGATTTTAAGTTAAGATGAAGCAAAGACCCTGTTTTTGTGAGTCCCCCCTTTGGCCTCTTGTCTTCGTCATCCTTGCAGTTGGCCTTGTGCAGTTTCTAGGTTGTCCCAACTGCAGTTGATGGAACTGGTCAAAGTTTCTCATACTTTTATGGAATATTTCCCAAGAACCCACTTATTGTTTGGGATGAAAGCTGGATACATGGTTGTCAGAGACTTTTGTGTTTATTTGATTGGTCAAAATTTGTCTTGAAAATAACCATTTAGGGGTTTAGTGGTGGCTTAAGACTGGATACTGGATCTTCCTCTCTCTCAGACTGTTTTGGTCCAAACAAGGTGACCTCAGATGTGTTGCACCCCTTGTGAGGCTTCAACCCGCTGCGGCAGGTGGCATCTCTCATAAGAATTTACGGCTTGCTTCTTCTGGTTCAATGCAAACAAACCAAGTTTTATGGAGCAAATACTGAGAGGTCATGGTCCCTGCAGTTTGATTGCACCATGACAGAGAAACCTGGCTTCATATATCCTGTGGCACCTGTGAGATGTTTTCTGGCATGCATGATGAGTCACAGGTTCGCCCTTACCATTTCTGCTGTTTCGATGAATGTTAACGATAGTAGCATATCCTCAACATCGTCTTGAACCTGGGTTAAAATCCTAATATTAATGAGCTCTGTCAAATTTTCATCCAAAACCTTACATCATACGAGGACTGTTTTGTAATTCTATTCTTTTGGATCTTTCCAGATAGTAAATTTTCTCTTTGTTTCCATAAGCCTTCGACCCATGTTGCGTAAATATGCCTGTCTGGCTGTTGTGAATTGCTGCGGTGGTTTTAATCTCTGCTGCTTCGCAGCGTTACCATTCGTGTCACGGTAACCCTATCTGCCAAATAGTTTCACATCTTACAAATTGAGGATTAATCATCCGAAAACGCCGTTCCAATCTCCAATCATGCAGGCACATGTATATGTATTATCCCATGATTGACCCCTCCACTGACATACGGTATGCGATGTATGCAAATGATCACTATGTTTCTAGGAAACTACGCATTACTTTACTTCCTATCAACTCAATTTTTGACCTATTTACTAGACTGGCGGCCGATATTCACATGTTTCTTTGCAGTAGGACTGAACATCCAAAGTTCGTATAAAACTAAACCAAGTTACTACGAGGACCATCCAAAGGCCATCATTGTTTTCCACGTCATTGTTGTAAAACTGAAAACCGCTCCTATAATTGTACTCTCTACCTGACCTGAGTTATTCTTAATGTATCACTTTTTGCCTTTGATGTGCTTGGCAAGAGTTTTAACCTTTTTACTGTGTTATTGCTGTTAAAGGAAAGTCCCAGACTCGGTTGGGTTTAAACTATCATATGTCCTCCAAATGGGATGTAACTTTATTCCATGTGTTATTTTGAGAACAAGTTGTGCAATTTAGTCTTCTATGTTCTAGTTACTTCTCTGGTAAGAGACTTCTGTAGCTCTAGATATACTCTGCTGCTCCCACATGATGAAATTAACATAGCGTATGTTAACGTAACTAGCTGGTGAGCATATAGTAATATCTGGCTCTTTAGCAGCTAAGATCTCTTTTGCGGTAATTCGGTTCTTCTGGTTGTTGTTTGTTGCAGGAAAGGAAACGCAAAGTCGGTTTCCCATTGTGTTGTTGCTGAAAACTGCCATAGCTGAAGGTGATGCAACAGTAACATTGGGAGCCGCGAAACCAATTGAAAAAGTTGAAAGATCCTAAAACGCTCCATAGAGCTGAGGGGAACCGCAGGGTGTTACTACGAGCGTCTCCTTTAACATTACGCATAGTCATTTGGTCCATTACAAGATAAAAATATATAAATTAGAGCAACTTGAAGTAACTTGTAGCAGGAGCTGGAAATAGTCCCATCCATGTCTTTAGTGTTTAAGGGTGGACTTTATCTTTACACACCCTTCTGAAATGTTAAAATAGCATTCATAGTCAATCTTCCCAAAGATGTGCTGCTTGTTGTCAACCAGGAAATTTGTCTGGGTCTTGTGAGGCCATGGATTGGTCAGCCCTGGGCCAGAACAAATCCAATCAGCTGCCGGATTCCTGCTCTGGTTTGTTTGTCGGGGAGTGCGTATGTATCCCAGCATCCCCAAGATAATGCACATTTCCTGTCCCTGTCTCCTGAATATCAAAGTGATATAGAGACTCATCACAAGCTGCTGCACAAGTGGTCAGTGTTCCCACAAGCTGCACATGGTTACAATTAGTGCAAGGTCTTTTCTCGTCTTATTGTCAATTGTATTTAGTTTTTAGCCAGATGAGCATCATCTCAGAATATAAGACTGAAATTGAGGCCGCAAGAGGAATGAAAATAGAGCAAACCTAAACTGCAGATATTTTCTGAGACTGCTGGTGAAGGAATAATTTGTAATTCTTGGAACAGCGGTGGGAATGTATTAAAAAACCTACAGCTGTCAGTTGAATGAGAGCAAATTCACAGTAGTAGGATTCAATGAAATATGAAAAGGCAGAGAGTGCAAAGCCACGCTCATTTTTCCCTGCACTAAATCAAACCATCATTAAATCATTTTAAGAGCTGATATTTGTCCAAAAATGACAACAAAAAAAGTAAAAAACATACGGTTATTTGGTTGACAGATGTGAAAGACTGATTTACTTTTCTTCCAGCCAAAATATACACATCTGTCCTCACAGATCATCAAGACGTCTGATGCTATGACTGCCCAGGCACCACCCTACAACACACACACGCACACAATATATAACATGATCTTACTGTGCTACACATAACAAACTTAACCTCTTATGTTCTATCTCATAACTTCAGCTCTCAGCTGGCGCTCCTTTACATCAGCCCCAAAAAAGCCTGACGCAATTGTGCTTGTTTTCTTTGGAATGAACTCCCAGCTGTCACAACTTGATATGCACTTGATATCAAGGTAGTGAAGATCAGCTGGTCTGCCATGTGAGCTCATGGCTCCTCCTCACTTTAGAGGACCCTGTGCTGCTCCTCTGCATCTGGAAGTGTTGGGCCTCCTCCATATTTTAAGTTTCCCAGCCCCTGACTCCAAGCTCTAGCCCACTTCCTGGCACCTTGGACTTGGTACAATGTGAAAAATTGATCATTCCTTGGACGCATTTTCTTGGACTCATTTTAAATTTCCTCTAACCTTCCTTTGAGTTCTACCCCAGTTTTTTTCCCTTATGCACTTACAGTTTACTTTATTTCAACAGAATGTTTTTGTCAGGTGCGTTGTATAGATTTTCCTTGTCCTCTTAGACAGCTTGTGCTGGTTTGGGAACTGTCGCCATTGTAGGCCTGTAAAGCCCACTTTATGTGATGTGGAATAAACTTGACTTCACTTGACTTGAAATTCAGATGAAATGTAGACAGGGATGAGCGTTTTATTCCTCCACACAGCAGCAGCATAAATATAACTGACAATGTCTACCAGTTCATTCCAGCCAATGTTTAGCAGGCAACTAACTCACCTCTTCTTAAAGTTTAAGAGCGGCTAAAATCAATATTTGAATGAGAAATTTCCCCCGAATCCCATTCCCATCAGCTAGTGTTGCACCTCCTCCTCTATGTCTATTGTTGTTATTGGCTGGATCATGGCTCAGCAGTGTAGCAGTGTCCTGCTGAGGCATTTCTCAGCACTGTTGTAAAGACAAACCTTTCTCTGCCCCCTGACCCACAGAGTTCAGTCCCCAGACACACAGTAGCAGAGTGATTCCAGATGAAGGGAGTCTGTGGAAGAAAAAGGCGTCGCTGTTAGTACGTCATCGTCTCAATTTTGGCTTCCAATCCCAGTACAACCAGTGACCCTAGAAGTTATGAGTATGCATTGAGATTATTTAGTGTTCTGCCCCAACTTGCATTTAACGATGTCTGTTTCAAAAAATCTTTTATGGTCACCTGTATGATTAATGCAGATTTGCTGACAATCAAATCCATTCCTTAAAACACTACCAGGTGTTGCATTTAGGAGAGACAATTTTCCTTTTCCTCTCTCAAAGCTAGCTTCTGCCAAAATCATTCAAATCAAAGTGCAATACAGTGTGTGCTTAAAGGCTACTGAGTCTATCAAATGACTTCTCACCCAGTTACATTTCCCCTGTGCCATTAACAGTCCGTGAACCTTTCTCAAAATCCAGTCCAGCAAGTATTGTTACGCTAATGGTATAAACAAGCCCGCCAATAAGAAAAACAGGTGCTCTCTCGAACACACTCATTCACATGTCAGGATGCACTTCAGCTGCCATGATTTTTGGTCGGGAGGAGGAAGAGGTGGTCCCTGGCGACCTTTGGGAGGAAGAGACATATCCAAAAAAGCTTTAGTCCGTGTAAAAAAAAAAAACGAATGGCGGCCTCGAGAGTGATCATTGAATCTGGAGCAGACCCGTTCTCGCTCTCGTTCTCTCATTATTGGCGGGAGAAATCCTTGGGAGAAGGTGGTCTTATTCAGATCCACATGTTGTCAACTGCTGTGAGGACGCATATGCTCAACAAATTATGAAATATGACCTTCTCTTAAAATTTGTCAATGAGAACAGTTGGCAAAATATCTTTTCTTTTTCAAAGGCTTTGCTTTTAAGGCACTCTGAGTTACCAGTGTTTCCATAATTTAATTCAGACACCAGCTAGGTTGTTTTTCTTCTGAGCCGGCTAGATACACACGAGGTAAAAGCTGAAGAGGTTGAAGATTCTCTTCTGGGTTAAAGGAATAAGTTCTATTTGCTTTCTTTCCAAGTTTTAAATGAGAAGATCAATTACAGCTTTTTTTGTCTACACAAATACGAAGTTACAGCCAGCAGCAAGTTAGCTCAGCTAAGCCTTTTAAAGCTTTTACATGTAATTTTGTCAGGTCTGTTTATGTCTGTAATACAAAAACAAGACAAAAGTCTGTTAATTAATCGGTTTTCAAGGTCTTGGTGGACATATCTTTCATCTTCAGACGGAGCAAGGCTCGCTGTTTCCCCGTTTCAAGGCTGTATGCTGAGCTAATTTAATCGGCTGCCTTTTCTTAATTACCCCATCCAATCTTGTTATCACTTAAGTCATTGAGATTCATCATCTGGGCCTCATGAATATCCGCACCAGATTCAATGGAAATCAATAGCTGCTGAGACATTTTACAAAAAAACTAAACAAATGTCAACCTCATGGTGGCACCAGAGGAAAGGTCCAGGCATCATATATATAATTTGTATATATATATACATATATATTATTTATATATATATGTATTCCAAATGTTATACTTGCCACCAGAAAGAAGTTACGTTTGCCTCTCATATTAGTTGATCCTACAAATGTGGTGCAAAGTCTTGGAAAAGTGCAGACACCACAATGTAAACACAGACCAACTGTACATAAATATCTCAACTTAGCATTCAGCTGCATCCAAGTGGCATCTAAGTGGGAATCCACAGCCTGCTGCTCTCTGTTTTAACTGGAAGACTTTGAGCTCCAGATTTGCCTCAAATCTCCTCCAGCTGGACGCAGAACACCAAGCACCACCGGGGGTGAAATGGATTATTCAATAAAGATTTATTTGCTTTGCATAAGCTTTCTGTCCAAGATTCTTCCAGGCTCAGAGATAATGCTGCAGTATGGTAAAGAGTTAAAAGGCCATCATGGCATATTTGGATTTAGTTTAAAGTACACTAACTTGGGGATTTCCAGCCTTCCAGAACTTGCGAGTTTTATTGTGTCAGTGTCCCTCATTTTGGGACTTTTAGTTATTTTTACAGAGTGTAAAATATTCCTCGTATGGAGTGAAAAAAAAGTAGAGCCAAAAGACCGTTAATTAAGTCAGCCTCCCTGCCAGCACAAGACGTACTTGGCTTGGTCTTCCTCCATCATTCTCATTTATTGAGCTGTCATGGAAAACAAAACTGAAATAGTAAATCTGTTTGAACCCCGGAACTAACATACTGCTTCTGTCACACCACTGCCCTGAGATGAAGACTTGAATGCAAATTCCATTTTTTGCGGTTTCATTTATTCCTCTTGAATACGGAGTTCAAAGGCATCGTTTGACATTTTAGGATATAGGCCTATTCACTCTCTTAGAGAGAGTTTAAGGTAAATATGAAACTGCAGCCAGGAGACTGTAGCTTAGCTTAGCATACAAATTGTAAACAGGGGGAAACAGCTGTCCAAAGGTAATAAAATCGACACCTCTAAAGCTCACTAATCACCAAGTTGTATCTCCTTTGTTAATCTGTACAATAAACGGTGTATATAAATGACACGGTGTGGTTTTACAGGGGATTATGTGGCAGACTATTGTGGTTTGGTGCAGTGACGTGTCTGCTAGATGCCTTACAACCTCAAAGTGACAACAAGGCTTTAAACAACAGCTTTTAGTTGTACACTTCATTTTTTGTTTGGATTAAATAAACAGTATATTGTGAGCTTTAGTTTACGGCTTTCGTTACCTTTGGACAGAGCCAGGCTAGCTGTTTCCCCCCGCTGTCCAGTCTTTATGCTAAACAGATAAGCTAAATGGCCGCTGTCTTTATTTAACAGACAGAGATGAGATTGGTATCAATCATCTCATCGGGCTTTCGGTCAAAAAGTGAATGCGTGCATTCTTTAAATGGCTTTGCCACTAAAACAATTATGATTTGCAGCTAATAAATATGATACATTAGCTCTAGTGTTGTTCAATTTAAACTGTCAGTAATTAATGAATGATGCACTACATTTACAAACACAGTGTGAAATAATGCATTTTGCAATATGTATTGTCATCTAAACCATCTCCTTTCTAACAAATGTTTGCTTTGTACAGCCTAGAAAGTATATTGTCAACAGAAAACCGGACTTTTGCAAATTCAAGGTCATCATCGAACAACATTGAAAACGGTATCCACCCTTCAAGTGCTCTAAGCCGAGAGTTGCCGGTCCGGCATGAGCAGCGTCTGTGAGGTGACCCATGTCATCAAGAACAGGCTAAGGAAACACATTCCTGGAACTCCACCATATGTGGAGGAAAAGTCGTGGGTGGTGGTGACGTAAAACATGCTCAAAGAAAATACTATTAAGACTCTCAAACAACCTTCCCTTCTTCTCTGCCTTTCCCACTCATCCCCGCCTCGTCGGACAGGTTGGACATGTCGGGAAGCATTTTAAGCATAAAATAGTTTTGAGTGCCTCTGAATGGCAATACAAATTGGTTTACTCATGTTTGGGTAAGTTGACATGTGAAGAATATTCGTCTGTCAAGATTTGTGTCCTTTCTGTTCTGTTGTGCAATTTGTGTTATCTGCTCTTATGTGTCTTGCATGAATATTAACTACAACAACTGCATCACATTGTCTGGTGTGTGCTTTTAACGAACCCAAGTGTGCCCAGGACTGGTTGTTTTCCCAAATCTACGTGTTTCCCCACGGATGTAACTGACGTAACTCTGCCAGTGTTGTTGCAAAGAGTCATTAGAGAGATGACGCCGATAATAGGCGTATGTGTGTGTGTAAGTGCCCATATTAGCATGTACAGACTGCTGTGTGGGTGTGAGTAATAACACGTTTTGTTGAATGAATTAGTGGATTTGTGATTTTGTAATTATGACAGATGAGAATAATTGTGAAGGTGACAGCTGAGTGCTGCTGTTTTTTTCATCCCTCTCCCCTCACAATTACCCCTCTTCAAGGTAATTAAGGTGCTCAAAGTTGTTATAACACATTGTTTATCATTTGCAATTAAGAGTTTCCGACTAACTCGGTCGCCATATTTGTTTTGTCATGGCAAAGTTTGAATATATTTCATGAGTAAGATTTTATGTTGATATGTGTGCACAAAGTAAAAGGATAATTTTGTTGTGGAAACTGAGACTGAGTGAATGCATACTGTAAATTAATACTCAATGGAGATGAGCAAGTCTTGCTACAAATACGTAGTTGATAGGGGATGACGTGAACATACACTTCTGAGAGGAAAAACATCTTTGAAAGGGATAAAATAATTACCTGTTCAACACTTTACTTGTAAACCTCTTTTATTTTTGGATGCACTTTGTCACATGACTCAGCATTTGAAGAGGTTCAGTGTCATCTCCCCTCACTGGCAGAATAAAACACCTTTCAATTTTTAAAGTTCACAGTTCAAACCAATTCATTTTTATGACATTTGGGAACCAAAAGTGAAAGTATTCTCAACATCATTGTTATTGGATTTGTTCATGTATCAGCCTTTATTGCAACAATTCAGTCGTGTGCCACAGACTCTCCATTGAAGCCCATAATACCTTTAAAGTAATGTGGTGGCCTCTTTACACAGTGTGACCCCTGTGACCTCTCCAGTAGCAGTATGAACTCTTCTCTGAGAGAAAGTGGAAGCAGGTTGTCGCTCAGGTTATGGTTATATGTACATAAATAATTAATTCACTAAGCCACTGTGCTTTGAGTAGAATGGCAATAAAATGATCCAGCACAGAACATCATCCAACCCCAAATCAAAGTAATGGTTACCCACATTTTAGGCCAATTAGAGCCAAACACAACTGCCTGATATACAATCCCTCCCTTACCTAATTTTACCCTTTGGATGTGCACTTTTTACTTTCCTCAATAAGATGTGGATTCAACCTCTAGGACAAAAATACTGTCCAACAACACCAAACGACGTTTTGTTTTGTTTCACCTCATTCAGTTGATGATGGGGTGTGTTTTGCTTTGGCTTGTGCCCATGGGCACAGCTCCTGCTGCTGGTTTGCCTGTCGCTGCATTCTAGGTGAGCTTCAGGACACGGTCACAGCCTATGTTGGGTTTGAGTCTAGTCTGCATTGGCCGGGGATGGACAGAGCAGGGCGGGGCTGGAACAAGCAGTGCGGACAGAAAAACAATCTGTCTGCACGACTGAACTTAAAAGTTAAAAGCCGGAGCGTGAGGTTTTGGTGAGATATCCATTACAGTGAACGAGCCCTATTTCTTTGCTCCTTCCCTGTCTGCATGCCGGTGGATTTTGATTCATCGAAATATCTTTTTCATAAATGCTCTTCCATACAAAAAGCTCTTTTTATCAGTCGTGCACACTCTTTCTTTGTCGCAAGTCAGAACAGGAATCACAATTGTCGCATTCTGAACGAAGGAGTGAACGAGAAGACAGTGGTTCATTTGACTGTATATTTCACTTCTTGGCTCTTATCCACTCTAACGTCCATGATCCCTATTTTTGGCTTTTTCTTGTCTCACTCTTCACCTTTAGTGCTTACCTTTTAGGGCTTTGTTTGGTCCTTCTGACTCTTTTACTTTTAAGAATGGGGAATCGGGGCACACGTTCCTACTTGAACATTGCATTGCAGCATTATGTATGTTCAAATGTGTGTTGTTGAAGGACAATGTAAGTTGCTTTTCTTCTTTTAACATTTAACTGCTGTATTCTGTTTATACAATTCAGAAATTCCAGAACATGACATTTTCTAAATATCATCTCTGATTGAGTTTCAGTGTCACCCAGTGTTCAAGTTCGGCTAATCTTGCCAATTGCAGGCCGAATAACACAACAGTGTGTGGAGACACGACTTAGATGGCAGCGCTGTAGCACAGAGCTACACTAATGTGTTTTACGGACAAATGATTTCTGTCAAGCATTAAACGTTAATTCATACCTGGCAATTGCTGTCCTCTCTCCCTTTAAAAGTCACGTGACGCCCATCGCAAAGCCTTCCCAACGCCCAGTCACCCTCTCCATACAGCTTGAAGTATGCCATGCTTCCTTCTGGCAGATAAGAGTGGAAAGGAAAAATAGCTCAGCTCAGCTCATTTTCTCTGGAGGACAGCTATAAAAAGTGGAAGATCGACAAGTGGTTAATGTTGTGAGAGATTGTCAAAAGTATCTGATGAATGGGACGACTAAAAGTACTTCTTGGGACTCCTGTCCTGCTGGCTCTGCTGGTTACGGTGTGTCTCACGTGACTGAGACATCCCGGCGATAGAAGTCCAGCTTGGGACAAATGTCATTTCCTCTTCTTACTTCCATTTTGTCTAACCTAATTTCATCAGTTTAAAAATGACTGTCACAGCATTATGCCTTGTCATTGACAACTGATGAAACACACCTGCTATTTGCCTGTGACATCAGCGTCTGTGTACAGGCCAAAGTGTCACATGCTTAACACGCTTCCACCAATGGAGGGCAGTGCAGTAGCAGTATGTGATTTGGCCGAGATCGAGTTCCACACAGCAGCAGTTGCTCCTCGCTGGAAGCTGTTTAGAGCCCATCGGGGGTCTCAAAATCACATCACCTCCTCAAACCTGTGGTATCCTTTGGTATTATCCAATGGCTTGGTTGTAGCAAATGAGCTGGCAGTGTGGAGTTCACTGACATGAACAAAGTCAAAGATCAAAATCCTCAGTTAGCAGTCGCTGCCGTTTGTAAAAATGAGAGTCAACTGTGACGTTTGTCAGCCCGTCACCTTTTCATTGTGAATGAGAATGTGATGATGTTAACTCGACAGCTCAAAGATGCATACAGCGGATCTAATCTAGAGTGATCCGTTAGTAGCACTTCAGCTTCTGTGGTTGAAAGCAGAATCAGTAGGCTTCAGTCAGGACTAAACCGCCATGTAGTTTGGCTCCTACACTCTCTGCCTAGAGAGACTAACCTCGACAACTGTTTTCTCTCAGATTAACCGACTAGGAGACTCCTGTCCTTTGTTCCGAGGAAGTGATAATATGCAACAAGCTTAGTCTAAAATGCACAAGTTCCCTGAAAGCACCTTACAGGAAGAATTTAACTGCAAAATCATTACCATCACTTCCCTTGTCCTCGTAGGTCACAGCTAGCACTCTAACTCTCTTGCTGTAGTCTCAAAATTGAGAACTCCAAACAGTGGAAAAGAAAAGTCTCTCTCCACTTGGCTGGTGTGAATGGGTTCAGGCTACTTAGAGAAAACCGACCTCTCTAATCCTCCATGGATACAGCCATGTCAATAAAACCCTTTATTGCCGCTCTTTGTTACACTGAAATACTGCTGAGATACGAAGCCAAACAAGAAACTTTAAAAGGCCATTTTATTTTTTTGTTGAGGCAGCATTTCTTTCTTCTTCTTTTTTTCTTTCTTTTACAAGTCAACAGAATTGAAATTGGCATTGAATGAACAAACAAAGACGCACTGTTTATGGATCCCTTCATTTCTGGACGAATGAATAATACAGGGCAATTTTCCCCATCTGTCTCGCACAGATGCATTAGCTTTGAAAGCCCAGTGTTGTAAACTATTCCAGAAATGGTAAGCACTGACCTTTGGCACCAAACAAACCCATTGACAGAGCGATTGTGCTGATGTAATTTCTTCCATTTACCATTTTGCCACCATACTCAAGGCCATTATGCTCAGAGAGATGCAGTTGTGATTTTGTAATTTCCATTGATCAATGTTTCATTTGTTTTTGGCCTCACACGATAACTTGTTTATTCATTTCTTCTATCCATAACGTGATGTAACTTTGGGCACGTCTGTCGGACTGTGAAAGAGTCCAGAAGAGGAAGTATTTAAAATACGTTATCGCACACCCTGCTGTTCTCCAGTCATGATCTACACCGCTCAGTCATCCACAAAGCAGACGGACCTTTCATTTTTAAGGATATGTTCCTGTGGCTCTGAGCCAAGGCCACCAAATATAACCAATGCTCACGATATACAATGAAATATGAGCTCCCTCGGTTGCTTTTGAATGCTGCGAGGCTCGGTGGATTGTTCATTTTGAAACAAGTGTTTCTCATTATGCTGAGTGTTGTGCTTGGCAAGGAGGCCACTTAAACCCTGCCAAAGCAAAATCTGCTTGCCAATGCCTGCTTAGAATACCATATATAGTTTCACCTGTTATCCTGCTCAATTCCTCGAGATAATCCACACAGTCAGCATGTTCTCATGCCTTTGTTAAGATTTTAGAAGTGCGTTATGGCTGATAAAGTGTTTCATACGAGTATAGTTAATCTAATATTAATGCTATTTTCAAATCTTTGATCCACATCGGAGCATAATCCTCTGATTTTCTTGGTTGTATAATAATAATAATAATTTGATTTATTTACTCTAGCATCAAAATTAGTCGACCAATCATGTTTTATGATTTGTTATTATTAGCGGGGAAAGTGCAGCAGCAGAATGTGCATTCAATGTTTTTTTTAAATCATTTTGAGCCTAAAGTTGGTCTTGAAATTGAATCATTGGCAATATTAATTTGCTCTGCTCCCAACAAAGCCTCTTTTTCTGGCAGCTATCTTGGAAATGGCATGTTGGTTTGTAACACAGACGTGGAATCTGTGGCACACTGACGAGAATATTCCAGTTTTGAGCCATCTCTCTGTAAATTGAACGTCTCTTTGAAGATATGTAGACATTTAGAGAACTATAGCGCCAGTTCAAAGGTTGCACTGGAAAATGACCCGATATCGGTGTCGAGGCATCTGCTGCACACAGGCAACAATCTAAGCACGACTCACACTACAACACACAACCCTCCTCAAAGTGGATTTGTTTTCTCATCTTCATATTGTCACAGAAAATTCCCCCGAGGAAAACATTTTTGCAACTTGTATTGTTGTGTTCAGTCAGGCCATAGAGGACAAGTTGTATGACTATATTTATTTATGTACATTGTTGACAAGAAACATAAGACTAAAACTAAATCAATCAACTAGCAAAGGCTAATAAGCAGTAACTCGTTGATCTGTAATGGTTGTATGAGACTTGCCTTTCCTGTAGAAACAAAGTCAGCAACAAATGAAGAACTTATTTTCCTGTTTGTGTCCATCTTGCATATTCAGCATTTGGATGTCAGATTGGCCACTCTGGATTTACTGTAATCAAGAACACCACTTACAAGTACACAAAGACAAGTTACAAGTTCAGATTTCATGTTTTTCCTCCTCCAGTAAATGGCAACACAGCCTTTTTCGAAGAAATGAAAAGTCACCCGGCATGTGGTTTCACCGAAAATGAATTGTCGGCAGCAACTTGTTTCTTTTTTAAACCACAATGAGTTTTGTGTTAGCATTGAAGCTCCGAGCAAATGTTGTCAAATGATCAAAACTGGGCATTTACAAAGACAGATTGATAGTAGTGTGTAAGATTTTGAATTTAGATGTAACCTAGAAACTAGCCACACTCTCATTTTGATCATCTGTATTTAATTATATCATAGTATATGTGGTTGCATGCTACTGGTATGTCCGCAGGGTTTGTAATAGCTACACCAACTGTAGTGAACCTATACATTTCACCTAAATATGTGAGAAACTCAGGAAGCTGTGCAGACATTTTGAGGGGCTGTTGCTGGTAACTCACAGTCCATATGGGCACGAGTGTCAATCCCGAGGTGTATCCTCCATCTCCCTGGAGACTCCAGCAGCTTCTTTTCACCTCATAGGAAGGGGCTACACGTGACATAGCATGTCGGGAGGTACAATACCTCAACAACCAGTGGTGACCAGGTAAGAAAACTGTTGATGCGGGTAGATTACGCCGGCCTCATTGAAGAATTAAATCGGAGACATTTCAGTACGGTACAATGTTCTCAGTCACAAATTGAAGATATAGTAATAAATATGAATCTACGACCTACCCACTGTTTGTGAGAGCATTGTGCCTGAGCCAGAAGGATCGGGCAGTAACTTTTTCCGGTGACTTATGGTGGACGACGTTACATTTTGAAATACGACAATTATTCAGCAGTATTGCATCCCAGAACCTTTTATTTGATATTTTGGGAATTGTCTCGTTTGATGAGGAAGAATGGGCAAAAAATACGAAAGCTTTAATGGCAGGTGGATCCAAGACACATGCAGTATCTGGTCTCATAACGTATGGTTCTTTCAATTCACTTTTCTTCGTACAACATTTGTCATGACTTTCCCTTGTTTTAGGACACTTCTATTGTTGTTATTATTCCGTAGAAGCTCGGGCATTATTGCCTCGGGAAATCGTAGGACAGGAAATGTTCCCAAAGCGTGAGGTAAGCTCAGTATTTACATGAGGATATCCGTTTGAATGTCCTCGGCTGCCCCCCTCACAGGGTTTGTTCGCCTTTCACAGTCACAGCAGGTGGAGCGACGTTCACTGACCTCTGATACGAGACAGAATATACATCAAAGCAACAGGGACATTCATCTGTGTCATGTTGATGTATGGATACAAGAATTCACACACCCAGACACACGCTTACCTCCGAACATGTCGTCTCTTTTCTTTTCTTATTTTTGCAGTGACTCAGTTGTCCTGACATTCGTATCTCCTTAATGGCACGACCTGTGAAATCTGTACACTTTTCATGCAAAGAAGATCTCAAAAAGTTGGGAAGATAATTCCTCCCATCACCTTAGATTCCCGGTGAGATCACCGTGGTTAGTTTTGTCATGATAATGGCATGCCCATGATCACAATCAAAAGCTGATGGTGAGTTTGACTTGGCCACATCTGGCCAATTGAAAAGAGATTTACAACGCAGTAGGTTCCCGCCAAACTGCACTGGGTATCATCTCTCCCGCCCGGCCGTGTTTATGCAGGACACGTTTAAATATTTGAGGAGCACATGTGAGGATGAATGGTGGCACAGGATTTCATCATAAAGCTGTGAAGGGCAAGCCGACGGGGGGGGTCATTTTAAAAGTAGTGTCAACATTGTGAGATCCCACCTCTGTCGACTCAGCAAACAGTATATCGCGGACGCTCTGAAAGGCGGTGACGGCTGCTTTCTGGAAAGGCCCGGAGGTTTTCTCAGAACACCTTTGATCGTGCCAACAGGCTTTGGACATCTTCCCTCTTTGAGTCCGAGCGGCGTTGCCAAAGTAACCATGAGAGGAAAAATAACGGTGACATATAAGAGAGTAAGATTGACGACTGATGCGACCAAAATGCTCATTGGGACAATGCTGACAAAAAAACTGCTGTTGACACTATTCAAAGAGCAAAACAGCTGCTGCTCCATTCACTGAGGTAGTTCATCTTGCCATGTCTTTCCTGTGTCCACAGTGACGTTACGTAATGTCACATTACGTAATGTCACTTCAGACACAGGAACAACTAAAGCTCTATAGCTTCTCCAACATCTTTTCCCTTTGTCTTGAGCAGTCAGAGGGCAAGAATAATTGGTTTTACAGATGTGATGTAGACGATTGGATGATGCATCCCCTTTGTTCCTCTCTCCTGATCGCTTCATTGGTCCTCTGGTTTATATCACACTTTACCTTCTGCTCCACCAGTATCCCATCTTTCCCCTAAATCTACCACTACCCATGCAGCTCACAGCTCTCGGTTGCAACAAGTGTCTGTGGAAGTTCCCATGCTCCCACTCACTTATAGTCGCCGGAGAAAGAGCCACATCAAGTGGGCTTAGCTGTCAAGCTACTGCTGCGTGGGTTTCTGTTTACCCAGCCTGCCTGTCTGTGGACGTCCACCGTCCATCTGCCTCGCTCACTAAAAACAGAGTTTCAATCAAGCAAGAAATCCCCACACTAAAATAATGACTATTATTGAAAATTGTTTCTTTTGCAAATCAATTCCACTTCATTTTTGTCCTTGGCTTCCCCATTTCCGCTTACATCACATGCATATTTCCATCCATCACTCACAGTAACCCACACTTTTCCGCAGGCCTCTATCCACCTCTCTCTCTCTCTCTCTCTCTCTCTCTCTCTCTCTTTCTGTTTGTCCGTCTGTGGGCATGCATGTCTGCTGGGGGTTTCCATGCTACTCTCCGTTTCCCAAAACAGACACCTGCACTACCCCACCCATCCCCTCTGACGTAGACGTTCCCTACTGGGGAAAGTAAAAGAGGAGAGCTGTGTTCAGAGAAAAGGGAGTCAAAGGGAGAAGTTTTCCAGCATGTAGGGCAGCCTATATGGCATCGTGTTTTCTTCATTTTGAGGCCACCCTATTCGGCACTTTATCACATTTTCTCCACTGGAAGGGCACCCTGGAGTGCACTTTATAATGCTTTCTCCATTTAACCCACTAGGGCACTTAATCATGCTTTCCCCACTAGAAGGCACCCTAGAGGGCACTCAATCATGTTTTTAATTTTTTATGTTTAATTTTAATCTGGCCCTAAATCCCGAATTCATCTTTGCTCTGCACATTTTAATTTGGGATTGTCACAATAAACTTCTTTTGGCAGGTAATTTAATATGTTTGATAGTTCAGGTTCAATGACGAAATTGACACGTTTGCCTAAAGTTTCTCACCCCCATATTAGTAAGTGTCCTGGAAGCATTTATTTTAAATATCGGAAACAAATCCTTTAAAAGTCTTTAGCTATTTTATCACACCTGCCAACAGCGCCTATAAACACTGGTAAGAGCCATTTTAATATGTCGTATGTATCGAGTTAAGGGGTTTAGGACTGTGAAATGATACAGTAATAAGCTGACAGCTTCTTGTTTTATTACATGCCATTGACTCTGATGTCAGCACTAATCATTTAAACAATACGTGACCACGTCCAGCTCCAACAAGAGGTATATATCTTCACGTTTGGCTGCAACTGCAGTCTAAATATGTAGCAGTCCAAAAATAAATACATTTCCGCAAATAAAAATAAAGGTGCTGCTTAAATGGGATGCATATCACGCGACATGTTGTACAGACTAGTAGCTTTCTAAAAGAATGTTAAAATACAAGCACAGAGGCTTAGGGACTATCCCAGTAAATGATGGGATGAATGGTATTCTCACATTTATTGACAGAGGTAAGTGTTGTTTTAGGAAACACTGTCCCCTAGTGGGGACATTGTTTACTTCTTTATATTCATCAGACAGGAAAATGCATTTTCAAGCTTTCATTGAGTGGCAGAAGCAGAATTAGAGTTCATTACCTATTTGAAATGACAACAAATGTATTGTGTCAATGATACATATTAGTTTTTAAGATTGTCTCACACGTAGTTATTGAGTTTTGAAATCAACTAAATATGTCTTTTTATAGGTTTTGTTCATATTCGCCATACATTCCCTAGTGTGTCACTGAATGTTGTCTTTCGATAGTGTTCACTGATCCAGTCTTCAGTGAATGATCAGGAGAGATGAATTAGATGGTACTTTGTCAAAAGTCATGGATTATGTTGGACAGTCATAAAAAAGTCAGAGTATACCATGTTGAATAAAGTCATAACAAAGTCAGTTTAGCATGTCGAAAAAAGGCACAGTAAAATGCAAATTGGGTTTTTTCCAATCGGAGCAGTGAAACGTGCTACGTAAACAAAAAATAATGAATAGAAAGACTTATTATTTGTCTTAATAACTATTATCCACCAAATAATTCAGTTCAAAACTGTTTTAAGGGCTTAAATTCATCAACTGAATAATTTACAAACACAGGTGCAGGTGAGATTTGGGTGTGGCTATAGTACCAAACAGTACACGGGATGCAATATACAGTATTAGCAGAATATGAATTTGCAAACATAGACAGCTTAACAATGTTAAAAGGATAATGTTCATAGGAGTTATTTGCAACAGTTTAAACTTTTGTTGTGACTTGTATGTATGATTTAAAATATCTGCAATCTGCAGAGCAATAGACAAAAATAAAAATATTTGTTTTGTAATATACAGTGTTATGTCATTACTGCTAATGAGTCATAATGGGTGGAGTTTTGTGAAAACTGTGCCATGGAAAATATCGTGAACACTGGACAAATAGTGGATTCATAAAAGGAGACATCGTCTGCCCTTGAGAACAGTATAGAACAGAATGCAGGATGGAACATGTGTGTTCCATCACAAGTTATGTATAGAGCCAGATGGCTTGTGCCATTTAACCTCAGTGTCTTCAACCACTCAACACCCCCAGGTAGTAGCTGGCTTCTCTTAGCCAATGCTGATGGTTGGCGTTCACACTGTGAGGAAGACACAGTCGCGCCCTTAAAAGCCCGGCAGGGTTAGGGTTAGGGTTAGGGTTGGGTTAACCCTAACCCTAACCCTGTTCTCTTCTCTGCAGTCAGTTGTCATTTCAGAATCGATGTGACCCTCTTCCTCATTCATCATCACATCGGGTGCTCAAGGTTTCTCCGACTGAGCCCATTGAACTCAGTCCCACGCCACATGCCATCATCTAGATCTTCAACCTGCCTTACTGTCTTCAACACCCCCACCAGTGTCGACTCTCCAAAATCGGTACTTTGCACAGCTGGCCGCTGATCATTTTTAATGAAATAGACCTGGTTTACAAGCTTTTTGCAGACACATGTTCACATTCACACTAAATGGCTTCACTGTGGCGTCCATTTCTCTCATACTGTACGTTGTAAGTGGAGGCGCACTCTGATGGTGTGGTGAGAGGAGGGCCTTTGGCCATTTGTCATCATTAGCATTCAGACAAATTCAAAGTATAGTATGTTGAATAAAGTCATAAAATAGTCATAGTATAGCATGTCAAATGAAGTCATGAATAAGTCACAGTAAAACTTCCTTAAGACGTTGACCCTTATCCATTAAAATGGCACCTTTGTGATATAGCTTCGTGGCAAACAATTATGTCATTTTGGTTGCCATTTGCAGGGGTAGGATTTTCCAGAGCTAACACACTAGTGTGAGGTTATGGTCCTTTGACAGCTTGGCTCGCATGTGCCTTTAACACGTGTGAGGCATTTCTTTGACAGCTACACTACCCAGCCCTCTGGACACTAAAGACAAAGGTCAGACTTTGTTGAAAGCTCTAGCGTGTGCCTGTGTTGTGTGAAGCCAAGCTCACGTGAGGAGGACTTCAAATCAAAGCTGAGCATATGTTAAACGTCAGTGTTACATTACTGAAGATAACTGAAGATGTTGATTTACATCCAGACCCTGAATGTGATTAGTCTTTCAGGTGTTTCCCTAAAATGTTCAAGACCTATATGATCGTCTGGTAAATGCCACTGATTTTTTTTCTGTCATTCTCAATTATATTCGAATAAGAGGAAACTCTGCAGGTTGTTTGGGAGTAGTTTTAATTTCACACAGATTTTGAATATGATGGTCTGAAGAAGATGTAAATTGAGATTGGAAAAGCATCAACTCAGATATTGTTACATAGAGAATATTTCAAACAATTATATAAGTAACACAGTAAAACGTCGGTGCATGTGAGATAACAGGAAGATCCCACAGAGCGTTTGTAATTAAACGTGTGTCTGCATTTGACAGTGTGTTAACTGCTGAGCTGATCAGTTTGTTATATGCAGACAGACTGGGTCACAGAAAGCAGGCCGCGGGCTTCTAATGTACTTTCTAACAGGCAGATATCGACTATATTCAAATAATAAATTAAGAAAAGAACATATTGGGCAAAACATGTAGGCTGATAGTGATTTCAGTTCACATAAAGATGTCTGACCATGCTGGGGGTTTTCCTTAAAATCAGATACTGTCCGCATTATGTTGGTACTGGGAAATTACAGTAGATGTACAGTATGAGACGCTGCTTGAACTGTCTCAAAGTTATGCCACAATTGCATGGCTTACAGTCAAAGGCTCCAATATTTGGACATGTATTATCCCTTTTTTTCAGAGGAATGGTACATGCGCTCTTTTTACAAAATATATGTTCTATAGATTTTATGTTTATAGATTTTATTTCATGTATATATTTATATTTGCACTATTTCCTACTTTGTTCTGCAACTGCTGCTATCCCAATCTCGCTTGGGAGAAATAAAGTTCAACCATGTTTTAGTTGATTATATGGGTCCAAAAGACAGTCAGACAACTTTCATTTTATAAGTTTTCATCTTTTAACATCTAATTTATTCATACTTGTTACAATAACATAGCTTGTGAATACAATTCTGTTTGGAATATGACTCTTCGTAGAGCTTCAAAGCCATGTGTATGTTATGTGATTGAGGAAAAATGGCAAAAACATGAATAACTACCAGTGTTATCCTTTTATTTGTAATGCAACAGTCGTGCATTGAGAATGGGGGGGGGAGCGCAGTTTGTGCAATATACTTTCACTTTACACAATTTTTTTAATGATTTTGCCGACAATTGTTCTGCGTTTATCTACCTTTCAGTCCCACGGCAACTCAAACACTCCCTCAGAAGGACACAGTCAGCCTCTTCTTCATGTAAAGAAAAGCGAGGTACGTAGCTCCGCCCAGAACACCTATCAACAGGGTGGTGCCAAGAATAACCGGTGCGTTCTTCCTGGCCACGCGAAACGCCACAGGAAGAACAGCAGAGATTAGGATGTTGTTGACATGGCCAAGCACTCTCCTGAAGGCTGGGCGCTCCACCACGCGCTCGTAGTATGTCTCCAGGTTCACGCGGTTACCGTCGCCCCAGAAGCGGCGGGAGAGGCCGAGGAACTTGAGGCGGTGCAAGGTGACTGCCAGAGAGACGTCGGCCATGCTGAAGAAATCCCCACACAGCCAGGACTGACTGCCTTCTTCTACAAGTGGACGAGGAGGCAAGAAGTACAAAAGGCAACAGATAACATGATATTCTTAATGGTAAATTGGTTGATAAGTGACGAGCTATTGTGGGCGTGTACCTGGTGTTTCCTCCACCCTCCTCTGTAGCTCTGTCTCGACCTGGTCCATCACACCCTCCAGTTCATCCAGAAGCTTCTTCATGTGCTTCATGTTGTCATGGTCAAACAACTTGGACTGCAAAAACGTTTTCATACAGAAATGCATTTGTGCATATTTACCTTATGACACATTTTAGAATTGCACAGGCCGCCAAACTGCTTGACACATTACTACGTTACTATGCCTTCAGTTTATGCCTTTTAGGCTGGTTAGTTTGCCGAAAAATAGTTGCCATAAAAACCTACATAATACTAATACGAAAACCCAGACTGCACTCTTTCAGCTGTAGTTCGTTTAAGAAAATAAAAAATGTTTTGGTTATTTGCAGTTGTCAGGTGCAGATACTATTATTTAAATTAATATAACACATGAATGTACAATTTAATACATTTAAATGGAGGTGGCCACATCAAAACACATGGATTTCACTTGTAAAAATCAGAGTTTTCAGTTACAGCTACTTTACTTATAGTTAGCTTTTAGCAGGGGACATGACTCTCTTCTCTTTTCACAAAAAAAAAAAAACAGTTTTGCTGACTTGGCGCTCTGCTAACTTGAATAACTTACTTTCAACCGCCTCTGTTTTGCTATATAAGCATCTTTCAGCTCCGGGTTCTGCTCTGCCAGTTTCTTCAGCTCCGACTGCGTGTTTCCGATCTGTGCTGTCACACAAAAACACAGCATCGTGTTAGAGACACTTTTTACGACTTTTAGAGAAAAGTCTGCTAATATCAGATGTGTGCCAGTGTGTGTCTTTCTTGCAGACAATAATTAAAGGTGTTTAACTAAATAGCACATTTGGAATTTGAGTAGATTGAGCAGTATGAGTGTACTCTAGAAAAATACTTAATTGAGTACAACAGAAGGTGAATTTGGCAAATTGGACACTGTTATGTGCATAATCGCTGTAGGACCAAAGCTGTATGACACTACTCAAAAGCATCACAGTGAGTCTTACTTCGTATACAGGCGGCAGCATACGCTGGTATGTGCGAGTCCATTGTGATCTCAGGGTGAAGGATGCAGCCATGGGTGTAGGCATCCATCTGTAGTGAGTCCAGCAGCTCTCTGTAGTGCTGCACCCTGAGGTAGTATGTACTGCCCTCTTCAGGGATCAGCTTGGGTGTGCCTTCTGGAGACAAAGAAGTCATCAAAAGGAACGAGGAATGCTGTCACTTCGTTCCCTTACGTTTCTCAGAAGAGACTCAAAGTGGTTTTATACACCGCAAGCTTGCCTTGGAACGACGACGCAAGGGTTGGGAAAAGTTGGAAAAACAGTAGGTATTTAAACACATCATTTTTCATTAGCTTGAATAGTTGCATGCTTACCAGGTTTTCTCTCCTTTTAAGGCGACAGGATGAGACTCTTAGAACAACGGTATCATGGATCAGTGCAAACAAAGAAAAAATGTAAAAATTAAAAGAAAAATATATGGAATGAAAGATCGAAAAATCAATCTGATATTTATGACAAATTAAAACTAAAATATTTGATTTGAAATCAAAGATTAAACATAAATACTGAAAGAAGAAAACAATGTATGAAAACAAGTCGTGACGTCTGTTGAATGGAGCGCGCCTTGTAACTATCCAGCTCTGCTATAATACGTTACCACAAAGTCTTTATTTCGTCTCACCGTCATTGAAACTCTGCTCCAGGTAGTCCATGATCTGAGTTGGGTCACAGATGATGTGTTCATTGTGGACCAGCACTGGCACCTCACCAGTGGGATTCAGATGCATGAACCAGGGCTCGTTGTGTTCACTGAGAGGAAGGCTCACGTCATACTGCTCACAGAGCAAACCTTTCTCTGCTATAGCCAGACGCACCTGAAAAACAAATTTAGACATCTACTTGTGCTACTATAAATAACGATCAAATACTTTCTATAAGTAAGGGACTATTCTTTGGAGGAATACAGAAGAATGATCATAAAATACACTTTTAATTCCAGGTTTTCATCCAGTTGTGACCAAATGAAAGATACAATTTTGCATTGAAGTACACCTTTTAGCAACAGGTGTAATGGCAGTGTCCACAGGCAACTGGATTTGCTAAATATTCACTGACTTCATGACACACATAACATCAGAAAGATTTGTCCGGACGTCTATTCAAATCTGTGGTGAGGAGCTGTCCACTGGACTGTGGTGCTGAAACGTAAATACGCTCACCTTCTGAGAATTGAAAGACTGCGTCCAGTGATAAAGCATAAGTGTTGATTCCCTTTGTTTTGCGATTGTGCCACATTCTTGATGTACATCTTGTTCTGGGTCCTTCTCTATAAGAGCCGTTTTCTCATCTTGGGATTCCGGTCTGTTTTCCGACGCCATTTTATCTGGTAGTATGTTAGGGGACAAGTGAGGGCAGCACACCTTATCACAGTCAACACTTAAATAAAGCGCCCCCTCCTGGCTCGGAGTGGAACATGAATCCTCTTCTTCAATTTGATAGAATTGCGAGGCTGTTTGTATGTTTACAGTTTACACATGTTCTTCCCCATCTTGTTATTTTTCTTCCTCCTTCATTTCTCTCTCCTTCTCGTTGTCGTCGAGGGCTACATGTTGCTATCAGTTCCGGTAGTAGTGGTAGTTTTAGGAGTAGTCGGCTACAGTATATTTTACCATTCAAATGTTGTAATGTTTCATATGCATGCAAACATTATTACCAAGAAATACAAGGCTTTAAACGAAATAGGTCCACTAATTCACAATGTAAGAAATAAAGGCAGCAAATGGTTTACACATTGTACTACAGTTCAACACTTAACTCGATCATATCGTTCCAGCAATGCAATAAAAGCATTTGGACAGCAGAGGTCGCTGTTATCTATTCCTTCAATGTCTAAGCTGTTGGTGGACACCAACGTGTTTTTGGTCAGCCCAATGCAGAAAGTGATCATATTAAAGGCCACTAGTGTCACACATATTTGATATCAGTTTTAGAGGTGGAATGACCTCATTCATTGACAAAAATGATGTTTCTGACAAATGTTTTTATTTTTATGGAGTCATTTTGAGTCACATGGGTCGTTGCAATCATGACCAAAAACACTTCTATATATATATATATATATATAGCTTATATTTTAAGTCTCATGAAGTAGGTCATAGTATTTGACAGTATTGTGTAACTGGGCAGTTAGATAAACAAGTATAATCCTAAACTCACTAATGATAATAACAGACAATTGGTACAATTACATGGGTGTAATGGGAAATAGTAATGTGGGTATTCAGATATGTGTAAAGTGAGACGTCGTTCAAATGTGTAGCAGTTTGGCTGTGGTGGTTGAGGGGAGTCCAGACTCTTTACTGAGAGAGAGAGAGAGAGAGAGAGAGAGAGAGAGAGAGAGAGAGAGAGAGATGGGAGAGTGGGAGGTCCCTGTGGCGTGACGTTACGATTGGCCCAGTGTCTTTCCTCAGCAGGGACTCGACGCCTCTCTCTCCCTCTGTGATCAGTGGGTGAGAGGGGGGAGACGAGCGACACAGAACGGAGAATCCGGCGTGCGCCTCGGTAAATGACGCCCACCATTCATACCTTCCCACTTACCGTTACGCATGCCTTTTCTATTGCATGTCAGTGTCTGGAAGTACCAGCCTATGATCCTCACCCTGCTATTTTATGTTTCTTTAGTCATCATCTCGTTGGCTCATCCTTTCATCACACCACCGGTCCTGGATCCCCAAACCACGGTCCTGGAGACGCCGGAGTCTGCAGCAGCGCACGATCTGCTTTATTTTCAGCCCATATCTGAATGACGGGCGGAAGGTTTGACTTCGACGACGGTGGGACTTACTGCGGGGGGTGGGAGGATGGCAAAGCCCACGGACACGGCATCTGCACCGGACCCAAGGGCCAGGGCGAGTACGCCGGGTCCTGGTCGCACGGCTTTGAGATAGTGGGGGTGTACACCTGGCCCAGCGGGAATACCTACAGGGGCTACTGGTCCCAGGGGAAGCGGCACGGGCTCGGCGTGGAGAATAAAGGGAAGTGGATGTACCGCGGAGAGTGGAGTCACGGTTTTAAGGGTCGCTACGGTATCCGGCAAAGCCACAACACGCCCGCGAGATACGACGGCACCTGGAGCAACGGGCTGCAGGATGGATATGGGATCGAAACCTATGGCGATGGCGGTAAGAAACCCTGTCTTGTAAACATGGCCCAGTGTTTGTTTAACCTGCAGTGTCGCTTTAACGGCCGTGTCTGACGATGCGCTTTATAGCCTGTATGTGTACGTGCGTGTGTGTGTGTGTGTGTGAGGATGCTCAGACTGAAGCTAATGGAGTCTATTGGAAATACACCAGTGCATGAATCTCCATCTGATATGATCTGAGTTGAAGCTGATATTGCGCACTGCGCACCAGGGTCAGCGCGCATCATTTACCCCCCCCCCCCCAACAACAACAAAAGAATGATTTATCACGCTTGTGATGTTAACTTGCTGGACACAGCAGGTTGATAGTTCCCCTCTTATTCCAAATACACATCTCATTTGGCAACTACCGGTTGCTCCTCATATGACTGTGGGAGGAGAGTGACTCCCGTTGCCAGCTCAGTGGCACCATGCCCCGGCTAGAAGGAGTTTGGAAATCAGAGCAAAGCAGTCTGTTTGGTGCCATTTATAGCCAGTCATCACCTACTTCTTTGCCACTCTTAACGGCAATAACACACCTCTTCCTCAGGTATATCTTTTGCGTAAATGCCAGCTTTCCCGATGAAAATTAACTTTAATTTTTATTTTTTAAGTGCTGCTTTTAACATAGTTAAACCTGACACGTTTCAAAGAAGAAATAATGAAAATGTTTTTCCACATTGGATACATATTCTAATCAACTTTCTGAATTGGAAATGCACAAATGCCTTCAGCCAAGTCATACACAGGACATTCTTTTGGACTTTGAAAGTGAGAGGTCAGCCGACTTGTCAGAGCTTTGATCTCACTAATGTGTGTTCACAGATTGTCTAGAGACCTGTGTGATCAGGGAGGAAACATCCTGACAGGCCCGGGAACACAAGTGCTTGCAAGCAATGCAGAAGGCCTATTACAGACGGTCCTTTCTGGTTATGAAACACGTGAAACATGTGTGAGCATCATCTCCACTAACGGTGGCCATACGGTGCAGTACATGCCTCTCAATTGATGGTTACAGAGGGCTGGGCTTGCGAAATCAGCTGATCCTCGGATCTGCAGAACATCTGGCCGTCTGACCCTGCAACATCCTGATAACTTGATCTGCAGGGTCAGCGATTTCAACTGTAGTGCAGAGCCAGCATGTTAATCTCACACTGTTTATCCATCTAAATTCCTGCCCGGGCTGGTATATCATTTTCTCTTCGAATCTGACCATTATGGCTTATCTAATGGTGTCGGTCAATGAGATTGGAGTGCTGGCTTAACAAGCCTTTCTTATTATTAGGATCAGGATTGCAATATGATGCTCTGAAGAAGCTACTGTAGGACATCACATGCTCTTTGGGCTCAGCAGCACCAAATGGGATTAATGAAGTATTCCTCTCATTATGTGACTCATAGCAACTCCCTGTCGTCAGAGACAAACGGATGGTGGTGAATGTGCCTACTGTCAGTGGGAGAGTTATTGGCCGCCTGAAAATAGGCTCCTAGCTGAGTGATTCACATTCATCCCAAGTGATCCTCGGTATCAGTGCCTTCATCAAATCTCTGTGATTGAGTTAGTTATGCTCACAGTCCCAGATCTGAGGGGAAGGAGAGAAAACATTTCATTAGCTGACATACTCTGCACCCCTGCAGCAAGGCTCCTCTGTGCTCGCACGTGCAACGCTGTTTCTTAGTGCTGATATAGAGAATATCTGGCCAGAAAATAAATTGCAGAGGAAACAGATAAACCTTCTTGTTGCTGTCTCCACTAGAACCAAGATAAACCCAAACTCACTGTAACTATGACGGTAAATGTTACCCACACATACGTATCTTATAATACGCTTCTGTTATCATCAGTGTTGGTGCAAACACTCCCCTGAATGACTTAGTCATCGAGATGAGTACTTTCGATTGTGTTTAGATAAAGTGGCCCCGATAAGACACAAGCAAGCACACACACACACACACACACACACACACACAAGCAGCATTGCTTCTTAAAATCATTGCGAGACCACTTTTCTATCATACCAGCCGATGCTAACTGTCTCTTCTTGGATTTGATGGGTAATAGAGAGAGTTTGTCAGAGAATGAGTCTTGATTTAAACAAACAAAGCAAAAATATTCACTTGGTAACAACAGGATTTCAAATTAGGGACTGTGAAAGCAATCTTTGCATTGTTTCATCCTATTAAGCAGTGGTAAAACAGTTGGGCCCCACTAGGATCTGATGTAGCAGCAGTAGTTGTAACTAATCTGATTCAGTGACTCTGACCTCTCTTGGTTCTTCAGGTACCTATCAAGGCCAGTGGATGGGTGGGATGCGACACGGCTATGGCGTGCGTCAGAGTGTTCCCTATGGCATGGCCACAGTCATCCGCTCTCCTCTCCGCACGTCTCTGGCCTCCCTGCGCTCTGAGCAGAGCAACGGCGCAGTGCTCCAGGACCTCTCCTCTCCCGCAGACATGCCGACAGGCAGTCGTGGCGGCTTCGTCCTGAACTTCCACTCAGACAGCGAGGTTGTCACCGGTAAGAAGAAGGGCCTGTTCCGCCGAGGCTCACTCTTTGGCAGCCTTCGGCAGCTGCGCAAGTCTGACTCTCGGACCTCAATCTCCAGCAAGCGCAGCTCGGCGCGCAGCGATGCCGCCATGAGCCGCATCAGCTCCAGCGACGCCAACTCTACCATATCCATCGGCGATGGCGAGCTGCCAGACGAGGACCTGCCTCTCGAGGACCATGTGGATGCCACCACCACTGAGACCTACATGGGGGAATGGAAGAACGACAAGCGCAATGGATTTGGCGTTTCAGAGAGATCCAATGGGATGAAGTACGAGGGAGAGTGGCTTAACAACAAGCGCCATGGTTACGGGTCCACAGTTTTCCCAGATGGCACCAAAGAAGAAGGGAAGTACAAAAATAACGTGCTGGTGCGTGGAATAAGGAAGCAGTTGATTCCGCTTAAGAACCCCAAAACCAAAGAGAAGGTGGACCGGGCTGTGGAGGCGGCACAGAGGGCTGCAGCCATTGCCAGGAGTAAAGTGGAAATAGCAGCTTCCAGGTACTGTGTTTATGTATGTGTTCATTCATGCTTCTGCATGCGCATGTGGGTGTGTATGCTGTGTACACACCTAAAGCAGGGCGAACATCCTCAGGACTTTATTGTCACCACTGAAGAGTCAGAGCAGTGGCCTGTAAGTGGAGTCCCATGACAACAGCGCCGACCTTTATACATCATCAACAGTCATGACGTTTGTGTAGCCAGTGTGATCATTCTGTTACGATTCTCTGCTCACATCTTTCATTCCCAGGGAGAGGGGTCGGGCATCCTGCGTGTGTGTGTGTGTGTGTGTGTGTGTGTGTGTGTGTGTGTGTGTGTTGGTCTGTGAATGTGGGAGAGAGAGACGTGTGTGCCTGTGTGTGAGCAGTATAGCCATACCTGCGCCCGGGCCAAGCGCGTCTCGTGTGCCCAATAACGATACCTGCTCCTCCTGCCAAGTATTGCTCTGATGTGGAATCTGCTCTTTAACAGGTGGATGAGATGTGACCTTTTTGTTTAAAGCCTCCCTCCTACTGGGACACAGTTCAGCCTACGCACCATCCCTTTGACATCCTATGGTTTCACAGCATCAGGGAATCATTAGACTGAAGACTGTGAGGATGTGTACAAGCTGTGACAGGGTCTCTGTGCAATAACAAATATTTTGATTTTTTTTTGATTTTTTTTTGTCTTTGTCTCCAGAGGTGCACGTGAATTTGCATGCATGAAAACATACTGACAAGCTTGTGGAATACAAACAAAGCAAAACACATGTTTATTTCTGTCTCAGACACACACCCGGCACACTCGTACTCACACACAAACAATGGTAATTCCAAAACAATTGTTCAGTCAACCAAATAATTAAAGACACGAAATCAGCTATGATTGAACTTTAATCAGTTAATCAGTTGAATCCTGCTGTGCACAGCTTCACAAATTTCCAGATTTTTTTTCTTTTATGTTTAGTGTAACTACACAAGACGAAGACTTGACATCCACAGGATTCTGTGAGGCTGTACGCAGCAGTGCTTTGAGCCGAATGCTAACGTCAGCATGCTAACATTCCACAGTGACAATGCTAACGGATGCCATGCGGATGGTTCACAGGTAAATATTTACCTTGTTCACTATTAGGGTTTATGTTGTAAGCATGCTACCGTTTGCGATTTATCCTGAAACACATTTGCTATTTGGTCGCTAATACCAAATGTCCTCAGTCACATTTGACCTGACGAAGGCAGTGGATGAAATCTTTAGGGATCACAAAAAGTTCTTACGTTTCATCCTGTTGGGAACAACATTTTATGACAATCCAACTAATGGTTGTTGAGACATTTCACTCAAAACCACAACTGTCCATCTCATGTTGGCGCTACAGGAAACGTCAGGGAATCGTCAAAGTGATTGTGATGTATCATCTGGTAACCATGAATGTCTTTTTCAGGATGAGTGACCTGCTGGGTGGCACTACAATAAGAATCAGGGGATCACCAAAGTCTTTAGGATTCATCCTCTGTGCTCCATGAATATCGGGACCGCATTTTCTGGCAATCCATCCAATATTTGTTGACATAGCCGTCTTCAGAGTCACGACACTAGCGTGGCTAAAGAAATTAGATTTGAAAGGATTTGTGTTCTGGTCATTTGTAATGGCTTTCATTATTTCAACATTTTTTAGTCTGAAGGATTATCAATATTTATTTTTAGCTGATAAAATAAAAGAACACACTCAATATGATGGAGACAATGAATAACAGTATTTCAATAATTCCTCTCCAGCGAGCGGGGAGAGAAAAGGCTTTATTCTGCAGATTTCAGGGGTATAAGATAAAGATTACATAAGATGGATTTAACATGCTTAGTGTAGAAAGGACTGCATACTGTTTGCTCCACAGATAGCACCCATAATATTATGAGTCTGTCTGTCTCAGCGAAGGCCAGCGAGGTTGAGACAAACTCAAAGAGAAAAATGGATTATGTGTTGAAAGAAAGAGCCATCTGATCTCCTATTTCTCCAAAAGCAACAACAGTAAAAGCATTCGAGCTGATACAAAGTCTTTATGGCAGGAAACGAGGTCCCCCGTACTGTAGTAAGTGATCAAATTGCTGGCCGGTATACGTGCCAATCCATCGTGTGCTGCTGGAAATCTGGCAGCCGGCTCCTCAGTTTTCTCCTGACTGAAATCTCTTTAAGACTATATTTGTGTAACGAACAGCTAGAATGGCAGAACAGGCGACAGTTGCATGTAAGCGGGTTATGCAAGTCTCATTATACAGTGCATGGCAAAAGATGATGCGCTCGTATCGATCCAGCTCTCTCGTCACATGACTCTCTGTCTTTGAATGTGGAGCGTACCCAAAGGGAGGGGAGGGGATGGAGACAGAGCTGGTGGAGGAGACGGACGGAGTAGGAATGGATTGAAGTGAGAGAGCCAGGGGATAAATGGTGATTGGATAAGATGGGGGATGCAGCGACTGTGCTGAGCAAGAGGTTTTGAGGTCTGGAGTGGACAGAAATGAAAAGAGCAGAATTGTTTTAAAAAGGGTACAGAGGGGGGGGGGGGGTGAATTACTGTACAGAAGAGCTATCCCATCAGCCTCTGGGGTGGAGCTAATGACGTCATGCTTGCGATCAGCCAATCGCTAGAGAGCTAGTGCGCTGAAGTGGAGTGGAGTTCTGTGTCTGTGACCCCCATTCACTGTAGTCAGCCTCATCTATGTAATATCCACTTCTGCACAACCAGCGTTCAGTGTGTGTGTGTGTGTGTGTGTTTCAGAGGCCTGTGAACTGAGATAAGTGCCATTGAAGAGTCTACCGTGTCATGATGCTTCTCCCACAAATCCTTCTTGTTACAGATCAGCAGTTTAGGTATCCTGGCGGCTCAGTGGTGTGTCAGTCTATACGCTGTGTAATCTACCGTAATGGCCTTTGTTCCACATACACTCGCTATGCTATCTCATTAGAGCAGAAGTCTTAAAATGAATTGTGTGTGTGTGTGTGTGTGTGTGTGTAGTGTTAAAATGACCTGACCAAAGCTGCAGAGTTGCATATTGGTTTACATTTTCTACACTGCTTCTTTCTTCTTCTCTCTGCTTCTTTTTTCGTAGTTTCAGTTGATGAAGCACACTGCCTTTCCAATGCTAAGACTGCTGAAAGAAAAGCCAAAACAAACAGAGTGTCAGCAAGTCCATGCGTAGAGGCCAAGGGTGTGTGTCCATTTGATAGCACTATTTGCTCTGCGCGCTCTAGTGGAAGCTTAACCAACACCAAATATGCAGGTCCACTGGAGTAGGAAAGATATTTATATGATGCTTATTTTTTCTTCACTGCAATCAGCAAAAAGCTGAGACTAATGATATGTGTTAAGTGTGAACCATCATCACCTCTGCAAGCGAGGCTGTTTTTGGCTTTGTTTTGCGTGTCCTTAAGTCCCACATGTAAATAGATTGCGTTTGGTTTAGAAATTGGATCGATTTTGGTGGCGATCCAAAATAAGTATAACTTTTGCACACCTGACTGTATGTTGATAGGTGTCCGGGAGATGACCGCACCAAAAAGACGATTTTAAACTTCGAATACATTATGTTGCAATTGCCATTTTAATCAGTAGTAAAACATTACCCATGTGTATCCATCCACTCTGTTTATCTTTCTTTCTCTCTCTCTCTCTCGCTCACACACACCCGCTCTTACAAACACTCACACACACACACACACACACACACACAGAGAGACTATCTATATGCATTCATTTCATCAGAACTCACCTCTCTCCACACAGGAACACCTCCCACACGCACAAGACAAACACATACATATAGTGCATGCGGTGTGTGCTACTCTGCTAGCGTGTCAGCAGTGAGTACTGACTAAATAAGGCATGGCATCAGTTGGCTTATCAGCACCAGCCAGGAATATATACCCGTCCCACCACTGATATAGCATCCCGCCATCTCCCTCACACTATCATCTCTCCTGAATGTCTGTGCGTGGGTGTGTGTGTGTGTGCGTGCGTGTGAGTGCGTGTGTGTGTGTGTGTGTGTGTTCACATAAATGGCAGAAGAGAAGAGAATGGGAGAAACTGTGTGTTTGGATGTGAGAGATGAGATAAGGATGCTATCATTTGGCGAGAGAACAGAGAAAGTGTGTGTGCTATATGTGTGTGCAGTGTGTGTGTGTGTGTGTGTGTGTGTGGTGCGTTTGTATCCAGGGGTGTTTGTTTATAACCTGCTGTGTGATGACCTCAGCCACTCACCACCTGCCCTTTTTGGAGAGAGTTATAGATCAGCCTGTGTTTCAAATTGTGAACAAAAAAATCCCAACACCCACAGTACATCATGTAAGATTCCATCTTGGCTGTCCTCCTCGACGGGGATGACTTCTTCTGCTCCAAATAGGAGCAGAGGTTGGGTTAATTTGTGTGTGTGTGTGTGTGTGTGGGCGTGTATGCTTGATCTTAGTGCCGGTGCCACCTCTTGTCATTAGTGCCGCCACACACCTTTCAAAAGTATGTCAAGTTTTTATGAAGTGGCAACATGTACAGTAGCAATGAGGCACAAAGCGTACAGTAACTGTAAGTGTGGAAGGGAATCAGAGTCATAGGCATGCCACATGGTACAGTATATTTATGTCTCCTATTTATGGCGATGTGATGGTGTGAGGTAACATAACAATTTATTGCTGACAGTATCAAATGATGCACACACACACAAGAAATACCCGGCCACATGTGCCTCATGTTATCTATATCAGTGACATGAATGACCAACGTCACTGCCAGCTTGTACATACGAAAGAGCTATTAATAATGTAGCTGATGCAATGGCGCATGCATGGAGAGTTAGTTGAGCGGTTTTCAAATGACCCACAGTGAGAAAAAAATGACATTGTGTCCTGTACTCCTCTTCTGTACTCTGCCATGTTGTCGTTATGGCAACTCAGAGTTAGCAGAAAGATGACACTCGATGGAAGCACGGAAGGAGTGTTCGAGGAATTGATGTAAGGAAAGGGCGATGTTGCGCTCAGCTATTAGGGCTTGGTAAAAGGGAAACTTTTTCACATTTATACGTTTTATGACGCACAACAATAGAATAATCCCTTATGGTCAAAGTAATTAATGGTGTCTCACTGTTACGCAGTAGACCAAA
Source organism: Melanostigma gelatinosum (assembly GCF_949748355.1). Classification (NCBI taxonomy): domain Eukaryota; kingdom Metazoa; phylum Chordata; class Actinopteri; order Perciformes; family Zoarcidae; genus Melanostigma; species Melanostigma gelatinosum. The sequence continues at coordinate 12,678,958 of NC_136653.1, forward strand.
TTCACTCTGATCCAGACGGAAATAGCTGGAAATACACAACTATTGGGAAGTTTGCCATGAAATTCATGGTTCCCACGTTTACTTTAGCATTTAGCTTACAGCACCGCTGTGCCCAAATACGGCTTCGCAAGAGCCACCAGCATGGCTGTGGATTACGAGTCTTGTCATTTTGATTATTGCACATCCCTGCAATCATGGTACAGGTCAATACACAGACTCAATTTAAAAGGAGGTGATGTTCAAAATCAGAGCATATACCAGGCAGAGGGGAGCAGACGAAGCATATTCTTGTCTCCGTTCCCAAGTGGGGAATATTTTGGCAGAAATCAACCCTCAGCCTGCAGGTCCAGGGTTAAACAGTGAATTAAACAGTGAATGTGATTGTATCTACTTGTCTCTGAATTCACTGTTGATGTAACAGTGGATAATAAGAACCGTAGTCGGTGGAGTGAGTAAGATATTGTATTTGACACACTGTGCTTTGAAATGTACAGAAATAACGAGTACAAGCAAATAGCGTTTCTGTTCAGTGAGCTCGTTCTCCCAGGATTTCCCCGCGTGTGTGTTCATGTGTGTGTGTGTGCGACCCTCCTGAGAATTTCCCATGACGTGACAAGACATGATGTAAACAATCCCAAATGTCAATGTGCAATCGTGTCTAACCACACGCACCCGTTCAAGAACTGTTATCATGTGTATCTTATTTTACATTGGTTCATGATGTGCTGTATGTCAATACTCAAACACGTGTGCAACATGGATCAATGGCTCTTAAGTCTACCGATGAGGTGAATCCAGATAAAAGTCATTGATTTACAAGTCCATAACAATTACATTATAATGAGCTGTGGGCTCTGCTGAAGGTGCTGCAGCTCAATATCACAAAGAGGTCTTTAGCAACTGTCAATTTAGTGCACGCTGTTGTGACGCTAAAGCCACTCCAGAGGCAGCAGCATTGGTGGGGAATAAACCTGTTAACTCCTCAAAATAGTGTCCACAGCTTGCAGACTGTGACTTAAAGTAGATATGCAGTGGAAAAGCAGAACACACTCTTTTATTGTATGTCATTTTACATATTGTCCTGTGTATTTTGGTTCGTTTTGCTATTTAGACCGTTGCATATATATTATGAAGATGGTTTATATGTCTGACCAACAGTCAACAATCCAGACATATTCAGTATCATCTTAATGTCTCAAAACTATTAACTTAATTGTCAAAATTGCCGATCTTTTATTCTCATTTTTTGATCGATTAGGAGTTGCAGGCACTAATCAAGATAAAGTTCAATACCGCCATAAATCAGCTCACTGAACTACTAAACTGACAGCTACCCAAGTATGACTGGTATTGTCTCACTGTATATATTCTGCTGTCATCCAACCATATTTCATACATAAGTTAACAGTTACAGTCAATCATATAGAGGCATTATTGTACATATGTGTTGTATAGATGTGTCTTTCATAGTAGTTGGCTTTTTCAGTCACATGTCTTCTATTTATCTCGTGAAATAGCATTGAAAGATAGATTGCATGATCATAATGTTTCAGCTGTGGGCAGATGTAACCTAATGCTCCTCTTGGCTTTGCACTGAAGAGGAAATGAATGGTTGTGTGTATATGAAAGTGTGTGCGTGCATTTGTGTGCGCAGTGGTGGCAGGGGATTGGAGGAGAGAGCACAGACCATCATTAAAACTATTCCTTAAGCTCAAGTGGTTACCAGGCAATGTGACCTTCACTCGCTCGCACAGGTCCAGCTTCGGATGTTGAGCCTCGTAGTTAAATGAGACACACCGTGGAGTGTCTGTCTGTGTGCGCCTGTTTTGCTGTTTTCAGCCAAGTTGTACACCTTTTACAGCGTATATTCACTTTGCCAAAGCACACTTTAGATTTGTCACATTTTGAAAAACGTGTGTGCGTGTGTGTGTGTGTGTGTGTGTGTGTGTGTGTGTGTGTGTGTGTGTGTGTGTGTGTGTGTGTGTGTGTGTGTGTGTGTGTGTGTGTGTGTGTGTGTGTGTGTGTGTGTGTGTGTGTGCGTGCAACACTTTACCCATACAGTAGGCTGTAGTGTGGGTTTGTTCATTTGCAAATTCATTAATACAGACCAGATGCCTGGTTGGACAGCTTGCTCAAGTGTCCCGGGCAGTTACCACGGTTACCGCCTCACCGCCGTCATCATCGTGTCAGCCATTTGTTGATTTTCTTTTATGAAGTAGCGGAGTGAAGAGGCGTCGTTGGTTCTACATTGTGTTGATTCATCCTTTAAGGCTTGAGCGACGTGTCTGGTTCCAGCTGGAGAATTACAAAAGATTGAAAGCGCTATGAAGTCACCTCAGTGTGTCCTTTATTCACACGCGTTCCCAGTGGGTCTCATTATGACACGTCTAACTAATGGTCCTTTTCAACTTCTCATGCAGATTTGGTGTGTGTGTGTGTGTGTGTGTGTGTGTGTGTGTGTGTGTGTGTGTAAATCAGAGTGAACACGGTCATTTGCATGAGAGGTAGCCCATTTTTCAAAGGCGCTGTTTAAAAGCTTTTGCATTCATGTATGTCTGCATTGTGTAAATGTTGCAGGTGTTTAATGGCTGCATAGTCGTGTGACAACAAGTCTTGATTTGCATCAGCAGAGCCCTGCGTGTGTGTCTGCGTTTGTGTGAAAACAGACAAATGTTGCCTGACTCAAACACAAAACCTGTAGATCCGGTCCTGAGATTCATCTGGAGCTCAGAATGTTTGACTTTAAGTGATGTTTTTTTCAGTTAATGTTTTGCTCCATTTCATTTTGGTGCTGAAACAAACAATTAGTCAGTGTGTCAATCAGTGAATTGACAGAGAGTGAACCACACTTTTGACAATAGATGAATTGTTTAAGTCAAGCAAGGATACCAAATAGCCCTCTCTGTGTGTTGTCATTTTAAATAGAATATTTTCAGCTCGGGGAAATTGTTTATCATCATGATTATTCTTTATTTCACCCGTATTGTGTCATGTAGTTATTTGTTTTTTGGGGATTTTTGTTTACTCATTGGTTAGTTTTTTCTGCTTATTTTGTGTGCTTCTTGTTTTTTTCATTTTTTTGTTGTATTTTTCTAAATTATGTTGGCTTCGTTTTTTCTTTCCTTTTTTGTCGTTGTTTGTTTTTGTCTTTATACTGAGGGAGGTCCGTTGTATAAGCCCCGTGGCCTCTTGACCTCTCCTATTACATTCTTATCTTTTTTAACTCTCGGGATTTTATGAAGTCTTATGTGTCAATTTTTAAAAAATGAACAAGGCTCAGGGATTCCTGTGGTGCTGAAAATTGATTGAGTAGCTCGCCATCACTCAACAAATGTAGCGGAGACAATAACTTTCAGAATGATTTCAAATAATCTGTACTTAGCGTGTATTGGTCATCTGGCCCGATCAGCTTAATACAGATTTGAGAACCCGAACATTTTATGGACAAAACAATTATGAGAGAATCAGAGAAATCAATCATGGAAATAATATTTTCAACCGTCCTTTGACGTCACAGTTAGGCTACAACATCCCTGTTTTCCTTGCAGTGTATGGTTTAGCCACCATCGCCCTCCTCCCCCCCCTCTTTTGTGCCATTAGCTGTATCAGCTGTGGCCATGTTTCACTAGCAGTGTTGACACAACGAGCACAGAGCTGAGGTCTGAATCCCTGCCACTGCCCTTCACCAAAACCAGAGGGATCATCTCAGCAAGGGATTCTGTGTCACTCTCTCAACGCGCCAATGAGGTCTCACATTGCAGTCAGAGGAGTGCGTATCAGACCTTCAAACATAACAGAGCTCGAAACATGCACAGTATTTATCAGGATAAAGTATATGTATATTCACAGTACTTTCTGAGAAGCACCTCGACACATTCACACACTAAAATCCTGATTCAGAGGCACACACACACACACATACCTGTACCATGTTTTTTTTGGACGAAGGCCAGTTGGAGTCTCAGTGGAGGGTTCAGTGCAGAGCTCCTGAATAGAGAACACCAGTGAGAGACGATTAGCTGTGTTTGTAATCCACAGCCCAAAATATCAGTCGAGTTTGTGGGATTTTTTTTTCCCCAGTTTAATCAAAACGGATTCTTCTCATTCTTCTTCCTCGAAATGTCTCTACCGGCCAGTTTATCCTTTGTATCATGAATAACACGATTATTTGGGACTAAATAAAAATGGATCCTGAATCATGAAGATACAGATAAAAAAATACGACAAGGCATTCAATTACATTATAGTTAAGTTTTAACAAATTTGTTTCCAGTCTGTGTTTTGATCAGCTGACCACCGGCTGGCTGAATATCCTCCTTATCAAACTCTCAGCAAGAAAGTCAATGTATTTCCCAAATATTGCATCATTTCCTTTAAGCTATGACAGTGCTGTGCTTTTAGTCAAGATTATTGTTTTCCATAAGGGATTCTCGAGACGGTCAGTGTGTCTTTCTCGCGCATACCCCTTCAGTATTTGTCTACAGTATTCTGCTGTAGACAAAGGTGTTTTCATTGCTGGACACAGCCACGTTTCATCCCTGCTCATTGATCCGTTTCCCTTGCAGCCTGCCGTATGCTGTCACCCTTGCAAGTGTTTTTCATATTGTTGCGCCATGTACGTTATTCAAGTGCCTTTTCTATGTTGGGCTTGCATATCTCTGCTGAAAAGAGTAACAGGATAGAAACAGAGAAAGACGGGGAATGTTCCCAGAGCCCCAGCCTGCCAAACCACCAGGATCTCCTGGGATCTAAAAAGCTTCAAGTACAGTAGCCATGCCCAAATATTCTCATTGTACCGCTCCATAGCTCTCTCTTCAGGATAAAGTTGGCTTATCTCGTAATAACAGCCACTTCGTCCCCCACCACTGCAGACCCTGGTAATGTGAGCCCAGACCTCAACCCAGGAATAATTCCTGAATAATTTCAGAGTTGGTTTTAGCCAACCACTAATGGTGTTCGTCACGCTTGAGTAATCCTGAATCAGCACCAGCCGGGAATTCAATAGCAGGCCTGCGCGGATACAAGACATATGTGCAGGGTGAACGAAGTGCTAATTTGTGCAGACGTTCTGTGATGTGCGGTGCTGCTCTTTTGGACCTGGGGAGGTGTTTTGGTAAGATACAGGGCAGTCATTTATGTTGCTGTATAATGTCCTTTCATGAGCAGATTCGCTCACTCAACAGGAACATCAAATGGAGCATAGACTTGAAATATGACTCCTGCTGTATGGCAGCAGTTTTCTCTTAGTCGTGGGCGATGAAAGCGACTGATGACATTTAAAGGAAGATTGTTGAGTGCTGATGTTTACCACGGGGCGAGGTCAAGACTAATCTTCTGTCTTATCATATACCGGTACTGTACGAGTCAGCATTCCAGTTACCGAGCTTGGACGCCTTGAGGAGGGGGAGGAAGAGGCCGTGATAGAGGGAAGAAAGATGAGGCAAAGAGGGGGGGGGGGGTATTGGAAGAAGCAAAAGGGTGGACGAAGGAGGGTGCAGAACTGTGTCAGCATATGTGAGGGAGATTCCTCAAATAGGCCACAGCCTGGGGAGCGATGGACTGAAGCTTCACTCGGGGGAACATGCACACACAAACACGATCACACACAACAGGCACATAATACGGATACAAACATACGGTGTTCTGCGGGAGGCCGAGTTATGAAAAACCTTAAAGGAGGCGGCACCGTGCCGCATGTGAGCTTGGGTTTGAAATTGAACCTGACAGTGAAATTAGAGGGACTGAGATGCATAACTCAGCAGTTCTAAATACCCGGGTGTCATTCTCTTTCTCTCTGCAGCTCCGTGTCTTCTTTCCATTTCCATATACCTTTTACTTGGTCTGTGTTTTTACCTTTCTCTCCCTCATTCTTTATCTCAAACGCACACACACACACACACACACAGACATAGACACACAATCCACGGAGACAAAGAGCCGCAGCTGCCGCACTGCCTGCCAAACTGACTCAACACTTTAACAAGCAATTCATTTGTCACATTAATGAAACGATCATGGATCTCACTGGGCCTTCATCGATTTCATCTCCCGAGCGGGGCTTCAGTCCAAAACAATTGCTTTAAAGTATTTGCTCTCTTCTACACTTTGTCCAAATTTCTACAAACTCATGTTTGTGTGTGTGTGTGTGTGCGTGTGTGTGTGCGTGTGTGTGTGTGTGTGTGTGTGTGTGTGTGTGTGTGTGTGTGATATTTGCATTTGTGCCAGCAGGTGCATTTACGGATTTAAATACCTTGATTTGCTTGGACCCATCCCCGGCTCTCAACCTGACAGGAGTGCCGGCAGAGCCCAAAACTAGACACGAACAGGTGTTGCTTTATATTCAGAGGCAGATCTGCTTCTAGCAGGGAGGCTGCAGGCTGCTGACAAAGTAATAGAACCTCAAACTTTTTCAAAGGTCAATCGTGAGCTTGCATCTTGTTGTTTACCCAGACTTTGTTTTGCCTCGTATGTGTGACAGTGCATTACATAATTTGGGCTGGAAAAAACGTTTGCCTGTCTTCATGCGTGCTCCTGCACATTGTCGATGGGCATTTCAAGCCACAAGCTCGCAGGGTAATGCATATTAAAGCTGCTGCAAGCAATATTTTAACATTAACAGAGGAATGTGTGCAGTTTGAAAGGGGTTGCTCGAAGTGACCAACACTTACTACGCAATTTCCAGAGAACAGAGAAGCGTTTAGCAGCTAAAGAGCCCGACAAGTTTGTTTGACAAAATTGGACCATATCATTTCAACGTTGTGTTTACCGCTTGTTGCGCTGCCCTCAAGTGGACAAAATAAAATCAATCATTGCAGGTTTAACAGTCCATGCATTGTGGAAGGTGCTGGTGTCGCTCGCTAGTTTGATTAAAAGTGAGCGTGCGATGAAATTCTCCGATGCCTGGAAGAAAACCAACCAACCCTTTGGTCTCTACGCTCCACATGCCCATGTTTTCTCGCCTCTCATTTCACTCTTGTTCCACTGCTCGATCACACCTCTACTCCCATCATTCTCTGCCTGTCACCTCCCACGACCAGACATCCTGTCTGTGAACAGTCGGCACGGCTTCCTGGGTCTGCCCGTGACTTCATGCCCACTGTACCGAAAGGGACCTGTTAAAACCCTTAGGATATGTCCCGGCCACGCTGTATACATTCATGAGGCATTCATGCCTCCTTTCATTTGCCTGCACATTTGACACATTTCAGAAATAGAAGCGTGTTTTTAATAACTCTTAGAAAGAAGCAAAGCATTGTCGGATATGTTATAATTTCTTAAACCGTATTTTTATCTGCAGCTGGTCAGTGTTTTCGAGAGGCTGTTAACACACCCTGAGTGTGTCCTTTGTCCGTGGGTGAAGCAGGGACTCTCTCCAGCCAGCATATGGCTCCTTATGCATTTTAATGGCTTACTCTCCCAGCGTATGAAAAACAAAAAACAGGACGGCCCAGAGTCCAAGGACAGAGAAGTAGTCTGAAATAGAGACATCTGTCCGTTGGGGTCACTCTGACAGAAAGACAGAGGGAGGGAGGGAGGGATGAGGATGAGGGGATGCAGCGTCAATAGACAGATGAAAAAGGAATCGGAAAAAAACAAAAACGGAAGCATTGATTGAAAGAAAGAGGGGATGGTGAAGGAAAGAGGGAGAGGAAGATGGATGTGTGGGGTTAAGCAGGGCACAAGGCACAGCTGTTAATACTTACAGTGACACTTGGACAGTCCATCTGGATCCTTGCATTCCATGTTGCACTGTCATGCATTGTGGAAGAGGTGCACTCGCTGTTCGTACTGAAAGCGACTAATCCACTCGCTTTAACCGATGCATATTTTTGCATATTTCGGTGTTTTTTGAAGAGAGTCCAGTGGCGGCAGTGTGTTGTAACTGTGAGCTCCTTGCCAGTGAATACGTCCTCCTATAATAATGGCTCCGTGTTTGCACAACCGCGTTTACGTGTACGGTATCTTGCGGTTGACTTTTCAAGGGATTTGTTAAGCAGGTCAACCCCTCGGGCCTCTGTCTGCCTCACCATGTTACACTCCCATAATATCTCTGAGCGCTAATGCTAAGCTCACATGGATTCCAGAAAGTATTTCTCTTCTGCCTTTTGGTTTTTGAGCATCAGCATCAGTATAGTACACGTGGATGCAGGCTGCTGGTGTTAAGGCACTGCTACGTATTGTCATTACTTTTTTAAGATGGACGTTTATTGAGTAGAGTTGAACCTCCCTTAGGATTCCCACGGTCTTTGAAATGTTGTAAAAAATATATATATATATATTGATTTTGCTGCTGACTGGCATGGGATTGAAACTTAGCTATCACTACACCACCTGCTGTTTGGATAAGTTTATATTGTTTTAAGTCAACAGCTGAACGCCTTTATGTTTAAAGCTCTCTCTGATTTGAATAATCTACCTGTAAATAAATATCATCTTTCCTGTCTTCTTGTTATAGGATCATTTGTCCATTTTCATGCTCTGTTTGAGTATGACCTCCTGATTTTGTCTTATTATTTAATATTTATATACATATTAAATAGTAAGTATATATACACATATATATGGTATCATTTAATTATCTTATTTTAGTTTTTTGTCAAATTGTGCTTGTATTGTCTACTTGTCGTTGAGGACGATCCCCATGAATGACATTTCAAGGGGTTATCCCTAATAAAGAATTTCCATATATATGATGCCATGTCATACCATATCGTGTGTGTGTATGTGTGTGTGTGTGTGTGTGTGTGTGTGTGTGTGTGTGTGTGTGTGTGTGTGTGTGTGTGTGTGTGTGTGTGTGTGTGTGTGTGTGTGTGTGTGTGTGTGTGTGTGTGTGTGTGTGTCCGTGCCTGCGTGTGTCCGTGCGCGCGCCTTTTGGGCTCTGCTCCAGTGTGGTTCAGCAGCAGTGCAGTGCTCCAGACTGGATTAAGGTCTTGCTTGGATGTGGCTGCGCTCCATTTGGAAAATCAGGATTTGGATTTGCGATAGAAGCACAAGGGGAGGTGTTATGTATGTGTTATGTTATCCCCAAGAGGGACAGGCTGAGTGATACAGCTCAAAGATGAGGAGAAAGAGGGAGGTATGGAAGGAGAGCAGGAGCGAGAAAGATAGTAGGGGATGAAAAGCCGATGATGACGTAAGTGTCGCGGATGACATGGCAGCATGCAGGCTCAGTCGCAGACCAGTTAAACAATAGTTTGTGTATGTTTCTCGATACCTATCACAGCTCCTTCAAACATGGTGCCACACATCCTCTTTGTGTCTTTACTTTGGAGTTACCGTGCAACTCTAATATAGTCTGTTGTCTATATGTGCTTTTTCCAGAACGGCCCATGCCAGGACAAAAAGCGAGGCTGCAGACCAGGCCGCCATCTCTGCTGTGCACGACTCTGAAATTGCCAGGGCGGTTGCTCGGGAGCTCGCCCCCAACTTCTACCAGCCAGGTAACCTTTAACAGCAAGTCTTCATACACAGCGCCTATCTGATATTTGAAAGTGTGGACATCACACAGCCTTAGCAGTGACGCGAAGATACTCGATACTAGATGTTTCCCCACTCTCTCAATGTGAAAGAAACACTTGGACTGCAGGTGCACTGAGGGGTTCGGGAGGTCAGCGTGTGTGATGAAATACAATACTTTGACTGTATTTCAAGTGGCTACATTTCCATGAACCCTTGTGCAGGCTATGAATGCAAACAAGGGTTTTCTGACATTTCAGACAAGACGCGACTGCCCCAGAGATGAAGTTGCATTCCTTGCTAAGATTATCACAGTAGCCTGGTTCAACATATGAGTTGTTGCACCCCCGACAGTGGGACATTTACCCAGTTCCTGATTACAGTTCCAGGACTGTAATCCAAGACTAGAGAGGTATTGAGGATGACTTCTAACGCCAGAATGGGGGCCTGCGTATGTGTATTCTGGACGGAAACCTCTCAAAGGCATGTTGTTACAGTTCGGAGATACTCGCTAAACTTTAGTCAATTGTCGAGTTGTCTTTCAGGTACGGTAAGTACGTGATGGTCAATGATACCGACTGCTCCCAGTACCAAGTACTTCTCATCTTTTACCCGGCGTGGAGGTTTAACAGGCGCACTGCCATCGTATACAGCAGCTCACAGGGGGGGGGGTCGACTGAACTCTGTTTAGTTCATTTACAAGGTAAGCAGAGTTTTATAAGGCAATGCCTGACTTATAATACCACACAAATAGTGAGGGGTGCAAATCCTTTTTGGTCAAAGAGGTGGGATCAGCGGTGGAACACAAGGGCACAAAGAGGGTAACATCAGAAAAGAGTGAATCAAATATGAGTTTTTAATTATTTTTTAAATGACTAATTCTGGTATTTTCTGGGAGCAGCATTTTTATCTTTGCTTAAATATAACATAATAGATACAAAAAACGTGACAAAAAAACCTCGAGTAAGCATTCGTCTACCATCCAGATCAACCAATGTTTGGTTAAAAGTTGAGAATTTCAGCCAAGCAAACTCAAACATTAAATTAGTCATTTGAAATTGTTCTAAATCCGTCATTTGCATGAGTGCCATAGTTGCTATGTCATACATTGTTTTGTTTATTTTTTATTTACAGCGTAAGATCTGTACGAGAGTTGCCTCTTCCACTCTTTGTAATATATTTAGGCCTATGAGCTAGCCGGCCTTGGGCCCTTGCCAGCAGCCACCATAAAATAGTGGGTGACGCATAGATTGACAATGGGACCCATTCAAGCACGTCCCTCCACTAAGCCGCAGAAATGGCCAGCCCGGGCCAGAGGCATCCTGCGGCTTGTTTGTGTTGTGGAAAACGGCGATCATGCTTGGCAGGCCGGGGGTTATCTCCGGGGTCCACAGGTCTGCGCGGAGAGTGTCCTTGCCTTATAAGTCAGATCATGAATGAGAAAGCAGGCGATGTCATAATAATGTGCAGCGCGGGGCGACATCTGAGCTGCGGTGTTCAATTCAGTTACGTAAGCGTGTCTGGTAAGCCCAGCCGAAAGCCAGACAGGCACCTGCAAAAAAAAAAGAAAACGCATTTCTTATGCATAAATTATATTTTTTGTTTATGAAAGTTATTGTAGAAGTTTGTATCTTCCAGAACACAAGAGCAGCTTTGGGAATCTGGAATGGCCTACGTTGTGCTTTGGCAGCGTATACCATGTTTGAGTGCAAACAGTTTCCCCTATGTGCAGCTTCCTGGCAGAATGACCATTACTGTTGTGTGACTTTCCCAAACTATTCTGCTTTGTCTACCACTACAGTGGAAATATTCTCACTTACCCACATCCCACAGCTTCTAATAAGTCCTCTCAGGGTAACAACCGGGGTCGAAACCCCTTGTTGTTTGTAATTGGCATTTCAGACACATAGCAGATTATCACCCAGATTGGGAGCGTGTACTTCAAAAGGGAAGAGAGGGTCGCAGGGAATGGGACCCTGACCTTTATGATTGGTTCACACACAGCACCCTGGAGGGGGAGCAGCAAGGGTTAGCAAGGCGTGGCCTGAGTGGTGACGTTAATTGGGCTATATTTGGTGCCGATGTGTGCTCACTGGGGCCTAATGGAGACATAGCTGAAATCCTTATGCACTGAGAGGAGATGGGCCCCGCACTCGCCACTCTCCTGGGCTGACGCAGAGCAGCTGTCCCTTCCTTCAGCCGGTCGCCAGGGTGCTGGGGGGGGGGGGGGGGGATCCCGCTTCGCCCTGTTTGACCCAGTCAACGTACACTTTGACCAGGTGACACCATGAAAGCCTGGACCTGTCAGGGCTGAAAACCAGACATGAGCAGGTGCTGCTTTATATTCATTGCAGCAGGTGCCGTGGAGTAAGTTTCATGACAGTTCAGCTGAACTTCAAAGTTATGCAGCAACTTCTTTCAAGGATACAGCATATTCATTATTTGACGACAGCAATGAACGGATCCTTTTCCAAACAAATTCCTAAAGTATTTAAAAAAAGTGTAGTATGAAAGGCAAATTTCCAAAAAAAACATACATGGTTCTCAAATATTGGGATGTATTTATAGCCGTAAAGTTTGTGCTTGTTTCAACGACCGTATTTGACTCTTTTCATTGAGTGCCGTCCAGCGCGCCCTGTTTCCATCGGTCACATGTTAGTTCACGTGAACGTGAGGCCTCCCATGTCCTTCTTTGCATGAAGCCACTTACAAACAAAGCACAGGAAGACCCTGATTACACGCAGCCAGTCGCCACAGACCAATGGGCCTACTTCATTTGCATGTGTGTGTGTGTGTGTGTGTATGAGTGCAAATGCGAGTATGTGTGCTAACATGCTCATTAGCATCCCAGTTTTGAGCCTTATCTTTTTGATAATAATCAAGATACTAGTGTGCTTGGACCCTACGTAACAGTAGCGGAAGTAATCTGGCTGAACAATGACGGCTCCCCCTGCCCATCTGCCAGTGTGAGTAGGAGGAAGAAAGATCTAAAAAGTTACAAATTGAGTCATGAAATATTAAATATAACAGTGTGGAGAACATGCTGAGATCACAACCCACTGAACAGACTTATACATATACGCCCCCCCCCACACACACACACACATTTACACACATACTGTACATGCATGCACACGCATACCGAAGCTCCCCTCCCGCTGCTGCTCTTCATCTCATATTCAGGTCAGTAGGGGTGAGGCTGGGTCTTAAAGAGCCGTTCTGTTGTGTTTTGTGAGAGTATTTCATCGCATGTGTCAGCGTGTGTGTTTTGCCAACAGTGCACCGGAGCAGAAAATGTGCTGTGGATTAACATGAGGCAAACTGTCAACCACAGCTTAACCAAAAGCGTGTATTCTAGTAGCCCCACAGAGACAACGATGAGGTACAAAAAAAACAGTATATATTACAGTTCTTAAAAAAGAATAAAATGCACTTCACTTAAATTTTATTTGTGCGGATTGGACAAATAAGTATTTTTGTCTTGGTCGTGACTAATACCATGGCCCGTTTTAATGACCCTCCTTAGGAGGCTGCAGCCTCAGCGTGTTGTTCAGAGGAAAGAAACACCACAGCCATTTGGGTAATTGAGTCCCAGTACACGTTGCAGCTGACCTGGAAGAAAAATCTTCCCTCACTCATCACAGTAACATCTCCAACATGCTAAAGTGTCAACAAAACAACCACAAATAGTGCGATTTATCAAAGTGAAATGTCCAAAAGGTTCTTCAGCAGCTTTCTAAAAAGCATGTTCAGCATATTTTGGAATCCAGCATTGTTCAGAAGTGTAGTGGAAGCAGTTTTAAATGACTGCCGTTGTTGCACTTCTATGTTGGCGTGAGGCTGTGGATCATTTTAGAGCCGAGAACCATTCAGAAAATGCCTGGAACCCCTCGCAGGAATCTGTCCCCAAACAGAGTGAAACTGCTCCGGGCCGCCCACGAAGCCCTAACTCTTATTGAGTTATGGTGTGAAATTAAGCGGGGCGGATATATTAAGCCTCGCTGATGTTCAAATGTCCCCCCTCTAGTCTCCTTGTAGCAGGTCTTATTGGTTGTGGCCGTCATGAAACAAATTAGGAATGCCATGCAGCTAAAAAATACTTCGGGCTTATGAGTACTTGTTCCCTTTATGTTTGTACAACTGCTCCTAGAGAGGATAAGTGTCAAATTTAAATCAATATGAATTATTTTCCACTGAATTACAGCATGTAAACTTAATAAGGGGCATGCATGAAGAGGCGTCTCGTAAATACTTTTGATTGCTCTCTGAGATAAGCCTGTTTTTAAACACAATAACTCAATACTGAACTCACCAACATTATAATCACATCACCACTGACTCAGTCTGTACTTTCTACTTTTACTACTATATTATTTCTATCTATATCTACATATTTCTTTCTTCTATCTATATTTCTATTTGAACTTGTCTTTATGGGATGTGCACGATTCCTCTCTGCTCATGCCATCTGATGTGCTTCAAACAAAGCAGCCATGTCTCTCTCTTAGTCACTCTGACACCATTTCATTTCGGCAAATTGGAAGAAAAAAAACAGGTAAACAAAGAGCCTGATGTCTCTAATATACATATGAATTCAGTACAGAACAAAGGGACAGATGAAGTGTCATTCTCACATGCAGAAGGCATTTACATTCAGATTCAGGCCCTTGTGTCCACACATTAGAGGACATAATGTCTATAAGGAAAATTCTAAACATATAGTAAAAGACCAGTGCGCATTTAGACGATACTGTGTCCACTCGCCCAGGACCTCAGTCCATAAATTCCTAAGGGAGAAAAAAGATGTAGCCAACAGTATGAGCTTCCCCGGACAAAAAAAACGAGTCATCACTGCACCTTAAGGTCGCTTCTCTTTATCTTTACAGCCGTGTTGGTTGGATGTTGAGAATGGATGTGACAAGGGCCTTTCCCGGAAAACAACATGCTGATAAAAGATAACGGCTGATGAGAAAAATGAGCCTGCAGAGGAGGCTTACTCAGTGACATGGTGTTTGTGACCCTGCATTAATCTGTGTATTTCCCCCTCTCTCCCCCAGTCTTTGCAGAATGATTGCATATATAATGTTGATTCATGAATATTTTAATTGAAAGTTCAACTGTGCTTTAGGGCCAGCTCTGATTTGACTCTAGCTTGCGGTGGAACTCTCCAGTCAGGCAGGATGGATCGCAGATTAAGAGTTCTCTGTACGGCTGAACAATTTTGAAGAAATATCGAAATATCTAATTGCGATTATTTTTGACTGATTTTGCAAACGTGATATGAATCGCGATATTAGCGGGAATGATCATTTTTACATCTTTATTCTCATTTCCATTAAAAAACATATTATAATTATTATGGTGTCATTTTTGCAGAGATTTGTACCAAACAAATATGTTTTCTTACGTCTGAAATTATGATGGAGCAGATTTAATTTGAAATTATATTTCAACACACATTTTGCCTTTAACAAATATTGCGCCTCTTGCCATTTGAAAATTGCAGTGTAGGCCGTGGCCTGAGCAAAAATGTCATGATTTAGCTGGATCTCCAGTCTCAACATTGAATTGTCTGAACCTCAGATAAAGTGGCGTTTGAATCTTGGTGGGCCTGCATGTTGAAAAGCTACACCGTTTTTAAACTTTTTCCAAAATCCTTCTCGAAGAATAGTAAGACGAATGGTTATGGTTTAGGCATGTGTTCATTATGTTAATGTGAGTCACCTCTCTCACCTCTGCAGGACCTGACTACTTAAAACAACCGCAGAAGGAGCCGGTGGAGATTAAAGAGGTCCCTGTTGAAAAGAACGAAAACGCCCATAAAGATTCTCCCCACTTTTACCGCAAAGGTACCACTCCTCCCCACTCCACTGTGACCAGTCCTGTAGCCACGCCTCCCCCCTCGCCTCACTCCAGCAAGAAGAAAAATCTGGTCGCCAACAGCACCAGCCGCAAAACCAGCAAAGAGGAAAAACCGTCCCGCAAGACAAGCAAAGAAGAGAAGTCAAGTCATAAGACCAGCAAGGATGAGCGGTCTAGTCGGAAGCTGAGTAAAGAGGAGAGGCCGGCCGTCACTGATGGCCCTAAAAGTTCTCATGTGCACGTCGAGGCTTCAAACAAACCCACTAATATTCAGCAGCCTACCCCGGCATCTACTCCTGCTCCACATCCTCTGGCACTGCCGGCCAATGGCCAGCTCCACACCGAGTACCACAGTTACTACGTGAAGACCGCTATAAGGGTCCAACGACCACCGGACCCTGAGGAGGATAGAGAAGAAGAGCCTACTATCCTGGACTTGGCACGTATGCCCCCACAACCCCCTAAGTCCTATAGTATCCCCACTCCTAAGCCAGCCTCCCTACGGGAGAACAAGAACGACCCGAAACTCAGGAAGCAGGATTCCCTAAAGCCAAAGAGCCTCGCAGACACAAAGAAAGCCAGTATGGATATTGCAGAAAACACGGAAGAAACAGTAAGTATCAGTGAAAGGAGAGAAAAATTAGTTTTGGAAGGAATAGTTTCAACATTTTGGGAAATACGCTTATTCGCTTCCTTGCCGAGTGTTTGCTAAAAAGATTGCCACCACCCTTAAACATAAGACTGGTATCAATTTTCTCATCTAACTTTCCCAAAATATCTATCTATTCCTTTAATACTGCCTACTCCTTCATATCCAGATGGTTAACAATCTTGTATGTGGATATGGATGTACTGCATGTTCATATCATTTGATTGTTGTTGTAGATTATTATGCGATATCTGATCTTTGTCATTATGTCATTTCTTTGCAGGGTCCTAACTCGATCCTTGTTGCTATGGTAATGCTGCTGAATATTGGCCTTGCAATTATATTTGTCCATTTTCTGACATGATGATGCTGTTTCTCAGGTGAGTTCATCTTTCGAGACACTTTTATTGTAAAAATGAATATGGAGCGGATGAATAAATGTATTTCTAAAGAGGTGTCTGCCCCCCTCCGCTCCATGTCTTGTGTGTCCATTGTGCCACAACGTGTCTGAAATGTGACAAGCAGCCAAATAAAGCCAAATAAAAAACTGTTTTATGTTGCAGTGAAACCATGGCAACCGGTTACAGTTGCATCACCAGGCCTTGAAAAACGAAAATGGCGCCAGTGAGACACGGGGGTGGCCGTAGGTGTTTAGGAATCAGCGTGACACCGACGACAATCAGGAGGAAGGCATCGCTACCACCAAACCTGTCATTGGGCCTTCTTACGGGCCAGCTCTGTGAATTAGCACTCCTTTGGCTTCTCTGAAAGGCTGAGGTGAAATGTTGTGTCTAGTGAGATTTAAAAAAAAGATTTAAAAAAGTTAAAAAATGCAACCAAACATACACAGTCTGGAAAAAAAAGAAGTAATTGAAACCCACGCGCGTGCTGATCCAAGCACTGGTCGCTGTAGGCCACTGCCTTGGCAGAGATAGCGGTGGGCTGATGGACTTTGCTGGAAGAGTGTGGAGATGCACTTTCAGATGACGGGAGCAAACAGCTGCCTTTCTATTTTGCCATCTGACGTTTTGATGGGGAGATGTGAGCCCGGCGGCCGGGGGTGGGGGGGGGGGGGGGGCGGGGGAGAACGGTCGCAGCGGGAGTGTGCTCGGGTGTTCGGAGCGTTTTTTTTGGGGGGGTTCACGCCACTCTTGCAACAGGAAAACTGGGCACGGCCGTTGCCAGCAGTCAGTGCTGGCACGGTCACGAGCCAGTCTTACTCTGTTCGCCCAATCATCACCCCATTTTCCTCGAGTAACCCAGGATACACTGCTTTGAAACACTCCCCGTGCATGGTACAGTTTTAACGTTTCGTTTTTTTTGTTTGTTTTCTGTTTGTTTTTTTGTTCAATGTTCTCTGAATGTCGGTTACCTGCAGTCTCGTAGTTGAAAAGGAAATTTCTTCTCCTCTCAAAATGAGTGAATACATTTATTTTCCCTTTTTATTTTGACATTTTACTCATTTCTAATAATTGAGTTGTAATTTGACATTACACATTCATGTTAATGAAAGTGCAATATGTTTTGGGGTTTTTTTCAAAGAAAAGCTTATAGTATATTTTGCCAAAAAGGGGGGCGGGGGGGGGGGGGTGTACCATTACAGAAATCCTATGTTCCATATATTTTGACAGACTCTCAAAATTATAAGAGACTGGTTTTGAGGGAGGGTGTTGCTTATCAGCCAGCATTGTATTTATGAAGGAGATTCACACTTTAAAAGCTACCGAGCTCCAAATGTCTTATGTTATTTATTAAATCAGAAGGAAAACTGTTTCGTTGCACATGTCAATGAACCCTTTCGCTTGAATTCCTTCTTTCTATTCTTTGCTTTCAATGTTTCAGCAGACCACTAAAAATGCAAAGAGGCGGTTCACGCAGCTGCTTCTGTAGGCCCAGCAGTGCGTGCGTGCTCGTGAGACTGGATCAAGACAGTCTTGTGGACAAGTGGAAGTTGAATTCATTCAGGTTGAGGCCATGGTAAATGTGGCACCAGGGAGACTGAGAGATGCCTTTATAAGTCTTTAACAGTACTACTGTTTACCTCAGAAAAAGATGAGGAGTGGGAGGGGGGTGGGGGGGTTGGGAGATGCCATCCTTGTCTTAACTTTGTCTTGTAGGGGGGATACTTTGACTGTTGTCATCACCTGAATCATGCTTTTGACTTGCCTCATCGTAGCTGTCCGTAGTCTTGGTTGCAGGTATGGCATGAGTTTCTTTTGATTTTAAAAGTGGTTATTTATATGGTTGACATGCACTGTCATCACTACCAAGGTTAATTATTTATTCAAAGTGTTTGTGAGCATTGGTCATCATAAAAAGGGCTTTACTATGTCTCGGTTTTCTTTGCGGCAATTCAGTTTGGAAGTTTAACTTGACTGTCTGTTGTACAATGAGCAGCACATTGCATTTTGAGAATGCTTCGGTCTGTGAGATGTTTGCAAACTGTCCACATAACTAACTATCAGAATATATCCAAATTGTGGAATAGGCAATGAAAGCAGATCAAGACACTATATTATTAAAAAAGGAAAAACATTGTTCTATTACAAATGTGATGTATTAAATAACGATTTGTTCACCCTGTCTTTGCTACACCCTCTTTTCTTGTTTTAACTGTCTTCACACGAGCACGGTGAAGACTGGAGTTCTCCGAGGGTTTAACAGAGCAGCCTGTTTATGGGATAGTTTTTGAAATGCAACATTGCATGTTGGAGTCATTTATATATAGATTATTATATACGATTTGTAAGGATTTTTACAGAGCACAATCCAGAATCTGGTATGAGTTGGTATTTTTCTAACAATTTGCACACCTGTATTTTGACAATGAATATAACTTGTTTGTAATTGGTAATGTAATGCACATGATAATGTTTGACAGTGGAAAAAAAAACAACTGTATTTCTAATTGGTTGTACTGTATGTACCATTTGGGGATGTAAAAGGCAGATGTACTTGTTTGAGTATTTTAGGATATGACGAGGAACTGCTCGAGACTTTTGATATCTCAAGGTTCATGTTACCCCACTGATTTGTGCAAAGTCTTTGGAGATGAAGTTATGTGTATAACAATAAAGATGTTATGCCTTGTTAAACTACATGTTGCGTATTTCTCATATTTTTGATTGCTGAATGACATACAAACTCTCCAGCACCCCATATATTCTACAACAAACATCAATGGAAGGTAATGTATTACACTGACATGAATTAACAGATGGATTGGAATTGATGGACGCAAGGATCTCCACTCGTTCACGTCTATGTGTCGCCGAAGTTCATCGTCTCATCTGTGCTTAGCCTCCCAGCAACGATGGCCTCATGATGACCTTCTCGTAATGAGATCCGGGGGGGGGGGGGGAGAGTATGGCGCAAAATCAAAGCCTTCGTCGGGGTCTCGCATTAGCGGTGCAGGCGCAGGCAGGTGCCCCAGTGTGTGTCTCGGGTGAGATTGTACTGTTTCCACTGCTGATCGGCCTTGGATTAGTGTAGTGTTACACCAGCCATGGCACCTGCCTGGAGATCAGCAACGCCATGTCTTGCACTTGCTGTGCCCTCTGCCCTGACGCCAGGCAGACCGTGCAAAATCTGCAGCGCTCTCTCGTCTCAAACTGTTACATCGTGTAAATGTTGGAGATGATTGAGCTGTTCAAGATCCTAACTCACTCATATTGCTGTTTGTTTCCATTGTCCCACAGATTACAATAGCAGGTGTCATTGCAACAGACAATTATAGTATCATAGACATTTTGCCTTAAGGAATACTCAGAAGACTGTAATCCTGGTACTTACAACCTCCATGTGAAGCCTAACTTGTCAGTAATAGTATACAATATCTCTGTTACTATTCTGATATGGCACAGCCTGCTGGACAAGATTTTGGTAGCACAAGCAGTCCTGGACGAATATAAACCCAAACCTTATAAGCATGTCCTACCTTAGAAGCCTTATAACTAATTCCAGTGACTACGATCCGGACCAGGGACACAGTATTAACCTGATTTTGAAACCTCTGAATTTGTTACCAATGATTTTTAGATATTGATGATGAAACATTCAAGAGATGACAATCTCTTAAAAAGTAACAACCTAGAG
Organism: Melanostigma gelatinosum; assembly: GCF_949748355.1. NCBI lineage: Eukaryota > Metazoa > Chordata > Actinopteri > Perciformes > Zoarcidae > Melanostigma > Melanostigma gelatinosum. The sequence goes on from NC_136653.1 coordinate 12,699,020, forward strand.
CCAGAAATATTAAAATGTTTTTATTTTTGGCATTTTAAAGCAAGATTAACAACAAAGAAAGGTGTTCGGAACACATAAAAATGTAGTTATAAGTAGATGAATGGCAATTTATAGTCTTTAATATTTGTCAACAACTATGACTTATTCTTAACTCCTCCATAACTGGAGGTTATGAGTGCTATAAAATATAATATCACATAGTTCCAATCATAATGAATTGTCTTCATCAGTTTTAGACCACAGTAAATAATTTGTACATGTGAATAAACAGTTACCAAATGCTCTTCAACGCACTGTAACATTTGTTATGGAGTGTAATCTTTCATCATGAATAATTGTAATAACATGATATAAAGGTGTATATATATATCTGTGTCTGTAAGGATTGGCTTGGACAGACAAGTCTGGAATATACCCACTAAGATGAAAGCAAGATTTTCTCATGTGTATATTTAACTCCCCCCTTCTGAGACCGAGCCGTCATCTTCTGACTAACAACGCAACTTGCTTGTGCTTCTAAAATTGGATTGAGACTTGTAAGCAGTGAGGGGATATCGGTGCCCGGTGTGTTTTTAAAAACTGCAGACATCAGTATTAAGCAGATCCCCTTTCCGTGCCTTGCATAGCTAGCTTAGCTTAGCATCACTTCATCTGTCATAAAACCATAAAGCTATCACTCTGTCATCTAAAGTAAACAATTACAAAGTAGACATGCAGTACTTTCTTTTTTTGTCGTACGCTAATGATCCCACATGCCATTTTTGATACAGTATAAGACTTGTCATGTCCTGTTTATCTAACGACGTGTGAGCTGTGGTGAGGGTTTTTATCATAGGGGTCCGTAGGGTGAGTCATCATAGTTCAAACAAACAACACGGTGCATTAGCCTCAATAGCACATCTATTTGTCCAAGAAACCCTTGATAGAGAGACTCAACCACTGTGTTTGGGTACATAAGGGTATCACTTTTTTGTTGAGCTGTCTTTGTGTGAGCCCTTTTGTAACAGTCAGTTTGTAATAACATTCATAACGCTAACCCTGCATTGTTGAATGATTTAATAATTTGCCAGATGTTATGTCCATCCAGGAATCCCACAGGACCGACGTGTGTCATGATATTACTGTGTACGTGGTGTTGTAATAGCAACAGGAGCTGATGCGCCTTCAGTATGTCTGAACCTGAAATCACGCAATAAAGCCAATAAAGAGTCTAATGTGTTTGTTTTTTTCACATTGTGACACAATATAACTACAGCTGATTGTCTTCGTGAAGAATGAACCGAATTCCATTTTACAAAAATAGAAACAGAGCTCTTTTAAATGAATCCATATTCTTAATTACATTGCACATGTCGTCATTTTACCTTTCATCCAGTGAGATATAATTGTTTCTGATGTGCCATGGGTTGCTGATGATGATCCTCCTTTGCAAAGGTTCTTGAGATTCGGAGCAACACGAGGATTGCCAGGGCACTGTGACTCGCTGCAGGCCAAAGGGACTGTACCCTCCAATTCATTGTGACAGGCCTTTCCCTCTTTTCAGAAAAGATATGCCCAAAGACATTCCTCCTACCATCTTTCCCCTACAATGACTAAAATTCTGACCTGGTTTCATTCAGGGCCTCTTCAACTAAGCTATTGTTCTGTTCATAAATGATCCTGTGCATTGACATTTGACCAAGTCATATTGAAACTGGTGGTAAAAAGAAGTGGAACATGAGGAAGTCAAAATAAGGCCAAGTCTACTTATCTACCGTACCATACCCACCTTTACATAACGTTCTATCTTTAATGATGGGAGAAATGTTTAAAACACATATAAACCAAGTCAACATCAATGTATCTGCACATTCCAAAGCCAAGAAGAATGAAAGCCATGCTGAATGTGACCCTTTGACTGTCTACGACAGGGGCCCGCTACCTCATGTTATGTGGCCCGCGAATCCGCCAGCAAAAAAAATAACAAGTTTTAAAAAAAGTTTTTTTCTTTTCTTTTTTTTTTAAGTCAGACTAATAATAATAAAAATATCCCCATAGTCGAAATTATGAGATAGAAAGTCGAAGTTATTCAATAGAAAGTCATAACTATGATAGAAAGTCATAATTCTGAGATAGAAAGTCAAAATTATGAGATTGACAGTCAAAATTATGAAATAGAAAGTCAAAATTATGAGATACTTAAACACAGTCATAGAAGCAGCTCTTTGGCTTACTGTACATTTAACATGGAAATGTATTGTGAGCACATTGAAGACGACTTTAAACTGTGAATGCAGAGAGTTATTTAACAATATGTTACGAGTAGTTACATTTACAACCGGCCCTTTGCGGGCGACCATGATGCTGATGTGGCCCGGAGTGAAAATGAGTTTGAGACCCCTGTTCTACGATGTCAAACAAACTTCAACAGGTAATTACACTAACAAGCATAAAGATGGACAAGTGCGTTTTCTAGCAAGTTAACTGCATCCCACCATTTCAGAATTGCCTGGGTGTGTGCAAGAGAGCGTGATCTGAGAGAGTATACGGTTGATGTGTTAAAGGGATGGATGATATCCCTTGGTGTGACAAGATCGTTTGCATGTATTGTGTGTGTATGGGTGTGTGTGTGTAAGGAAGCCCTGTTCTAAGGACCCACAGCAGCCTCCCCAAAATAGAGCTGAGAGCAGCTGCAGCGGGGTGAGTTGTATCAAAGAGCCTGCCGCCACCCGCAAGCTCTGATCATAAGCACTAATGGTGTAATGGGGGACTGGAAGGTCAGTGATTGTTTTTGGTTGTGTGTGTGTGTGTGTGTGGTGTGTGTGTGTGTGTGTGTGTGTGTGTGTGTGTGTGTGTGTGTGTGTGTGTGTGTGTGTGTGTGTGTGTGTGAGAGAGTCAACAGGCAACACTGGCAGTCAACAGGCGGGAGGATACTGGAACTTTCTGGAACACAAACCGACAGCATAGCTAAGCCTGGTATTACTGTAAGACAAATACCAGGTCAGGTGTCACCTCTGCAGAAGTCACCATTGACATCTGTTGTAGCAATGAGCACAGTCAATTAAACAAGTCTGGGAATAAAATGTCTCCGTTATCCCACCAGTTGAAGTAGAACCTTAAAATCTGTGTGTAAATGAGCAGCAGTATAAGGAATTCCTTACCGTCTTCCATGAGGAGTATTAACTGTGCTGGTCTGCTCTTCGTGTCACAGCTCAGATAACTCTCCGTCCATATAGAAGTCTCTGATTTCAACAGTCATTACTTTTCCCCCATGAGCAGAACTCCAGGCAGGATTAGGTCAAAGTCACTCTGAATCTGATCGTGCCTACAGTATGTGCCCATCTGTCTCTGATCTATTGCAGACACAATGTACAGACTTTATAAACTGTAATGGTTGTCTGTTGATACAAACAACAAACTTTATAATTTAGTTTTGAAAATGTGTGCCTTTTGGGCGGCCCTGTAAGTTTATAATACTATTCAAAGAGTTGAATATTTTTACATTTGTAATCAAAATAATGCACAATATGGTGAATTGATTAATTTCTACTCACTGGACTTTAGAAAGTACAAAAAGTGCAGAGTGCATGCCGTCTCTATCTCTTTCTCTCCCTCTCTCATTCTTTCTTAAATCCAGATTAATGGGCCTGTAAAATATCTCTGTCATGTCCAATCAGCACCTGCTCTCCCCTATCTGCATCCCATGGAGACAGTCAGGGAGGGTAACCTGACACACAGGCGCCCCCCTTAGGCTTCACAGGACAATCTCAACTTTTCATGGATGACAAGTCATTTCTGCTCTTCATTAAAATTTAAAATGTATAATCTTATTTCCCCTCTCTTATCTAAATCTATTATCTAGTGACAGTGACTTATATTGGGCGGTGGACGTGTAAATAATCATTATCCAGAAATAGCCTCTGCTTTGCACATTATTCTATCACTTGCGCTTTTTGCGATTAGTTATAATTGTATCAAAACGTTTTTCTCTTAGGAAAATGTAAGAAGGGTCTCAGCTAAAAAAAATGTAACTCCATTTTAATTTTGAAATGGACATTTTTGCGTTGGGCAGGATTTAGACGACATGGGTCCACTTCTCCCGAAAATCTGTTCTACGGAAGACATTTATCGCGGACGAGTGTTCACACAAACTAGTTCCGGGTAACAGCCTGGTGGCTAACATTAGCTGAAACCGAAACGCAGTCCGTCACTCCACATTCTACAACAAAGTGGTAAGAAACAGTGTTTTGTCTGTCATTGCATGCTCTTTTTGTGTTGCCGTGTTTCGGACTGTTTTCCGATATTCATTTTGAACTAAATAGTCGATGAAATAAATTATAACGTTGTCCTTCGTTTGGCAAGGCGTTAGCTTGCTGGCTAACACTATCGGCTGCGGAGTCACCTAAAGAAGAGAAAGAAATGACCACTAATCCAATTTTAGATGAGACATTTTACAACTGTACGTCACTTATTGCGATTTATTTAAACTATCTCTACGTTAGATTGTGGTACATTACTTATAACGTCAGCTTCAACTATTTGTTTGAGCCGTCTCAGCGTTACGTTAGGATTGTCAGAAATTCACAAAAAACCAAGGCCAAACGTTAGCAAGCGAAAACAGTAATTTAGGAGTGATTATTCTACATAACGGCATTACAGCCAGTGTCCAGCGTAAGTTTACTTTAGATTGTGTATGCGGTGGTCTTGGTGTCCTAATTAAGAGTCGTTCATACGAGTGATGTTTTGTATCTTATTTGTCCATGTTTCCTTTCAGGGTTAACAGAAATTACAAAACAGAATGGGTAAGTAATGAACTGACCTAGGCTGTATATTATCCTGTACCTTCCCAGAAATGTATAATGTTTTCCAATTCATTACACGTTGGTTGTCATGAGAGTATCACTACTGTTACTACAGTTGGTAAAATGTGTGTGTGTGGTACTGCAGCACTTGGCTTCCACCTGTTTGAGATTATCAGTGTGTGTTGCTTCACAGACGGTGAAGAGAGAACCTACGGTGGCTGTGAAGGGCCAGATGCCATGTATGTGAAGCTGATCTCTTCAGATGGCCATGAATTTATTGTGAAAAGAGAACATGCTTTGACATCTGGGACTATCAAAGCCATGTTAAGCGGACCAGGTGAGGATTTGTGCAAATTGGTGAAAGTAAAGCTGTATTTTCTTCTGTTATAATTAGCATACAGACTTTTTTTAACTAAAAGATCTTGTAGACTAATAATAACCCATTCATAACAGAATCATCAGCACATTCAGTGGTACTCTGAGAAGAAGTCCAGTTGGAATACAAATTTATGATCAAGCAATGTGACACATTTTTGGGAGCTGTCAGAAATAAGTAGGGGATAAGCTCAGTGTTTTCTATCCAGACTGCTGGATTCCTGTCATTCTCTTTAACCTGTTTTAAATGGAGATTAGATTTAAATAATACATTTTGCCCAGGTAGAATTTGCCTGACATGGAAGATATTTTTTGGAATTGCTTACTCCACATGACAGTCTATGCTTTACCATCACGATGTATATTGTGAGTGATATTTCTGGGAAGAAGTAGCTTGCATCTAAGATTTACTAAATGTTGGCAGTCAGACATGGTTTGCTCTTCCAAGAGCCTAATGAGAGACTGTACAATAAATTAGGAAAGTAGTGTCAGCGCATTAGGCTTTTTGGTAGTTAGTGCTGCTTTACAGCTGTGAGGGTACGGTTGAACAAAAAACAGTTGCTTGGATATTTTGAGGCAGTACTGTTTTAAGAAACTGTCCTGTAGAGTTGGGGAACCTGGGATTATTTTTACTTTGCATTTAAAAGTAGCTCAAATATACTGGAATCTTTACTGATTCAGGCATGCGCAGTCTGAAAAAAAAATACTCACTTTTCCACTTTGGACCAAATATAAATCATAGTTGATCCTCTTTGAATACTTTGATAACCTCATCTCCCCTTGTTAAACTTGTTATGAACAGGGTTTTACTTTTATAAAAAACATTGTTACTCATTTGTCAGCCTAGTTTCCATTAACAATATACTCTTATCACATGCTGGGATCAAAGTGTAGAGTCGTGTCCAGTTGGTGGCACTATGCTCCCTCCATACAGTGGTTTTGATACCTCCTAGTACCGTAAATGTTTAGTGCCTTTTTTATGCTCGTGGGTAGCATTTTGCATATATACAGTTTGATAACTTTATCCAGGATAGGATACTCGTAGTTGTATTTCTGACATTGCATAAATTCAGAGTTGTGTGTCTTAAATTCATTGTTTCTGGCTCATGACGCCTACTGTCATCCTCCATCTACAGGACAGTTTGCTGAAAATGAAACCAACGAAGTGAACTTCAGGGAGATTCCCTCTCACGTCCTGTCCAAGGTCTGCATGTACTTCACCTACAAGGTCCGTTACACCAACAGCTCTACAGAAATACCTGAATTCCCCATCGCTCCGGAGATCGCACTGGAACTGCTCATGGCTGCAAACTTTTTGGATTGTTAAAGTTACAGAAACAACGTTGAAGGTTAAAACATTTTTAGATTTTTTTTTTGAATATTTAAATTGTTTTGCCATTTACTTATATGAAACCTGAATATAAGTATGTATGTCACCATGTTATACTTCTTTTTGCACCTGGCGTTCTGTCATAATTGTATTCGTATTAAAGGATTCATTTTAATGTAATACATGGATATGGCAGGCTGCATTACTTTCCACAGAATGTGATAAATATGCCCCCACCCCATAAATGTTCCCTCACCTCTCCAGATTAATAAAGACCAGTTTGGTGAGCACAGTTTATTTGTAAATTGCTACCTCAAAATGCATGTTCCATATGACGTACCGCTGACTTTAAATACCCTTGTATCAAAAAACGGCATCATACTTTAGTTGTGTATTTTGGTCTAGCTCAAGTAAAACAATACAAAATGTTTGAAAGACCACAAAGGACAGCAGGCATATTTTTAACACTGAAATACATAATTATGTGTTGCACACTAGGGGTTAGACATAACAGAGGAAATGTTCTGTATGCTCACCAGCTTGAGATGGATATTGAGTAGAATAATTATCTGTTAGGACAATAAAGAGTTTTTTTTAATATATTACTTTATATTAACTTAATGTGTTTCATCGTACACTGTATCCTTTTTTAAAAGGATGTTACGCCATCAAATATGATGGCTTATACTTGTAAGTAATTAGAACATGTTCTTCCAAATGTTGGATGGAAATAGATTTTGGGAAACAGTCGATAATCTCAGAAACATATAATTTTATGGTCACACAGGGACTTGACACTTGATTTCAAAAAGTGATTTGCGAACATCTCTGGGTTTGGGAGGATAGATGGATTTGTAAAGTAGATTATGAACTCAATTGGAGACGGAGTGTAATCCAATACGGTTGTACACTTGCGGTTACTGAGAAACGTGTTATGATTATTATTGCATGTCTAATAAGGCAGGACAGCTAGCGTTGTTTAAAGTGATCACATACCAAACAATGACCAGTCAATGCTGATACTGTATGCTAATAAGGAGTGATGCTACAGTACATGCTTAGATTTCTCTGATTGGCTGTTTAGGGGGTAAATGGGACATGTTACAGAAAGCTATGGACACATACTATTTCAGGTGTGTGCTTTTCTGATTTACATGAGAGAAAGTGAAAAAAATTGCGACATGATCAATCAAATAAGATTGACACATGCAAGTTGATGGAAATGATCCTGTGATTCAGAATAGATATTGCTGCAAACATACACATGTCCTTAAGCAAACATCAGCAAATTTTCAATGTGGTTACGTGTTACTGCATGATATATCGTAATGTCATTGCTGATAATGAGTGTCTTTTACCCTAGTATCTGGCTTATTTACTCGCTCCTAGGGAAAACCATATCCAGTGGGAGCTCATAGCACATCTCAGTCGACATTGGCTACTGAGTTGTTTTTTTGCAGAAACATTAGGTTTACTCAAATTACAGTTCAGTTGAATACATTGCAATGCATTATGCGGACACAGACACATTGATGTAGTCCTTTATTGCCTAAAAGGGAAAATAAGATATTCATTAATCTCAAAATGTAAAAGGAGATGCTATGATAAAAGGCATAATCCATCTGTAGAGTGATTTAATATGGATATTCAACTGCATGATAACATGACAAATCGGAATGTGTATTTTTAATATCTTACTTTAATACATAATTTTCATGGTTGTGATAACTAAAAGACAACCATGATAACGATATTTGGTATCAGGGATGTCAGGCAGGTCATCCCACGTTGAGCAGAGGTTATTGACTCACGTAACCTCGGTGAATTTTAACACCACACTTATTTATCAATGGTATGAAATTCTTCTTCAAAAGCCCCGTGTATTAGTCGGTGAACGACAGAATGAGTCAGAGGTGACCTGACGGTGCACATCGGTGAGTTGTGTTTGCCTCTGTCAAAACAACTTATGTCACGTGACAGCCTGACGTACAGTCCTTCTGCGCTGGAGCAGGGGTGTGGGGGGGTTTCCATCATGGCGTCGATGCAGGTAGGAATACATTGGCAGCGATCGCATATTTATAATTTACCTGACCTTCAGACCGGTATTTCCTTGTAGTTTATTAATCATTTAACTCACGCACGTGTATGTGTTCGAAGTAGTGATGATGTTAAAGTACAAAGCGATGAGATTTACACTAAACTGTTCCGGTTTAGCGCTTAGTGTTTGCTAGCAATACAACTAAGCTAGCTAGGTAGCATCATCATCACCAGCACCGAGTCAAGGCCAGAAGCCAGCTTCCTGAAAATACACCGATGACTGGCGACGCGTTTGTATCGCAGCAACACATAGAAGATGATCCAAGGAATGTGATGTTATGAGTTTAAACTGGTTCTGATATTTTTAACCGAGTGCTAGTTGCTATTTGGCTGACGTTGACGTTAGCTAGCTAACGAGACAGTACGCAGCAGATTGACCAGTTCTAGTTTCCTCTCGAACTGAATAGATGCATTCCTATCTGGAGATAGATGTGGTGACATTTGCCTTATCTTTAAAAGAAAAAAACATCAATCAAATTTTGTAAATCAAATTTTGTAAATCAATCTACTGATGGCCCGGGTTTGTTGCTGTTGTGTAACGTTTGTGTAACACATAGTTTGGCTTATGTACACGGTAAACGAGTCATCATATCTGTCGGGGTGGAGTTTTGTTTTCGTGTTGACGTTTACTTACATTTACACTTTTTTATTTATTTATTTATATATATATATATATATCGAGAATTAATCACCCAAACATATTCCACGTTGTCTTGGTTCTTAATCTCTTCGTAAAATAAAGGAAAACTATTTTTTTATACGCCTTTCCCCCTCTTTTTTTTGCCATTTTTATATTATTATAATGTTTTGTTTATTGTTGTGATGCCAACATTGAAGTGGGTGTGGTACAAAACCCAAACTCATTGTCTCCCAACAGAAAAGGCTGCAAAAGGAATTATTAGCCATGCAAAATGATCCACCCCCTGGAATGAAGCTCAACGAAAAAAGTGTACAGAACACCATTACACAGTAAGTGTTTATTTTTATTTATTTTATGTCGCACGATTAGTTAGTTTCTATGTGGCAGCGGTTTTTGGGGGCCATTGAATATGTTTTCCATCTATAAATGAACACCAATCCAACGTGGCTTTGTAGAATGTCACGTTTGATCAAAAGGTAACTTTTGCAAAAAAACAGTGGCAGGAGGTATTAAGAGGCAAAGCTGTGACCGGTGGTGAGGAAGAATCGGGGTCATTCCGGTGACTGGCAGCTCTGCCCCTCGGTAGAGTGTTTCTAATGCAGGCTGTCACTTATTATTCATCCTTATAAAATATGTAACGGTTGGCATGCAGGAGTTGGGCTAGCGTAGCAAGAAACAGGCTGCTTAGCTGACCTTCCTGTCTGGGTGTCTAGGTGTTCCCTTAAAAGCCCACGATTATGTTATTATAAATGACACCGTGTCTTCGAAGCAGGACGGAATGATGAACTGAGTTGTAGTAATGGATTTAAGACAAATTTCTAGCCATACATAGAATACATGCTACAGTGCTTGTGGTTAGTTATGTAACAATGAAAGCTCCTTTACAATGGCATCTACCTCCTTACATAGCAATCGCAAACTATGAACGTGTTTTGATTTGTATGACTGACAAGTCTACGAACCAGTTCCACTAGCTTCCCTTGTTCATTGTGTCACAGGAGTGAGATTATATGTATGGGTGTGCCCTTTTGTCTTCAGCTATGTTAAAGGTTTGTTTGGCCTGGCTTTGTATTTGTCATCGCGACTGACTGACAGTCGTATGGATTTACATGTTTTTATCCAGCCTGTCCTAGAGGAGTAAGATACAAATAGTCTGTTCCTGCTTGACATTCAAGTTAACCGTATCCTTTTTATAAACAGACATGGGGGGAAAAAAACCCCACTAGTGACGATGCTGTGTGTGTGTGTGTGTGTGACAGTGATAAGGTGACTGCATGTTTTTAGTTTTATAGCTTTTGTTTATAGTAGAATTTGTCTCTTCGTGCTGCTCATTAGATTACAATGTCTTTCAGTTGACTGTGTGATAGTGCAGTTGCAGAAATGAGTCAGCGGCCATTGCAAACAAGCAAACTACTGCTTTAAAGCACTGAGAATTCTCTTTTATGTGTACTTTGTTCCTCACCTGATCACCAGGAAATGGGCAGCATAATGTCCTTGGAGTCACTGCCTGTGATCAGTGTGTGTTGCATCAGGTGTGACTCTGCATCATGTATAATGATGCCGCCTCCCTCTTTACTTCCTGAGGAAAAATGGAGCCTATTTTCAGACGCTCTGATCATTTTTCTCTTAAACGGGGCTAACCTCATATGTAGGCGTGAATGATTATGTGCTTGAGGCTAGAACTGACAGAGACGAGGCTGTAAACCCGAACAACAACCACAAGTCTCTTCGTTGACCTATTTGGAAAGAAATTAGGCCAGAGATTGTGATGCTGCCGTCGAGTGATCCATTTCCTTCTCTTATGCTCAAGCGATCCCAATTAATGATCTGGACTGGACTTAAATGTTTGCCGTTTTGCCAGCGAAGTGTCTGTATTATAGCCATAGAGGTATATTTAGCAGGTAGACTGCCCTTCATCCCAAAGACTCAGGATCAAGCCCCTGTGTTTGCGATCGTCTTCCATGCCGAGCAAGTCATTGAATCCCTCCCAGCTCAGTCAGCACAGTCCTGTAGCCAGGCCACATAGGCGAAAATGGATTGTGTCCACTAGATCAATAGAGTATCACGTTATTACTGAACCGCTGTCGTAACCCAGCTGAAGATTGAATGTCACTTGAATGAGGCAGACTAAAAGCTTTTGATTACACACATACTCACATTTTGTATGAGCCTTTTCTATAGATAATGAGATGTGATCCATGCGAGTCATCCTGTATGCGTTTCCAACGGCTCGACTCTAGAGTTACGAGACATAACAGACAGCATGTTATTAATCATTCGTAAAGAGCATGCCAGTCTGTGAGGCCTTCGCCATACTCGCCATCTTAAAGAAGTATACTAACACAGGACTGTCAACAATATTCTAAATTTGAATGTTAAAAGAAAATAGATACTCAAATATGAAAATTAATATATTATATTGTGGAGAAAAAAGCAGCAGCAGCAGCAGCAGCTGTCTGCCTTGTGCACACTGAATGCACTGCATGACCGCAGTAACACAATGTCACCTTATTTAGGTTTTTGTATTGTAGAGATCATTTCAACTCCACCAATCAGCGGTTCCTCGTCCATTGTGGCGCTTTCAAAGCGAGCGGCAAAATAAATAGGAACAGGGTGTCCGACAAAAGTTCAGCTCAAAATGCCCCAAAATATATATTTGAATAGTTTGGACCTAAAGAAGGAATATTTGTCCGTCCTTTTTGGTAAAGTGGGAATGCCATTCATTTTGTAGGTATTTGATCATCAACAAAATTCTAACATCCGGTCAAACTGAAATTTTGACCGGATGTTGGAGGGAAATTATTTTAAGCCCTACGATGATGTTTTTTCTAAACCGAACTGTGGCCGTTAGTGTTGTTTTGTTGCCTGAACATAACTGGACATCTTCTCGAAACTTTGTGGCGTTAAGTGACACGTGTGAAATGGTGAATAAATGACCAAAAAAAGCCTAAAATGCCTTCTCAGGACATAAATGGTGTGCTATTTATACGCACTCCCATTAGATCGGGTCAGACGAACCAACATTGCCATCTCACAAACCTGCATTGCCTAAACCCATTTCCTCCTAAAGCATAGTAAAAGTTTGTTGTTCAAGGAAGTGTTGACCTGATATCATGGCTTGACAGGAGGAATTCAAGTGTTACTCGCTCCATTATCTTAGACATGTTTTGAAACAGCCTTAAAGTTGTATAAAGGTGAAGCAACAGTGGAAAATCACTGGCCCATCTCAGTCAGTCTTTTCACACTGCTGGATGCTTTGGTTATTTAAATGTCAGAGTATAAAAAACTGAGTGTAAATGAAAACCTTTTAGAAATCCACATTTTGAGGGTATACCAGTGGCTCAGAAAGGAATCTATCCTTTGGGGTTTGGACTCAGAACAGAGCCGCTCTATGAGGTCATGAACAGTTTAATAGCTTAAACTGTTTCAATCTGAGTTATAAACCAAATGACATCGTCCTTTTTGTTTTTTTGGACACTACAGGTATTTTTGTTATGAGTTTGGTGATCATCAGTATATGTTTTCGACTCCTTTTTGTTTGAGTGGGATGTTTAAAAAGTTTTAATATTGTGCCTTTTCTTTTAGGTGGATTGTAGACATGGAGGGAGCATCTGGCACGCTGTATGAAGGAGAGAAATTTCAGCTGCTTTTCAAATTTAGTAGTCGATATCCATTTGATTCACCTCAGGTAAGCACGAGTTGCTCTGCAGCCATCGGTGTATGTTTGTTTGTGGGTATAAGTGAGGCTCTTTGTCTGGCTCATGTAAGTGCGGTCCATTTACCGTCTCGTCTCAAGCCTCCAGAAAGTTCCTTCTGCTTCAACCATGATGCACAAGCTGCTTAGCTGGATGTGGACCGTAGACCACCGTGCAACATTAGCATAAGATATGCTAAGTTGGCAGCCAACGCTTGCGCTAAAAAGCTAGTTTGGTTCAAAATGTGCCTCTGTAATTCATGTTAACTGGGATGCTAATTTTGGCTAGCGAAAAAACAGGCTTGTTTGTAATCTACTTACAGGTAAACATGAACAGCTGAGTTCTTAGTACAACAAGCTAAGCTAACAAACCAGGTATGGTGAGCGCAGACTCCAATACCTGCTAATTAGTGCTAACTAGGGGTGTCACGGATCACAAACCTCACGGTTCGGTTCGGATCACGGTTCAGGAGTCACGGTTCGGATCATTTTTCGGATCAACAAAGAAAAGGGGAGGAGACAAATATTTGCTTTCCATTTATTAATTAAAGAACTTCAAGAACACTTAAAGCAAAGAACTTTGGGCTATAGTCTTACATGAAAACAAAAATATTGAATATGTCCAATTTGAAACAAAATGAAATAAATAAAAATCATACATTCAAGAATTCTGTTAAGTTTAAGTGCAACATGAGTTATGTTGATACCCTCGTCCTTTGATCAATACTGAAAGAAAGAAACAGCCAGTGAGCTAGCTTCCACCGTTTACACTGAACTGAACTGCTCAGCAACAACTTGGGTCTGTGTTTACTTCCTGTCAGGTTATGCCATTCAAATACACAATAATGTTTACCATTACTGTGACATTATTTTCAAAAAGATGAGAATATCTCCATTGTCTGGGGAGAGGGTCGACCTTTCTGTGGTGACTGGAATATTATTGGGCCTGTCTAGCTTCACTCTGATACTTCTGTCAGCACCTGAACCAGGTGTGTGTGTGTGTGACGCTCACAGAGGGGGCGTGTCTACAGCACCGGAGAATCACTCCGCCGTGGTGAAAGCAGTCTCTACAGTCTTTTCCTTCTCATAAACGCCTGGAACAGCTTCACACTGAAGTGGGTGCGTGAGTGGACTTCGTAGCGTGGCTCAAGCATTTTAACCAGATTTAGAAATCCTTTGTTTTCTACACCGGAGTGTCCCCGTCGCTGACAGACGGGATGGTGTCTCTTCATATGTGTGGACATGCCGATGTTTTGCCGTTGTCGTGTGTCTCTCTTTAAATAACGCCAAAGTATAAGAAGAGAATCAGATAAACTACTTAAGACAGCATCCTGTCAAATAGGAAGGACAAGCTGTCAAAGTGGCCCTCTGTTGGATCTCTCGGGGCCCCTCGGGATCTTCAGTGTTGACTGCCACAGTGTATTACTGGTTGTGTGAGGAGCTTAAACAAACACTGACCATTTTCCTACTCGAACTCAGCGGATAACGTTTTGCTTTAACAGCTTGTAGCTGCGGCTGGACGATATGTATTATCAAACGATATAATTATATCTGCCGTAAATATTTCTACGACATATTTTCTATTGCAAAAAAACAGGTAGATTGCCTGCAGTACCTGCCTGCTCATTCTCAGACCTCCTGCGCTCTGTGTGTATCTGATGTTTCAGTAAATATTTGAACGTTCCGTAAGCGAGGAGCTTTCTGTTATCGTGATGTTTTGAGTACAGTGCCAGCTTTACTTTATGCCCCTATCTGTAACACTCATCCCCCCCCGCCCCCGCCCCCCGCCCCCCCTCCAGTGCTGTGATGCACTCTCCTGTGAGGCCCCTGTCTGGTGCCAGACTGCCTCAACCCATTGTTAGCCTTCATTACCCTCTTTGGCCACTCCGCCTCCCCCCTTCTCTCTACTCTGGCGCCTCACACTTCCTGTATCTCCCTGTTTAGCCACGACTCATGCACCCTTCTGCTGGCTGATCTCTCCCCTCGGGGTATTTATAGAACATGTCTTCTTTATTTTGTAAAAACATGTTCTCCTCTCTTAGTTTGGGAGAATGGGAGACTCCCACCATCACCGACCCCCTCTGTCCTAATCCCAGAGCCTCATGTCGAAGGCTAAGCCTGAGCTTATACTGCAATCCTCATTATTTTCTGCCATTAATGGAGACAAATCTCAACTTTGTGCTCCCCCAAGTTGTATCTTTGACCACCAAAACGCGTAAATGTAAAAAATATATTGGCGCCACCTTTATAGCCTTATATATTTTTTAAATCTCATATCCAATGATTAATCTTAACAACCTCTGATTTCTTCTTTGTTGTCCTGTTGCAGGTAATGTTCACAGGCGAGAATATACCTGTCCACCCTCATGTGTATAGCAACGGTCACATCTGTCTATCTATTCTAACGGAGGATTGGTCGCCAGCCCTCTCAGTGCAATCAGTTTGTCTTAGCATTATCAGCATGTTGTCCAGCTGCAAAGAAAAGGTAGGCAACCCGTAATGATGAATCTGTAGATATTATGCTCGTTAAACGATACATCTAAATGCCAGTTTGTTTTTCCTGCAGAGACGACCGCCTGATAACTCCTTTTATGTAAGAACGTGTAACAAAAATCCAAAGAAGACAAAATGGTGGTATCATGGTGAGTATTTTCCGCCTCACGGGGGGGGGGGACACATTGTGGAAGTAATTGCTCGTAAAGGTGACGTGATTTAAATCATATATATTTTTTTTTTTGCCTTCACAGATGATACATGCTAATGTACAAACTTTGTAATAATCGTAGATGGAAGAAGTCTTACTGACCTACGTAAAGCACTTTTTAATCATTCAGTCTTTGAACTCTGACCTTTGACTGGAACATTGGACACCATGCACTGGATGCTCTTGACTGCATTCCCCCCCCCCCTCCCGTTGGCAGTTGGATGCATGTTTTAGTCAAAATGTAATATAGAGAATGCAAATAATTTTAGACGCACCCAAGATGGATAGTGTATTGGCAAAAAGGTAGTGATGCAGCAAGCAAGGTGGATTTGTAGTGAGATAATTATAATTCCTGTTTTAAGATTCTTGTTACTTTTTTGTTTGTTTGTGTGGGTGCATTTTAAGGTCCTTGTGTTGTGCAATAATAACTGATGGATGCATGCTTGGGCCTACAAAGAGAAATCCAAATCTGCTTGTTTTCTGTGAAGGGATCTGACCATCGTAACCCCAAGGAAATGCTTCGTCTGTTTGTTTATTAAATTATATGCACTGTGAAAGTATAGCTCATGAAGGCCCTTTTAGTACGTTAACCCCCAACCTTCAGTTGTACTGTAAGCAGTCCTCCACTTATTTATCCGGTTAAAGGGTTTTTAGTTTGTAACCACTCTTGTATAAAAGAGTAAACCGCTTTCTTCTTCATCTTCCAACTTGAGACCTGGTTGCAGCTCTTCCTGCCGTTGGACGATATGTCGGTGCAGAGATTAATCAGACGGATGTGACGATAGATCTCAAGAGTACACTACAGCGTAAAGTTGGGCTGAACTCGCGTAGTGTTCACGAGTCCAGCCTTGAAGATGTGCAGCGGCCTCTCTTCCGTTTAACGAATGTCTGTAGGAGAACGTTGTCTCATGATCCAATTTTATTTGTATGATACGGATTTATAATTTCATGTGTTGATCTTCTAAAATATTTGATTTTAAATGTGTTTTTTTTTTGTACTTTTCAACTAGCTGATACTTTGAAAAGGAGTGGTTATTTTTCATGGGCCAGTATATTTTAGATTTTTTTTGTGTTTGTTATTTAATTAGATCTCCAGAATGGTAATGAATGATGAAAAAGGAGAGTCTTTATAGAAGCCTTATTAATAAGATGAGGCTTTTGCGATTTCCCCTCCCTGCTCAGTTTTGGCTCAGGTACTTTTTTTCAATAAAGAGATGACCTCTAAAAACATACCGATCAGATATTTTGACTTTAACTATATTTTCACCAAAAGACTGTTATGTTGCAAATGTATATAACACGTCTGAAACTATTGTATATCAGTCTTTAAATAGTTGGGTGAAGGAAATCAGCAGAGGATGCATTTACCTCCTAGCAGAATGATAATAGGAGTGCTTTATTTCATTGGAGGTTAGTCTGCATCTTTCGCGAATTAGGATGTGTACAGTCGGCAACAAACTGCTGTTGGTTAAAAAATAAAACAAAATAAAAAAAGGTTGAGTAGTTTTACTGTGGGGATGCATGCGATTTTAAACCCTACTTTTTCTTATTGGCATCAGACATTGTCTTTCCATAACTTAGGTAATGGTTTATGTGATGGATATCCAGAGGCTGTGCGGCTCTTTTGTCATTTCAGACTGTAATCGCGCTATTCCTAAAGAAATGTTTATCACCACTCAGTCAGAGATACTTGAATTTTCCATCTTGGGTTGTTTGTATTGCATTTTTTTTTTTTTTTTACTTTTTCCAGGGTTGAGCTGAGTTTCCTGAATGGACTTGAGTGAATGTTCTGATACTCTATACTGTAGAGGAGATTACCACGGCACACCGCTATCTCAAAAACTATATCGATAACTTAAAGACATCTATTTAACCAATGATTTTTTTTATTTTATTTTTTAGCTCCATTGTGCAGGTCTTGTCTGTTGTCACTGTGCTTGAGAAAATTATTGTGTAGATGCAGTCACAACAGCATTTGAGTGTGTGTGTGGTGGTGGGGGAGGGGGCATTTACTGCCAACACCCAGTTGGCAGTAGATCAAGGGAGATTTGAAAAACCTGCGAGTGAAAATGTTACAAGGTTTTGGATGTGACATGTTTTTATTTTTCTTCCTAGCTTTATTTTTTATTTTCAATGTGCTTTGAACTCTTGGCTTGCAGGTTGTTGTGAGTGTTGAACACTAATGAGGGTGTGTTATTTATTTTTGAAATTTTTGTTTTGGGATGTGCAAGCTCCATGTAAAAGGTGCCTGTCCATTTTCATCATCAATAATAAAAGATGAACTTTTATTCAACCTTGGATTGCTGCCTCAAAGCCTTTCATGGTTTTACGATGAATTCAAAACTGAATCGCTCCACTCTAAAGGGAGCGGTGGGTATGAAGATGTTTACGGCCAAAGGAGAAAATCACATTGTGTTTGCCAAACATATGTTCGAGGACACAGACGTCACATCAAGAATGTCATAACACTTGACAGTGTCGTGGAAAACTGATGCTCAGTCACACTGTAATGGTCAAACAATCAAATCTATTAAGAAATCTGCACTGTAACACATAACAACTTCTAATTTTAAGAATGTCATGCACATCATCAAGCATGTAAAATGACATATGGCATTTCATGCATATCATTTCTGTAAGCCAGACTCATAAGTATACCTTTTTTTCCGACCTATTAATTCTTATACCTAAGTACAGCGACACCAAGGTGAATAATGCATTCCTTACCCTCCGACATGTTTTCAATATTGGCCAAACGGCATGTATTGCTTCCATAAGTGTTCTTTGTGTATGAATGTTGTTTGCTAAGCTTGAAAGAGTGTTCATCATCAGTTAGTCGTCATGAACTTTATTGAGTTTTGTCTCTGTTACAACTATTTAAGCACCATCAGACACAGTAGAATATCCCTCTGACACAAAACTCACAATGACACAAGAAAAGTGGGTTAGTTGCGCCATCTGGCGGTCACGTGACGTAACATAGTTTTCACGTAAAATCTCTGATTCACACACTTCATTTTCTGGAAATGAAATATTCATACTGCAATTCACGCGAGCCCTCTCCAGCTGTGGGACCCCCCAGCATCGCCACCTGTCAGCTGACTGGATGTGGTTTCTCGCACCAAGAGCTTGGAGGCAAAGAGTCCAGACATGGTGGGCTTGTTTGTTTGTGAGACACCCAACTGTAGGCCTCTTCAGATCCAAAGACCAAGGTAAACCCCTGTCCTCCGAAGTGCCCTTGAGCAAAGGCAGTAAACCCTACCAGCATCACGGAGTGCTGTTATTTGCTATGTGGGGGAATGAAACAGTTAAGCTCTAAGTTTTGTAATTCACTTTATAATTAAAGTCAATGAAGAAGCTTCCCTGAGAACAGAAAATAGGCCAAATCATTATTTGTATCACCCTACCGTATAAAAAAAGACCTTTATTTCACTTTTGCCTTTAAAATGCATAGTATAAAAGTAAACATATTCAACCAAACCAACCTGCATGCATGCTGTTTGCAGAAAACAAGTTAAAAAAGGTACACGAATCAAAGTTGCAAGCTTCAGGCTCCGAGGAAGCCAACCAGGACTGAACCATTCACTTCGTCGCGGGGGTGGCTGATACAGTCCATGATTCATTCAAGCTTCACCTCAAACTGCAATAATGATACCTTAGTACTACGCAATGCTTGACACTCACGACATAAACGAAACACAAACTCAATGCGAGAAACATCAAAATAACCGGTAATTTGTCTCTAATGGGACATATTTAAAAACATTTACCCAGACAAATAACGTGGTCTGTTCCCTCTTCCATCCAGTTCTCTTTAGTGTTTGCCAATGTCGGAGGTGTAACTGGGGTCTGGCCCTGGACAAAGGTAAAAAATACACTAAGATATTTGTCCCTTTTCTGTTGGATAGTCTCTGGATGATTGCTCACGCTGTTGCCAGTCCGTATATCATGTTGCAATGCAATGTCCCCCAGACTTTCGTGGAGGATGGGGCGGTGTGGAGATGCTAGCAAGAGGGGGTGCTCGGCCGATCAGCCATGATGAGTGTTAACCGGCTAAACTAGCGTTACTGGAGGTGGTGAAATCATGTATAGTCATCAGAAAAAAGCCACAGCGACATGTATACGACAGCACGTGTGCTTGCCAATTCCGTTGGTTTGTTCTTAGGAGCTGACATTAGCAGGAAATGCCGTTTTCTCGCTGGCAACGTTAGCTTCATGCTAAGCTGGGCACAGCCGAAGCTGTGTAGTGTAACGTTAGGTTCAGGGGTTGCAGACAGCCCTGTAGCTGTGCCAGTCGACCCTAACGTAACACCACCTCCGCGTTCAAGTTACTGTACAGGACGACCGTGCAGTCAGGTTGCTATTTATGCATGTTGCTGTCAAGAGAGGTGAAGAAAAGCGAGACAGATCGCGAACCTCAGGGGCAGCAGGCAAGATGTACCGAAAATATAAACAGACGGCAATGAATTAACGTCCAAAATCCATTTTACTTTGTGGAAACAGTGTATATCTGTTGTTTTATGGACATGCCACTGCTTTGTTGTCACCAATCAAATCATGGCCCTCAACTGTACACAATGGACAGAGGTAACACCTGTAATCCTGATTTCAGGGTGAAGCCTGAATGTATCAGGGTTACAGCTCATTTCAAGTTGATGGGAGATGTTGTCCATCACTTAGAGGTGCCAGGTTCAAAGCCAGTATTTCACAAAGTGTCCCAAGTGCAAGGCACTGAATGTGTCCACACTCCAGGGGTTCAGGTCTGCGTCTGACCCGCTTTGCTGTGTTAACCTACTTCATATGTAGGCCTTCGTACCTCACTTTAGTCCCAAATAAAATGTGATTCAACTTCCCTTTTTGTCTTTTTCAGGCTGCTATCACAGTATTCTCTCCTTTTTCCGGGGAGCTTAGCAGCAGTAACATGAGCAAAGCGCCTTCAAATAGAGCTTCATTGTCTGGGTGTATTAGCTGCCAGTGGATCAGAATGTGAGATAGGCCTAGGGCTGCTCAGTTTGAGGTCAGTTCCACGGGCTTTGCACGCAGGAAATCTGTCAAGTGACAGCGAGCAGGTCCAGATTGCGCGACAACTGGTGTGAAATCATGACGCGCACTTCATTAATTGACATCTTTTTTTATCAAACAATTCAAAGCGCCAGTCTGTTATACGTGAAGAAAGTTGATAATGATCAGTGTGTTTCTAAAAAAAAATACTTCAAAGTTGCCGTCTGCTTTCAGGAATAGAGCATGGCTCAAGTGAAAGTACAGACCTCAGCACCCCTGGCTGGTCCTGGCCTCTCCCCCGGAGTTTCCCCGACGGCCATGGCCAGCCCAGGACCCCTGGGTCTGCAGCCCTCCGTCAACGGCACAGGCCCGGCCCCCACACCCGCCTGCCCTGCTCCTGCAGTCGGATATGGGGACGCCCCTGTGTCTGCTACATCGCCAGGTAAAAAACGCCAACAGAATAGTTTGTCATTCACGATAATTAGCTCATTTGACTTCTATATAGTTCTGACTCTGGGGCTGTAACCATGTTACTCAGTATACTGGGCGCGTGCTGCCGTGCTGTGTTTCAGGCCCGCCCCAGGAGAACATGGCAAACCCTAAAGAGAAAACTCCAATGTGTTTGGTGAATGAGTTAGCCCGTTTCAATAGGATCCAACCACAGTACAAGCTCCTCAACGAGAGAGGCCCTGCACATGCTAAGGTAAGGAATGGGGACATGACTCTGATGTCTAAAGCTGTGTAGATGAAGGTTTTACTAACTTAAAGAAATCTCTGATTGTCTTTCATCTTTCGTTATACCCATTCATGCTGAGGTAATCCATACTTATTTATGGCATTTCCTCCTTCCTTTTCATAATTAAATGTATCTCATACTATACGGGATCCAGAGGGATGTTGTTAAAAGAATAAATAGCTGCCGTCGGTTTATTTCTCTCCCTCTGGGTGTCACTGCTTCAGATCTTCACCGTGCAGCTGACTCTTGGGGAGCAGCTGTGGGAGGCTGAGGGCACCAGCATTAAAAAGGCCCAGCACTCCACAGCCGCCAAAGCACTGGACGAAAGTGTCCTTCCCAGGCCGGCGCCCCGCTCCCCTAAAGTGGACATCAACAGCAACCCAGGTACTGCAGCCGTAACCACATGTCATCGTACTGTTTACTAAGAATGTGTCTGTGGAGGATGATGTTTCAACCCACTTGCTACTAACGTGTTAGGCCCAGAATAGCTGGTATTACACAGGTGCAAAATGGCTATTTTAAGGAAGGCAAGTTAATGTCTGTCATCAGCCCTGAATGCAGAAAGTGTTTTTTTCCCAACTGAAATATTTCAAGTAATTGGAAACAGCCCTGAGTGCAAAGACTAATCCATGTCTAATTTATGTTCAATACTTTAATCAATACAAATATACAAAAAATCTAACCACTTTTTTTTTATTTTGCCGGTGCCTCAGCTTCAGCAGCAGATGACAGATGCTGGCTGCAGCAGCCAGACACAGTAAGACGGGATAATGACCCGTCAGAAAGAAAGTGGACCCGTTAAGCTTCTCATTAGGTTGTCAATACTGAGCTTATTTTGTCAGAGCGAGACAGCTGGTTGTGCCTCCTCTTATTTGTACTGTATTTGACCTTTTCTACGTATATATTTTATTTGCAGTAAGATGGTGTTTTTAATGAGAGATTTGCTCTCAAGCTTCCACACACTTAACCTTAAGCACCACAACCAGTTCCCAGTTGATGTCAAACTACATTTGTTCATTTGTTTATCAGTTTATGAACTCAAATGTTCAATCCTCTATGAATTCATGAGCATGTTAACATCTCACTTTTTGTTTTGTAACCGTTGTAAATTGAACATGGAGCGCATCATTTATTTAATACCGTCAATTAAATGTGTGGCAGTGGACACCGTAGTTGTGACATACTGCGTATGCATTATTTAGAGCTGACGTCATAACAGAAATAACTGAACAATATGACGGAATGGAGGAGTAGGAGGGACTCTTTTCCTGTCTTCTCTTCCGTATGTGGCTGAATGGCAGATTGCATTATTTTTGTTCTACTTTTAAGTTTTCACATCTTTGCTGCTTTGAGATGGACGGCAGTCCAAAGTATCCCAGCAGGCCTGGAGCTAGTCACACAGGACATTTAACAATGGCCGCTTCAAATATAATCAAACGGTTTTAAGCATCCAACACAGAATACAACATTTATAGCGTAGTTACAATATCTTTATTCTCCTCTGACCTCTCTGTATCTGTATCATGTAACTGTTCAACAAAGTATCTGATGGAGGGAGTCATGAGAGAGAGAAAAAACAGCATCAATGTCAATCTATCATCTATTGTCAAGCACAGAAGGTCCCTGCATGGACTCCACTACCAGTGAGGTTGCATTGGTGCCCTCTTGTGTTCGGAGGGAGATCGAGAGGCCTCAAAAGTCCGAGAGCAGCGTTTTCCTTTGGAGAGGTTATGCAACATCAGTGGGAAAATTTGGGATATATATTCTAAAAACTGAATTGTGAGCTTCAGTTTGATTTGCTGACGACGTCATCAATGATTCTGTCGATGCTTGGTATTTAATGTTCACAACATTAATCTGTCATATTTCCTGTCACATACAGGCAGTATAACACCCACAGTGGAGCTGAATGGTCTGGCCATGAAGAGAGGGGAGCCAGCTATCTACAGGCCTTTGGACCCCAAACCCATGCCCAACTACAGAGCCAACTACAACTTCAGAGGGATGTTCAACCAAAGGTGAGCTCCACAAACGCTGTGTAGTGACACGTATTGTGTCCGGTGTCATGAGGAGCTATTCCACTGAAATCAAATGAAGTGCGTCTTTGTTCACTCATTCTTTAAACTAGTCACTGTCCCATATTTATCGTTTTCCAGAGAGAGACTCGTGTTATTATTTTTTATTTAACCACTTTGGAAAAAGTTCCTTTTGAAAGGACATGTGGATAAAAACGCTGCGGAGAAGGTGAGATTTGTCTGAGTCAGCGTGGACATGTTCTTGATATATTACGGATGGCCTCAAACTGCACCGTCTCTTTGATCCCACTGGCTTCAGATGTGTGGCAGACGTGGCTCTCCACTCCATGTGTTTTCTGAACAAATGAGTGCGGCGCCCTCATGGGGTCCCTTTGCACTCAGTCTCTGTCAACCTCCTTCTTTCTTCCCTTCATTTTCTGTTGCTTCACTGGAGCCATCCAGCCATTTCCAAAACTCCATAAAAATGCCACAGAGGTGCAATTAATGATCACCTCTCCCCTCGGTGAAGGAATGCTCTCTGGGACGTGTTTGACTTGCCCTCACATCAACTCCAGGTACACTCTGTGATACTCTCAGTTAAGAAAGGACAGGGCGTCGCTTCTTGGGTTTAGTAGACTTATTATGATATCATTTCAAATACAGAGGCAAGGTGTTTGCAGAGTTGTGAGGCTCCAGAGGACACACTGTTCCTCCGGGATAGTTTGATACGCATCGGGTCATTCTCGGGATCCCCTCCAGGTGGCAGTGTTCGCTCCTTTTCAAAATCCTGAGCCACTGCTTTGATAAGGTGATCGAGCACCCATTTTGTAACAGGCAAGGTAGGAATGTGGTGAATTAATATAGGTTTTCATAAGCACAGATCTCTGCAGTGTAATGTTGAGCGTTTTTCGTGCAAAGCTTTGCTCATTCAGGCGCTAAACCCGCACACAAAAGGCGTAACGGAGAAGAGAACGCGTCTGTTTTGCTTGCTGCACAAACTTTGGCTCATTAAAGTCCTACGGTAAGGTATTCTGACGCCAAATGTGTGTGATTTATTTTACTTTAAATGTGGATGCGTTGCCAGAAAAGAGTCGGTGGTTGAGTTGCAGTGTTGGGTAACGTGAGTGTAGTCGTCAGCAGACTAGTCTAGCATCTGGCTCACATCTTCTCCTATTTGATCCACGCGAGAACAAACAGGAGGTGGAAGACAAATGTCTGTGGGGTAGAGGAGAAAATGTGTTTCCCAGCATCTGTCTGTCAATGTCATATGTCACAGGGATGAGTTTCTGTTTTTGTTTTCCGACGCCGTTTTGTAAGGAAGAGGGTGTGTGTGTGTGTGAGAGTGTGTGAGAAGACATGGGGGTATATATTATCCCAAGGTCACTTATGTTTTCATTAGGTCTCTTTCTTTCAGTGTAGTCGAGCCCCCGGATTAATGAAGGCGAGACCTCCTGAATATGAATCCTCTTCACCAGATGACTGACTATGTGGCGGAGTGACAGGCCATACTCCCAATCGGTCACCTTAATGACGCTGCGGGTAAAACGAAGGTTTCTATATGCCCATGTCCTTCCCTCTTATGATGAATAAGAGTGATCCGGAGTCATGTTGATGGAAAATCTCCCCATTAAAAGGGCAACCCGGCTCTGATCCATCAGCGCTCTAATCACCGCCAAGACCAGTATTGATTCATTCAGAAAGTGCCCCGATGAGAAAAGATGGCGATAATATGAAATGTGCATTCATCAGCGTCTTCATGAATCTTATTTATGGTGAAGGGGCCTGTGCATAATATCTTACCGTCCAAATCCCCGTTGGAATCTGTAATCCTGCTGTCATAACCACACCATTGTTCTCAAATACCGCACAACGCGTTCATCGGCTTATTCTCTCGGTGACTCGGCTGCCGTGAAACATTATACGGACATTTTAGCCCAAATGATTCAATCATTGAATCAAG
This sequence comes from Melanostigma gelatinosum, assembly GCF_949748355.1. Classification (NCBI taxonomy): domain Eukaryota; kingdom Metazoa; phylum Chordata; class Actinopteri; order Perciformes; family Zoarcidae; genus Melanostigma; species Melanostigma gelatinosum. Next base: position 12,724,353 of record NC_136653.1, read on the forward strand.
AAAAACATATTTTGTTATCAAGAAACATATGACATCAACCTTTTTTTACACGGACAATCCCCGACTCGCGTGTTATCGTTGGAACACCTGATTCCAGTGACTCATACTGGACTCCTCCAGTCTGTCCGAGGCGCTCCCAGCTTTCCTCCCGCTGCTGCCGTCCCGGTGGGGGAGGGAGGGGGGGGGGGGGGGGGGGGTAGCCTGCATCCTGTCTTCAGTCAGAGCTGGAAATTTCGGATAGGACTTTCTCTGTTAGAGCAGTCGGAAGCCGCCCACCTCCTCCCGGCCCTCATTTGTTTATGACGGTAACACCATGTTAGCTGGAAGAGCAGTGGGCCGAGTGACTGGGGGTGCTTTTGCGCCGTGACATTTCCTCCCGCGATGGTATTCAGATACCGAGCTGCTTTCTCTTGTCGGGAAACGGAGAGGAGTGGGTCGTATGTTGTAGTACCAGTCTGGAATGTTTTGAATTGAAGCGTAAACAGAGCTTCTGTTTTTGTTTTGACTTTATTTTTAATGCTTTGCATCTTAACTGAGTGGAAAAATGATGGAATGGAATGAGTTGTTATTCAGGTGTCACTTGAACCCACACGGAATTATCACCAAACTCTACATTTTCGCTTCTTCTCCGAACCGTTTTTTTGGCATCGTCCAGATCGTAGATTTGATGTTTCAGGCCGATATCTTTACCGTTTCGTTTGATATCGCTCTCTTCAACCTTGTTTGTTGCCCCAGCAGGCTGCTGTTCTCACTGAAAAGTGAATAAACCCGCCGTACGCTACCTGCCCAGCAGAACAGCAGACAGACACAGTTAGCGACCAGCTGGTGAACATAGTGGGTGCATCCCAAGTCTCGTACTTGCATCCACGTTTTCTCTCACTTGCGTCTTTTCCAAGTGCGTCGACCCATCCGAGGAGAGAGGAAACAAGGAAATGTGTTTTAACAGAAATGAGACGTCCTTTCGTCTGTAGCGTCGCGTGAAGCGACGTCTGTTTCTGATGATCATGTAAAAAGTGTTTCTTGCTGATAGACGGACAGACTCTCCGGCTCTCTCTGACTTTAATTGTATCCATAAGAAAAGTTGCTGAGGGAAATATCAGATCACGAAAAGACAATTATTTGAAAAAAAAATTAAGAAGTTGTTCTTGCTCCAATGAACATATATTTAAACCAGATGGTGAATCAGAAAGCAAATGAAATATAAAACTCAAGTTTAATCTGTGATCTGTCTTCTTTCTGGTATGAAACTCCCGTGATGTTGAGAGAAATCAGATCGGCTGCAGCGTCCAATCAAATAACCGATGAACGACGAGGGGGCGTGTCGGCCGTTAAAACACTTCCTGGAAGGCCCGCTCTCGTGCGTCCTCGCTCATGCCTCCTCCGAGATCCCTCCTCGCTCCTCCAGGAAATGACTAATAAGAGAGGTGGGATGTACCCCGTGTGAGATAAAGAGACAGATGTTCCCCTCAGGCGTTGGTGGAGACCAAACTAGAGTTCAAAGGAGAGTAAATATTGGACGTACCCTCTCGAGGTGGCTAGTCAAAACCTACAACAATGAAAATCAAGCATTAAATACGAATATCAACAGCGTTACATACTTCAGTGTTGAGCTTGTCTTTTGATTTCGGCACATAAAGAGTTAAAATGTTTGTATTCTAGACTTGCGTGTACGACTGTGTCCTTGTGAAATCAATGACGGCCTATATGCCTCGGTTCTGCCGCGTGTCCTGTGCGTGTCCACGATCATGTAGGAACTCTAAAGACACAGTTGCCATGGAAAGATAATTATCCTTGAAAGATGAATACCCTTCTCCTGCCTGCAGGACATCAGAATAACATCACACAAAGAGCAGGCGCACACACACACACTCACACAAACACACTCTCACAGGTGTGCTTTGTCATCTACATCTCTAATTGGGCCAACCTGGCTCACTGAAAAGGCAAATCTGCCCACGAGCGCTTTTCTATATTCAACATTTCCTCTCATCTCTTCCTATGTGGACGTATCAGATATCCTCTGAGGTCCTCTTCTCACACACACACACTCGCCGTTTTTTTTTTCTCGCTCACTTCCTCCCACTCAAGTTTATTATTTTTTTCTCCAGCTTACTGGCCTGTTGGGCCTGAGACTCTCATAGAGCCTAAACCGGACACTGTGTGCTCTGTCGTCCACTCAGACATTCCACAGATATGATTTCTCTCACTCATCCGTCCCGTCGTCACTGCCAATGCCCACAAGGTACATTTATTGCATTATGTTTTTTTCTTTTTTCAATTATCATGCATCTGTGAAGATCAGTAAATCAGATGCTTTCACTCGGGATAGCTCATAAGTTTCCATGGGCTTCGTGCCAGAACAAAGGACAATCCGTCCAAATTGTAAAAATGGGTGTAAACTCATAAAGCAGCATTTTTATAGAGGAGACTGTGGGGGTGGAGGAGTGGAGCACAGGTCCAACATAAACAAATGCTTCGAATGATTTGTGCTCAACAGACTCAACGACAAAGAGGTCCGCTCTGCCCTTTCATCTTCTCTCCTCGGAGTGGAGTTTTGTGTTGCGTATCCCTGTGTTTGCCTTGATGTATTGAATGTATAAAAGAGAGAAATACCAGTAGAAATACCTTTTTGTAAGCCTGTGTATCGGTATGTTTCGCAGGGCGAGTCGGACGACTCTAGTGACCTTCCTCGCGACATCTCGCTTCTGTCGTTTCATAGAAACAAACACCACGCGTACATTCACTGCTATTCCTGTGAAATTCCCAAATTCCAGAGATACTCCGATAGTGGTTTGTGATGTAATTTCAACTCGCCCTACAATTACATTTCATCCCATATGCGCAATTTTATCCAATTTTTCCTATATATGTTTACATATTGAAAAAAAAAAAAGCCCTTTTTTTTTCAACTACACCTGTGAGCCGAGTGCAACGTGATGCCCTTCTGCTGTGCACTTGCTCTGAATACTAACGGATAGATAATCGTATGCATTGCCTCTCAGGATGCTGATGCACAGAAGCATCACCCCGCACATTTAAGTCTTTCGCATCTTTACAAAGACATTTCTGAACAGGCCTTTTTCTGTCTCTTCATTTTCCTGTACAATTGCGCACACTGCTGTTTGTGTTGTACTTTCACAACAATCAATAACTACTCTCCTGTGGTTGGATGTGTAACAACAAGATGTAATGAGGAATATATAAATGTCTCAAATCTATGACATATGTGCGCTTTATTTACTTTGAATCTCACCAGCATTAGACACACCGTTGGATTCTGCATGCACGGCTCTTGCAGTGCCATGTAACTGTTAGCGGACGGCTCTTCTCCCGTCTTTCTAAATCGTTTTGACGCAGGGAAAGTCAAAACAAAGTTTGTTCTGTTAAGTGACGCCGTACTTCTTCTTCGGTGGTCCTGCCACTCGAGAGCTCACCAGGAGTCTGAGCAACTGTATTTTACGTCATGTAATTGGTTCGCTCTCAGCACGAGCAAACCACGCTTCGGCTGGAAAATGCACAGAGTAAGCAAGAGCGTCTGTGTGCGAGTTTGTTGAACATCTTGAGTTTGAACGGCACTGTTCGAACCTGAATGACTCAAAGTATAGAATTAACTAGAATGTGCCCTTTTCTTAATAAATTAACTAATTGGCTGATTTGTAAGCATGTTCCGAGAAGATTATACACACACTATAGCAGTTACATATTAAGTTGTGCATTCACCGCTGATACACATTCAATCTGGACAACAGACAATTAAGAAGAAACATTTATCAGTCGGTAGAAAATGTCGCCTGACGAAGGAAAATCAGAAAGAATTTCATGGAAACCAAGTTTGGCCGTAACGAAATCCATGTTATTTCTTTTTTAGGAAATGGCAAAGGAGGATTTCTTTAACAAAGCAATTAATGTTGCTCTCTTAATGACAATGAACATGAAACGGCAGGTCCCAGTGCAACATTGTTAATGAGGACAGCAGGCTCTGATTTTAGACGGATCCCCTGCCAGCCGTTCCCCTCAGCCAGCCAAGTCTTAAACGTTGGCACTAGCAGGGCATGAGGGCTAAGAAGTCTTTTGATTTTATTTTGCTAAGTCACACATGGTGTAATGGCTTTGCACACACTGGCAAGCCTTCTATTACTCACTGGTTTTCGGTGCTTAAGGAGTTAGAATTATTCTCACGCGATGCCTGTTTTTAGTCAGATAATCTCCGTTGGTTTCTTTTATTACATCAGCCCTTTTATTTTTTTTTAATCAAGTAGAGCTCTTTGCATGCTTCCCTCTGTAAGCTTGCTACCTGTCAGTTACAGTGCTGTTAAGCTATCATGTTTGGAAACAATACTTGATTTACATCTGTGAGTCAGCAGTAGAGTGTGACAGGAGAGTTTGGGTCAGTTTACATGGGGCCGTGGAAGGAGGGCACACAGAGCTCGCACAAAGAGAGCTTTAATCTCTCGGTCAAGAATGAAACCCACAACAAACGGTAAAAAACAATGAGCGCTGTCAGACTGGACAATTTAATTAATCTCCGTTATGAAACCTCTGTTTTTATGAACGATGTCTGTTAGAAATCTTTGATAAATAGCCGTTGTCGGTAAAGGTAGTCCGTGAGACACCAGCAGCACATCACACAGGAGGGATGTGGCTTCTCTGAGACCGCTACAGGTCTCTCACACACACAAATTAGCCTACATTTTGAAAGCATTGAACTTAAAGCATAGGTTTTGTTCGTATACAGTTTTATAGTTTATGACTTGTCACACACTCGTAAGTCAAGTTGGGTGAGTTGATCAGTTGCCACTATAAAGGCTCTTGGAGTGTAATGGAGAGTATTCACAATATCCTCTGAATTAAAGCTCCCAAAACCTTTGCAGACTGACAAAACCTGATGCTAGCAGTATAGTATCTGGCTAAATGGCCAAAAAGGACACGCATAATATAAGCACAAAGTTGATTACATTCCACAAAAAATGTAAAACTATTATATCATTTTCACCGTTGTCGTTTGTTTCATTCCCCTATTTATTTATTTTTTCATTTATTTATTAGACTCTGGATGAGCCATTAGTGGGCAACCATAACAACCATAGGTGTCTTTCTGTGTTTCATGCTGCTTAATGAGCAATTAACCTCAAATAAATGATTTCATTTGAACTCACAGTGAAGGTCTCTAACCTCAGGCAGGGTCCAAGGAGCTTTGAACAAAACTCCCATAGCTCCATGGGAGTTGCTGTTTTGAGCACTACGTTAACTTGACTACATGTTGACTGTTCTCCAAACACAACTGTGTATTTTCTACATTAGCGGTTGCGTGAGGCAGAAGGGAAGGAAAGCATTCAATGACGGACACGGGGAATGAAGTGCGGAAGTGGGAGGGAGAGAAAACAACAGATTGGAAGAAAGTGCAGCTGGTGGACGAGGGAGACCGTCCAAGTTTTTGCATTCTTTTCTCCCCCCAAATATATGTCACCCTTTTAATCACGGCACAGCCCCGCAGCCCTTTACAAGGCTCTGAGTCAGTTGTGTGTGTGTGTATAATTGTGGGCTAATCCATCCAACTATTTGTGTGGCCAGTCGTTGTGTTCGGTTGGCCCACTTTCTTCTGTCTGCTGTAGTTGAATACATGTGTTTCCATCCTTAAAGAAGTTGTTCAGCTCTGAGAAGATGGTCTTTTCATAAAACTAGGCTGTTTTGCAGTAGAAAGGAAAGGCACAAATATGTTTTTTTAATTGGTGTGGCGTGACGAGCAAAAACTGAGAAATGGGGCTCTGATATTCCTGACGTATTCTGTGCCGTAGAACAAAACATTGAAATCTTTTGATCTCGTAATAACCACAGATCGTATTTCAGACCACGAACCAGAAACCATTCAAATATCCCACTGACGTTGAGACAATAGAACCAGAAGTGAGAAAATGCTAACTCATCAGACGTTGTCCTTATCCTACTCTACTATAAATGCAAGAGCCCAACCATACAAAGATCACCCACGGATTAGATATTGTTGTGCTACATCATAAAAACTCATGAACATGCACTGCGGCAAACAGTCTTTCATACCTTAATGCGCATTTCATTTGATTTCTAATGACTGAGTGGTTGAGGTGACCACCAATGGGGTTTCTAACAACCACCGGTTGACTGGGCTGATTACGGGAAGCGATGTATTCCAAACAAAGCTTAATTTAATGTGTTCTCATGGGCACAATGGCAGGTTTACGACGAAAAGGAAGTGCTGCATTTGGTTTTTATTTCTGCGGTCTGCACAAGTTTGCCAGCTGAAGCTGTTGAAATGTTCACTGCTTTCTATACGCTTACCATCTGCAACTGGTCGAGGTCACGAGCCAAATATTTTCCGTTAACTTCCGTCGAACTACACGAGCTCCTGCAAGCGCCATGTGTTTGCATTTTGCCTTTTTTTTAAATTCTATTCAATTCATCTGGCGCGGTCACTGTTAAATAACATCACTGTGAATGATGCAAGATTTCCCAAAAACGTCATACCTAACCGACACTACATGTGACCATGTTTTTTTTGACATTATGTGAATAGAATAGTGATATGATCAACCTGTCACTTAGTGTAATGTACGGGCCTATCTGGTGCCTTTTTAATGTAAATGTGTTACAATGTAATCTAGCTCGTGTGAGCATGCGGTGACGGAGGATCTGCTTTTTCTACACCGGCAATTTAGAAAGGAAATAAGTTTTCCGTACCGGAGGAGAAAATAGTTTCCAGGACAGACGAAATGTCACCCCGTCATTTAATAATTGCAATGCCATATCTCCCATTTCCCAGTCTGTGACTTTGTGTGGGCTCAGAAACTCCAATGCCTCTGAATGTGTCACACACACGCACGAGTCTTTGAATGATTAAAGATGAAAGAGTAACCTTAACTAAGGCCGCCCACATTAAAGAGAGCCGCAGGGAGGCTTCGTTCCTCAAAGTCAAATTCATTACTCGCTGCTAAACGCAGATGAGTTATCATTTGATTGAGTTGTGTTTTGTTTGTTTTTTTCATCCCCGAGTCACAGCAGATACACACACGAACACGCACGTCATCACAGACACAGCGGTGTTTCTTTAAATCGTTTTTTTCAGCGGTCTCCACACCCTCCCCACAGGTGTCCTGGTCGCTCTCTGTAGTAATAATAATAATAACAAAAATAACAGTTGATAACACAGAACAGGCAGTTCAAGCCAACATGTGCTGATTTCTTTTTTTTCGTACTGGCCAAAGAGCGCCAGTTTTATTTTTTTTGTTTGCATGATTTTGACGTGTGTGCGTGTGCTCGCCTGTGTTCTTGGCTTCGCTTGTGTGTAAGCCACTACTTTCCCACGTTGTGGAGTAGGGTCTCCCACAGGCCTCCCTCCATGTCCCCCTCTCCTCCCCCCCCCCCTCCTTCAGTCTCCCTCCTCTCTCTTTCTTATCCCGCTCTCTCCTCCTCCTCTCTGCACCTGTACTCGGCGCTCCAGCTCCCAGCTGCTCCCATCTCGGCTCAGCGCTGTTTGGCCGGAGCCCATGTTGCACTTGGCATGTCCTCTGAGACCCTGGGGCCACACTTGACGTGCGAGGGCCAGGCAGGCCCCCGCCCAGGGAAGGCTCCCGTGGCCAGGAGGAGCTGGGAGCAGACTGACGAGAGGAGGGCCGTGGGGCCGGAGAAAAGACCTGCTGGAATTCTGGGAGTAAAAATGCTGACTCATTGTTAGTCCTGCTGGGCAGGAGATTTAGGAAAGACATGAAGGCAGGCGGAAGAAGAGGGGCATATTCAGAGAAATGACAAATGTGTCCGTAGGAGTTATCTCGTAAGACTTACTGTTCGTAAAGAGGCAGTATTTACAGTATTTTGGTTTTCAGAAAATACCAAAAATGCTTCAGTAAAAAGGAGAACTTACTCGAGTTCGAGGTTATTTCCTGTTTACTACAGCTTGGGTCATATTGTCATAGTTTCGGTCATAGTTCCTATCAGTTGTGATAACTCTGTACTGCTGAGGTCTGGAAACATGACATTGGAGTTTTCCAGTGAAATGTCTCTACAGCTGTGGATGTATTTCCATGATATTTTAGTGCAGATATCCGTGGTGCCCCAAGGATTGACCAACAATTTAGTTGAACCCCAGTTTTTTCCATATAATGCCATCAGCAAGTCTACGCTTTCACTTCTCCAGTGAAATATTTCAACATCTGAGAATGAACTATTGGATGAAGTGCAATTAAAGACATGTTTACATGCTTTTCTGGATGAATTGTAAGGCACCTTTGGTGATACCCTGACTTTCATAGAGTGCCATCATCAGGTCAAACTTTAATTTCTCCAATACTTTGTAAAGCTAATGATATTTCCATCAGCCTCTGCTGTATTTTAGCATGCTTTTATGCTAAAAGATGGTAAACATTATACCTGCTAAACTTCAGTATGCTAGCACACAGATGTTAGCATTTTGCGCTAAACACTACCGTGTCTAGGTGCAGGCCTGCTAGCATGGCTGTAGCCTCTTAGTCCTGTTGTACTTTTTAAGAGAGTTGACTTGAAACATTTGATCGCAGTCATTTCAAACATTAGCATACAGTGTATTCAGGGGAGTGTTCACAGAAAGTGCTTGTTTGGCTGTTGTTGAATATGGCCGTATGACTTGAGAACTCTTTATTTAATTATGTGCATGTGTGCGCTGTTGAAAGAAACTGTGAACGTTTCCAGTGCATACAAGGTTTTCCCGTCCTCTTGGGTTTTCTAACTTCTTGGGTTCCCCAAAATTCCACTGGAGTAATTAAATCTCACATCTCACTGCTGCTGAATTGCCACGTAGGATGTTTTGGTACAGCTGAAAATGAACAGATACGTATTCACGGGGAAAGAGGATTGCCACATTTGTGTCAACTGACTCTACTACTAATTACTTATTTTCATTCTGTCATTAAAAAGCTCAATGATTTGGCCAAACGTGAGAATATTGAGTACATTTGGCACCAGACTCTAGTCAAGACACGGTACCATGAATCTCATGTTCTGCTATCCATCTGTGTCTACCACATATGGCGTCTGTATGTCCTTGTGAATATAAGTGTATACTGGCAGAGAAGAAAGAGGACAGGGAGACTGATATTAAAAAAAAAAAGAGTTTGGATTCCTCTCCTCTCTTGTTAGCTTTCCCACTGTTTCTCATTCCTTGTCCTGGATCCGGCAGACATTCTCAGCCCTTCTCACCCTGACCCAGGAGGGGGGTATCACACACGCGGACTCGCAGACCTCTAAATCTGCTCGGTGACAGCTCGGTCCCGCTCTGTCAAGACCCGAAGAAAGAGAGGAGAATCTATGTTCGGGGCCAGAAGAAAGAGGAGAGGATATATGTGTCCCTGCGCTTTGTTTGCCGTCCCCGTGCTGAGATTCAATAGCAAGACATCAGTCAAGTGGTTAGCCAGCGGGCCATTGTGTAGTAATTGACCCTGATGAAGTGGTGGGACTTTAATTTGGGAACAGTGTAAACGGTGTGGATTGATGGCTTGGCTCATAATGTCTGAGCTACTCCCGCTTCTTGTTTTTCCCATATATTTATGGCTACATATTTATTTATAGGCGTTTTCTGTTTTGTTCATTCCAGGTACCACTATCCTGTTCCTAAGATCTTCTACGTGCAGCTGTCTGTGGGGAGTCACGAGTTCATCGGGGAGGGACGCACCCGCCAAGCAGCCAGACACAATGCGGCCATGAAGGCCTTGCAAGCGCTGCGCAACGAACCCATCCCCGAACGGCCGCCGCAGGTAAACACACACACACACACACACACACACACACAAAAGAGCATTTAGAGACAGAACGGCGTACGCTAGCGGTGCGTAGTTCTTTTAAAAAGTCAATCCCTGCCGACATCTTCAACACAGTTCCATTACTTCTGAAGCTTAAATGCACTTCTGTAGGACGGACCATATTAGTCGAATGAAGGAGCTTCTATTTCTCGCTGGTCTGGACAAAACCATCGTTTTTCACCTCTGCCCTGTATTGTACTATTACATTTTGCAGCTTGTTAGTTTCGGCACGACTGCAATGCACTATGCTGCTAGCCAATCTGTGCGACTCATTCATTCGTACTGAAGATGATCTTTCATAATGTGTCGCAAATACGTTGCATCATTCTAATTGCATGTTAGCTCTAAGGAGGATTTTCATGTTAGATACAATTTATTCGTACCGTGCCCGAGTACAATAGCCCCCCCTCTCCACTCAGCTTTCACATTATAGTTGTCCCGTACCCGAGCACACTGCATCCCCTACGCAGCATATGTCAAAAATGATTGACCTCAAATATCTTCAATAAACCACCACATCAGACAAAAAAGACACGTGAGAGGCTGTATCCAGGACATTTGTGATATTTTTGTTGTTGAAAATTGCTTAAATGATGTGCTTAAACGGTTTGTTGCCACTCGATTGACAGAACGGGAATCGTAGCAAATATGTTGCTTTGTTATAGATTTTTCATACACGCTTGGATGTGCTGTCTGCACGCATTTCAACCTTATGAAACCTCTCGCCCCCCCACTGCTTTAACCTTGGCTGACTGTTGCTCTGCTTGCCCCACCCCCCCTCGCACTTGAAACTCTTTCTTTAATGAAAAGTCAAAGGATTTGTGCTGCTGATCTGTTGTGTCCCTGCAGAGGCTCTATTAAGAGTGTTGCACACTATGACGGATGCGTAACAACCTTTCAATCCGATTGACTCCATTTCAGCTCTAATCATATTCTAATGTATAATTTAAGCCCGGCAGGTCTCCGTGGTTTAGTTCGCACCTGGCGGGAGGGTAGCTTCGCTTTTTTATTTTTATTCCTTTTGCTTTCTGTGTCACTCTTACCATTCCAGAGTTTCCCCTTCGGCATAGCTGTTAACTGTTGTTATCGTCTCCCACCGGAAATCAAATTACCCCGATCCTCACCGTCTGGCATCGCCGACGGTTATTCAAAACGCTTTGGCTCCTCTCACCTGTCCGACTCGCTGTCTTGTGGCGTCGGCCTCCATAAATGTGCTCTTTGTTTGCTGCTGCTTCTGAGTCTTGCTTTACAAATTGAGGCACATTGTGTCTCCAGTACACGTCTGTCATTCTGTCTCCATGTGTGTGTGTGTGTGTGTGTGTGTGTGTGTGTGTGTGTGTGTGTGTGTGTGTGTGTGTGTGTGTGTGTGTGTGTGTGTGTGTGTGTGTGTGTGTGTGTGTGTGTGTGTGTGTGTGTGTGTGTGTGTGTGTGTGTGTGCGCGCGCGCGCGCGCGCTCGTACATGTGTAAATGTGCGGATGCCCTCGGGCTAGAAGTTTTTCTCTTTAACCATTGTCTGTCAAACCTTTTTTATTTTGAGGAAGACCACGGGTAAATATCAGTGACACTCCAATTGTGTTTTGTACACGAGTAGAGCAACAATATGTAACAATAGGAAACGCAAAGACCTCCTCCAGCTTCCTTTCAGGCAGTAAAGATTATATAAGGAAACTGCTGACTTTACTCCTAAAGCCCTGCCGTTTGGTTTAGATGCTGATGATATTAGCACAGTTATGATGTCTGCTGCTAAACAAGTGCTGCTTGTCTTGAAGAAAAGCATGTTGAGTGGAAATCTGCATCATTTGTTTCTCGGAGATTGTACATGGTTGCTGTCAAGGAAAATTGTCACTTTATGATAAACAGTTGCTTTTTCTTTAAAGAACCAAGTCGTTCTGTCTATGGAGTGGTCTCGTGTGACGTCACAGTTTAGCTGTCGGCCATGTTGGAGTACACACAAAGCCACTGGCATGCACGGCTGAGTCGCATAACCTATCGGTGGTGAACTTTTGTGCTGTCTTTGGTTGTGGCAGCAGAGCTGATAGAGACAAGAAATCATTCTTTCGTTTGCCAGCGGTCATTACACATCAAGGAAATGACACGAAGGAGCTATCCAAGCGACGTCGCGAGAAATGGCTGTCACGCATCTCTCGAGATATAAAGGAATGGAATTTGGCGTACACTAGAGTATGTGCGGATCACTTTATAAGTGGTCAGTGATTTTATTTACTAATTCGTTTGTGAACAGTATTTAATAAAGGAAATATAAATTAAACTTGGACATGAGAAGGTTACCGAAGCTTCATCGGCCCGTGACAGCAGTCGGTACCAGAGACGTGTCGAGCGTGTACAACAGGCCAAACACAGAGATGCAGCCTCAGCATTGCTTGATATGAGTTTAACGTCAGATCATATATATATACACACACCGATGGATGAAGTTAGGGGTTAGTTTAAAGTTAATTCCTACACACACGCACACAATGACGTGCATGTACAATGTAAACAAACACACGTGTCTGTTTGCGCTGAGTAAACATTGAATATTGCTAAATATCTGACCAGATCTGTATATATTTACTCTTCCAATGACGAGATGAGAATTCTCGACGACCGTTGCTTTGACGTGTCGGACCCATCCACTGACAAACTGATTATAAGCGTCGAGCCCTTTGTAGCACGCCAACTCGTCTTTTGTGTAGGACTGGGGGTGTTCACGAGATACGCGTAGATGTTGGCGTAGTTTACCGATGGAAGATAAGTAGGATCGGCACTGAAACCATCTGCACTCATCGTATAGGGATCCAAGTTACCAATAACCTTCAATTTGGCCAGGTAGCGAACCTTTGATGCACTATCCAGTGATTCAAAGTATGGTATTTTCGCCGCACTTCCTTGTTTACTCGCCGCCATGTAGGTTCTGTATGTACTCCAACATGGCCGACCGACCTCGTAACTAAGGAGATCGTGACGTCGGTGAGACCACTCCATTGGGAGCCCCTTCCTCCCATCCCTTTGATGTGTAATCCTTTGGCCCTGTTACCAAACCAATTGCCCTTGAGCATCGACGTGAATGCGAAGCGTTTTGCTCCTTCAGCGTGAGAGTTAATGTCTCACGAACAAGTGGTGAAGCCACACACTGTGTCTCCTCTTGTTCATACGTTTCCCAGGACTCTCTGTCCAGTACATCCATAAGTAGAGGCGGCACCGAAAGCCATATTTAGGCCTGTATTTGTCTTTGTCACGGGGGAAGGTCTCCGATCTACTTGGTCATTCCGCTTCGCGGCCTAATACACACCCTCCGACAGATGCAGACGCTTCACACCCGGTGGCTTGTTAAGTGCAGCCTTGAGAGAGGATTCACATTATTATTCGCACACATTAAGAACGCTTGAAAAGTGTCGGGGGGGGGGGGGATATGTAACCATGACTACATATTCGACTTTTTATGAAAACAAATATGCATACGGTACAGGATGCAGAACATGTGAGTCTGAGCACACACACACACACACACACACACACACACACACACACACACACACACACACACACAAAACAAAGCAGGCGATCACACGCCTCTCGTCCATGCGAGGTCTCTCGCCCGGTGCGGTATAGGTGCATTGTACCACGTGACTGTTTTCTATGAAATCCAAGAGATCTCACAGTATGAATCATGGGTCATATCGGATCGCACAATGAGGCAGGCGAAAAGGAAGAAGCCCAAAGGGAAAGACGGCAGACATTCATACGTAATCGGACAAAGAGCTGGACACGAGGAGATAAAGATCGAGACAGCACTCTGCATTCCCATAGACAATTGGCACCGAAAAGCCCCCTCGTTGTATGGCTTAAGATATCATCTCTGTCGCGTGAACTACATTTCTTTATTAGTGGAAGGGACCAATGGCGCTTTTATCCAGAGGTGAATGCAGCCGTCATTCTTGTAGAGTCTGGATTATCCATATTTAAACAACCTCTGGTATTAAGTCCAGAATTACTTCATAGTTTCATGGGCAGCAGATTTCTTTTGGATTTAGAAAATGTCGGATGTGTGGAGCTTAAAATGATTTATTTCTAGTGGATCAGCCATGTTTCACGCCTGATGAAAACACTAAGTAGGGCCTTTGTTCTTCTTACAGGGCGATGCCGTTCTTGATGTAAATAAATAATTATTTTGCGATGAAGAACAGAGAGTTAATAACATAGAAATATCAGAGGACAGAGGACCACCAGGATACTGAGTTCTCCATCTGATATCCGATAAGGGTCATAGCCAGAAAACAGGCAGCTTCTCGTTGCAGCAGCTTGGCAGACTTCCACTCTGTATGTGTGCAGGAGTGTAATCCTCGATGTGATATGTGCCACAGTTTTGGGGGTCACAGTCTGGTATTTTCTGGTACATAAAATCAGAAGAAGTAAAGAAATATTTTCCATTTATTTAAAAAAAATCTCAACATTAATCATAAAAAAAGTGCTTTCAAAGTAAAAAAAATCAAACAAAAGACAATATCTGATCAGTGTGCCAACTTAACAACTTGAAGGACCATTATAGCATGTGCACTTTAAGTTTACTACGACTGAATATGGTTTCATATCTGTTTCACAGAACTCTAATGGGATTTCTTTATTGCTATTGGGAGAACACCTTGCACCTAAGTCTGTTCAAGCCCAATATCCACTTCAGATGATGCCATTTCAAATGAGTTGCATCTTTAATGTGGCTTTTCATTGACATAAGACCTAGCATGTAGTAGCCTGAACATTATCCACATTTATTTGTGATCTAATCCTCTTTTCCTTTTTCGTTCTTGCTCTAATTTGGTGGGAGATTATAAAGGCTTCCAAGCAGGGTTATAAATGATGTGAGCTGCTCTTCCAGCTTTGGTGTCTTTTTTAAGTTCACCATATCAGTGACGCTAGTTATGTGAGCCCGGTGAACCGAAAAAAATGTCTTTTTTTCCTACCAGTCAACAACTGAAAAAGCTTTGGGTTCTGGACATACTGAACAGTTCATTAATTACAGATAATATATTACTTAAACTAGTTTTTACTGAACAATAGACCTTTGGAAACCTATAGCCTAACAGTGGCTTAACCATTTTCACCTCTGATATTTTCCCTTCTCTTCCAGAGCCCAGAGGAAAAAGGGGAGTCTGAGGAAGGTACCGACGCCAGCAAATCAGAGATCAGCCTGGTCTACGAAATTGCCCTGAAGAGGAACTTATCTGTCAACTTTGAGGTGAGAAAAAAAAAAGGACAAATACGGCCACGTGGTGCCATTATTATGAGGATAAGAGGCCACGCAGAATGCATGAGTGGTCACGATGTACAGTACCGGTAAGTATGACAAAAACGAAAGAACTCACTGGAATCTGAAGGAGTCACAGTGATTATGCTCAACCCTAATGATAAGGAAACAACTGCGCAAGGACAGGCATGTTTTCCAGGTTTTGCTTGATTTTCCCATCAGTGAGGTCACTTATCTTAAAAAGAGTAAAACCAAATATTTGCACAGAGGTGGCTCACTGCCTGAGAACGCTTGTGGAAATTCTTAACTTCCAATGTTCCTCTTTAAAACATATTACATGTACATGAGCCCTCCAGTCAGTATTTCTTTGTGAAGTAAGGTCTTTGACACATTTTCAGCAAAAAAACTATTTTTACATGGTGACCAAAATGCATCTCACACCTCTGTTTGATATGCACACCTAAGACATTTTCTTTTTATGGCATCAATCTTATCTTGTGCATTAGTTTTCACAAATGTCTCCAATTCAAAATGACATGTGCACCTCTGGATTTGGACTAGAATTCAAAATTACATTTTGTGCGCTTGAACAGCTCTCGCCTACACATCATAACCGATATAAGTCTGTATTGCAGAACCCAGGAAAGGTATGAAGGTATTAGGAAATGAAAGAAGTTGAATATGAACCCTGCAATCTTTTTTTTTTTTTTTAAACGTCTAACATTACTTTTTTCTTTCCGGCACCGACAAATTTGGGCTTTTATGTCCCACACAGTTTAGAGAATCACAGTATGATTGAATCTAATCTGTCTGAACGAACTGCTTGTGAAAGAGCACCCCTGCTCTTTTTCCTAAGACGTGTCTATATTTCTTAAAAGTTTCGCAAAGTTGAGGCGAACAGCTGCAGGAAAGTGTGTGTGTCTGTGATATTAATATTAAAACCTCCGTGTTTGTTGAAAAAGGTGTTTGGGATTTTCCTTTTCACGTCAGTACATTCTTGGTGGGTTTAACACCCAGCATGTAGTGACCGTGAGAGGAAATGAATCTTAAGCGGCGTCTGCCTCGGTTTGCTGATGGCGTACTCTTAGTCACAGCTGTGTCCGAGCTGCCGCTAGCACGTTCCGCTGGATAAGACGACGGTCGACCTGCGTTGCTCCGGTGTTTTTTAGTTTTGCCATCACAGAGAATCCTACCACCGCTTTTCTAACCATTGGCGTTATTGTTCCCAACTTTTCTAAATCCACAAGGAAGTCTGGTTTGTCCTTAAACGACCCTGCAGGGTCTGTTCTCTTTGACTTTCAGCGTATCTCAGCTGACTCATCCAATGTTCCCTCCCCGGTCGCCCTCTCTTCTTCTGCTGCACTCTGCAAGTTGCCAAAAAACAAGGGAGGCTCAGTTTACACTGTGTGCCCCCTCCCTTCCTCCACAGAATCCCTGCCTTCCACCTCCTTCCATCACTCCCAAAAATCACACAGAGGGTGGTTGCCTGTTGAGGCTAGGGGGAGAGGCGCACTGGGGCGAGAGGAAATGGAGAGACATGGATGGAAGGGAGGGAGGGAGACTGTTCTCACTCTGTTGACTTTTGCTTGCTAATACGAGTTTACACAACATCGGGAAAGATTATCTGGAAAACTGCCCCCTCTCTCTCGCCCCCCTCAAAAACACGCTTTTGCTCATCAGAGCATGACATGACCTTCCTGGAACTACTATTAATAATTCCAGCCAGCTAAATCTGGATTGATGTGATTCTTTATCTGTCATGTCTTCCACTGTGAGCAATTACTTAACTTTCATTTTCAGTCCCTCCAAATTGGACGCTGACAGCGGCGGTATTTAAAAGCAGACCACAGCCACATTTCTCCAAACGGTCTCTGTTCTGCTCACTGTCAGGCCGGGAGACTCTTCATTACTGCTGTGTGACGAGCAGTAAAGCAGTAACTTCCCTCCACTTTGTCTTCATTTGAACCATCTATCCACAGCTCCGTCAACAGCCTCATCTGGGCTGTAAACGCGTGATTTAAAGTACCGGAAACATGCCCGACGAACAGTTTTGGTTCCTCAAGGGTAGTCTTGTTGGTAACTGTTGATTAGCTTTTCCCGTCCCGTGCCTTTCTCTCCCCCTCATAACCCTGGTTAATCAGCATGTTGCATGCATACGCTGTGGCTGGAGACCAAGTGTAAATTACACATGCCTCTATGGTCTTTCTTTTTTCCCCCCATTGGGTCCATTACATTATAACTCATTAGACAAAGTTTGGCCTCGTCTCTTTCCCTGCCATGTCACATCCCCTTTACCGCGTCGGCTTTGATGCGCTGAGAATAAATGCTACACTCCTGCACGCACGGTTACACATTCATGCATCCTACACAGAACCGTAACGGTCATCTCTCATGTGGACGCCATGTTTTCACATCATCTCATCCCCTGCCCTCACTGGGGCATGAAATTACCCGTGAGTCACCGCTAGAGAGTGTCTGCTTTCCCCATCCCTCCGCAACGATGAGGGTCGCCGCCGCTCCGAGAGCCAGTTGGCTCATTTAATCCCCCCGTCAGGCAATATCAAACAGATGTCAGCATCAAAGAGGAACCAATCTATAAATCACAGCTTGTGTGTTGGATCTTCGACACAAGAGAAGCGGGCCCTGGCCAAGAACCACCCATCTCACAAGAAGCGGCTTCCCTCGGGGCTTGTCCATCCACCCGCTCGTCACAAAAGAGGCTTTCTTCCCTCTACCAGTCCCCACCATTGTCCTACCCTGCTCCCACAGCCTCCTCTTCCAGAGTACCTGAAGTCTCACATGCACGGATCCTCAGACTGCTCGGGGTATCGATGTCTGTATGAGAAGCCGACGGAAAAGTCGCCCCGTGTTAGAGAAAAGATGAGATGAAGCGACAAGAAGAGAAGGGGATTGAGAGAAGAAAAAAAGAAAATCAACATTGAATTACCAAGTGTTTCCTGTGTACAACCTGATCCTTGTGATTAGGTGGTGGACGGGTGTGTTTGTTTGCTCGTATGCGTGCGCGTGTGTGTGTGTGTGTGTGTATGTGTGGGGAGGGGGGCGTGCGTGTAAATGAATAGAAGTGCTGAAATCCCATCGGTGTGGCGCAGATCCCGTGTCGTCTGCCAGGAGACTGACTGCAGCTCGTCTGCCGGCATCACGGGCCAAGAGTGTGTGTGACATGTGTGCACAGATACACACTTTGTCTCATGCGCTTTGTCGACTGCACCGCATACACACACACAGGCCACATTTCTTCTTCTGCTTCCTGTTGGGAACTGCATGTTTTCACTTTAGACAGCACAAGTGACTTATCTTATCAGTGCAACACTTGTCCATCACTTCTTTGGATAAGCAGACGGCTTAAAAAGTCCTCAACCCAAAGAGCACGGACTCTGTAACGCCTGCTCGATCGCTTGCAGGCACCTCTAAAGGTCACCTATTTACACTCTGTAACTCATTTGTTAAATCGGCACGAACACCAAATCGTAAAGCGATAAATTATAATCAAACCAGGAACGCTCACATCCTCTTAGCCGCACACCCACCAGGATGCGAACGTGATTATTTGTGGGATGGACCACGAGACAGAGGAAGCTTGAAAGAGTGATTGAGTGCAGCTATAAAATCGTCCTGCGCATCTCATCCTTCACTTCAACAGCGTGACATAATCTCAGCTGACCAGGGCCAGTGATCCATCATCCACACCAGCGATTGAAGAAAAAAAAAAGAAGTTTAGAACTTGAACGTGTCCCGTCCCATTGCATGTCTTAACGTGCAAGAAGCTGCCATGTTGCATTTCCTCTTTCTGGTGACGAGCAAGACCAGAGCAGGTCCCCTGGGCGGGAGTGAGTTTGGATGTTAGCTTGGACAGCTAGTGCTCCACAACACACATCCCTACTGTGCAGGAATGCTGAGAGGCTAACGGGTACATTGACAGCTCAGAGTCGGCCCTGTTTACGAGAATGTCCTTCAGTTACCTCAGTAGGAATAGTTCGGATGAGCAAACCGAAACATCACCTTTTTTTCGCTCGTATTTAATAAAGTCTAAATTAAATTACACAGCAAGTAAATGACTTTAACTACTTCATGTACATCATGTGTTTTTGCTGTAATAGGCGTAGGAGTGTTTTGTCAATGTTATGGGCGTAGTTTTATCAATTTCTGAAGCTTTAATAACTATTTGGGCTTCACCGTTCTTTGTTTGGTTTTAATGCGCCAGACTTGTAATTTCTTAGAGAAACGTAGAGAAGAAGAGGGTATGCACACGTTATTCTTTGTTCTCCTCAACGTCTGGTATTAGTCTGTGTTGATGTGTGAAGCATTCGAGGAATGCTCAACGTTCCGCTGATCAGTTTAATCAGTTTTATCGGTCACTAGGTTCAAATGAACGGTTTCTAGATTGCATCTGATTGCTCCAATTTGTGCTGTCTGCACCGCAAATTGAGCTCAAATAAAGGAGAGCAGGAAGGAGGGAGGAAGGGTTTTGAGAAAGTCTGAATAGACATTTACACACGGCAGCTACAGCTTGAGGGAGAGCGACAGACGGAGAGCTATGAATCCAAAAGGTGTTCACGTAAGCCGATCATGTACGGCTAGACTGTCAGTGTGTGTGAAACCCAGTTCTTCCTCCAGTGTGTCCTAAATCAGATTGGGAGTACCCCACCTGCTGCACACACACACTCACACTTGGACTTCACAGGAAGTGGATGTGATTGCAGAAGCATGACCTAACGCCAGCCGGTGTTTGTTTTAGGTCTCCCAGGTGACCAGAGGCTAGAGGAAGGAAACTGAGCCCTCATCACCAGAGACCGTCGTCTAGGAACATGTTCCTCTTCATGTGTGTCAGTGTGTGTGTGTGTGTGTGTGTGTGTGCGTGTGTGTGAATAATGCGCGCGCACATGGGCGGGTAGCATTGTGACCATTGAGAACAGATGTTTTGGACCACCTGGTGTAGTCGGTGGTGTAGCAGAGTGCGCTGCACACACTCCTTCACACATATCATGCACAATAAAAAAAAAAACAACTAACAAACTTATGTGTAAGTTTCATTTGCATACTCATCTCCCACCTGTTCCTGCCCTATCTCCCCCCCCAGGTGTTGAAGGAGAGCGGCCCCCCGCACATGAAAAGCTTCCTGACCCGCGTCAGCGTGGGGGAGTTCTCAGCCGAGGGCGAGGGCAACAGCAAGAAGCTGTCCAAGAAGCGCGCCGCCCTGTCCATCCTGCAGGACCTGAAGAAGCTGCCCTTCATCCCCGTCGTGGAAAAACCCAAGACCCACTACAAGAAACGCACCAAGACCATCCTCAAGGTACTGCGGCCTCTGTGTACAGACACGCGACGATTTCATCCGAGCCATGTACTCGAGGCATCTGTGTGTTTAATGTTTTGCAAGGTACAGTCAACTTTGGAAGTCTTGCTACAGGTCAGTCATCACCTGTAGCAATATGTCAGTGTCAATTAAGACAAAACACACAATGGGCCGATCGACCTGTTTCATGAGCCGTCGGACAAAAAAAGAAAACAAGACGGTTGTGTCGGCCCACCTGGAAAATGCCTATTATGCCCATCCCTGAATAATTGTGATGACTGGGATTGATCATCCCGTGTCTCCTCCTTTTCCTCGCAGACGGGACCAGACTATGGCCAGGGCATGAACCCGATCAGCCGTCTGGCCCAGATCCAGCAGGCCAAGAAGGAGAAGGAGCCAGAGTACCTGCTGCTCTCTGAAAGGGGGATGCCCCGACGCCGGGAGTTCATCATGCAGGTAAATGTGGGTTTTGCTTTCATATTCTCTTTATTTTTCTCAGGTTTGTCACATTTCTTGTTCTATGTATGCTGCTACAAGAACCCGCTTCCCTGGAGGAATTCAGGCAGTCTCTGTCAGTCTCTCTGTCAGTAGCACCAGTTATATAACCTCTTTACACTAAAACACAAGTTTCTATGTTTTGTCCTATGATCTAGTCTCTTTAAATGTGACCTTTCCTTTCTGTTTTCCTATATATATGTCGTCTCTTTTTCTTCAGAATTGTTTTGTAATTTCTCCCCAGTTATCGGCGTTGTACACAAATATAACGAAGATCGTCAGCAGCCACTTAGCCCCCAGTGTCATTGATTTTTAATTCCCTTAAAAGGATGAAAAGGAATGTTGGGATGAAGTGTAACATTAATGCTTCGTGTCCGAGCAACACAGATTTTAAGATGAAATTGTCTCCACTCAGTGCGTAAAGCCACCAAAGTTGCACTACTTATGAAAGCCTGACGAGTGACTTTTAGCTCTGGTACCATTTAGCATGTACAACATGATTCATAATTGAATTGGAACCTCCCTGTCCTCCCTCTCACTCCCTTTTTCTCTCACTCCCCTCGCCCTCTTGAAAAGTTGTGTTTGATGTTCATTATTTTTACAGCTATGCATATAAAGCTCAGAATAGATGAACATCCATCTTTGTAGCCTTGTTTTCTTCAGGGAAGCAGACAACTGTTTTATGCTATTAAATTGACATTTCAAGCTGTAACAAAAAAGCACAAAGACAAATATATAGAATGGAGCGCTGCAGGGATGACTTTTATTCTTGGGCCAACCCAATGGGAAAATAAGAAAATAAGCTCTGTGGCAAACACAAGATACCTTCACGTTGTGTTTAGCAAGCTACTCTTCACAAATTCACTTCAAATTCTATGATCATCGGCCGAAGCAAAAAGCTAATATAAGGCTATAAACGAATCACAATCGCATGACCACGAGTATATTCAACAAGGCTGCAAAGGCAGTGAGAGAGTATATTTACTGACATATTTTATATCTTTAAATTCAATTATGAAAATATATTGAGCTTGTGTTGACCCCCCCCCCCCCCCCCCCCCCCCAAAAAAAAACAAGCAACTGACTTTGAGACGAGGGCACCAGGAGTACAGAAAGGCAAACTCATTTCCTGGTTTCAGGGCTGGTTCCTGCAGCACTCTGTGTGGTTTGTGTAGTGAGCAGCCAGCATTCATTAACAGAATCTAATGTCATGCTCCTGCTGCAGCAACAACCTTTAACCCTTAACTGAGTTATGGATGAGTTGCTGTTTATCACTAATCTAGTAAACAGAGCAGGGGCTTTTTGCATGGATGAAGGAATCCCATCAGGAACCACAGCTACTCTATTCAGAGTTACTTTAATTACTTGAGGCCATGCATTTAAAAACAAGCTACATTATTACGACACAGGCTCATTGCTCCGGGTTAGCCTTAAGTTAGATCTGCCTTGTTTTGAATAGAAACTGGCACTGGCTGTCTGTATTTGATCTACTTGCCTTTTACATCTCTCTAGTACACTCGCATGCATAGTATCTAAATGAAGAAGATATTATGAAAAACATCCTGCAGACATTAATGATCACTCAAAAAACAGAACGTGTAATTAGATTTTTCTATTTAATTTTGATTTTGTTCATTCATGCTCTAATGAGCTGCTCCCAGGCGTACTGTGAACCATGTTACTGTCTCAGTGGATCTATTACTGACTGTACATGCCAATGTATTGGATCTGTCAGGGTTATTTCTCAACCACGTGACAGTGTTTCTCTGCAGAGACGGCAAACAAGGGAAAGACGGTAACAAGTGGTGATGTGAAGATTTGGTTTGGGGAAACACCGAGTTGCGGTCTCGGTGAATACTCTGCGAGTCGGTTTCTTGTCCTTCCGTTGTTGTTGTTACAATCTGTGTATATCTACAACCCCGGTCAACAAGTCTGTTTCGAGTATGAGAAAAAACTTTCTGTGTCCGTCTCGCTCAGTCAAACTCTCGCTCTTTTGTCTCTCTTTTTTTCCGTAATCATCCTCCTTTCATGAGAAGAACAGAGCTTCTCTTAGCGTCGGGCAGTAATTCAGCCTCAGACCTATTCTCCGTGCCTCTTTGATACACACATTAGGCCCCGCAAGTGTGTGCGTTGTTCCTTTTGTGCGGCCCACTCGCTCTTCTAAAATGTCCACGTTGTTTCCTTTTAGTAAGTAGCGGAGCTCAACTGAGTCTCTGTTTTCGCATCTTCTTTTCCTGAACCCATCACTAGTTGCAAAAAAAGAAAAGAAAAAGGCACCATCTCGTGTCGGAAGCCTTTTGAGTGCGTGATCATCTTTTTAGGATTTGTTAAAAGAGCGATTGTGTTTGTTTTAGTAATTTGGGGATCTTTTTTTGTCAGCTTTCCTCCTCGTTGTATGTTTTGTCCTACTTGATGCACTCAGTGAGCATGTCGGAACACTTTTGAGTGAGTGCACTGAAGTCTGGCTGCTCACAGGCTTTGGCTCCCGCAATGTTATTTGTACAAGTGTAATTGTCTGTTTGCATAACATAACGACGTCTGATATTTCTCTGCTTACATTCTGCGTGGACAGATTTCATGTTTTAGGATCACTGAAAAACAAACACTTCACTCTGAGCATTTTTTTGGCGTGATGCAAATTGCTCTGCTGACTCGGCCCCAGTGAGCGAGGCCCGAAAGTGAATGAAAGTGCGACAGGAAGAAGAAAGTCACGAGAAAAGATATTTTCTTCCACATTTATTACTGTTTTAGCAAGTCATTCAGTGATTCACTGGCACAGTGTGTATCTGCACGGCCATGATATTTAATTCTGGATGTCTAGCTCATGTGTATGTACCTGTGTGTGTGTGTGTGTGGGTGTTTCTGTGCATGTGTCTGCAGGCGAAGGTGAATAACGAGGTGGCCACGGGAACAGGACCCAACAAGAAGGTGGCCAAGCGGAACGCAGCCGAGGCGATGCTCCTGCAGCTGGGATACAAGGCCTCCACAGTCTCTCAGAGCCCCACCGAGGTGCTCACCCCACTCGTCTTCTCCTGCTCACGACGACTTTTATGTTTGATGGCCAGTTTATATACACGTGTCGCGCTCTGCTCATTCATTCCAGTGCCTGATTACTGTGAGTGTAGATAGTTTATCCCAAGTTTTAAACAGTGTGCTGTCGCTGCTCTACTCAGGGGCTTAAGTGATCATAAGGAGTGCAGCTTAGTTATTTTCATTATCTATTTAAGGGGACGACAAACTAAACGTGCAACAATTAACAATTCATTATTTGAAGACCAGTTTTGTATCCTTACAATGTAGGTAGACACATTTTTCTTCCCTCCAGCTGTTGTTGGAACAAAATACAAATGCAGAAGTACAATCAATCGTTTAAACAACACCCTCGAGCCGGCACAATGCGTCACCCAGGGGACCTTTGCTGGAAAATGAGCGGGAAAATCTGAGTGCTAGCATCATGGAGGGAAGTTAAACATGGTTCATTTGCATATTCTACCCACATGTAATGACGCAAAAGCTGGCTGAAAATCAGCAGCGTTTCCCTTTAACAATTGTAAGTTTTAAGAGAATATTTCACATGTTACATTAGTGATTAATCCGTCAATAATGTTTTTGATTTACCGGTTAAAAATGTCAGTCAAACTAGGTTCCTCAAATAATTATAAAATATAATTTGAGCACCATGTGAATGGTTTTCATAGATGCTTCCAGGAAAGCACCCTTTTTCCACAAACGGACACACTGAGATGTATACAGGACGTCTTCCCATTGGTATTCCAGCCACGCTGTAGCAGCAGCGCTGCGCGATGGTGATCTCGGTTGTGCGGCTGTATATGCTGACGGATTACATAAAGAAATTCTGTGCACCCATCCTATTTCGTCCACACGCTATCGCATCTGTACAGCACCGTGCAGAATATCAAAACACCCTGAGACTCTCGGATGTATCGCGAGTCCCCAGTGCAGCCGACATGGTCAACCTATTACGCAACCTGCTCAGCTCCCCTGAACCGACTGTGTTTTGCAAGCAACCATTGATCAGCATCATCTCTATTCACCTCGTTGGTTTTCTAAGCTCAAGAGAGCAGATTAAGTTAGAGATGAGGTTACATAACCGGGCGCTCTGTAAATATTCATCGTTCCCCAGACAGCTCATTAGTGAGATATGTGCATATTCAGACAGCCATACCATATAGCTAAAGGATGACACTTGCTCTAATGTCTGTGAAGTTGTCTCGTTTCCTCCAAAGATCCATGCAGTTCGCAGTCAATATTCATCCTTCATCCTCATACTAAACAGTCAAGCGCTGCCATTTTTCTTTGACAAACGTCTAAATCTGCACACTGAACATGCTCCAGTTGCATGCATCGACGAGGAAATGTCAAGTGTGTTTCTAGTGTTAGCCCTAGAAACTACTATGTTGTCATGTCTGAGGTTGGAAATAAGCAGGCCATTGAGTCTCACTGTTCAATCTAATTCCTGGCAAGAGGTGAGCCCTTTCTGGTTACACTCGAGGCAGAATATTTAGACCGAATGGAGTTAGTGGCTGATACACGGCCTGACAACTCCGAAAACATCTCTATCAGAATGAGTTGGGCGGCCTACTTCTCTCCCAGAGCTCTATGGAATGATTGAACCGCGTTTGCCAAGCTCCTGTTTTGTAGGATAGGGTGTCTCTCTTTAGATCTCTCTTTCTCTGTCCTCCCTTGCCTCCCCTTCTTTTTTTGCGGGGGCTCTGTTGCACTACATTCCCACCGTGGGATTGTGGGTGATCTGTGCAGAAGTGTGACGAGACTTGGGAGGGGTATTAATGGGGGGGGTGGTGCATTTGTTTACAACCGTGTCAGCGCCTCGGCTCTCACGCACATCAGAAATTATTTGTTTTTCTGTTTCACACACGTGTGTGTGTTTGTGGCTGTTTGTGTTTGTGGAGGCAATGCGCATACCACAGCAGAAATAACACACTGAAAAGGGACCTTTTTTAAATACTAAACACTGACAACCCCCCCAATTAAGTAGCTGGCCTAGACAGACACGAGGTTCTTAAGCATCCACTCCTGTGAGCGCTCGTCTCTTTGTGGCCCAAACAGTAGGATGGAACTCGTCTGACATGCGTGAAGAAGCTGTCTGTTCAAGAATTTACATCTCTCTTACCTCCCTCCTTCTACTTTTCTCTCCCAATCACTACAGATGGACAACAAAGGCTGGAACGGACAAAAGGCGTCATTTACCGAAGCGACGAGTAACAGTGAGTGTCCGCACGTCTCCCTGTGTCTCCATCCATTTCCTTCTCCTCCTCCTCTCCCGCTCTCCATCCCTGCCTCAATCCCGCCGGTTGTTTTAGCCGACGAGATGGCCCGGCGTTTAATCTCTGTGACTGGTCAATGGGCCTCTGACTGTCAGCTTAATCGGCCGTGCGTCCTCGTGGGGAGCCTGCGAATTCAGGCTCATTCACGCAGGCTTACAGGGCAGGCACACTGAGGCCCTCCGGGGAGTCCCCCCCACTGCCGTCCAGTGCAGAAAAAAAACTAGCCTTTCACTTAGGATTAACACACAAGCACCCTGGAGCACATGCACACACACACACACACCCACAATCCTACACACAAGCACAAAACGTTGAGGCAGGCTGGATGAGGATATACCACATACCAGCCGCAGACAAAATAAGATACAGACCTCATAAGAAAGCACAGGAGCTTTGAAGTAACTCAGTCATTACAAACAATGCAACAAATGACGCTCATCTTAATCATTTACCAATATAGTATAACGAGATATATATATATATATATATATATATATATATATATATATATATATATATATATATATATATATATATATATATATAATGCTTTACAGTGTGTATCATTTTCCTTTTCCATCTTTGTTGATGCAGTTTGCAGTTCATGATATATGGTGTTAGAGGGAGCTCTCTTCAACATATTAAATCATTTAAAAGTGTATCTGGTGAGCTATTAGTTGGAATTGCGACGGACTTTTCTGCAGGCGTTTGTGGTCCCCAGAGGATGAATCCTTTGGTGATCCCTTGACATTCCCCAGCTCCATCATGAGGTTGTTTTTTTTTGGGTTTTAGCGAAAACAACTATTCGATGGATTCCCATGACATTTGGTACAGACGTTCATGTCCCCCTCAGGATGACCCACGTAACACTGGTAATCCCGTGACTTTTCATCTGGCGCCATCACCGGGTCACAAATCCAATTTGTCCAGTACTTCAATTTATTACCAAATACTTCCCATTGCCCTTAACTGTGCTTTGTCCAGAGTGCTAATTAGCAAATGTTAGCATGCTATCAGGCTAAACGACAATGACATACATGGTTTGCATGATACCTGCTGAACACCAGCATGTTTACATCATCACTGTGAGCATTTAATAATGCTGACCTTGGCATGTAGCTCAAAGCACCGCTGTGCCTTCGTGTAGCCTCAAAGAGCTGCTTACCAGACCTCTTTCATAACTGACAAATATGCTGTGATATCATATGAGATTCCGCCGTACTGCAGGTCACTGACAATAACCTGTTTATTCCACTACATGGTAACGTGCAGCTAAGTCTCTGTTCGTCCATCTGTGTCATATATAAAACCAGTTATGAAACATATGCAGAGACATTTGGGACATATTTAACTGTAGACTAATACTAAATAGTTTTATGACTATTTATGTATGAGTTTTCATGGGAATGCGACGGCCTTAAGGGACGTTTTCTATTCGTAGAGCGGTGGCCCTTCTCTGAAAAGCGTAAAATTGCAATTTTGTAGGAAACAGCTGGTGTCTCTCAGCTGTATCTGTGAAGTTGGCCGTCTTGTCTGCAATCAAAATAAAAAAGAATGAAAAGTCTTCCCCTCACCAAAGTCAAACGCCGTTTCAGGACTTCACATTCTATTTTCAGTTGTTTTCCTGGTCTCCACAGTCTGGCAACAATGTTATTTTTCCCATTTATACCACATGGTGTGGCTGTTCAGTAGGTTAATATTCATCACAGGTTTAATAAGCTGTGCAAGGAATTCATAGTCGTGGTGTTGCTTCAGCAGATCAACGTGCATTGGAATATCTGAGCTTGATTTGTTGTGATGCGATGTGTGGAGCTTCACCCTGGATGCCAGCGAGGTAAATGTCAACAGCTTGAGAAAGAGCAGTTTCGGGGGGGACAAATGAGCAGCGTGTGAGATGTGGAGCAGCAGAGTGGAAAACAAACAGATATTATTATTAGATTTGAATGTGCTGTCGTCACGCGGGTCTGATGAAGGCTTCTGGCAGCGCTCTGACACGGGGCATCCAGCTGCAGCCTAGAGAGGGGAATGAATGTGAGATTGCAGCTTTGTCGTGTTGAAATGCACAAAGCAGATTGGTAAGACTCCGTCCTCTTGTGTTTGCCCGTTGCTGCTCCAGACTCGGATTTACACAATCCAGATGAGAACTGGGCTCCTGCCACAACGTTTATAGCACTCACATGTGTAATTCAGTCCAATTCTCTGAAAGATGCATCATCTAAATTGTGTTTATAGATAAATGGTTGTTTTCTTGGATAAACTATTGTGGAGGTTGTGGTTTCTATGGGAGCGCAGAGCCCGAGCATTGCCCAATACCTCCGGAGCAGAGCCCCGTGGGAAACAAAGTCTTCCTTATTTGGTGATTATTCCTATTGTTGGTTTGGAGCGTGTCTGTGGTCCCCGTGCCATTCCCACTCATAGTTTATCTCAGACGCGGCATGAGGCGTGACTATCTGCTCACTAGCTCTTTAAAGTTGCCCAAACCGCACAACACTCACACGACACTAATGACTGAATAATGTTTATTGCATAAACACCATTTACAGCTCATTCAAACAGATGCAGCTGCTCTCAGTTTTGTCTGTGATTGCCGAATGGAAGATGTTTCGGGTTTGTCCGTGGTTTTGATTGACGATGCATTTTATTGAATATAAGTGGGAAGAACTAGATCTGTTTTGCAGCGTGCACCGTAAAAATAAGCTCTGGCATCAGAATGATTGTAACATTTTTTTTCATGGGAAAAACTGTGATAATTTGTTATTTGTGCTTAAGTGTGATTTTTAGAGAAAACAAATGGCAGGACATTGTTTGTCAGCTCTTGGTAAACTTTACAAGTGTTTAAATTACAAGAGCGGTTTCACGGCGAAGCTCCTTTTCACTATTAAATAGAATTTTACAGTTAATGTTGAAGTTAAAACAGGTGACAATCTTGTTTTTGCTGATTTCATCTTGCTGCAGCAGAGTAAAGTGTACTTCGGGGGCGGGCCGGTACACTGTGACATCATTGTCGGGTGTGGTTACAGATTCAGTATAGCACACTTCTGGTTTTTTTAATTAGATTTTGTTTTTTTTCTGTCACTTCACCAATTCTTATGTGTGGGTCCATGACATAAATCCAAATCAATTATACTTTCAGGTTGTAATGCAACGAAATATGAAAAATGCCAAAGGGGGTGAACACTTATGCAAGGCACTGTAAAAATAACTTATTAAGAGAGCAGGATATTATTTAGCTTGTTTTCTCGTAACAAGAGAATTTAATGGGTGCCATCTTGGAGTCTGACATCCAGTTGTCTTCTGTTTTGGGTATGCGATTTATATCCTGCATGGGAAAGGCGGACTCCGCCAGTAACACTAAAAACTAGAATAAAGAGTCAGTTACATCAGCCATAAATAGTATGACAAATGGGTGTGATATGATGAAAGTATATAGGTTTATAATGGCGTGGCATATTAGCCTCAAGAAAATGGGTTGCTTGTATCATAGAGGTTGGTTGTACCTGAGCTAACATACGGACTGTTCCCTACACAGCCGTCATCGACCAGCTGTGCTCCACATAAAGAACGTGGATGCATTGTGTAAAGCGTCCTTTGCCTTCACTGATCTGAGGGATGCAGTGCTGTAACGAACAGGGTGGCTTAGAGACAGGAAGGGAGTGTAAAAAAAAAGAAGTTAGAAGAGAGTGATTTTTCTCCCTTCTATTCCCATGGGTATTGCAGCAGGGCTTTTCACTCGAGTTGCCACATTTCATTTCCTGCTGTGTGTGTGTGTGTGTGTCTTTGCATGTGTGAACTATGTGAAGGTCTTGCTCCGCCGTGGTGATTTATAGCGGCGGGCTCTGGCCCTATCTGTTTTCGATCAGTCTCATGCTTGGCTCTGGCTTCCCTCCAGCTCTCCCTTGGCCCACCAGACGTCGAGTCTGGGTGGGACCCCTCCAATGCTGCCTGGAACCAGCACCACAAACGCACTCTCCCGTACTGTTTCGTTCCCCCCAAAACATCTCCGTCCTCACTGTGCTTCTCCCCTGCTCTCTCATGTACACACAGTTTCACAATCTCTACCCGGCGTACACACACTCCGTCACTCTCACTTATTCTCCCTCTGACTGTCTCTCTCTTCCTTTGTCTCACTCTTTGCTCTCACGCTCTTGCTCGCCATCAGACACCGGCCTCAAGCACTCAATCACATGCAAACATGCAAACATCCTCACAGGCACGCCCACGCACACTCAGGCAGACAATCACACACACTCACATGGCTTACATTCACTGCCCCTTCCCAACAAACCCCCCACCCCTCCCAAAAAAAAAAAAGAATACACAATTTTCTTTGTCCACAGCTGATGTCATGTTGGCTAACACCTTTCATTTTTTGTGAAACATTCAGAATGTGCAGGCCTGCGAGTTTTACTTGCGTAAATTCTAATTAAAGTTGTCATCAGGATTGGGAGGGGGGGGGAGAGAAAAATCCTAACTGTTGTGTCATTTGCTGGCGTGGGCCAGTTTGTTGTAGTATGAGTAATAAGTCCTGGACTTCATTGCCGTTTCCTTCAGCTTTTCTGCTCCTCTGGAAAGGAAAGCGAACTTCATTGGTCCTAATGGGGAATCCTGTTTGCGGGGTCTGAGAAACCTTAGACGAGAGTAAGCTACAAGTGCGCAAAACTCTCTTTCTTTGTATGTGTGTGTGCATCTGTGATGGTAACGTTAACTCAAACAGGAAGTGGCCCGTCAGTCATGCGCTCACTCCAGCGCTTTCTCCCAGCTGTTAGACCCGTACGCACAAACAAGCACACACGCACACACACACACACACACACACACACACACACACACACACACACACACACACACAGCTGGTCTTCCTGTCTCTGGTGACCTTGGCTGGGCTTCGGAGGCTCCGCGTGGTTTTCACATCCATTCATCCCGACCTCCGCCTCCATCTCTACTGGCTCACAGCTCATCCTTCTCTTTTATCTTTCGCCTCCCTTCAGATCTCCTCTTCTTCTTCTTCTTTCACATCTCATATTCCTTCATCTCACTGTCACCGCAGCCACAACGTGTTGGTGTGTTTCCTCCTTCCACCTGTCACGACCATTTCAGGGCCGTGACGTCCGAGTGCAAGGAAGCCAACACGACTGAATGAGATTCGTATTATCTTAAATCAGAACATAGTCTTGGATCGCCGCTGTGCTCACCTGGGTAGAACCATATCTGGATCGAGGTGCGTCCTATTATAGCGGTGCTGGTCAGTGGTGGAAATAGCTCGCTACGTTTCCCCCCCCCAGAGCCACCAAAATATTCTCACAAGAACCTTGATCTGAGACCGAACCAGCTTCCGAGTTCTGCTGGATCGGCGTTTGAAGAGCCGTCATAAGTGAAGCAGGATGCCGGTTAGCTCACAGCGCTGTTTCCCATCAATGATGAAGTCATAGTCGCTCTGTTGATATTGGTGGATGCTCCGTTGGTGTCTGTGTGTTTGTGTTTGAAAGCGAGAGAGAAAGAGGCTGTGTGTGTGTGTGTGTCTCCATCTGCTCTTCTACTCATCATTTATGTCCATTTATCCATTCATCCGACCCTTATTCTGTTCCTCTTTTCTCTCCCCATTATCTCAATCTCCATCCCTCCGTCCTCCCCACTCTCTTGATCCCTCCAGCCCAGAAGGGTCTGCTCCACCTCAGCCCCGACGTCTACCAGGAGATGGAGGCCAGCAGGAAGCAAGGGGGCAACGCTCCGGTCCCTGGCAGCAACGGCGGCGGCTCCGTCAACTACATGACATCCAAAGACATGGTGCCCTGCTCTGCCCCGCTGCCCCCAGGACACCCTCCGTACTACAGCGGCTCGGGCCCCTCGCCCAGCCCGACCGCTACCATGGCCAGGGAGCTGCTGCTCAATGGTCAGTCGCCCACAGCCGACGCCTCGCTGCCAATGAAGGGGAAGAACTCGGCCCTGCCCTGCGGCATCTCGGTGCAGCCTGCACAGCAGCTGGACTACCTGGCTCACATCCAGGGCTTCCAGGTGAGACGCGAGAAGGCGGACGCGCTACTTCCAGGGTGTCTGTAGTTCAAGAAAAAAGCTCTAAAATGTATACAGTATTCTGAGTCTTACTTTAGGTTTTAATTGCTTTTAATTGCTGACATCTGGAAACACAGGAACAGAGCTACAACAAAGTGCATATTCGGCTTATTTGGAAGTGAAAACAAAGGTAAACAATCATCACAATTTACAAACTGACTTCTTGGTTCAAATGTGACCAAAATTACTGACACAGGGTTTCCCCCCAGAAATTGATTTGTAAATGTGTAACCTACACTAAAACGATGTGATCGATGATCAATCGACTGGGGAGCTGAATCGGACATTTCCTGATGCATCTCATTTTGTTATCAATGTCACTAGATGATGATTTTAACATTTGACTCATTAAATATGAGACCTTTGCTGTATAATTTTCCCTAAAACCTAAAAATCCTAATAATACGTCTCACTAAAACTCTCTTGTAATCAGCGGTTACTTTGGGGAGTATAATGTTATCATTACTGATAGAAATGATGACCGCAATTAGGGAAGTGAGACCATACTTGTATTTTCCATTTGTAGCACATTGCACTGTGTTGGTGTTTTTCTGTCTTCTGGCGAAAAGCCCCATCAAGAAGGCCTCCGTGCTGATGGGCATGCAATTGTTTCCAATTTTACATTTATTCCACGTGTGGAATGTAGGCTTGTATTTCATTTTAACTGCCATAAATTAGATCGTAAAAGTCATAATTTAAACTTGGTAAAAGCTGCAGTTATCCTGTGCTACAGTCGCACAATGTGCACACATGCTGATGTGACAGCACAGATGTTAGCATGACCACGCATAACTATGACTACACACACACACACTCTGCCTGTTACTTTCCTGCCCTGATTCTGTGCCGTCTGGGCCTTTTCTGTAAATAAGAGTGTGGTCTTGGTCAACCTGTGTGGTTATGAAGAAGAAAAGTTACACACACCACTTAAAACCCTCATAAGACAGGCTTTCTCAACCGATGCACATGCACTCTACACAAACAAACATTCATGTAGCAGTTACAGGTGATTTGAGGTGGATGAAGAAGAGAGCGGTGTTCCAACTGGAACAGTGGAGTGTAGAACAGCTCAATAACACTCTATCCGTTTTCTGTTTCCTACAGTGGACATAATTGGCAGGCTATGGATTTAGAGCTGGAACTAAACCTCACAGGTGCTTCTGTCATTACCAGACTGCACACACACACACACACACACACACACACTTCCTGTTGGCACTCTGTGTGTGTGTGTGTGTGTGTGTGTGTGTTTTAAAGAGAGACAGCCCGGTGTCTGTTTTAATCAGTGCCGGCCGATCTGCGGTGCATACCATGCCACCGATACCAGCGCCTGTTCATTTAAACTGCAGATGCTTTTTATCAGTTTGAGCGAAAACATTTTATCTTAACCTGCTGAGGGTTCCTTTGAAAGGCCTTTGTTATTGCTCTGAGCCTTCCTGTGTGTGTGTAACCTGAGAGAGAGCTCTGCTGCCTGGCCAAGCCCAAATACACTTGTACATATGCACGCACACACACACATACATGCACACAGCAGGTTCTGTTTAGTGGAAATTGAGGAGTTGGGCTGAGCCTGTGTGTGAAGATTACGTCCTTGTCGTTCTCATACTGCTCAAACTATGTCCCACTTTGGATACATTTAAGTACATCTATCATCGATCTAATTAAATAAATGCACACATTTTTATTGTTTTTGCATATTTCCATGTGCGTGCGTGTGTTTGTTAAGCGAGGAGTTGAGGCTGTAATTGAGACATGCAGACAATATGTGTTCTGTTGAGGGGATGTTTCATATCATGTGGGTTTGTAATGAGAACCTCTGGTTGCCTACAAAGCCACGTCAGACAGACTCTAAGGCGTATGTATTCCTCTGTGTTTGTGGGCTAAACCACCACAGATTCCTTTTTAATGTTTTTGCCAAAAAGTGCACTTGCCTGCTTTTCCACTGGACACGTTATGAACCGCTTTGTGTCGTGTCGGCTTTCTCTCGACCACACAACAAACCAGCGCAAGATTTCTTTTTTCTGATGTCCTTGTAATTTGATAATAATCTCCTTGATTGATTAGTAACTTTGTTTTTGTGTTGTAATTATGTTATCCAAGTGAGCGGATTACAGTGACCGCCCAACACTGGATTATAGCAACTAAGAAAGCACCGAGGACATTCTCATAGTGTCTGTTTCATCCATCCAGCTCCGCAGACAAAGACCCGGGCCTACCTGCTAAGCCCTTCTTTTGATTTGATTGGAAAATAGCCTCTGGTGGAAGCTCTGACTGGATAAGCAACAGTGTGTTGTACTCACGCCAGCTTGGAGCAAGGATGCTGGCACTCACTCCAGTGTGTGTGTGTGTGTGTGTATATTTCCTATTAATTTGGCTGGCGTGTTGTTGGCACGGCGGGTATGTGCGCTGGAAGTAGGGCAGAAACAAAGAAGCAGGAGGTAATAGACAACACATGGACCACGGATGAAGCACTGAGTAAGAGCCACGTAACAGATTCTCCCTCTTTCTCTTTCTCCCTGTATTTCCCTCTCTTTGCTTTTGTTGGTTAATGATTGTGTGTTGCACCTCCATCAAAATCACTTCCTCTCTTCTTATTTCTCCCCTTTTGCTTTCATAAATCTACTCTCTCTCTAATGGATTTCCACTGCATTGTTCGCCTCAACTCAACTTTGTTACCAGGTGCGTTTGTCAGTGTAGCTGGGATTCTTAGCCGAACGTCATACGTTGTAGGTTGGCGAGTTTTTAAAGTCTTTGTTTCGAGTTGATGGCCTCTTGGATATTTAATGATGCCGTGTTTCTGCAGGATGTCCAGTGTTGCGATGGTGATGATTCTTTCTGCTCAATCAGTACTTTTCAGTATCCGCTCAGCTCGCTTGGAACATCCACCGAGGTGATACCAAAAAAAGCTCCTGGCCACCACTCTTCTTTTTTTTTAATTTTTTTTTTTTATGGAAAACCAAAAAAAGAACGTTTCCAATGTGAGTAGAGCCGTGCCGTACCATGCAGGGTAACGGCATATTTGGAGGAAGTCCAGGGGTTTGACCCCGGCATTGCAGTCACCAGCTGCCCATTCACTCTGCCATCACATTACTTAATGGAGTCATCACAAACTGTCACGGCATTCGATTATTAACTGTTACCTCCCTTTAAAGTGGGCCGAAGATTTTTCATATAGAAGTCCAATGATTGATGGAAAGCTAATGATACACACCTGCATTAAGAGCACATGTGCTGCTTCTGAGCAGATATTCTCCATCGTGCCTTCTGGTCTTTCCAAAAACCTGCTTGGGTTCTTGGAAGGCTAGAGTGTTAGTCAGAGCCGCTGTCTCTGTTTACCCATGTCTCAATGTGCACTGGCAGTGGTCTTATTTAGTGGTTAAGCTAGTTAATGAGAGAGAGAGAGAGAGAGAGAGAGAGAGAGAGAGAGAGAGAGAGAGAGAGAGAGAGAGAGAGAGAGAGAGAGAGAGAGAGAGAGAGAGGATGAGAGAGAGAGAGAGAGAGAGAGAGAGAGAGAGAGAGAGAGAGAGAGAGAGAGAGAGAGAGAGAGAGATATGACTAGCTGCTTTTTGTACCAATACTGAGTGATTCCACAGACATTAGAGAGACATGTGTGCAGCCGGATGTGATTGTTTACTTGTATATAATCAGTAGCTGCGACCTCTGATCATGCGGACAAATTGAGTTCGCCATTCCCAGAACCTGCACCATCTACAGAGACGTTTAAACTCGATTCATTCAGCAGCAAGGCGATTGTGTGAATCTTTTACGCTGCCATCTTGACCAAGAAGCCCGTTGTAAATTAGAAAAGATGAGCATGGGATACCCCGATCCTGCAAGCATGCGCTCCTTCTGAAGCATCGCTGTGGTCATAGAGGCGCTCCAGACCTTTTTCGTCATTGTTAAAACAAATTCAGTCAATGACGAAAAATATTGAGTTAACGCAACCTCTCTTATATTTCCATGAAGCTAACATTAGCTAACGTCAACCAACTAACTGGTCGTACCTGACCAAGTAAGGCCCGAGTGTATAGAATCAATAAGTTTTAATGCTGATGAATTAAAGTGGTATTTCATCTTTCAAAGGTTTCGTAGTCCTTTCAATCATGTCCAATGTGAAGACCAGTCGACTTGACATTTAAACTCACTGTATGTCGTCACCATTTGGTTGTATAGATTAGAGGCATCGTGAAGGTGCATCAACACAATATGACACAGAGCAGCAAGCAGAGATCTCATTATTTTTGCTGCAGTGAATAACGCAGGAAGCCACATTCCTAAGGAACTGGCATGTACCGTTAAAGTAGCACCTTTTTTTCAGCACGAAATACGAATTACACCCCTCCTGAGGTGGTGTTTTTGGTTGTGCGGATGGAAAATATGACAGAACCACTTTGTGTGTTGTAGCAGATATTTTAAGCAGCCTGTAGTGTTTTTGATGACTTGCATGAAGCGTAACTTGATAGTTTATGTTGTGTCGTTGGTGTGAACGTGATGTGTGCAGAGTCTCAAATCACTCTCGCACTGTGAAAAGTACAGAAAAAAACCTTAATCCATTGTCTCATAAAGAATTAGTGGAGAGCAGAACTTCATGTGAAGTATACACAAAGACGTCAGGATTTATCTTGATTTTATTTTGGCTAGATAACTATGAGGAACCTGTTTTCTGTAAATACAGAAATCAATCGATCATTCCTACGTTAACTCTTCGTGACGCAGGATATTGGACCGTTTCAGACATTGTTAATATCCTCCTGCATACGGGGATCAAATATTCCCACACTGTGCTATAACATTCCAGGTTGTGTCTGGAAGGGTTTGCCGGGATCTGCTGTACAGCTCGGTTCTGTCCACCTGCTAAATCCCAAACTCAATAACCCCACAGAAATAGCGATCAGCGGAGTGATGCTATCTAGCCAGCGACGGGCTTTAGTTGGGAGATGGATTCGGAGAGACGGGGGAGGGCCGTGCTGGAATCAGAACTTCCATGTTGGAAATCCCGCGTTAATGAAAACACTATCCTTGGCGGGTGGCTGGTGTTGATATCCATTCAGTGCAGTTCCCAGGATTCCTCACACTTTCACGTTGTTTGCTCTTCCCTCTCTCCGCTTCCTTCTTTGGCTGTGTCGAAGAAACCACTTCAAATGGTGCCGACTACACCTTGTACCCTGCCCGGCACTTACTACGCTCCCCTTTTTTCCTCCCTCCCTCCCTCCCTCCCTGCCTCCTGATCTTGCTGACTCCCATCTCTCTGTAGCAACATCAAACGCCTGATCTGGTACAAACGTTCAAAGACTCGTAACAGTTTGTTTCCAACCTCTTTGTCATCGTCTCATTCCTCTGCTCTCTGTTTACTTTGGGATTTGTGTTAGAAAATACATTTCGGGATGGCTAATCCCACCATGTTTGATTTCTGCGGCAGGGTGATGGCTTCCAGCTGTGCTCCGCGGCATATTTGTGTGAAGAGCGATCTTCGAAAACAAGTTTTGTCTGTGGTATAAATCAGACCGTTAATGCTGCGCTGGCTCGGCGCACAGTCTCTCTGCTTCCATGGTGGCCCTGTGTGCGTGTCGGTGCGTGTGTCTGTGTGTGTTTGGCAAAATACAGAGTGATGATGTTTTTACACCACAATCAAGCCCATTTGCAAACCTTTAAATCAAATACCCTCAAGTGCCAGCACAGCATATTGCAAATTTGAATATGCAGCATAATCTGTTATGCTATCGGCTGTGTGCCAGTCCGGTCCCAGCATGCGGCGATCGGGGCGTGTTAACCTGCCGCTTTAAAAAAGAAAGAAAAAAACTCTAATCCGTGTTCATCATCTGCAACAACAAGCTAGCCTGGCTCTGTCCAGAGATAACAACAACAACAACAAAATCAGCCGAGCTTAGCAGCCTCACAGAAACATAGAAACATGAATTTCTACCCTTCATTTTTGTACAGATTAAACAAACAAGATGTAACATGCTAATTACTGAGTTTTAGAGCTGCTGGTAGGAGGATTTTTTCATTGTTCTTTGAACAAACCCAGGCTAGCTGTCTCCCCCTGTTTCCATTATTTATGCTAAGCTAAGCTAGGGTGGCTAAAAGTAGCTTATTTCCTATGCGTGGATCGTCTTTCTCGTTTCTCTTTTTTTTGGTCATTCTGCGCATTTGTTTTTAACATCTATTTCGCTAGAAAATCAGTTCCAAGAAGTGGCATCCTTCAAACTCACTCCATCTCATTGTCTGAAGGCTTCTCTCTGCCATTCAGGCAAAGGGGCTCTCAAAGATTGTAGAGTGGCAGCTTTGTTTGTCCTGAACCCGCCTGCCATGAGGAGAAGTGAAACGTATATTAACAGCGTTCTTTACACACTCTTGACCCCTGATGTCCACACTGAAGTGGCTCGACTTGGAGCCCTAATTGCTTCTCACCGACAATGACGGCGTTCCTCGGCTGAGAGCGCTTGTTTATTATCGTAAAGTCGAAGTTATTTCCGTGCTCTTTGATTCTCCGCAGCCAGCACTCGGCTTCGTCTGGAACAGAGTTCTTAGTGCTGCAGTACTTGTGTTCTGTGGTTTTTAACTGCAGGTTTATGACAACACGCATAATAAGTGTTTGTTTTTGCAGTTACCTTGACAGTATTTTGTAACACAGTCCTAATGATATGGACTTATGCGTGCATGTGTCTGTGTGTGTCCCCTCTTTGTGGGTGTGCACATGCATATTTGTGCACTTAACATGAATTTAGACATGGCCGCATGCACACTATGACTGTGATTTCCTTTTTAGTTTGTGCATGTGTTCGTTTTTTTGTTCGAGGAGCATTTGAAGAGGAGCCATCCAGCTTTAGAAGCCAGGTGTCAAAGGTCGTTCCACGTTAGTGCCATCGATCAATCGCAGGCCTTGCGTAACTCTCCGGCTTCTTTGTCTCTAAAGGAAGTGGATTAGAGGCCGTTTTTCTGAGTTGGGACCTGGGATGATTAGTTAGGCCTGTTTTAGAATGCATGCACTCACAGATGCATACAAACATGCACTCAAAACAGACATCCTGGCTGGGAGAATAGACCGTTTTTTTTTTAAAGAGGCTCGTTATTTCAGTTTCTGCCAAATCACTGCAAATGAGATAATGCCATGATGTTCTTTTGATGCTGGCACATCAGGCAACTTTCTTTCTTTCCTACCTGCGGGTCAGAGTTGCTGGAAAATCCCCAAAGTAACCAGGAACTTAGACTATTTCATTAAAAAGCCACCAAGAAAGTAAGACCTCCAGGTGGCGTTTGGTGATCTGCCAAATGTGCCGTTTTAACCAGAATTTGGCTGGTGTTTGGAGCAAGTCGTGTTTATTTATTTAGTTTAAGATTTGAGGAAAAGGAAAAGTTACTTAAGGACACAAGTCTAAGAGTCTTCAACCCTCTGCTCGGGATGTGTGAGTCTGTACTTATGCGCTACAGTGTTATGAGATGTTCTGCAGGTGTTTGTTCATGACACAAAATATTGGACAAATTAAAATTTTGACCTGGAGATGGCACTGGAGGGGAAAGTCGACGGATCCCCAAATTCTTCAGGATACTTCGTCTCGGAACCATGTGTACCAGATTTCATGGTAATCCATCCAGTACTTGTTGAGATCTCTTGTCCTTTTAAAGCCTAAAAAGTGGAGGAAACCTCGAGAGGAAATTCAAAAATAGATAGCTTCAAGGGTTAAAGCCACTGACAAAGAATGAACAGACTGTGCAATGGTTGGTAGATATTTAAAATACAGCAAAGATCATTAACCAGCAGTAGGAATCCTCTTGGTTAGATAGTTTACTCTAGATAAGGGCCTCCCCTTTGACTTCCCACCCTGAACACTGCCAAAAATATCAAACACTGACTCATTGTACATTACATTGCACTCTTTGTGGAGAAATCTGTCGATGAAATCAAGCAATCGATTCGTATTCGTATACTTTTAGTATTCGACTTTCTTTGGTTTAGGACAGCCTTACTGACATAAATCATTGTACTCGTAAAGCTTTAAAAACACACATTTCTCACTATTAGGTCATGAAATGTCTGATTCAACTACTTTATTTATTTGATAATAAATGTCATTACAACCCAACCAAAGGAGAACTTTCGTGAGTATTTGGTTTCACAAACTTCAACTTGTGTAAGGGACATCCTGAACGCGCTTTGGTCAACGATACGTATTGTAATTGGTAGTTTCCATCAACCGAACATGCACATTTGTGTGCATATACACTCGCAGACAATGGGCGATGTTGGAAATTGTTAGAAATCAGATATATGCAGGCCTATATCTCTTTACAATGAGAGACTGGGAGAGGGCCTCTGTTTCCTCCAGCGCCATCAAAGGGCCTCACCCTCGGCTGGAGGCCTGACAGCTCGCAATAGATGAACCGAGCGAAGTGGCTGCTGATCGGACAGCATGATTACACCATACATCACGGGCTCCCCACAGGCCTTCATACCGCCCAAATGAACCAGCGCACCGGACAATTACACACGCACACACAAAGGTTAATATCTCTTCAAACACAAACACAGTCCGCCACACACAGTTTGAAGGAGATTATGAAAGAAGCTGTATTTTCATCGCATGTACTCACTTTTAAACCTCTGAAACGGGATTAGTGTTACCAAACAATGGTATTCTAACCCTTAAAAAGTCCCCGCCCCCCTTTTTTTCCGCTCATTTCTTTCTTTCTTTCTCTCCTTAATGTTGAAGTCTGGAGAATTTATTGGAGATTAACTTGTCAGAGAAGGCTTTTTCCACGGCTAACTGTACTACATTCATCATTCATACACATAACAGATAGCATTCCACAATTTATCACTGTGGGCCCATCTCCTCACCAGCAGGCAGGTAGGTAGGTAGGTGTGCGTGCGCGTGCGTGCGCGCAGAACATCACATGTTTGTGCATATCTTTGCATGCACGTGGTCATATCTCTGTGTTTGCGTGTGTTATGATGGCTCTGTGTCTTAATTGGCAGGCATGCATGTTTCTGGCTGGCTGGAGCACACACACACACACACTTTTCCACACATGTACATAACTCACACAGAGACACACACACAACTTGCTCTGGAAGCTTTCAGTCACAGACCATATATAGCTGCTTGTATGGCCGTGCGTGCATGTGCGTATGTACAGATTCAGCGCGTATTGCCAACACATTGTAGGCTTGATCCAGAGAGGAAAGTTAATATGCTCAAAGGGAAAATCCACACAGACACGTGCGCTTGTGAAATGATACATTGATCTACAAAAGTATGTAAAATAGATTTATGCATCACGGTTATGGTATTTCTTTTGTTTATTTTGGGTGTAACAAATTCCACTTATCATGGCTCAGAAACCCCTTTTTTAATCGCTCGACTTGTCTGAGAAGATTGATGTGCAGTCCATTTGTACAGAAGTAGCTGGGAGCTGTGTCATGTTCATCGCTATATTGCTTCTATACCTGCTAGCTTACGTCTTCCGTTGGCTCTTTGATGTGTAAGAGCATTTTGAACTGGTAATGTCCTCGCTATCCTTCCTTCTCGTCCTTTTTGTCTCTCTGCGTCAGTCAGATATTTCTCTCCTTTCAGTTCTCATAGTTATTTATTTTTTTTGCCATTAATTAAGATGCCTGCAGCTGTCCTGGGCATAAGTAGGCCAGGCAAACACATGGACTCACATACACGGACACACACACACACACATGCAAATGCGTGCACGTGCACAGAGTGAGAGCCAGTGAGAAGTAGGGCAGACAAGCAGGCAATTTTACCGAAGCCCTTGGATCTCAGAAGCAGACTGTCCCAGAGGAGCATCATGTCATAACACTTCTGATTGCACAGCATTTAGGAATGCCTGCAGAGTTAACCTCTCAATGATGAGGGGTCGCCAGTGATTTCATCACTACCCCCTCTGATACCCCCCCCCCCCCCCCCCAAATCATACACATACACACCCTTACATTCATTCCCCTCCATTGCAATCTCTGTATGGTGTGGGGTAATTGTCCACAAATGCTCTGTGGTGGCAATTAGACATGCAAGATTTAACCTCAAGCCAACCACCTCCAAAAACACAAGACTGCATCCCGCTGAAAACCTCAGTTCTCTTGTTTTTTTGTGCTTTTGATTGATCTCTTCCTGTATTTGCTTTCGGGGGTAACTCAGTGTTGTCCACCTTTGCTCCTCTCTTCCAGGTGCAGTACAGTGATGCGCAGAGTGGCAAGGATTTTGTGACCTATCTGACCCTCTCCCCTGTGCAAATGACTTTCCACGGCACCGGGAGCACCCTCCAAGCCAGCCATGACCAGGTGTGTGTGTGTGTGTGTGTGTGTACTGTTAGGCATGTGAAGGGAGGGTGAGTGTCACACCTGTTCAATGCACTACTGTAGAAAATGGGGCCATAGATATCAAATATAGATCAAAGTGGGTATGACTCTATTAAACTGGTCATAGCAGTGGCAATCTGAAAATCACCAGGTTATACAGGTATCAGCAATTTGATTGGCTGCT
This sequence comes from Melanostigma gelatinosum, assembly GCF_949748355.1. NCBI lineage: Eukaryota > Metazoa > Chordata > Actinopteri > Perciformes > Zoarcidae > Melanostigma > Melanostigma gelatinosum. The sequence goes on from NC_136653.1 coordinate 12,767,079, forward strand.
GCATGAAGCTGGTTGCAGACGCTTCATGCAGTTTCGGGTTAATGCATCTATGCACACCATTTGTCAGCTGCCAACCAATTATGTGGCAAAACCAATCTTGATGCTTTGATAAATGGCAACTTATGTGAAAAAATTTGAAGAATGAAGAACTGCACGGAACAATAAATAAACCTTTTGTAATATAAATATATCGGGGTAAAGATACGTAACAGTTGAATAATTAACTGTATTAGTACACAGTTAATTCTTTTTAAAAACATGAAAGGACTTTATATTATCTTGAGTAAAACTAGAAAATGAATGGGTCTCATCCTTAACTTAAATTAACTGAGAAGCCTCGGCTCTATGGCTTTATTATTAATCACCAGGGCGTCAGAACCACCTGTGATAATTACCACTCATTGCATTTCTCCTTGACAAGCGTCTGCCGCCAGTTCTCTCTGATTTTCAATTCATCAAAGTAATCCTTAAAAAAAACTTGTGGTGTACACCTCTTTCTCTCTCCCTCCCTCTCTCGTTTCCTCTCTCTCTCTCTCTCTCTCTCTCTCTCTCTCTCTCTCGTTCTCTCTCTCTCTCGTTCTCCCCATATTCAGGAGGCTCTTTGTCTCGTGTTGCCCAAGCAGAAAACCCGTTGCTTACATTCTATCACCTAAACATGGGACGCCCCTTTATTAAACAGTCTTCAAAGCTTTAATAAAGAGCCGGGCCCAGCCCTGAATGGGACAGCTGACGGGGCTAGCGCCGCCACCACTAGCTGAGAGCCAAGCCAATATAGGCCAGGCAGGTCTGCGTCCTCGGGACCTGTTGTTGCCAGGAGCACTGGGGCATGACCGACTGTTGGAGAAGGCCTTTCTTTTACCCTTCTCAGTACAGTGAGGAGTATGACCACAAAGGGAGCAACTAACAATAAAGGGGTCACCCTCAGCAGCCCCCCCAAAACCCCAACACTTGTCGGAACAAAGTAGGCCTGAAGGCGTCGCACGTTGGGTCGACTTTGCCGTGATGCTGCGTGGATACTGCTGGCTGCGAGGATGGGCCTGTTGTCGACGTACTAATAAGGCACGTAGAGCTACCTGTCATTTTATTGTGTCGGTTCCCCCTCCGATCGGATCGATCTGTCGTGTCTCTGAGTTGCCAAATATTAGTTCACAGGAGATCCACGTGATCCTCATTCCACATGTTGGCCTTGGCACCCGTACACACGGACATACACGGTAATGCGTCCGGTGTGTTTCATCGTACAGCTCTGTGGGAATTTCCTGCGCCGTCATAGAGGTTTATGTCGGGTAGACCAGAGCGATTGATAAAGATCAACAGCCAAAGGAAATCCTCCGCACACCTCTCTGCCCATGATGAATGAAGGAGACATTATTCTCACAGTGCCTTTGTGTTTTGTTGTGGTTTTGTCTTTATTTGGCGACACAAGCGAGTCTCTACCAGTTGTTTAGTCTTTGTTTTTGGGCATCGGAGGTGTGACAGAAACATGTCGGGCGGTGAATACAAAAGGAGTCTTCGCTATTGATCATCACACTTGGTTAGCCTCCATGTGAAATGAGTTTAAAACAATTACTTCAGGAAAGGACACACACGGTGCCACAACCTCTCACTTATTGTTACAGAGCAAAGAAGAGATGTAACCCGATCAGTTAATCAGGTTCACTGTTGAACGGCAGCAGTCGTAACACTAGTAAGCGTGTTGACTGTAAATAATGGTTCAAGCGACATTCTTCAAATTACGCCACAAACTTTGTTTTGGTTTAAACTCAAAGTTAACCCTCCCGGGTAGAATTACAAATGTTAAGTATGAATTAATAATAGTTCCCAGTAACTCGTAAATAGCATTACCAGTGACACAAATGGAGGCGTCTAACTTTAACATACTGGATCAGATGTTAAAGCGACAGAGTTGGTGATCTGAGAGTAAAACCGCCGCGTAGCCTTCTGTTGAACGGTAAACACAACTGATCGAGAGCAGAGGTGGTGTCGGCGTAATTCCTACGTTGGCCTGCTCTTCATCAGCAAGTGCAAACACACGGAAGCGGCTGCACACACACCGCGGTGCCATAATCCTTGGCCTTGTGCAGGACATTCCTGGAGGGCCTGTATGTGTGAGAGATATACAGCTGAGTGCTCTTTCTGACCTTATGTGCCATCCATTCGGTGCCATCTGCCAAACACATGTGAGCGCGCAGGCTGCTACGCTATAGCTGAAACTCGCCTGGAGCCAAAGATGTTTGTCAATATGTTTTGGCTCGAAGGTGTTTTGCTTATAGTTTCAGCCTGAGGTTACACTATGTTGTATTTAATAAAATACAGCGTTTGCAGCTTTTTGAACAAATAAAAACATGGTGCAAACGATGTGTAAGCCTGCTTTTTGAATGTTTTATATCACGCCTGTCTCGTGTTCTCAGTTCCCATATGAAGCTGCTGGTTTTTTTTGTTTGAGGCGCCTTCGAACTAACAACAAATGAGGTACTCCGTGACTGCAAACGTCCAGCTTCGCTCGCTGCTCAAACTCTCTCAAGGCCGTATCAGTTTTGCTCGGTTAAATCCGCACTCGAGCGATCGATGTCTGCCAGTTACAAGGACGCATTTAAGGCCACGGCAGTGGGATATATTTAGACGTGTATTTCGACAGCGCTAGATGCTTTTTCGACAGACTTATTTCTGTGTTTGTTCTGCGGAGCTGAAGTAACTCTCTTGGCAGTCCTCTCTGTGGCGGCAGCGGGACACCAGGGGGGCCGAGGCCCACTGAGCTGTGTGGAAGGTGTCGCTGGTCCAACATGAGCAGCCCGCAATCGAAGATGACAGGGTGACTGTTGTCTGCCACCAGACTCTGTGTGTGTTTGGCTGTGTGTGTGTGTCTGTCTGTCTGTGTGTGTGTGTGTGTGTGGGGGGGGGGGGGGGTAGCTTTTTGTGCAATATTGTCCTCAGCTGAGCCAACCCGGCTCCCAGAGGCCCTTTCTCCCACATTTTCAGCTGTGGCTGCTTTGGGTTTTTTTTTTTTTTTATCCGGCAAAAGCACGTTTTGGCTGATTTGATGTGACATGTTGAACGTAGTGTATCGGGATTAAAATGTGTTTTAGACATGCTTTCAGGTAATGAGGGCCTACTTTTTTTTAATTGTTTCGTGAATTGCACCAGGTCTGCTCTTCGGTGTGTCTCTGGTGTGCTCGTGAATGATAGTTTTCTCCTCTTCTCTTTGTACTTCGTACTCTCGCGAAGCAAAGTTCAAGTTTCCCATCGCCTGTGTACGAACAGCCTTCCCTGAGATAGTCCTGTGATTCCCCGTGTGAAAACGTCTTGTCACACGGCTGACATCACTTCACCAAAACACCACTTGGTCACATGCTTGCTCTCATCGTCTTATGATGGCCAGATTCACAAACACTCGCACTGTACCATGCCTTCAGGTTACACAACCCCCCCCCCTCTCCCTTACAGGAACACAACACTGGACAGCTCTGCTGAAATTAATTGGGCATCTGACCTTGTACCCTGGTATGTGGATTTTGGCTGCCAGCAGAGTTCCGATGAGGACACAAAGGATGAAGGAACAGGGCCATCGGGGAGTGATAATGAGGACCAGTGGCGAGGAGTACAACCATTCATATGTTGCACACATTCCTGCCGTCATTCGCTTGTCTTGTTGAAAATAGATATAAATGACACTAAAAAGAGTGACAGCAAGAAGACAGACATGGCTGATTCATGGTGTGGTGACTGCTGGGATGGTCTTCAGGGATCCCCCGTGGAGCTCAGGGGGAACAGCAGGAGAGGGGTGGAGGTTGCACAGGCCTCGTGTTTGAAGTCTTCCTTCCCGACTGGGGGCGCAGACGTTGCCCCAGGCTGGGCTTCCTCTCAGGGGGGTCCTGCAGGAGTGTTACCCAACCAGGCAGCTGTCGGACAGCCTCTCCTCCCTTCTTATCCGTCTCGGCCGTCTCCTCTTTATGTGCCAGTGTTGTGAAGCCAAACACAGCACCTGGACGTATCCTAAATCACCGCGTGGGGAGAAAAACGGGGGGAGTGGGACCTCAACTGCATTGACGTGGCCTGAAAGTTTTCAATGAATATGGAGCAGACGTTTGTGACTACACTGAAGACCTTCCTTCTGTGATGTTTAAGCCTTCTGGTGTGTCAGCATTTCATTTAGGCTTCTTTGAGACAACTAGAAGCTCAAACCTAAGACTTGTTTGATTTCATCCGTAGATGTACGTCCGTAGTTTTTAGTTTTTCCTCTGAACTCCCACTTATGTGAAGGAGAATAACAGGGAACTGTGCTGCCAAGTGTAAAAACAAAGCATATCATATTTAACTTAGGTGAGAGGCCTTAGCTGCTCCCCCTCAACACCACCTTTCAAAGGCGCTGGTACCTTGCTTCCCTCCCCAACACCACCTCACCCAGCACTCCCTCTGTCAGACCCACCCCGGCCCCTGCTGCTCCCCTTACCCAAACCCACCCTGTTTCCGCCCCGGAGAGGACAAAGTGAAGCATCCACGGGGCGATCCATCACTCCCGTCTGTCTTCCCGCGTGCCCTCCTCAGGAAACACCTTTCAGACCAGGAGATTAGAGTGTGACGAGAGAGGAGAGGAGCAGTGAAAGAATGATAGAGGAGGAGGGAGAGGTGGTAAACGATCCAGAGAGGCAGCGAGAGAGGGGGGGGGGCACTGGCGAAGAGGAACTGGGGAGAAATTGATTGAGTGGGGATACAGGAGATTGATGAGGACAGGGAATGAGAAAATGGGAGATAGATGTGACTATCTTTTTTTCCTTCGCGCACCAGGGGAAGCGGCGTCCAGTGTGGAGAGAATAAACATGAACTTGCCCATTAGGGGACTTGTTGATAGCTCCAAGTGGCCCCTTGGAACATCAGCATGTCTATTAAGGGTTGACATGGTGTGGAACTGAACACACACACACACACACAGTGGGGTAACACACATGCAAACACTCTGAGCCTTATTTACGTTTGACATGATCTGAAAGGAAAGCAAAACTAGGAGTCACAGGGTTGTACTATTTTAGAGAACTACATCATGGCCCCTTTGTGATGTAAATTGAACATGTTGGTCTTGTGTCTGAGTAAGCACTCGGATCACTTACTAGGTCGGACCTTGACACATTTTCATATCTCTTTCAACACGATTGAGTTAAATTCTAAAGTAAAAGCCATGAGATTAACTGCAGCAGCACAGGGGAAAACATGCAGACAATCATCAGTTGAATAAACACTGTCAAGGAGACAATTGTACGCTGTTGAGGTCTTTCTTCTCATATTAAATCATATTTTTCCATTATGGTGCGACCGTCACAGTCACAACGTCACCAACATTTCCAGTGTTCATTCATGAATAAATGAATCATTCATTCTCTAAAATGCTAAAATATTTATCATATTAGTTTCCGAAAGTCTTGCGTGTCAGAAACACTAGGATATTTAATTTATAATTACACAAAATGGAGAAAATTAAAAAAATCTTCAATCTTAAAAAGCTGTAAGCATCAATTATTAAAAAAATAAACGTAAAAGTCGAATATCAAAATTCGAGATCAACCTTTTATTCAATAAATGTTTTTTGCACCAGGTAAAGGGTCGGTTCAATCAGCTACAGTGTCTCTCCATGCAGATCATTTAATCTGCTTAAGTTTTGAGGTCTCCACTGTTGAGGTTTCTTCCTTGAGCCCGATGCAACAGAGATGAATAGAGTTTTGTTTGTGGTGCCCAAAGCAATGGAATTTGATATTTAAAATATTCAACAGCAACATCTCTTTCCTCATCTTTTTATTATTGAGACTAATCCCCAGAGCGTGCTGGCAACCGGTTTTTAAAAAGGGAACTGTTCACACTGTGTAAAGACGGTGAGAATAGTTTCATGTTGCATGAGCAGTGTGACTCAGCACTGACGTGTAGTACAGATAGAGAAACGCACCGAAACAGACATCAAAGAACTCGCAGCAACGAAGACAGAGTGTGGCTTTTTGTCTTGGCCAAAAAAGTTGCACTCGTACACACCGCAAAGCCTACAGCCAACGGCCGAAAAGACGCAGATAAAGGCCAAATAGTGTCAGCGGTGCCGTACACGCCGCAAAGGCTGTGACCACAAACGCTCCACCGATGGCCGACTGTCGACCGAGTGTGTCAGAGCCTTTAGGCCTGCAACAACCCCCCCCACTGCTTACTCATGCTTTGAGTGCTGCGTAATCGCCACTCTACAACCTTACCGGTGACTTATTAAAGAAATGAACCCGCTTTGAAGGATGATTAAGCAGGTCGCTCTCACAAGAAACGGTGTTTACCCACAAGTGCCGGCTAAGCAGTTGATAGCGGATGATAACTGCTGTCGGGGCCGAAACAAAACTGAAACGACTGCGTCTGTGCTCCAGCCTGTTGGCACGTGTTTGTAAAGTATGTGCTAGAAAGAAACTTGACCCTTTTAAGTTGACAGAGATGTGTAAAATTGTCAGACGCTCAAATATATGGTGAGCATGACAGATGGTGTTACCCTAACCTGCCATTTGAGATTAAAATCCTGAACGCGGAGTTTCTCTAAAAGCTGCTTTGAGATGTGACACACTTATCCAACCATATCCACAAGTTTTATTTTTATTTGAGCTATTATTATCATTCTAATCAATTGTCAAAGAATATAAATGACAGAAAATACAATTTATATCTATATATTTTAATGTATACAAATGAATTGTCCTCCCTCCCTGTTGTTCCCTGGGTCCTGTCAGACCAGGGTTTTCGCTCTGAGGCAGCCAAAGGTGTTACCTTCATTATCACCTCCATGCTAAGAGGACCAAGATGTTTTAGCAGTGGCCTTGCAACCTTCGGTGCTGTCAAGCTCCGTGTGTGATTTCCCACACACGCGCATATTTGGCGCGGATGAAGGTCTCCCAACTAATCACACCTCTCGTCACTCATCACCCCCGTGGGAGGCATAAGCAAGCCGGGGCTGCTAACGCGCTACCATCCCCGCTCTGTTGTAGCGTCTCTGGCTCATTATCTTAATGTCATTTGATACTGAGTGATAGTTCTCCGCGCTGAAAAGGTCCCCAAGATAAAGGCCGGATGTTTCATCGTTTTCCTGTGCCCATCTCCCAGTGACAACATGTGAGATATGTCACCTGTGGAGAAAACACCGTTTCTAACGCCGGCGCGGTTAGCTTTCCACTCCACAAAGGTTGATATTTCATCGGCATTATGCAAACAGTGTCCCTGTCTCCTGTTGTATTTCATTGTCCTAATATACCGACTTTACTGCAGTCGAGGAATGTTAAGGCTGTATATTGTGAGAGGTTTTGCTGCAAAGATATAAAAGTGAGCCGTCGTGAATATTCCTCTTTATGAGAGGAATATTCACTTTTACACACAGCTGATACGGCGATGTGTGTCAAACTGCTTAGTCCCCTATTCGACAGCTCCTGAGGACACCATCCTGATGCTTTAAGTCGTGTCCAACTTTTAAAGTTGCACAATGCGTCAAACATCGATTGTGCAACTCTCTTGGGGAAAAGCTCTGGATTTTAAAAAGCCCTTTAACTTGATATGTGACACGTCTTGTGGTTAAAAGCCTCTCAGAGTGAATCATCATAGAGTTCTCCAAAAGCAAATCACACACTGACAGTAATTGCAGGGATGCACACACACACACATGTACACACACTGCACAATGACCTGTATTGTTGTTTGTAATTATACTCTTTTGTTGCTTCCCTGACTTAATGAAATCCAATCTCTCAGATGCTTAGAGGCTATTTGTTTGTAAAAGTTGTTTTTGATTTCCATCGTACATGATATGATTATGGTCTTTAATTTATAATTTCAGAAATTACAAGCCTTCAACTCAGATTTCACTGGCAGGTCCGTAGACGAGGCCTCCTCCTGCCTGACACAGAGTTACTGCAAGTGATTTATTTAACCCTAACTGCAACCATGAGGCAAAAAAAGATGAGCCTTTCAAAAAAAAAAAAAAAAGAGGAGCCTTTCTTTCACGGCAGTCACAAATTGGGCCCTAAATGACCCATACTGTTCACCGGCAGGTAACGACGCTTCCAGCGGTGGGAGTCGGGTCGTTAATGTCCCACGTCAGGATCAGTGCTCCGTGGCTGCGTACTGAGTTATGGAGATGAGCGTAGCGACTGGGGAATGTTTTTCTGTCTGTCTGAGCCCCCCCCCCCCCCCCCCCCCCCCTACCACACACACACAAACCCTAACTGCCCCCCCCCCCCCCACCTACACCACAACCACCTTCCTCTCATCTGGATGTTAACGCATTTTCAGGCCTCAAACAGCAGACATTTTGAAACACTCAAAACAACAGCCACGTCGGGGGTTAACACCAGTTACAACGAAGGTGTCACACACTCCTGTGGTTTAAGTAAACTGTGTGTGTGTGTGTGTGTGTGTGTGTGTGTGTGCCCACCTCATAACAGTATCTTCATGATCTTCCAAATCTCCTCTGTAAACAAAGTCACAAGTGACAGCTTGTGTTCTGTTTTACATGCAAATTTCAGCCCAACCCTTTGCATTGGAAGGCGATAAGGGAAGATTAAACAAACCACACTGTCACCACCTAAATGTGAGAGGAGTAAATTGCAGCGGCAAGTGAAACAAGAGATGAAGAGCATTTTTAATGTATTTTAAGGAAGGTCGACTCTCCTTTTTCATGCCCCAGCTAGCTGAGCGAAAGGCAGTTGTGCTCGCTCTCCTGTTGCATGTGACAGCTATCACGGAGAGGCCTGCAGTGATTCAGCGAGCACTTATCTGGAATATGATCTAGTGATGGGACAAATTGTACTATATTGTACTCTCAGCTGCACGGTTTACGTTTTATGTATTTAACTGTTAGTTTGGCCCTTTTTGAAGGATGAACCAAAATGTAAACAGACATGAGGTCTTTACGGGGAGTTATGTGCTGGAACCAGTGACTTCCTGATGTCTCCGCTGGTTTATTTAGCTCGTTTACACAGACATATTTTTTTCATGTTTCTACATTCAGAATAATATAAATGTTTTGTGTTTTATTTATTCAAATTTGATAAAGTAATCCGATTTTTCTATTTATTTTTTTATTTATGACACAATTTCAATACTTTTCTATATTGTTATGGGTTATTGACTTGCATAACCTTTTAGCTGAGGTTGTATAGATTTATAGATACAAAGCATTTGAAGATACTCACCAGAAATTACATCACAATTTGTAAATGGCAATGTAGGCACTGGGGGCCCATTGTTCAACACAATGATAATTGATTACGGTGTCCCTCAAGGTTCCATTTAAGGATTCCCGATATACTCTAACTCACTAACCTTTGTCTTTTTTTTTTTCAAATTATACTGATTGCATAGACGTCTATATGTGTTCATGGTTTTGATTAAATGCTTTCGGCGTCATTTGGAGGATGTGTGTTGAAAGACTGAAACAAAACCTGTACTCGGGGCGGGGGGGGGGGGGGCGTTCATTTTTAAATCCATATGTAACTCATCTGGCAAAGTTACGAATGCACAGACTAAAGAGGAAACCACACAGAGCGGCATTATCTCAGCCATCATGTATCCTTGTATAGAACGCACACCTCACTTTACCATGAAGGGAGGGGAATGATGTTTTGATTGCACGTCTATAGATGCTTCGTAAGCTGAACATGTGCAACAGAGGAAGGCATTTTTACACGACTTTCACATGTGCCCATTGTGATGGTGTAATGACTTTCCCAATATGGTGTGATTTATTGTCCACGCGTTCAAGTAAGAGCTCTAATGCAGCATAGTTACTAAATAAACATGTGTTTTAGAGGCCCCGTTGTCCTCCGGGACATCTCCTCTATTCCTAATTTCCCTCTCCGTCTCTTTTAACCCAAACACATTCTCTTTCTCGACGCTCTTGTTTTTGCCGTCCGTCTTTATTTCTTTCTTTCGAGTCTCGCACTCACCCCCACATGCACATCTCCCCTGTGCCCAGTGAGTAAACGTGGAACCGTGTGAGCCTTCAGGAGGACTTTGAAATGAGACATGGCTGGGACATCAGAGGACTCTGCCACTCTCAATGAAGCCCGCTTGATTTATAAGAGAGCAGGGAGCGGGGGGTTGTTTCCAGAGGCACACAAGGCCACGAGGTCCTCCATTAGTCCCCTGACCCCTGTTTCATGGGACCAACCACTGCATAAGAGGAGAGGGAGGAGAAGAATGGATGGATGGTGGACATGGGGGGGCTTGTGTGTGTGTGTGTGTTTTCTTTTTTACCATTAGAGAGTCTGCTATTTACATTTTCACCGCAGAGAAGAGAAACCCTAGCTCGGTCATTTGTCAGTGGCCTGTGGTGTCCGGGCTTAAACGTCTGCTCGTTGTACCTGATCCCTCGCTCGGCCCCGTCTACGCTCCTTTTTTTTTTTTTTACGATTCTCTTCACAGTTTTACTGTCCGCCATCTAATTAGCTGTGTCTTAATCACGCGTTAAAGCGCACCGCCTTCCCGGTGTTTACTGTCTGTTAAAATGTGTGAGGTGGCTCGTAAAAACCCTTGCCCACAGAGGTTTTGAGTACTCTCTCTCTCCTTTTGTGGATAAAATCACTGCATCACGGCCTAATAATGGGTTATAGCCTCTGTACTGTGCCCGGCGGGAAACTGTAGCGCCGGTGCAATGCGCGCATGTTTTTGAGAGTATACGGGGTTGACATCGCCACAGCTTTTAAAACAATTTGGACACTCGAAGGAAGCTACACCATTTAATTTCCTTTGCTTTGGAGAAGATCATGTATCAGTGCTTTTATTTTGCACGTCTGCTCATCACGTCAGCCATTCTGTGTTCAGACTGAATCCAGGACAATGTCTTTGTTGCTGTTTTTGTTTTTTAACACTTTGTGACAGGCCTGCCGGCTTTTAACTAACTCAGTAATGGCATTATGCTAACATTTTTTTAAAAGACACATGCTTTCAGTGTGCGTTAGGTTTTTTTCCCCATCGCGTTCCATCTTTACCTAGTTAGTGCGGCCTCCTGGACCTCTTCATCAGAGAACCAGCCTTACCCAGCCTCTTGATGTAAGCATGCTGGAATTTATTGTTTTCAGCAAACATGCCTAAAACATAATCTGTCTTCAGAGTACACACCGCCAGTTACCATAGGAACATAGTAGAGTTTTCATAACACTTCAAGGGCTCCCTTAGGCGTAGTGGGTCTTAATCGACCCCTCTAACACACAGACTTGAAGACCCCTCTCAGTATTTTTGGGGGGGGATTTAGGCACAAGACAAAATGTCCATCCATATCTTATTGGCCCAGCGAGCATGCTGGGTAATGAGAAACAGTCACGGGCCTTGTGGGGCTCCATAGCAAATTATAAGACACAGTAACAGGTTTTTACTGGCATGTCCCTTATGTGTACGAGGTGATTAAAAGTCAACGCCGAAAAAAGGAGCTCGGGGAGCTACAAGGAGGAAGAGACGAGAGGAAAAAGGTGTAAAACGCTGTCTGACTGCGGGTCCTCTCTTGTTACTGGAGTCCTTGTCCACCGGCCATACTCTCTCTCAGACACACTGCTGTGTCTGACAGGGAGATATAAAGGGCTCTTGATGGAGAGTTGGGGATTATTGCATGCAGCTGGCGGCTGTCACAGTAAGACACTTAGCCCCTCACCCTTTATCTTAACCCTTTCATATACTACGTCCCCACGTTCCTCCTCTTGGCCTTTCCACACCTGTATGTCTCCTCTGTAAATCGAACAGAGTGCTCATGGGATCACTATGCAGCGTCTGAACCCCCCCCCCCCCGTACCTTTCCGATGTAGGAATTCCGACATTATATTCGGACATGTTGCACGACCTGCTTCGTTTCAAGCATAACCACCTCACACTGAGGTTCTGAGCTCAAGACAACCAGCAAAAACTACTCTGTAATGTGAAGTTGCTGCACTGATGACTCATCAGATCCGCCTCTTCATTTAGGACCATTTTTAATACAGACGGCATTTTAGCTTCCATCACTTACCCTGAAGAGAATGATGAAGGACTAATTGGATTCCAATTTAGAAAGGAAGTGCTGATAACAGCCAAAAATGCTCTTTGACATCCAGGCCGATATCCTCACTGGTGATCGATACGGCCCACGGCTGTATCTTTACTAAGTTTATTATCTATGCAAATAGGGGGGAAGTGATTGAGACCTTGGATCCGAGCTCTGGAGTGGGCTGCCCATGCTTCCATGCTGTAGACGGACAAGGTAGTTGCCTCTGTTCGTGCAGCAACCATCACATTGTCATCCCTCACCCAACCTCTGCTTGTACCGCTGCCCACTTTAACTCTGCTGTGCACTCCATCACCAAGCAAACCGTATGAGTTTGTCACTTCGAGTTCAGGACAATGTAAATTGGCAGGAAAAGAGCAGCTAAAAGGATCATGTGGTCGATCTTTGACACGGAGAGAAAAGTGGAAAGAAAAGGGAGATTAGGTGAAAGAGAAGTGCAGAAAAGAGAGAAATGGGACGCCCCTCTGGACCGATGACTATCTCTCCGCCGATAAGAGAGCGAGTGCCTGAAGGCTGGCTTTTCTTCCCACCGCTTTCTGTGCCTCGCCTAAAGCAACTCGAGTCCAATTGTTCAGGATGATAGAAGCTTCTCCCTCTGGCATAGAAACGAGGATCTCTGCAGGTGGAGATGAGGTGATGTAACGCTGACTTTGGAAGTCACTGGGGAAACATCAAGGAAGCCGACATTAACCACGGAAGGACAGTCTGATGGATGTTTCCCAAATCTCCCACCATGACTTTACCGGTAGCCCAGGAGGTGAACGTTTGATGATGTCTTTGACCACCCCTATGTGGGAAGCATCTTCAATCTGTTCCATGACTTATAGACAATAAAGAAGCGACGTTGTCATCCATACAGGCGAAGCGTGAATTGTGAATGAAATAGTTGTGGTTCGTAGGATGAGTCATAAAGGAATAGTCCACCCGGCCTCCTCATTCAGGTCCGTCGGTCAGCAGTCGTGTTGGTGAGTCACTGGCCTTGAGGCAGTTCTCTTCACACCCAATAGCTTCACAGGCAGCAGTCCCATCACCAATGCATTCTTCATGCCCCGTATCTCATCTCATGCTGTATTTAGTCACCGATTCATCAGCAGCCTTGGAATTAGCCGTATTGAGGAAGGGCGAGCATATATAGGCTCCACTGCGTAACTTCCTGTGGGTGTCAGATTCCTTTGAAAAGGGAGGTTGTGAGATGATGAAAATGTGTCATCGTCTCTATTCTTGATGAAAAGGGAAAGTTTCATCCTTACCTAGTTTCGCCACTGTCTACTCATTCCTGACCTATTGCGTTACCTCATACACACATACAGCTCACTGGTATCAGTCTTTAAAAGGAAGATCAACTGGTAAACCAGCTCCTCTTTCTTTGTACTATCCTGACATTGGTTTGAATATTTTCTAAATTTATGAATTGTTAGTCATAAGAATATATTTGCTAACAATGATTTTGAGGTGTTTTAATACGTTTTTGGCTATTACGAGCGCAGTGTTATCATAGAGGCCGTCTTCGGCTGTATCTGCTTTTCCTCCGAGGAGCTTTGCTGACAAGGCAGGAGTTTGGTATGCTGAGGTGCTTCTGCTCCTCGCCCTTTTGCCCATATGTTTTGTATTACGCCCTAGGAGGTGCCATGCTCAGCAGCTCGGCGATGGGAAGGGGGATAAAGCAGGCCTCTCCGGCCCAAATGACGCATGACATGGCGCTGCGCCCTGGGCCCTTATTTATGGCTTCCCATGTCAGCGAAGGCTCGCTCCCCTGGGGAGCCCTGCAGCCGTTACCCTGCTAACTTTTAGCTCAGCAGGCCTCCAGCGCTCATCTCGGGCCTGAATACAAACACACACACACCATCCGCTGTCGGAATTCCGATCACTGTGATGTGGCGGCATGCACACATGACTGAGAGGTATGCAGAAATCAAATAGATTTCCTCACAGAGAAGTTTATTCAGCTGTGCAACGTTCTCAGTCGCTACACTGTTTCACGAGACGTGAACCTTCCGAAGAATTAAGGTAATGTCAGGCTGCAGCTCGTCCACCGACGGGCACACACACTGCCTCTTTTATCAATGCCTCTGATGTGGAGGAGGATGTGAAATCTGGAGAGAGAGTGAGGAAGAGATTTGGTGAGAGGATCCGAATACATTTCCTCTGTAGTTACTCAAGAATCCATGTACACATCACACCGCATTAACAAATAAGACTGCATCAGCTGCCAGCGCTCATGCACACACAGGTGTTCTCCACGAGCTATGCGGGAATATTCCAGTGATCCCCGTCCAGAGTTTTGATGTGGCTAGAAGGAAAATTAAAAGAATTTAGAAGAAACGAAAGCCAAAGGATGAGAAGAAGTTAGAGAGTAGTTGACAGAAGAAGAAGAAGAAAAAAGTTGAGGAAAAGGAGATGAGGAAAATCGGCAATAGATAACGTTTTAAAATAATTTAGTGAACATCAGAGGAAGATGTGACGTGACAACGGGGTTAACGCAGGACAAAAAGATGGGCTGGGGTGCTCTCCTCCCTGGATCTCATGTTTCTTTCTGCTTTGGGGGAGTGAGCGCAGAAAGAGGGAGCACTGTCAAGGTTTTTATGTGGCCTTTTGAAAACAGAACAAGCCCTCTCCAGAACAATATATCAGCTTCAGAACTTCTCTGGCAACGGGGCACTCATTTTTCCAACTTCCCAGGTTCCTGACTGTAAAACACCCTGTTTGAAATCCACTCTGGTCATTGTTTAGTCTAGTGGAAGTCCCTTAGATCATCCTCATCAGCAGCCGTCCTGCATCCCCTTCATGTTCCAAGTCCCCCCCCCCCCCCCTCGCCTCGGAGCCAGCCACTCGACATTAATCTGACTCTTTCTAGTGTTGTTAAGGCCTGCCAGCCAGCATCTTATTGCAAAATAAGAGGATCAATAGTGATTGTACAAAAGCGGGTAGCTTGGGTTGCGGTCGGTCCACCCCCGCGTCGTGTCCGGTTCTAAAAAAGAAACTGTTTTGGAAGTATTTGTGATATACTCTTCAGGCAGAGTAGACTTGCATGCGTCAACATAACACCACTGAGCCGTCCAAACTTTATCTCTTTGTTTCATATTTGTATACAGGCCCACGTGCATCTATTGTAGTGCACCTGTAGAGCTGCTAAGAGGTGGTTTCCAGTCCTGCCATACTGAACAAGAAACCAAGCATTCCCTCTCTCCTGCGTCTTGCTGCCTCAGATAATGTAGACGTCCAAACACATGACTTAGACAGTGATGCAGGACCAAGGCGGCGATGGGAGGCTGCCACTGATGCTCTTAGCCTGGCCTCGAGATTAGAGCAGAGTCCAGCTGGTCCGTACAGAGCCGGGGAACGCCCTGGGAGTCTGGATCTGCTAGGTGAGGAGGGACATACCGCACTGTACTGAGATTGGGTCATCGGGTTAAACCTTAAGCGGGTGTCTGTGCTTTCATGTGGCCTCCAGCAGAGCAGAGGCAGGATCTGATCTGATAAACCTCAGAGAACATTCAAACTAGGCTAGCGTCTCTCTTTCTTCTCCTGCTCTGAAGATTCAGAGTGGGAGGAGAGAAAGAGATCCAAGTATGTGAGAGTGAATGATGTGCTGGTGGTCTTCACCTCATTAGGACCTCCCCGGTTGTCTTTGATGGCTGCTTAGGGCCAGAGGGTGAAGTGATGGAGATCGAAGAATTGAAGCCTCCTTCCCCTCCTCTCTCCGCTTCCTTTCCCACCAAACATTTCATTGTTCTGCTCCTTTTTGTTTACACCTTTACCTCGGCCAGCCACCCGTTCCCCATAATGTCTCCATTAATGCCCTAGAACCCAGTAGTCCAGCAGAGAGAGCTGACACAGGGGTCTGATTTGTCAGGGTCAGTGTGATCCAGCGATCCATCAGATCCATCAGGCCGGTGCCAGGGACTCCTGAGGGACCGGGCCCTTTGTTTGGCTAAGCCGCTGACCTAAGCGAAGCCTCTGTCGGGGAAACCATTAAGGGCGCAGCAGGCCCAGAAAAATGATCCGCCCTTGTCAATCCGCATCAGGAAGCTCGGCCACGGTCACAGATCCTCCTCGGTCCCCATCGCATTGGACCGCTGTTTGTCCGAAGCCTTTGAACTCGGGACAGCTAGATAGATAGATGGATGTCTCAAGTGGTCTGTGGGGCGCTTCAGGTTGGCTCCCAGTCTTGGATTGATGGAGAGTGCTGGGTTGTTATCTAAAGTTGTGTTGAGGAATGATAGGTGAAGATGGAGTGATGAGGGCGACTTCAGTACTCCACAGGACATTCTAAGGGCTGCGTTAGTACGGGCATGCTGTCGATGGCACCGGCGGGAAGATGATCCGCGAGATCCAGGATGCTCGGTGAAAACGACATAATGCCGTTCTCATTACGAGGTATGTTTGCGTCTCCAGATGACAATGAATTGTGTTGCGGCAAAAGGTTTAATTTTTTTTTTTTTTGCTAAACAACCCAGCACTTTGTTGTTTGAGCCCCCCTGTGTCAGCCCCCCCTGCTGTGCCAATGCAGTGGTTTCATTGAAGTGAATGAGGCACAGGTTTGTTTGTTTTGACACAGTGCTAATGTTGGTCTGAAGCTTCCACTATGCAGTGGATGGTTGGTCAGCTTCTTTTTTTTTCCATTCTCTACACAACTCTATGAATACCTTCCAGTGGAGACGTGTCATTATACCCATGTTTAAAAAGCTCAATGAAGGATAACTTTTTGAGTGTGGCCATTCTGAACCACTTCAGACATGATAAGAGAAAACTTGAAACAAACTAGTTCATTTCTGTCTTAACCCAGCCTTCAGATTTGGTAAAGCTGTGAGTGGCCAATGAAACATTGTTTTCAGTTCCACGCATCATTTCCAAAAGCCTCCGCCATTCCATTCCTCTCCCATTTGTGAGTGACTCAGCATCCTCTCTGCACATTGTCTCCTCGCCCACCTCGTACTCTCCCTTTGTGCCGTGACAGAGATGGAACACCACCTTGCGTAACTCGGCCTCAGACTAAACACACTCCTCTGGTGTTGATGCATCAGTGTAGCGGCTGCCTCTAACGATGGCCAACTTATCTCATTAGAAAAATAATGATTTCACTGGCTGCCATTTCCACAGATAGCCCCAGTATTTGTCTTAGGCTCTTGTGTCCTTCGCTGAGCTGCCGGGCCCTGGGATCGGCTGCCACGGCCCTCATTGCCTGCCTGTCGTATATCAGCAGCGTTGCCACCGCCACAGCCTCTGATTTATGGCTGTTTGTCTCCAGTCAGCGCCCCCCCCCCACCAACCACCCACCCACCACCCCTCCAACAGATGGGCTCTAGCTATTTACTCAGGGAGAGAAAGATCCCAAACCCGAATAAATACAACAAACAAAAGCTAATTATGGAGAAGTTGGTTGTGATTACAATTTATTGGTCACCAGAGAAAACTTTGATTGATCTGTCCCTGTTGTTTATCAGGTGCGACCTGATCGTGTGTCCTGGATTAATCTGGCTGCGTTAGGTTTCCCCTCTTATCGTAATGACTTTTTTCCGCTTCAGACACTCCTGGTCATTGTGAGATGACACCTGATACATATAAAAATAAAAAAAACGATTATATCAAGAGTCCCGATATGTTTATTAACAGTGTAATCGTGAGAACATTCCCTCAGCTGTCATGTTCTGCAGGGTTGTTGCCTTAAATCTCTGCAAGTATATTCAAGCTCTAAATCTCGCTGGCTGTCAGATCTTCACGGCGAAAAAAAACACACATTGCACCATAAATTGTCTGTTACAGACTTAGAGGGGCTCCAGTTGATTTCTGGGTCTCTGGAGAAGAAAGCCTTCGGTATTAACCCAACAGCGTCAATTTTTCAAACCAGTCCGACTGTTTTGTTGCACGTTTTTCAGTACCTGTGCGCATTAGTCTCTCTCTCTTTTTTTTTTCTTCTCAATTTGATAGATTCAAACCAGATTTTGACCCCTTGCACCTGTCAGTCATAAATTATGATTCCTGGTTTATGTTACTCATAATCTGAAGTTAAACACTCAGAAAATGATTTTGGACGTGAGCACACAGGTGACGGAGTGTAACATCCTCCTATGTATCGCATTCCACAGAGACACGTTGATACACAGCGGGATTTATATTTTCTCAGGATTAAAGCGTGATAAATGCCTCTTAAGTGCTTATTAACTTAAATACAGACGGTTCTTCGCATGGAGACGTCTCTGTCTGCCGTTCAGATATTCTTGTGGGGAGAGTTTAATTCGTCAGCACCAGCTGATATAACTAATAAGAATAAAGCACGTTGGTGGGCTTTCCATAATGAGGTAAACTCAGCCAGTCGTCACATCTCACTCATCTCACTGAGCAGAGCCACGTATGCCTTATCTCGCCTCTGATTAACTCGTGATAGAGTGTGAGGCATCCAGGCTAGCTCTCATACCAGATGTATAATGATAAAGTGAAGCTTTAAGAGGCGATGGAATGGGTTTCTTTTAGTTGTTCTTTTTCAACAGTGTTCACTTTAAGTAGAAGTACTATTCATCAGTACTCTTATCTTATTTATTGTATTACTAGTACATCATTTACAATGTAGATGGACGATACAGTATGTTTAGGAACTACTGTGGGAGGACTCGACATTTCAGCATCAGAATGTTTCAGTTCAGTTTGTAGAAATATGCACCCAAATAAAATACAAAATCGACAATCATGATGGAATGCATGAATTCAACATGACTAACGAAAGAAACATGAAACATGCAAACAAAAGATAAATCATTTTCATGCACATACATTTGCCGAATTAACTTTGCTAGTCCCACTCTCCACCAGCTTTAGTTGCTGTGCTTTAGAGCATCCCGTTTTATATGATAGGAAATGCTCCCATAATTAACTATCTGCCATTTGAAAGCAGTGAAGCCCACGTTGACAAAAACATTTATAAAGCATGCAATTAAAACGGTTGGTGGTGCTTTGAAAGGCCAATTAAACCCCTTGTTAGACAGCATGATAACGCAAGAACAGATTGAGTTCTTACTGCGCGGATACTGAATGAGTAATTCACTGTGTTTGAACAGCGGTTGGTATGGAGATCTGCAGCTGAGAGACGGAGGGAAAGGGAGAGAGGGCAGACACATCTGGAGCCAATCTTTAGGATGGAGAAAGGATCTGTGTCAGGATCGGAACTGCAACCTGGTTAAGATCTCTTAAACGACTCTTCTTGAGAAGTGGTCCGCAAGTGGTTTTCTGCTTGTGACATTAATTGGGGGGGGGGGTCCTTTACGGTGACGATGGGTTTAGCCCGGTGGTTGTCACTTCTGGCGTGGATCGGCCCTCAGAAGTTGCAAAATGTGCAGGAAATTCACGAACACACCTCCGCCTCTCGGGTTTCATTTGTTATTTTGTTTATCTTCCCAGTTCCCACTTAACATAGCATGTGTGTCAGTCTGCGCTGCACCTCTTTACTCCCAACACATGCTGCGTATATTGTGATAGCAGGCCGGACCCTCCTCGTATCACCAGCAGCCCCCTCTCGCTGGCACAGGCAGGCGGGCGATGAGCAGGAAGGAAATGACCTCATGGCGTTTGTGATGGAGGCTTGGCACGCGGCTCCGGTGAATTCTTCACGTAGCGTGAATTCGTGGGAATACAGATAGGATATAGTTCTTTAATGACGTGGCATTAGGTTGCTCCACATGGCCGGTTGTGGTTATAAACTAAATGTGCCACAAACGGTTAATTCAAAGCTTCTTCCTTGATAGTGTGAGGTAGTGAAAGTCTCATTTTGCAGTGAAAGCTTCCTTTCTCAACCACAAATTGAACATAATTAAGTCATTAACCAATTTGCAATAACAATTGTACACACACTTGTTTATTTTTCTCACTTATTTCGTGTGGGTTTTGGGCTGCACAGTTAAGATGCCGTGTGTTGCGTTACCTTTCATGATTTTAGGTATTTCAGACCTGCTGCTGTATGTTTAGCTGTGGTCACAGAGAATACAGATGTCACTCAGACTGACTTGGGAAAATGCAGAGCAGCCAAAACATAAAGTGGAAATGTTAACCCAATAACGCTAGACAAACAGTCAGCGGAGAGGAGCCAAAAACAACAGAGAACGAAGGGAAAGTGTCCTGCTGGCATCAGGTTTCCCAGAGTAAGTGTTATTTGAAAAGCAGCTGAAGGGTGACACTCACTCTCCTCCCACCCAATCTCCCGCTCTCCCTCCTCCCTCACTCAATCAACCATCTGTTGTTCCCTCTCTTCTCAGGCTGCTCTAAGTGCCTTGAAACAGCTGTCGGAGCAGGGACTGGACCCGGTGGATGGCCCCATCAAGGTACGGTAGGACACGGATCACGCTAAACACAGACAGACGCTCACTCAGTGTTGGATGTTTAATCAATCGGCCAATCAGGGCGGACAGATGCTTGTAGTGAGGAGCCAGATGTGTGTGTGTCTGTGCCAATCCGGCTTTCTTTTGCAAATCCTCAGCGCTGCAGGCTGGTCCATCTTCAGCTCCCTCCACACCCACGCACACGTTCAGCATTTCCGCTCAGCATTTTTCTTCCATGGGGAAAGCAACAATATTTACATGCACTACACTCCTCCCAGTGCTCAACACTTTGCATGATGGGTATCGCGACAAAGGCTCATGGCAGAAAAGATGGCTTTCTCCACGTACCTTCCCTCCACAAGGAGGGAGGAGGGAGGGGAGGAAGGAGGAAGGACCGAGGAGGAAATCACTGTCAAGCATTTCATTTTGAGTATTTTCATAGGTGTGCCTTGGAAAAAAAAGTTTAGGCAAGGGGATTTTGTTGCAGCCCTTAGTCTCCTTCAGAAAGACACAAAGAGAGGAAAGACAATTGCAGTGTTACAACAACTTTAATACGTCATCATTAAAGGAGAGGGGGGGGGGAATATGGTAGCAATTACACTTTCACCTGAGCAGTTGATCGCTCATTTCTAGCTCCGGTATTTCCGCTCTTGGTCTGTAACACTCATTAAGTCGCCCTTGTTGTTAACACATTTCTGGTCATCAGGCTTCAGATGACTGGAGTTACCAGCATGAAAACACACCCATTTCCTCCAAGTCAGCTGCTTTTCTTTTCTCTGAACACGCACAGTTATTACAGTCATTTCTGATAAGAAAAACACACAACAGGAGACATTGGGTGTGGAACAGATTGAGGTCAAGGACTTCTGAAGTGTCTCGAGTAACGGTGGCAGCACTTTCGGTTTTCTTTTACAAGAATCACTTGTCATACTTTGAAGGACTTCAATCCCGGGATCTTCCCGAGGAACAGCGAGAACAAATTATCAACCGCGTGACTGATGAAATCTGCCCTAACACAGTTCTATTTGTGTTTTCAGACCAGTGAACCATGTGGGAGGGAGGATGGACATTAAACAGACTAACTCAGGCACCACCACTCAGGTCTGCAAGGATTCAAAGGCTGTCGTCTAGGAGCTGACAACCCCGAACCCCTCCTTCGGCATACACCAACTCGACGAAACCCACCCACCCTACACCCCAAAAGTCCCATAACCTACGACCCACAGTGTCCCCACTACCCACAATCCCCCCCCCCCTCTCTACCCACCCCCACCCCACGATTGCCACTGTATCCTGCAAAACCTGTCAACATGCAATAGGGTGGATGTGCACCGAGAAATGACCGACTAAAACCCCATTACCTGAGTATGTGAAGACAACGCTATGTTAACATGTTTATTGATGATTTCAGACTAAATTTAGAGGACAAAAAATAAAAGAAACACAAACTAATGAGATAAATGCATGGTACTGTATGAAATTAAGGGAAGTCCAAAGTGATACACTGCATAGACAATTTTCCCTTTGGATAAATGTCTTTTGGTATGGTTAAATACAAATATGTACATCATGCCATTGAAACACAAAAGAAACATTTTCGGGGAGAAACCAACTTGCGTACAGTAGCTTATTTTTTCGGGGGTATTATGTTTCAGTTTTTTTTTTTTTTTACATTTTATTTTACTTATCTAACAATGCTTGAGTACTGTATTTAAAATTAACCAATGCCAGTGCTGTGAAAGTTGTAGTTGTCTTCATATATAGTCACCCAGCTTACCTTGTATGCTGACATAAAAAAAAAAAAGAGTTCATCTATCTATATGGATGTGTATGACTTGCAAGAGTATCATATTCCGAACAACACAAGACGAGTTTTTTTTTTTTTCATGTGGACAAAAAGGACAAAACTGGTGTTCGCAGTAATCAGTAGAAGTGTCGACCACCCAGGAGGGAAGGTTGGACAAACCTTTACTTCCTGAAGGGTCTAACTTTCCCGTTTAACATGACCCCACACTGGCATAGCATCACTGGAGCATCAACTGACAACAGCGGAGGCAAAGGGGCCACCACAGTATCACTTTTTAATCTAGAAACAGAGGCCAGTGGTTTGTATCCTCTGCTACCAGTAAACGTCCAAACTCCAGAGAGTTTTCACGGGCGTGACTGCATGTCCTCCAGTGAATGAAAAAGTCCTCTCCATTCCGGTGATTTTGTGTCAGTGGATATTCCCACATCTCTCCCCCACAGTTTTGTCGATCACATCTACACCCATTGTGTGTGTTGTATTGACCCGCCAAGGCATCAATTGGGTGCTTTTAATGCCTGCATTCTGTCTGGAGTGCGTCTTTTGAGCGGAGAGAGCCTGTGTCCGATACGCAGGCTCTCTTCCCTAAAGCCCACTTTGTTCACTGACATTGAGGACGTGTCTTCTTCTTCGCTGTGAGTACAATGTGTAATAAGGCTGTTACTGAAATGCAGTAAAAACACCTCAGTTCATGTGGGGAAAAAAAAACGTGTGTCTCATTTCCTCCTTTTTACACGTATCAACACAACTGCAATTATCACTCTTTCTTAAATAAATCCACTTTTAGTGTGCATCAGCTAGAACCAAAATTACATTCAAGTCAGTGAAGATGAGAGGGTGATGACATCAACAGCATATACTGTAGTGTTGATGAATAACAGGCTGCCCCCCCCCCCCCCCCCCCCCCCCACTGCCATCTGTTGAACAACCTGAAAGATAAAACAATAACAATCTTAACTCAAGGCCCACTTACTGGCTCTTATCGTTCTTTCAACACTGTGGATACATTTTGCTCATTTGTCATGAAGGTTTACTTAGTTGTCTTCACATGACCAAAGTATCTAACTTTGGTCACCTGATGCGATTGAAAGCTCTGGAAAAGGCTAGTAAAGGGACCTTGAGTCAAGATCAAATTGTAAAACTACTACAAAACTAATATTGCATGAGTCCGTCTCGCACTGCTTTCTGACTTTTCTACATCGTCTGTGGCTCTCAGCCCCACGCCCACGGATTCCTACAGAAAATTCTTATTTTTTTTTGAAGATGTTTTTTTAAGAAGCTCAGTAATTTATTAAAACAGCTGGGCATTGAAGTTTTTAGAAAATGTTCCTCAATCTGGAGTAAATTGTGCATATCCTGCGGACTGTTTTGAAGCATGGATTAATACATGCTAATCAGTGTTTATGGCAATAGGACAGAGTATGTGGTTTGACTTAAAATGACCTGCAGCATTGCATGTTAATCATAATGAAGAAACATATTGCTCAGAGAGGAAGAAGCTTTGGCTACAGAAACAAGACTTGTTAGTCGGATCAATTGTTGTATATTTGTACTGGTCTTTTCTTGGGATTTACGAAAATATAGAATATCACCAGACTTAAATCCCTATGCAGCATTTGCAGGACAATCTGCTGGTTTACCAACAATTTCTTGGTTAAATGTGTATAACATGCAGCCCAGAATATCAAAATACCTCCTAAGGACAGCCACTGTTGCATGTTGTCCTTTACTCGTGCTGTTTGAACTTTAAAAAATGAACAACTCCAACTTTTGTAATGTCATGTCATGACATGTCATGACATGACATGTGTTTTCCAAACAGACCTAATCTCTAACTTCATGCCACTCAGCTGGACCAATCACAAGGATTGAGTGTGTTCGCCTCATCTATCCCTTGTGTTGCGTCATTCCATCACTTTTACTTGTACCTCCGCCACCTGTGCTGTCCTCCAGCACGCAAGACCGCCGTTTGCACCACCAAACCCCACTCCGCTCTCCCCCATTAGCGAGATGAACGAGCGAGCGGGACAGCGGCAGTGTCTAATTCAACCTCGCTGACTAATGGACTCAGCTGGCAGCTACATCTGCTAGCCATTGAGGAGCGCCAAGGCTGTTCACACACATTAGCAGCAGATCTCTATTCCAGAAGCTTGTTCAGGTAGCGGCAGACCAGCTCGGGGGGGGGGGGGGGGCCGTGTTAGACCCCAGATGAATTGCCTTGCTCTGACCAGCCAATATGGGAGGTGAACCTTGCCGCCCAAAATAGAACAAAATCAATGGGGCTGTGGAGCTTGTCCGTGCCGTGCAACAGCAAATGCCTGAGTCATCGATTTTTCCATCTGAATGATGTGCCATCGACCCCCTTGACGTCCTCTAAATTGGAGCTGTATTAACAGGAGGATAAAAGAGTGCAGGGAATCCTATAGATGTTGATTAATGACCAAGGGATGAGTCAAGCCAAAATCCTAATAGTTTTCTTTCTTGGATGAGTCAGAAGCCTTGTTTTGTGTGTGTGTGTGTGTGTGTGTGTGTGTGTGTGTGTGTGTGTGCGCATAAAGGGCTATTTCACACAAGGCAGTCCTTCTGATCTACACGGAGTCCCAACAGTAGCTGGAAGTGGCTGCACTTGGTGCTGATTGCTTCGGTACACAGAGGGATTGAATCTGTCAGCACAACTCTCCCTCATATTAGAACTAATCTGCCACTGAGCAACTTTATCCAGCCCCGATTAGTCACGGCAGAGGAGCGCTGAAGCCCTGACATCTCCGCGCTTCCCTGCACTGCACCGAAGAGCTCGCAGCGAGCAATCAGAGTCTGGAGGATGAACGTATTCTCGCTGACCAAGAGATCTATTTGTTCTGTGGAGAGATGGGTGTCTGCTGCCACACGGATATATGTGTGGAGGATCACTCGACTCCCAGACCCCATTTGGGATTCGTAAGACACATTCAAAATAGATGAAGAAACCTAATTCACTCCCGTGATCTGGTTTTGAAACCATAATGCTGGTAACTAACAGACATCTCTCTGTGTGGTCAGAGCTTCACCAGCTCTAATAAGCTTCTAGAAAACTCTTTGTTTTTTTTGGTCTTTAGACAAATACATGAATTGGCATTTACAATCTGAGTCTGAGACGGGATTTAAAAAGCTTTGGAGACGTGGCTGTTTGTCTGAGCCAGACGACGAAATACAAAGTTCAAGCATTCAGGCCTCGGGTCTCATGACTGGTGACAGCTATTTCATAATTCATTCAAAAGCGGTTGTTTTACCCAGAACTTAAGCGCCTTCAGCACACAAACAGGAAGCCAAGTCTATAGAAGAAATATGATTTTGATCTTCATTATTAACATTATTAATCCTATTACCGATACCATGAATGCACATTATTGACCTGCTTCTTCACCAGAGTCTGTGCTTTCTCGCCTCACAGGTTCCTGTGTATCCGGGTTTACCTGGACCAGACATGACCTTGAAGGCAACGACGGCCACGTATAGTACAAACAACTCAGCTGTTTGACAATGCCAGTCCAAATCTAGCTCATGACATCTTAGTTGAACAAAAAAAATACGTGAGCCATTGCTAACCTTTCTGTAACAGTACTTTGTGTGTCTTGTCTTTTTCGGACTCTTGTGTAAACTTTTATTTTGGAAATCACATGTCTGCTTGTGCAGTAGTTTCAAAGGCAAATGGCTCTTGAACTCTTTAGCCAACACCCATATCTAAAGGCTGCCTGAGTCACGGTGTGCCACAATGTGGGAGGACAGCGATACCGATACCAGTCAAAAGAGTAGTGCTAACCAGGAGAAAAGGCCGGGTGGGTGTCATTTGAACTATTCAGTTCATCAGCATTGCAGAAGATCCTCTTTCCTGTCACCTGATTCACGGAATAACAAATACTAGCCACTATTGTGAGCGACGGTCATTTTACGCAAGAGTGTGGGTGTAGAAACACTGACGGTCAGGAGTAGTTTTCCCCTTTCGTATTCATTTTCTCTTTCCAATTCAGGTTGAGATTTCACATGCCGACTACAGCTGGTAATAATTACACACCATTTAATAATCTAAATCACTTTTATTAATTTAAGTTAGGTAGAGACACTAAACATTGGAACCACATTTGCTCGGCTATGGCGCAGTTTTCAGGAAATTACAAAAAAAAAAAGAAAAAAAAAACCGGCTTATGTCATACTGTCAAAATAAAAGAAATGGCAAAAATCAAGAGGTAGAGAATTTAGGCTTATCACTGTGACTGAAGGAATGAAGCCTATTGGAATGTAGTTGAAATTCAAAAACTTGTCATCCCAAAGTTTATATAAAATATTCATACATCAAATATGGTGGAGACAGTCATTTGGGATACTTGGGTATTCACAACATTTAAACATTTACATTTCACTTTAACTGGACAACGAATAGGAGAGTTAAAGTTTTACTTTGGAACGAGTAATGGAAAGCTAGTGTCTTTATTACATTTCCCTCAACCACACATCAGTGTTGGGACAGCGGTTTGCCTGGAGTTATGGCCCATGTTGTCTTTTTTTTAAACAAATAATATTGGTAACAGATACATTTACAATATAAACACCACAGAGCTCGAAAATAAAGACGAATGAGAGAAATACAAATTTATTTCCTCGCCGTTTCTCCCAAAGCGGTACATTCTGAATGTCACACATGCTCGTTCAACCCAGGACATAGACTCCCTCGTCCGCTTTGTCATTTGAGAAGTGAGTCAATACCGACCTGAAATAACTGGACAATTAAAAAAGGGACAATGCTGAGTCCCGTTACACTGGAAACTCCGGTGAAGATTTAAAACTCAGCCACAACCTGGCCTTTAAATGTCCCATTCGGAATGCGTTCGCTTCATCATCAACATAGAGTATTATGCTACATGTCTGTAACTTAAGTATTCAACGACAGAATATGGTCAACTTTAATAGTGACATTTATCTTGCGTCATTTTAAAATGGCACAAGCTTTAAATCAGAGCCTTGTTATTAAGCTGCCTGAAAAAGAGCCTCTGCTCGGGGAGACCTTGGATGGTTTGAAATGCTGCATTGAACCTCCCTACACACAGAATGCTGGCAGTGTAGAGAAAAATCTGAAATTACAGTGCATGTCTACAAAAATTAAATAAAAGTGAAAAACATTTTTTTTTACTGTTTGTACAGTAACATACTGTATATTTCCACAATGACACTAGATAAAGGCTGGTGACTACATTACGTAAATAGTTAATTATAGGATAGCTTCTCTGTATGATTTCAAAAACTAGTGACACAGTATATAGATGTTGGTTTCTTTAAAACAAACAAAACAAAAAAAAAGACAAAACAAAGTCAAATGAATCCTTTGTGTAGTACACAGCTTTCTTTGTTCCAGAGGAACAATATGGTAAACCTTTGCATTTGCTCAACGCAAGTGCACCAGTCTAGATTCAGTCTTTTCTTCTTTCCTTCCTTCCTTCCTTCCTTCTTCCCCATTTTCATCCTCAGTGGTTGTTTCCTCATGCTTGCAGGTTTATGTGCCTCTGTTCGTGTTAAAAAAACGGCGCCCCCTAGATCCCGTTCTTTGCCTCGTTGTTGTTCATGGCCTCCTTTCTCTGAGCTAGGAAGGGGTACATGCACTTGTCGGCGCCTAGGAACCGGTACATGCACACAATGGCATCGAAGGGCAGGATGCTGCGGAGACAAGACAGAGATTAGGTTAATGACAGAAGATACTCCTGTACAGTTTACAGAGTCGACAGAGTAAAGGGGGGGGGGGGGGGGGGGGGGGGTAATAGGGATGTATAGAAAGATATTATAGATTAGGAGGGAGGCTGCTCACCTTTTCATGAAGTTGACCATATAGACGATGCGAGGCGTACAGATCATGGGCTGGTCAGTGAGGATGCCCCTCATGGCCTGTTTCACACAGAACTCTGGCTTCAGGGGAGGCAGGAAAGGCTCAATCTCCTTCCTTAATGGAAAGACAACATTTATAGATTCAAAAGTCAGGGAAATAAAAATCAAAAAACGGACAAAATTCTACATTTGTTAGGAAAGCCAATTATATTTGATTGAAATCAAAATTCCCTTTTTTTTTTTTTTGTCGATCCATGAATGAAGTGGTACTGGTTAGAAAGGTGGTGAGGCTACACACAGTAACAGCGATTGCTCCAAAAGTGGAGGCACAGCAAAGCTTAAGAGCGTCCCACCTGCTGACTGCAGACATCAAACAAAGTGTGAGGACTATTAGAGCAGCAGAAGGGGGGGGGGGGGGGGGGTTAGCCCAGGTGCACCCATTAGTGAGCTTTGTCCATGGGAAAGTCTTTGTATAAGCAGAGCGCCAACCAATGGTCTACCAGTGACTTTATAATTTCTCTGTTACAACACAAACCATCAGCTGCTGCTGCGGCTTTGATCTTCAAAATGTGTTTGCGGGGCAATTTTAAATGGTGAAAATTACAGATGACAAGCTCATCCCAGGTGCTAGAAAGCTTTCAAAGAAATAGCCGCGCACACAAACACAATTACACTGGCTAACCTTATCCGGCAGCCTTTGAACATTCCCGTGTCCACCAGGTAAGGGCACACCAGAGTCATGTTGATGCCATCCTTCTCTGAGGCCTTCACCTCATGGCTCAGTGACTCGTGGAACCCGATGGCACCGAACTTACTGGCACAGTAATCCTGTGGGAATGAAGAGAGAGAACAGGTTAGCCCTGTAAAACTCTGCCCGTGCCCGCACCCAGGGACCACAGAGAACATTATCAAACATGCCCCACGGGCGCAGAGGTCTCTCCTTGCTGTTAATTATACAGCCACAAAAACCTGAGCGAGCCTGTCCGCCGTTCTACGGTTTCATTAGCATTCTTCTCCCGCGCATCAGGAGACTGCTCGGCTTGGCGGGGGAAGGTTTTGATGTGGTTCGCCATGGAAATAATCTTTTTTTGTTGTTTTTATATATAAAAGGCTTGGGCAAACACAGATGCATGTCGATAAGCATAGGGAGGATAAAGAGATTTGACTGTGTGCCCACATGACAGATGAAGGCTTTGGTTCCCTGAAATGAATGTGCAACGTCTGAAATCACAGTCGAGGCATTTCCAGGAAGCATAATAGCCGAACAAAAACTGACTCAACTTCAGTCCCTTTGAAGGGCGACTTCATCATTATGAATGAATGCTTGTACTACAAAAGCAAGCGTGCAGCTATAAAAACAAAAAAAGGCAAATGGAGTAGTGGTCCCTGAAGACTATCTGAAAATGACACCATTTTCACGCTGTTGGCTGAAATAAAACCTTCTAGGAGGGCTACCAATTTACTCCCTCTGTGGTTCGGGAGATAAATGACTCCACTTAATATTTTAATATGCTTTACAATAACAAAATGAATCCGCTCTAGGGAGATAAAAAAAAAAAAATAATACCATCGGAAAAGAAAACCAAAACGTTATCCTTTGAAAGCCGCTGTGAGCTGAATACTGAGTGAGCACAAAGTTGTTCACAAAGCAGTGATGAAGATGTCTATGTCCCTTGGGGAGCTGTCAGCTCATTCTGGCCCCGGGGCCAGAGCCCAATAGGGGCCCCCACACCCCCACTGCTGCAAATAGAGAAATCTATAAGAGGCTCCCCAATGCTCATCTGTGTCCCTTAATTTAGCGGGTGGAGGGACAACTAGAGAAAGGGGGCCTAACCTCCCCCCGGCGCAGTGTGCTAGCTGGCACGCCGAGGGCTTCGGAGAAAAAAAAGCACTGGTTTCGGACGGTGGGAACGATGGGATGTGTATGTGTTGTTGTGTATGATACTAACCTCCACTCCAGCTGTGCTGAATAAACCCAGGGAGCTGGCAACCGTGACAATGTGGCCATGATTCAGCTCCAGCATCTTGGGGAGAAACGCCTTGGTGGTCTGGGGGGGGAAGACAGAAGGGCAAAGAGAAAAAAAAAAAGAGAGGAAGGTTAGTTCACTTGTGCAGTTTGTCTGTGCCAAAGCCCTTTGATCCTCTCGGTCTCCCTCTTATTCCCCCTCTCCATCTGTTTCCCCCTTTTCTCCATGGTGATGCAGAGAGAGGCGTCTGAATGAGAATTCATAACGTGCATAAAAACAATAAAAAAAAGGTTTGAGGATCAGAATTTCTGTGGGGAGTTTTTTCCTTTGTGGTAGGTGTGAATTTGATGTAGAGGGAAGAGAAAGATGAGGGTTTTCCCCTCTTAGGTATTCAATGAACAAACAGGTGTGTGGTGTGCGCGCTGCTGTACAATCTGTTCTTTTCCCACACAGATCTGGTGCCCATGGTTGGGCCTGGCTCTAAAGACCTGGTGACAACACCAATCATAGGCCTCCGTTCACTCAACAACAATACAATCCAGCCCCTCGTCAACCCGCACAGCCTCGCGCCCTGCCCGAGCAGCAGTCAGCGGAACAATTGGCAGCGAGATGAGCAAAGAGATGAAAGAGTTTCACCGGAGTGCCACGTGAGAGCGCGAGTGGTTTCACCGGCCGGCCCATTGAGAGTTAGCGAGGTGGTGAGAAGAGCAGCCCAGCGGAGGGGATTCGGGGAGAGTTAGCGGTCGATTAACCTGTGGATCCATTCCTCATTCTGCTGACTTTGGACTCAGCATGAGCCAATCAGCAGGTGTGACATGTGACGGCAGTGACAGGAACTGACCAATCACTCTCCCACTAGGAGGTCTACAAACAAACCAGCAGGCCTTTTGTTGGTAGCACTGCTAGATCCATACAAGCGAGATGTGCACTGCCATAGTAAAGAACAATGCATGGAGACTACAACACCCTTTTTAAATGTCAGCGAGGCAAAAACAAACGCAGACGACACCTTTATAACACAATAACATGCTGGTTACAGTATGAACTGTAAAATCGTTTTTGCGAGAGCTTTTAAGACTCACTTTGAGTTCAGGAGAATTGGGGGAGAGCATTTGTTATTACTTTTGACAGTTTAATTTCTAGTTTCCAATAATTCTGTGGTCATATAAATAAAGAGGTAACGGTTTCATTGCTTGGTACAGTATGTAAGCCTGGCCAGAGAAATGATTCAGCCTGCTTTGTAAAGACTTGCAGGCGGGGAGCACAGAGCCAGAGAGCGCTTGGTACCAGCTAGTACAGCCATGAAACCACTGGCAGGGGAGGAAAAGCCTCATTAAAACTGCTACCAGAGATTAACTGCATCGGACCTACTGACTTCTAGTGTAATCTTTACAATTTAGACATATTTGTCCTCGTGTGCCATAAATAAAACTGGAAGGAATAAGTCCGATCGACGCAGAGAAAGCCTGGTGTAAGGCAGATGACTTCACCGCTTTGAGTTTTATTTTACAGCAAGCTACAGTATAACTGATCTGACTCCGCTCCAAATATCTGTGCCTTTTCAGGACATAAATCTTCAAGTTGCGGCAATATTCAACTCATCAAATGACGGGGCCCCAAAGAGAGGGAGCGAGAGAACATGAGGCCTGGGCAAAAGCTGAGAAAGGCGTCTGCAAGCCAGAACAGCGGTGGATGATGGAGAGAGTTGCGTGCAAATGAAGCATTAACTTAAGATATGCCCATACCCGACTTATGCCAAAGTTTCCCACTCCCACAGCAACTTTCAGAGAGCAGGGAAATTACTTGATCTGGCACGATACTCTACGACTAAAGCCAACACTCGTCTGAAACTGGACACTTTTTGCTGAGTGGTCTGAAAACAACTGGAACTGATGGAGGAAAGGCTGATTCCCTCCGCTGGAGGACGGCTGGCTAAAACGTGAACAAACGTCCCATCTCTCTCCCACCCTCCCGCGATGTCCCGCTTCTCATGGCAGCTCTGGCATGTGGGTATGACCCCCGCTGACCTCTCGGACACAAAATGTGTGAAGGCAACCAGGGGCTCGTGTCTTACATCAGAGCTGCCGTAATTGGGTCTCAACGCTCCCTTGTTCCGCTAAATTACCCACCGACACAGTCGGGCCTCCTTGGCCTATGTGGGGGTGCCGTGCCCGCTGCACCCCCTAATTGGTGTGTGCCCCCAGGAGCATTTAAGCCAAACAAAGCTTCTTGCAGCTGGGGTGTCAGGCTGCATTAGTACTAACGCCTGACCAACAGGAATATGAACAAAATATTGGCCTTTGCGTCGGACCAGATGGCCATTTAATTGGGCTGACTTCTCCCTGGACGGGAAAATGAAGGAGAGGGAGAAAAACCCCTGAGCTCAAGAGCTCGTCTGATCCTACAACAGATCATGGAGTTTGAGTGGGTTGGGTTTACAGGTCATCAGGGATGATGGATGCAGATTGGTCATGTTTTGGTGGCCATGCTCGTCAATAAGCCACTGCTACAGTTGACTATACCTCAAACCCCCTGTTGGATGTACAACGGGTATCCAACTTACCTGGAAAGCAACCACATCGATAGGCCGTGGAGGAAGAGCCAATGCACTACCAACACCACGTTGTTCTCTGTTTTTAAAACACATTTTTTAAGAGGTGTTCTATCAATAAAAGCTATGTATGAATGCAGTATTGGAAGTTCAAGAAGACAAGACCAATTAGTCATAGATCACGAGATATAATATTGGTCTTCAAGGCCAACTTTATAAAGAAGACTTTCATGGCCAAATGGATTTCTTGACTTTTCTTTCTTCTTACACCCCCCCCCCCAATCCATCCTCTTGAGATGTGAACAGGTACATGCGCAGGGAAAAGCCCAAGATGGGATTAGCCGTGGCTCGCTTTCAGTGAGGAGTACAGGTGCACCAGGCCTGAGGAGGGGCCTATATAAAACCAGTCAAGTAGGACCCTTCTGCCTGGCTGCATCCTTTCTCCGACTACAGCAGGAATGCAGCCTGCAGAACTTGGCTCCTGTCGCCTGGCATCTTGTCAAGCTGATCCACAGACAAGAAACCAATTGTCAGATAAAGTGGGTCAGCAGCAGCTTACCATTACCCTCTCGCCTCGCCTGTGGATGGGAAGGCATTGCCTTCCTTCCTCTTTTCTTTCCACTGCTCTTTTCCCGCCATGTCGCTGTCGAGCGCTCTGCGCTTTCATGTAATTGCACAAGAGCGGTAGGATTTCCACGTGAGGGGAATTGCCGCTTATTGTTCACAAACCACCTGTGGGGTAACCAGCTCAAGATTCAGAGGAAGATTTCCTTTCATGTCATCTCACAAGACACACTTATCCTCAAACAACAACTCTGGTGACACTTCAGGCAAATTCCCCATCCTGTCATGAGTAACAACTGAAGCTCAAACATCACAAATCGCCAGCTGGTCCAATCAAAACGTCAAATAAAATGTTGTGAACCCCTGCCTCATAATAACCGACTGAGGGACTGAATCATAGCTGTGTGTGTGTGTGTGTGTGGCAGAGCCAGATGAACAGAGCAGGCCTCCCTTGTGACTGCCATGCAGCTGCACCCACTGCCTCCAAAATCAGGTTGGGAGGAGTCAGAGGGGCCTGTGGGGCCTGTGGAAGGACGACAGAAGAAGTGTGGGGTCTGGGCCGACTGGTACACACACACACACACACCATCCTTTTCCTGCTCACGCCTCCATCCCTGCCTCGTTCCCACTACACTGTCCAACATATGAGAACTTACAACAATACAAATCTTCCTCTCTTCATCTGAACTCCGGCCTTCCTTTTCATTATTTTCCACTCTGTGGTGCCGTTTAGATTTTGAACCTGCTGTCGTAGGAAACTGGGTGGGATGAAATGCAGGGAGGCTGAGAAGTTTTGGAGGTTGACATAGCTGCTCTTATGTCTCCCTAAGTGGCCAAACTCATTATGATGTTTTGCCAAATAGTGACTCTTGACAAGCTGAACATAATGAACACGCCTCAAGAAGAATGCTCCCCAGATAATCTCTGTTCACTGCTGAAAAATAGAAAAAGGAGAAATGACAAGCCAGGTGACTCTTTGATATGATCTCAAACTTTGTCTTCAGAAAAGAAACACTCTTTTGCAACATCCTTTTAGTGTCCGCATTCTATAAATCGCATTGAAAGCATGAACCTAAATAAATAGTTTTAAAATGTACTTGCAAGGTTGTATGATTAAGCTCTAATAGTATCATAAACTACAATTACCATTTTGTTGTTCAAAATGGAGAAAAATAAAATAAAATGTTGTGTAAAGTGCCACCTGAATGCATTGAGTAACTGTACTGTGTTTGTGTAAGAGAGGAAAGTGGACAGGTCCCTGTTAGTCTAAGCTCTATTCATCTAGCTTGTGTCTTTAATGAACCACATCCTCTCTTCTGGCTGTCGCCATTCATTAAGTCCTTCTTTCATCTGCCCCCCCCCCCCCCCACCCCTAAAGAGGAACCACACTCTCCAAAGAATATGGGAGAACACAAACACAGATGGGAGAGCACAAACACAAAACCCGATGAAAAAAATCCTAAATCTGCCACCCAACTGCTGGATCCTGACTCCAAAACCTGAATATAAAAGAATGTGGCAATGACCAGCAGAGAGGCACATGAATAGTTGAATGGAGCATCCATTAAGGAGGAAATACACAACCTGTCAGCCTGACAACACAAGAGATTTTCATGCTCAATTAGGGAGCTTCCAATCACTGTGGTTTCATGGTATCATTGAGAATGCGGTCCTCCGTGAAAAGGAGAGCCTGGGGCCAAAGCCTCAAAATGAACATCAACCCGCTTCACCAGACACGCTGCTCAATACATCGTGACAAATACAATCAAAGATGAAATTGTCAGCTTTAGAGCTATGCCACCAGGCAAAGGATACATTCTCAAAGCTTGAGCACAATCACCACAATGGTCCCGCAGAGGTGGTCGTTAATTCTGGATTGGAGGAGAGGGGCTTAAGTGCTTAACACTAAACTCTCATTCCCCTCAGTAAAGTGTCTATTAACGCATTTCCCACAAAAGCTATAACAGCACCTGGCCTGTTCAACACTGCAGCGAATGCTTCTGTGAAGTGCAACACGTTCACTCCATCAATTCCACGTTGCCTTTCAGATAAATATTTACACCGACGAAAAAGGCCCAAGGAACAGAGTTAAGAGGAAAATCTGATGCACAACAAATCACTGCCTGCCGACAAAATGTGGTGAGGTGATCCAACACGGATACCTGCGTACAGAACCCCCGCCTCCATCACGCAAGTCAGATTTGTGCGGCAGAGGAGAGGAGAGGAGAGGAGAGGGAAGGGAAGGGCTGACATACCACGAGGATCATCACTGACAAGGGCTGGCAAAGAGCAGCAAAGGCAAGCCTTAAGAAGCCAAACCTGTGACTTTCCTCTGGCAGATTGAAACTAAGCGGAGCTGATATTTGAACATGCAAGGCAACCATTTATGGACATACTTTCTCAATGCTGGAGGCACACGGACACACACACACACACACCTTTAAATCTCGAATTTGGCACACGGAACGATAAGAATATAAATAGTGATGCAAGTCAGACTCCAAACATTCCTGTGGACCTGGCATCACAGTAAACACATTCGAAACTGTGCGCACGGAAACCGAGGCAGATATATCAAACCATAATACCCGGATCCTAATAGCATAGTTTACTCGTTTCAGATGACCTCAACTCACCCAAAAGTGTGCATGGCAGTTGACCACCATGGTGCGCTCGATCAGCTCATCGGGGCACTCCAGAAGGTGATGGCCGGAGACGACGCCGGCGTTGTTGATCAGTATGTCCACCTCTCCCACCTCTCGACGCACCTTCTCAGCTGTAGAATACACACTCTCCCGCTTTCCTACATCACACACATAGGTGTAGACCTGCGGCTGGAAAGGAGGAACCTCCTCTACCCCTCCAACAGGTCCTGCAGGGGGGAAAGAGATGACCCCAAAGTGATCAATGAAAAGGTTCGTTCAGCGGGCCAGTTATTGTAACCGATTCATCTGAATTATTAAGTCAACTTAAAGATGTAAAATGATTGGTCTGCATATTAATTAATTATTTAGGGGTTATGATGCATGTTAAAATCCTTTTTTTTGTTGCACACTTTTGGAAAATAATGAGGCCACCTGAGCTGAAGGCCTATTTTTAAAATCAGCCTTGATGATCCGAGATTATGTGCAAAGATGTCTGCAAAGCACATCTTGCCATTTGAAACATTTCAGTGTGCTCATTGCAACACTCTGCCTACGATACTACTGCAACTTCTCTCCTTGAAATATAATGTTTCACTGCCTAAGCAAAACAGAACGTGACCTCGCTGAAACAGACCGTGCGTAAAAACTTGGTGACATCCCAATTGCAGTCAAAGAAAGCAGACTTACCGTCTTTGGTGATGGGAGTGTCCAGTTCGTGGTATATCTGCCGCACCATCTCCGCAGTTTCCTCATTGCTTTGGCTGTTTATGTCCCATAACACCAGTATCGCTCGTCTCCGGGCGAACTCCTTGGCGAAGAGCCGCCCGAGGCCGCTTCCAGCCCCGGTGATCACGCACACCTGTCCCGCCACGCTCTTCTCCTTTGGCCGCACAACCCACTTAGCCCCGGCAGTTACAATAGCCCAGAGCACCTTCAAAATGACCACGAAGAACTCCGCAATTATCATCATCATCTTGACCGAGCTCTCAAATCAATTCAAACAAGCGTCGGAAGCAGCGCAGGGAACGTTTCCCCCTGCAGGTAGTGGCACACCGGCAAACTTGCACCACAATGCAGAAACCCTAACAACGCTAGTGCAAGAAAAAAAAAGACCGCAACTTGAGAGAGAGTGGAAAGAGAATTCAGGTTGCTGTTAAGTCAGAGTCCAGTTGCGGTGAGTTATTAGCAGCGACCACGAACTGTTCCTCCCACTTCCTCTGCTGCTCCTCCACTCATCTCATCCTCACTCGCATCTCACTCGCTATTTATTCAGTCCTCCCATCAATGCTGGACCCAATGGGACTGAGACTTGAGCGCCTGTCAGAATGAAGCACCAGGTCCATACATTACACTCAGAGGTGATGTAACCTAAAATATTCTCCCCAGCACTAATCTGTGCCAAAGTAATTAGCGAAGCTTTCATATCTTTTTTTAAAGCCACTGCTGTTTTTATCTGTTGGCTTTTATTCGACCTATATATATTTTTATTTTTAAGTTATTTTGTTGTTCAATAGCTCATTGTTTTAGCCAATAGTTGCACCACAAGCATGTCAGATTAACTATTTTGCTGGTCTTGATTCATTTCGTGAGTTCTTTTCATCCTATTTCATAATTATTAATGGGATTGTAATAAGGATTTAAGGAACATTCAATACACTAATACCGAGTTTTTCCACCATGAAATGCCACAGATCCGACCACATGCTGCAAGTCCAGGTCAATGTCCGTCCATATGGGAAAAGCAAAACCACCGTTGTTCCTTAAATAATTCCCCGACTTGTTGGCATTTGAGCTCGTTTTTTTTAACGCAATACTGAATTAAAATCACAAATCCGTAGTCTCAGACTACCAGCAATTTACTGTCAATGATCCATTGCGATTTACTCATTGCGTAAAGTGATAATGGACCGACAATGAAAGCTACGCACCCACACACGTAACAAGGCTAAGGCAATAGTATGCCGCATGTTTCTATGGGCAAATCAATTGCAGATATTGTTTTTATTCCTAACATGAATATAATTATGATTATTAGAAAAAAAACAATAACCCAATGTAAAAAATGGTTTCACCGGTTTGCAACATTTCTTTTATTTCACGTGCGCTTACGACGTTGTGCAACGTCTTGCAGAAGCCTTTGAGATGCGTTTGCCCCCGTTTGATGGGCTTGTCTCTGGGGCAAACCACTGGAGGAAGACTTTTCAGATCCTAATGTAATACCAAAATGTAAATACTGCATTCAGTGAAAGATCATTCTAAATGTTGCTTCAGAAAAGTCGCCTAAGTATCAACAGCAACATGTAGTCTAGTAGTAAAAGCAAAGTATGCCCTTTCAATGTGAGGTTCCCTTACACAGCCATACGTTATTGATGGGAAGGCTAATATTGTGGGTTACTCACAATACTTTAGCTCTCCAAACTATATTCGCCTATAAGCTCATAAGCTTTATATGCATAGTATGTTATTTTTGCATGTCAATATATTTACATAAGATCTTGCAAAGACAAAAGTATGCTTAGCATTAAAGAAGCCCAACATGGAAAGTAAAGTGTGGCAAAACTGTACTTGGGTCTCACTTTTGAATCATATTCAATGAATTTAATGCATTTGGTCTTATGGAAAAGATGGCCTCTAAAATCAGTCGAAAACAAGTTTTTTATTTGTATTACCTTTCTTTGCATCACACTGCCTGTGTTTTAAAACCTGAAATAGATTACATTTTTTTCCAGTGAGATCCAGGATCAAGCAGAAAGGTTCAACGAATGGAACTTCCTCCTGAGACCATGGATGTAGAAAGAGAAGAGACGATCTGTGATCCTGGTCTGCAAAATGAAGTGCTTGCGCCCTCTGCCGGGTCAGCAACTACACAACACAACCATCACTTATTTCCGGTGTATATATGAATGCCATGAAATATTCAACTGATTTTAGAGCATCTTTGACTGGAGTTGATGCTATGATTTAGTCTTGTGAATGAAGAGCCTTGTTGTCCTTCGTTATTTTCCTTGTTATACTTTGTGTGTCTTATTGTGGCCTTGCCTATTTGAATTGTAGATGAAATTGTCATTGATTAATAAAAAGCATATTGTGCGGAGAATATGTCATGAATGACAGAATGAACATATTAAAATTATTTTAATGTTAGCATTCTAGTCTGTTGAAGTTTTAATACCACTTTAATACCACTGTCCAAATAAAATAAAACAAGTTCACTGAGATATGACCCCGTACATTTCCAGTACGTACCAATCACATTACAAGAAAGCACTCTAGCAACTTGATGCCACTTTTTTTTTTTGTTATATACAAAAGTATACACATTGCTTTAGAAAACGGCTGTATTGGCTTGCTAAATAAATGTACAAGTCAGGCAGCTGGAAGGACAGCCAGTTGAGGTCCTAAATCCCATAACTTGGACATGCGCAGACGAAACTATCTCTTTCTCGGTGGACGCAATGGCGGACGCAGAGTGAGTGTTTTGTGCCTTGTGAAAATCTAAGCGCATCCACTGTTAAAATAGGCATCTTTGTTCATTTTACGTCCATGATAGATTGTTTAGTTTGTATACACCGTAATCCTAGTTGTATTGTGTAGGATTGTGGTTATTTTTGTTGTTAATGTCACTTAATGGTTTCTTGTGTGTAGCCGTAGTAATACAACATGGCTTTCTCTACCGCCTCCCTGCACTCAATAGGAAGGTAGCTAAAGTGCCATATAGAAGAACAAAGTTAAGAATCAACTATATGTCGTTGATTTTCGTGCTGCTGTTAATGTTTCCAAGACATGTCGGCTAGTCTTCGTTGGAGTGAGACAACACACTGTGTATGGGAGCCGGTAAATGACCAGTTAGCATGCTAGCATCTTCCAACGACGATGAGTTTTTGGATCATTTTAACTAAACCGTATGGGAATTCTCGGTTTTTGTCATTGTGTTTCAAATTGTTCATAACGTCGTGTTTGTCTCCAACAGAAAAAAAGTGCAGGCGGTCCCTGAGAGCCTTTTGAAAAGGCGAAAGGCCTATGCCACCATGAAGGCCATGCGTGTCAAGAAGATGCTGTCTGAGAAAAAGGTACGTGTCCAGCGTGTGTATTGGGCTCTAAAAATGAGTGTTTTTGACTAGTTTATGTAAATGAGTTCCATCAAATATCTCCCTGAATTCGTTATTTCTAATGTTTTCTCAGGACCGCAAAGTGACTATACATGCTTTATCTTTGGAATGTAGTTGATGATGCTCAACTTTTTTCCCCATCTTATCGACAATGGTGAATACTGACTGAAACTAAGCCAGTTTGGTCTGAAACCACATTCCTTTGTACAGCAGTGTCCAGTATTTACACATCTATTTTGAGTTTTAATTGAATTGCTCCAATGTTCTTGATTTGGATTTAATCTATGAAGACTAGTTTCATTACATTAGTCATTTAGCAGACGCTTTCATCCAAGCAACTTACAATTCAGATTCTATCACATTTCTGTGTATTAGGCTCTAAAAATAAGTAGTTTTCACTCGTTTGTCAATGGGTTCATCAATTATCGCCCTGAATGATCATTTGTTATTCCTAATGTTTTCTCAGGACCGCAAAGTGACCAGGAAGCTCATCTACAAGAGGGCTGAGAAGTACCACAAGGAGTACAGGCAGATGTACAGGCGTGAGGTTCGCCTGGGCCGTACTGCTCGCAAAGTGGGAAACTACTACGTGCCTGCTGAGCCCAAACTTGCCTTTGTTGTCAGGATCAGAGGGTGAGTATTGCCCAGCCAGTGTCTTATCTGTGCAGACTTGTACCGCATGGCAGACTAACCCTATTCAGTAACATTTACATGGATTAGTAGATTTCCAATAAGACATGATGCTCAAGCTGTTAACGTGGATCAGTTATAGCACCAGTGTATATTCCTGCTCACATTCTGTGTTGCCTGTTTGCTAATTATAAATGCCGTTTCTATGTTACGACCGTGGCTATGTCTTGCATGCTACTCGTGAATTGCTTCAAGCTCTTCTGTATATAGTGGTATGGGAACGTGTAGTAGTTGAGCCTCTTTTTACAAGACTGCTATGGTAAATATTTAGTTGGGGGTGTGAGCTGCTGTTAAGGCATTTTCATTCATTGCCAAAATTTGGTTACTTTAGCAATCCATGTAAATGTACTGTCTGCAAATACGTTGCCCGTTGTATGGTTAATGATGAACAATTCTTTCCCCGACTTATCGACTATGATGATACATTCATGCAAAATAAGCCAATTTATTCTGAAACCACAATCGACGGAATTGATGAACACTCTACATTGATGCTAAGCTATATGCTAATCATTGTCGTCCTGTTTGTTTTCCAGTATCAATGGTGTCAGCCCCAAGGTCCGCAAAGTTCTGCAGCTGATGCGTCTGCGCCAGATCTTCAATGGTGTGTTCGTCAGACTGAACAAGGCTTCCATCAACATGCTCAGGATTGCCGAGCCTTACATCGCTTGGGGGTAATTAAGGCGATATCACTGACCTCATAATAGACTCACTTCATTGTGTGCTGAAATCAACATGTACTAGTGACTATACATTTATCTTTGGAATGTGGTTGATGATGCTCAACTTTTTTCCCCATCTTATCGACAATGGTGAATACTGACTGAAACTAAGCCAGTTTGGTCTGAAACCACATTCCTTGATACAGCAGTGCACAGTATTTACACATCTATTCTGAGGACGTTTTAAGTTAATTGCTCCAATATTCTTGGTTTGGATTTAATCTATGAAGACTAGTTGTGTGACTGTCTTGATAGACAGTTTTAACAGGAACTGTAGCTGAAAGATTAGTAGAGTGCAGTTGGTTGTACATGCTCCACATACCAGGCGTGCAACAGATCATACAACTCAAGATTCAATTGTAACACGGTTTTGGATAGGATCAGCACTAAAGGAAAAAAATGGCGCAAATATAACTTTGTGACGCCTCAATCATGCGTTTTGTCATCTATAGTAGTTAGTTCCATTAAAAACACACAATTCAAATGTTTAGGACATAAGACTTTG
Organism: Melanostigma gelatinosum; assembly: GCF_949748355.1. Lineage (NCBI taxonomy): Eukaryota > Metazoa > Chordata > Actinopteri > Perciformes > Zoarcidae > Melanostigma > Melanostigma gelatinosum. Next base: position 12,808,823 of record NC_136653.1, read on the forward strand.
TATTGATTAAAAACAATCAAGTGTTTGGATGTTAAACAGGTCATAATTTGCTCTAATATCAATCTTTTGCTGTAAAAACATCTTCTAAAACTATTTGTCGAACTACATTTTACAAGATATAATTTGGACATATGGTGAAATTATAATTAATCAATCCATATGGACTATACTTTCTATAACACCCATAAGCAAATCCTCCTGTTTGGCAAACTACATTGCTCAGATCTGATTTGAGCTCATTTCATAACGGTGTATACCTGTTGGTGGACCCCCAGATACCCCAACCTGAAGTCAGTGCGTGAGCTCATCTACAAACGTGGACATGGCAGGATGAGGAAACAGCGCATTGCCCTCTCAGACAACGCTCTGGTGGAGAAGGCCCTCGGTATGTAAACTTCATTCTTATGTGCCGGCGACAGGCATGGAGCCAGAGGCATTGTGTTTTTGGGTTGCCTGTCTGTTTGGTCCATTCTCTTGAATGCAATATCTCAGGAACGTCAAGAAATCGTCTTCAAATTTAGCACGAACGTCCACCTGGACTCGAGGATGAACTGACTTTAGGTGGTTAATGATGCACACTTTTTTCCCCGTCTTATCGACCATGGTGAAAAAACTGAAAACTAAGCCAGTTGATTCTGAAACCACAAGTCAGTCCAACAGTGACTCGAACATGAGGATGTATTTTACTTCTTGTTGGCAGACTCTTACTCATCAGACTTGTTTACTTCGACCGAACTTTGTCACAAAGCAAGATATATTTGTTGAGCTTTAAGAGTGTCTGAACTTGCAGTATAACTTGGTAGATATCTTAAATGTTTGGATACAATAATCTCCAGTCTGGGTAAAAAAAAGTCGTCCAATATACACATGTTCCCGGTTTATACGCTCACTTCACTGATGTATTTTTAAGTGAAAGTCGTTGAATGTGCCAAAAGCTATGCAGTTCAATTTGTTAAGCCCATTGCGTTTTGATCCTCAGGCAAATATGGCATCATCTGTGTTGAAGACCTCATCCATGAGATTTACACAGTTGGAAAGAACTTCAAGCCCGCCAACAACTTCCTGTGGCCCTTCAAGCTGTCGTCACCCCGCGGCGGTATGCACAAGAAGACTACTCACTTTGTGGAGGGAGGAGATGCCGGCAACAGGGAGGACCAGATCAACAGAATGATCAGGACGATGAACTAAAGTTATGGTGAGTTGTAGGAATGTCGTAGGGAAGTATAAATGGCTTATTAGCTGTGGTTAATGATGCATAATCTTTTTTCCCCATCTTATCGACTATGGTGAAAACCAGCTGAAATTAAGCCAATTATGTCTGAAACCACATCTTAGCCATTCAACTTCAAATTGTCTAGCACATATGCTTCAGTCTGCAAGACAAATTACATCCAATAAGGAAATATGGTAATTATTTTATTGCCAAATATATCTTCTAGTCTTTTATTGGAAACAAATCGTCCACCTTGTCACAAACTGTTCCAATAACATACTTTAAAAGGAACATGAAATGAACATTGTGTAACTTGTTGACCTTATTTATTGTACATTGTTTTGTATCAAATCCAGACCACTTGACTTTATCCATTTATAATGTGTTTTTTGGTCTTTTTCAGGTTTTCAAGGACTCGAACTGTACAATAAAAACTTGGGACAAAAACCTGTCTTATTCTGTTTATTGTCATTGTACCAGTTTTCTTTCATCAATATGCCATCTCATGCATAGAATAGCTCAATTTATATAAAAAAAAAAAAGTTTACAGTGGTGGTGTTTTTAGTCTTTACCGCAAAGTAATAAGCTCATTATTGATCCCGAGCAGGACGAGTGGAGGACCATATGAACAAATATAAAACATCAGTATTGCACATAAATAACAGAAATTGTAAAATTAAAAGAATCTTAAAAAGGCGGGACATAAAAGGAAAAATAAAACAAGTTTCAAAACCTGCATACTGGGTAACTGTCTTCATGAAGCGTGTTGCCATGGTGCCTCTGACTCGGTTGCACTCAGGGCGGTCAGCTGTATCTTAGCGGCGCTTCTCGGTGATGTGTAGCCTCTGCACGAGTTCGCCGTAAAAACGGCCACGTGTCGTATATTTGGTCTGTAACCACGTCTTGTCTTTAACGTATCGTACGGCAGTTCCACCATGATGACTGTTCAGGTTCATCCGTCGCTACCTGCCGCAGAGGCGTTAACACCGGAGGGGAGCTCGTATTACGCACAGCGCGGCCCTGACGCGGCTAGATATCGAGCGTTCAGGAACTATGTGATCGGGGCTGCTGGAGGACAAAATAACACCATGGTGAAACTGCCTGCGATACAACCCTTGAGCAGTAAGTAAGCGTGCGACATATACCTGCTGAATTCATTCAGATGTTTCCATCAAATTAATGCCGAGCACCGTTCGTCTCTGTTGTAGAGCCCAGGGAGTGGAACGCCTTGGTTAACGGCTTTATAGTTGGAGGGTAAGATGTGTTAGCATTTTGACATCACCTTGCGTCCTGATGCTACGCACTCCATTTTCATTATGCGTGTCCTGCGTTTGGCTTCTACTTGACCAGCTGTGTCAGCAAATATGTTAGTCTGACACATGGGTATAAGTAGTTGCACATAAAAGCACAATATATAGATGTTTTTAGTGGTAATACACTTTATAGCATCTAAGGATAAAAACACAAATGGCACACTGCCATTATTCTGGGTTCGTATTCACCTTTAGAGTCCATGTGTGCTGCTGTTATTTCTTTAATCTGTAGGTCACCTAACTTGGCCAGTGAGGTCAGACTGGAACCGGAGAACAATGAGCTGAAGGACATCTGTGGGAGACACTTTCTTTTTGATAAACAGTGTAAGAATCACACAATAAGAATTTTTCACTTTCACTATTACATTTCAGAGTATTTATAGGATTATCTTTATTTTTAAATTGATGAATTTACCTAAAATAATTGAGTTGGATACACATTGAATTTGAGGCTATTTCCTGGATTGTAACCGGCCTGCCAGTAGGTGGAGTTGTCCTCATTCATAATGAGCACAGGTCTCATTTCAGTGACTGCATGTGTAACGCTGATCGTAAGCTATTCGTATCTTTGAAAGCAAGACATTTGCCATTTTGCATACATAGACTTTTTGATTTACCTTTTTAGAAAATGATTGTCTTAAGATCAGATGTTAGTTCTGAATATCTACATCCAATTATTTTTAGGTGCAAGTTTAGAAAGGACCAGAACTGTGATTCCTCAGCTGTCAAGAAACTACCATGTGCACAGACCTGGCAACCTGCATCCCTTCAGCCTCTCCAAGGAGCTTTCCCACAGCCATTCAGGGCGGCCTTTCACCCTGGGGTAACCAGTGGATTAACGTCACTCAGCCCTGTAGCTGCAGCTGTACTCTTCACAGCGTATTTGTGAGGGCAGCTGCACAGATCGCAGTAATTACACTTAAGTCATATATGAAAAGAATAACAAAAATATGAACAGAGAAAAAAGTGGCCAGACAATTCATGTTTAGACACACATTATCTGTCTGTCACAAACGGAGGGGTTTCAGCCAATTGCCTGATTATAGCTAAAAGTGAATCATTGTTCGCTTCCACAATGATGAGGTCATACTAATTTATCAGTTTAGTTTGATGGCATGCTGGCTTCACTTTCACACCCTTTCACCATTTAAACAATTTGGGAGAACATGCATATCTTCTCCTTTTATATGAAAATAGGTGGGTCTTCTTAAAGATAGATATAAATACAATTGACTCATGCTTACACAGGAAGTAACCAAAAGCAAATACAAAGGTTATATCCCCAAATCTATATTTGCAGCCCTATGTTTCATATGTTCATAACGCCCTCCATTCTGTCTTCCAGCTACCCTGAAAGATATAAACTGAATTCAACTCCAGCCATCCTCTTTCCCTCCACTTTAGTCCTCAATGGCAGAAACACCTTCACAGTGCAAAACTGCAAGCTCAGCAGGTATTTTTGCCCTTATATAAACTAAATCACACCAGGCCAATCAATGGTTCTCTTAATTGTGTCCCACAACGATACCTCCTTTGCTTTTCCTCTGTTCTGCAGGCCTACGGTGAAGTACCCTACCACCTACAGCCTACCCAACGTTAAAGACCGTCCAAAGAGTGAGTTATCTGTGACGCTGTGAAGCCAAGAATTTGAGTATCTTCTCATCCATCCTCAGTTATTTGTTGTGGCCTTAACAGTTCTGGTCAGAATGCCCTCTGTCTGTGTAGTAAGGAGAATACAACTTTGACTGAGTGAGTGCGCACCTCTGTGTTTGTCCACACGGCTAATCTTGCATTCTGCTGCAGCAAACTGCACAATATGGGCCCATGGTGGCCAGTTATAGCTGCAAACTCAAGGACCTTTCCGACCTTTATACCGCCGCTGAACGCCTTCTTACTCTTCAGCCAATCTTGTCATGATTGTATGACGTGTATTCTACGCCGGCTTCAAGCTCTTTGCTTGTATAACGTTACATCGCCGCTTGTTTTTGAATTTGTATCGCGTCTGTTTGAGAACGCTGTATTCATTCAATCTCACAATAGTGGTCGTTGCAGACTCAGCTGGAGGACATCTGCACTCTGTGTAGTGCACCTTTTATATATTGTGATTTTTAATTGTAGTGTCTATATCGTATCATAGAGCTCATCCTAATATTCTTTCTTCTCTCCCTTCCATTCATCTTTCTTTGTCTCTTTTCCTCTCTCTCTTGCCTCTTGCCACACAGGCCAGTCCTATCCGGACCCAGTGGTCGGAGCCTCTCGCTCTTTCATCCACAGGATAACTGAGCTGTCCTCTTTAGAGGGTGAGACAGTGAGACAAGAACAGCTCAAGAAAATGAGGAAACCAAAAAAAACTCCATCATGACAATCACCGTCTTCCCAGTCACACTGGTCAAGGATCAAAACCTCTGAGTCTGTGCCAACAACATCTGAAGAAAATAAAACATTTGGGGTGCCATGGTCATTTCAGTGGCTTGTTCTGACTGCTTGTTTGTCCTCAGTGGTATTAGTTTTCTGCTTAACATGGCTGCTCTTCACATTTTGGGGTTCCTGACCTGAGTTCCTCTCTATTCCTCTCTTGTAGTATTTACTGTGGTAAATTGCAGCATTTGCTACAGACGTGGTGATGATGAATATTTTCTATTCTGACTCACAGCTGTTAGTATTTCCCCACTCAACATGGATACAAATATATTTATTTTGTCTTTCTAATGGCTTGTAATGGCTGTTATGTTATACTGCCATATTTCTCTCTGTGTCATGCATATGTTGCAGATGCCGTCACGCTTGGATCTCAATACAACACTCTTTCAAACATTGCAGTTAAGCTTTGTTAAGTAATTGGAATATTTATGTATATATTAACTAGTTTACCATTTTTGTGCCTTGTTAAATGTCTTCCTGAATTAAATACATTTATTTTTGTTATTGTTACTCCTTTTGTTAAGAACCTTTTGGTCATGATTTTTGCTCTTTAGCTTCTAGAGAGCTAGTAAGGGGAAATTTCCCTTCTTTTTGGCACATACACTGCAAATCGACTAGTGCGGTAATCAGAATGCCTAAAAGATTGCGATGAAACATAATCTGCATTCCAGATCTACAAAACAGATACAAAACTGTGCCCCCAGATCCCAGAATGTGGTACTTTCCCACATAATGCATTGTTTTGTTGCTGTATGGAGGGCAGCTCATGTCTCTGAATAGTCTTGTTCATTGTATTTGACAAAGACAGCAGTCATAATCTTTTTTGTTAAGAGAGAAATGAGGACTTCATTATTATTTGAAGATGCAGCAGCTGCAGTCATCGTGCTTGTTTAACATGTAATAATTCAATCAGGACAAAAGTTGGACTCGTTATATCATGTCTTCCATGAAAGAATTTGTATCCCTGTTGTCATAGTGTGAATAACTAAAGCAGAAATACAGGAGACATGATTTAATGTGTGAATTAAAGTCATTCATTTTAGATGATTGACCTGTTGCCACCTGAGTGTGAATGGCAGATGATAGAAAATGTCATGCATGTCAAAAAAAATGCAATGAAAAAAGTCTTTGGAGTATGTCATTGAATATTAATGAAACAAGTCATGGTATAGTACGTAGAAAAATGGCATAAAAAAAGTCATTGTAAAATATGTCAATACAAATGAATGAAAACACTATAGCATGTTGAATAATGCCATAAATAGTCAAATTATAGTATTCAGAAATTAAAAAGTCAGTGTAATTTGTCAAAAAGTTTCATGAAAAAGTCATAGTATGTCATGTTGAATGATGCCATGAAATAAAGAAAAATGTGAGTATTTTGAAATCTTTCATTAAAAAAGTCATTGTATACCATGTCGAAAAATTAAGGAAGTCATAGCATGTCGAAAAATGGAATGAAAAAAAGTCATAATATATAGCGTGTCGAAACATTTTATGAAAAAAAGTCACAGTACAGCATGTCGAAAAATGTATTGAAAATAATGCAATAGTAGTTAGAGTATAGCATGTTCATTATCTTAATAAAAAGTCAGTCAAAAATGTTTTGAAAAAAGTGATAGGATATCATGGTGAATGATGCTATGAAATAAAGTAAAATTATAGTATTTTTAAATCTTTCATGAAAAAAGTCATAGTATAGCATGTCAAAGAATTTAATGAAAAAAAGTCAGTGTACCATGTCAAAAATATGTTGAATATTTTGAATATTTTAATGAAACAAAAACGGTCATAGTATAGCATGTCGAAAAAAGCCTAAAAAATGGTCAAAGTATAGCATGTCGATAAAAGTAAAAAAAAAACGGTCATAGTATAGCATGTCGAAAAAAGTCAAAAACGGTCATAGTATAGCATGTCGAAAAAAGTCAAAAACGGTCATAGTACAGCATGTCGATAAAAGTCTCAAACGGTCATAGTATAGCATGTTGAAAAAAGTCTCAAACGGTCATAGTATAGCATGTTGAAAAAAGTCAAAAACGGTCATAGTATAGCATGTTGAAAAAAGTCAAAAACGGTCATAGTATAACATGTTGAAAAAAGTCAAAACGGTCATAGTATAGCATGTCGAAAAAAGTCAAAAACGGTCATAGTATAGCATGTTGAAAAAAGTCAAAAACGGTCATAGTATAGCATGTCGAAAAAAGTCAAAAACGGTCATAGTATAACATGTCGAAAAAAGTCTCAAACGGTCATAGTATAGCATGTCGAAAAAAGTCAAAAACAGTCATAGTACAGCATGTCGATAAAAGTCTCAAACGGTCATAGTATAGCATGTCGAAAAAAGTCAAAAACGGTCATAGTATAGCATGTCGAAAAAAGTAAAAAAAAACGGGCATATTATAGCATGTCGAAAAAAGTCAAAAACAGTCATAGTACAGCATGTCGATAAAAGTCTCAAACGGTCATAGTATAGCATGTTGAAAAAAGTCTCAAACGGTCATAGTATAGCATGTCGAAAAAAGTAAAAAAAAACGGTCATAGTATAGCATGTCGAAAAAAGTCAAAAACGGTCATAGTATAGCATGTCGAAAAAAGTCTCAAACGGTCATAGTATAGCATGTTGAAAAAAGTCTCAAACGGTCATAGTATAGCATGTTGAAAAAAGTCAAAACCGGTCATAGTATAACATGTCGAAAAAAGTCAAAAACGGTCATAGTATAGCATGTCGAAAAAAGTCAAAAACGGTCATAGTATAGCACGTCAATAAAAGTCAAAAACGGTCATAGTATAGCATGTCGATAAAAGTCAAAACGGTCATAGTATAGCATGTCGAAAAAAGTCAAAAACGGTCATAGTATAGCATGGCGAAAAAAGTCTCAAACGGTCATAGTATAGCATGTTGAAAAAAGTCTCAAACGGTCATAGTATAGCATGTTGAAAAAAGTCAAAACCGGTCATAGTATAACATGTCGAAAAAAGTCAAAAACGGTCATAGTATAGCATGTCGAAAAAAGTCAAAAAACGGTCATAGTATAGCATGTCGAAAAAAGTCAAAAACGGTCATAATATAGCATGTCGAAAAAAGTCAAAAAAAACGGGCATAGTATAGCATGTCGAAAAAAGTCAAAAACAGTCATAGTACAGCATGTCGAAAAAAGTCAAAAAAAACGGTCATAGTATAGCATGTCGAAAAAAGTAAAAAACGGTCATAGTATAGCATGTCGAAAAAAGTCTCAAACGGTCATAGTATAGCATGTTGAAAAAAGTCTCAAACGGTCATAGTATAGCATGTTGAAAAAAGTCAAAACCGGTCATAGTACAGCATGTCGATAAAAGTCTCAAACGGTCATAGTATAGCATGTTGAAAAAAGTCAAAAACGGTCATAGTATAGCATGTTGAAAAAAGTCAAAAACGGTCATAGTATAACATGTCGAAAAAAGTCTCAAACGGTCATAGTATAGCATGTCGAAAAAAGTCTCAAACGGTCATAGTATAGCATGTTGAAAAAAGTAAAAAACGGTCATAGTATAGCATGTCGAAAAAAGTAAAAAACGGTCATAGTATAGCATGTCGAAAAAAGTCTCAAACGGTCATAGTATAGCATGTTGAAAAAAGTCTCAAACGGTCATAGTATAGCATGTTGAAAAAAGTCAAAACCGGTCATAGTACAGCATGTCGATAAAAGTCTCAAACGGTCATAGTATAGCATGTTGAAAAAAGTCAAAAACGGTCATAGTATAGCATGTTGAAAAAAGTCAAAAACGGTCATAGTATAACATGTCGAAAAAAGTCTCAAACGGTCATAGTATAGCATGTCGAAAAAAGTCTCAAACGGTCATAGTATAGCATGTTGAAAAAAATCAAAAACGGTCATAGTATAGCATGTCGAAAAAAGTCAAAAACGGTCATAGTATAGCATGTCGAAAAAAGTCAAAAACGGTCATAGTATAGCATGTCGAAAAAGGTAAAAAAAAACGGTCATAGTATAGCATGTCGAAAAAAGTCAAAAAAAACGGTCATAGTATAGCATGTCGAAAAAAGTCTCAAACGGTCATAGTATAGCACGTCAATAAAAGTCAAAAACGGTCATAGTATAGCATGTCGATAAAAGTCAAAAACGGTCATAGTATAGCATGTCGAAAAAAGTCAAAAAAAACGGTCATAGTATAGCATGTCGAAAAAAGTCTCAAACGGTCATAGTATAGCACGTCAATAAAAGTCAAAAACGGTCATAGTATAGCATGTCGATAAAAGTCAAAACGGTCATAGTATAGCATGTCGAAAAAAGTCAAAAAAACGGTCATAGTATAGCATGTCGAAAAAAGTAAAAAAAAACGGTCATAGTATAGCATGTCGAAAAAAGTCAAAAACGGTCATAGTATAGCATGGCGAAAAAAGTCTCAAACGGTCATAGTATAGCATGTTGAAAAAAGTCTCAAACGGTCATAGTATAGCATGTTGAAAAAAGTCAAAACCGGTCATAGTATAACATGTCGAAAAAAGTCAAAAACGGTCATAGTATAGCATGTCGAAAAAAGTCAAAAAAACGGTCATAGTATAGCATGTCGAAAAAAGTCAAAAACGGTCATAATATAGCATGTCGAAAAAAGTCAAAAAAAACGGGCATAGTATAGCATGTCGAAAAAAGTCAAAAACAGTCATAGTACAGCATGTCGAAAAAAGTCAAAAAAAACGGTCATAGTATAGCATGTCGAAAAAAGTAAAAAACGGTCATAGTATAGCATGTCGAAAAAAGTCTCAAACGGTCATAGTATAGCATGTTGAAAAAAGTCTCAAACGGTCATAGTATAGCATGTTGAAAAAAGTCAAAACCGGTCATAGTACAGCATGTCGATAAAAGTCTCAAACGGTCATAGTATAGCATGTTGAAAAAAGTCAAAAACGGTCATAGTATAGCATGTTGAAAAAAGTCAAAAACGGTCATAGTATAACATGTCGAAAAAAGTCTCAAACGGTCATAGTATAGCATGTCGAAAAAAGTCTCAAACGGTCATAGTATAGCATGTTGAAAAAAGTAAAAAACGGTCATAGTATAGCATGTCGAAAAAAGTAAAAAACGGTCATAGTATAGCATGTCGAAAAAAGTCTCAAACGGTCATAGTATAGCATGTTGAAAAAAGTCTCAAACGGTCATAGTATAGCATGTTGAAAAAAGTCAAAACCGGTCATAGTACAGCATGTCGATAAAAGTCTCAAACGGTCATAGTATAGCATGTTGAAAAAAGTCAAAAACGGTCATAGTATAGCATGTTGAAAAAAGTCAAAAACGGTCATAGTATAACATGTCGAAAAAAGTCTCAAACGGTCATAGTATAGCATGTCGAAAAAAGTCTCAAACGGTCATAGTATAGCATGTCGAAAAAAATCAAAAACGGTCATAGTATAGCATGTAGAAAAAAGTCAAAAACGGTCATAGTATAGCATGTCGAAAAAAGTCAAAAACGGTCATAGTATAGCATGTCGAAAAAAGTAAAAAAAAACGGTCATAGTATAGCATGTCGAAAAAAGTCAAAAAAAACGGTCATAGTATAGCATGTCGAAAAAAGTCTCAAACGGTCATAGTATAGCACGTCAATAAAAGTCAAAAACGGTCATAGTATAGCATGTCGATAAAAGTCAAAAACGGTCATAGTATAGCATGTCGAAAAAAGTCAAAAACGGTCATAGTATAACATGTCGAAAAAAGTCTCAAACGGTCATAGTATAGCATGTCGAAAAAAGTCTCAAACGGTCATAGTATAGCATGTTGAAAAAAATCAAAAACGGTCATAGTATAGCATGTCGAAAAAAGTCAAAAACGGTCATAGTATAGCATGTCGAAAAAAGTCAAAAACGGTCATAGTATAGCATGTCGAAAAAAGTCAAAAAAAACGGTCATAGTATAGCATGTCGAAAAAAGTCTCAAACGGTCATAGTATAGCACGTCAATAAAAGTCAAAAACGGTCATAGTATAGCATGTCGATAAAAGTCAAAAACGGTCATAGTATAGCATGTCGAAAAAAGTCAAAAAAAACGGTCATAGTATAGCATGTCGAAAAAAGTCTCAAACGGTCATAGTATAGCACGTCAATAAAAGTCAAAAACGGTCATAGTATAGCATGTCGATAAAAGTCAAAACGGTCATAGTATAGCATGTCGAAAAAAGTCAAAAAAACGGTCATAGTATAGCATGTCGAAAAAAGTCAAAAAAAACGGTCATAGTATAGCATGTTGAAAAAAGTCAAAAACGGTCATAGTATAGCATGTCGAAAAAAGTAAAAAACGGTCATAGTATAGCATGTCGAAAAAAGTCTCAAACGGTCATAGTATAGCATGTTGAAAAAAGTCTCAAACGGTCATAGTATAGCATGTTGAAAAAAGTCAAAACCGGTCATAGTACAGCATGTCGATAAAAGTCTCAAACGGTCATAGTATAGCATGTTGAAAAAAGTCAAAAACGGTCATAATATAGCATGTCGAAAAAAGTCAAAAAAAACGGGCATAGTATAGCATGTCGAAAAAAGTCAAAAACAGTCATAGTACAGCATGTCGAAAAAAGTCAAAAAAAACGGTCATAGTATAGCATGTCGAAAAAAGTAAAAAACGGTCATAGTATAGCATGTCGAAAAAAGTCTCAAACGGTCATAGTATAGCATGTTGAAAAAAGTCTCAAACGGTCATAGTATAGCACGTTGAAAAAAGTCAAAACCGGTCATAGTACAGCATGTCGATAAAAGTCTCAAACGGTCATAGTATAGCATGTTGAAAAAAGTCAAAAACGGTCATAGTATAGCATGTTGAAAAAAGTCAAAAACGGTCATAGTATAACATGTCGAAAAAAGTCTCAAACGGTCATAGTATAGCATGTCGAAAAAAGTCTCAAACGGTCATAGTATAGCATGTTGAAAAAAGTAAAAACGGTCATAGTATAGCATGTCGAAAAAAGTAAAAAACGGTCATAGTATAGCATGTCGAAAAAAGTCTCAAACGGTCATAGTATAGCATGTTGAAAAAAGTCTCAAACGGTCATAGTATAGCATGTTGAAAAAAGTCAAAACCGGTCATAGTACAGCATGTCGATAAAAGTCTCAAACGGTCATAGTATAGCATGTTGAAAAAAGTCAAAAACGGTCATAGTATAGCATGTTGAAAAAAGTCAAAAACGGTCATAGTATAACATGTCGAAAAAAGTCTCAAACGGTCATAGTATAGCATGTCGAAAAAAGTCTCAAACGGTCATAGTATAGCATGTTGAAAAAAATCAAAAACGGTCATAGTATAGCATGTCGAAAAAAGTCAAAAACGGTCATAGTATAGCATGTCGAAAAAAGTCAAAAACGGTCATAGTATAGCATGTCGAAAAAAGTTAAAAAAAACGGTCATAGTATAGCATGTCGAAAAAAGTCAAAAAAAACGGTCATAGTATAGCATGTCGAAAAAAGTCTCAAACGGTCATAGTATAGCACGTCAATAAAAGTCAAAAACGGTCATAGTATAGCATGTCGATAAAAGTCAAAAACGGTCATAGTATAGCATGTCGAAAAAAGTCAAAAAAAACGGTCATAGTATAGCATGTCGAAAAAAGTCTCAAACGGTCATAGTATAGCACGTCAATAAAAGTCAAAAACGGTCATAGTATAGCATGTTGAAAAAAGTCAAAACCGGTCATAGTATAACATGTCGAAAAAAGTCAAAAACGGTCATAGTATAGCATGTCGAAAAAAGTCAAAAACGGTCATAGTATAGCACGTCAATAAAAGTCAAAAACGGTCATAGTATAGCATGTCGATAAAAGTCAAAAACGGTCATAGTATAGCATGTCGAAAAAAGTCAAAAAAAACGGTCATAGTATAGCATGTCGAAAAAAGTCAAAAACGGTCATAGTATAGCATGTCGAAAAAAGTCTCAAACGGTCATAGTATAGCATGTTGAAAAAAGTCTCAAACGGTCATAGTATAGCATGTTGAAAAAAGTCAAAACCGGTCATAGTATAACATGTCGAAAAAAGTCAAAAACGGTCATAGTATAGCATGTCGAAAAAAGTCAAAAACAGTCATAGTATAGCATGTCGAAAAAAGTAAAAAAAACGGGCATAGTATAGCATGTCGAAAAAAGTCAAAAACAGTCATAGTACAGCATGTCGATAAAAGTCTCAAACGGTCTAGTATAGCATGTCGAAAAAAGTCAAAAAAAACGGTCATAGTATAGCATGTCGAAAAAAGTAAAAAACGGTCATAGTATAGCACAGCGGTTCCCAAACTTTTTAGGCCGCGCACCCCCTTCTACATCCCGACCGGGTTCGCGCACCCCCCCCCCCCCCATTAATAAAAAAAAAAAAAAAAGACGCAACAGAGCCTTTTAAGCCTTCATAGCCGCATAAGAATCGGACCAATGAGAGAACAGTTTGCTCGCGCGTGGCATTTGTTTACAAGATTTAGTCCGCTGTTAAATGTTGCAGTGTGAACACAAACCGAACAAAGGAGCAAGTGCAACATTGTATCATATTAATCCCTGAATCGGAACAAAGCAAACGAACTGAAGGTGTGAAAACGCCCTGAAACACTGCAACAAAGTTTCAATAACTTTCAGTGACACAAGGCGTCACTTTTAAAGAGCAATAAGGATGGCGAGCACACACGCACAGGCTCAGAGGCAGATTATCACATTTAATTTACAATTAATGAGCGACTAATGTAGCCAGGATGTCTTCGGACAAAGCATCGATGCGGCGACACAGTGTTGTTGGACACCGGGATCATGTCCAACTTTTTTGCTTCTTTCTACCCAATCATACATTCCACCATCTCTCTGGCAGCTGGCAAGCACACGTCTTCGGCGATTGTGTGCGGTAGCCCCTTTCTCGCTATTCTGTAACCAGATATGAAGCCCGTAGTGCGTCATTTATAGACCCAACACATGAATGAGACTGCAGCTGTTTTGGCTGTTTTGTAACTCCTCCAATTTCGATATAAACAATGTAAGGGGCTTTTGACTTGCACTGGCATGCTTGGTGTTCAGGTGGCGACGTAAATAAGAGCTTCAGACTGTTAGCCAGAACCTCACTGCACACCACGCACTGTGGCTTTGGGGAATCTGCGTTGCCAATCCAAGTGAAGCCCAGACACAGATCATTTTCATCATATTTCCTCTTTTTTTCCCAGTCTGATGCTCACTCTCGTTTCCTCTTTTTTCACCTTGACTCCGCGATGGGCCGATGTGCTCCCGATTTGTCTGTGCAATCCCTTCCTCCTTCCTCCGTCTCATCTTCCTCTGACTCGATTTCTTCTCCCGGTCTCTCCCCACGCACCTCTCCGTTCCCCTCGCCTCCGATTCCTCTCTCTCTCTCTCTGTCCCTCTCCTCTTTTATGACTGTAGCTTCAGATGTCCCACCTGACAGTTTTTAAATTAAAATTACATTTTTTTTTTATATTTAATATTATTACACCATCAGACCGCCATTACACTTTTCCTCTCGCGCACCCCCTAGAGGCAGCTCGCGCACCCCACTTTGGGAATCCCTGGTATAGTATGTCGAAAAAAGTCTCAAACGGTCATAGTATAACATGTCGAAAAAAGTCTCAAACGGTCATAGTATAGCATGTTGAAAAAAGTCAAAACCGGTCATAGTATAACATGTCGAAAAAAGTCAAAAACGGTCATAGTATAGCATGTCGAAAAAAGTCAAAAACGGTCATAGTATAGCACGTCAATAAAAGTCAAAAACGGTCATAGTATAGCATGTCGATAAAAGTCAAAAACGGTCATAGTATAGCACGTCAATAAAAGTCAAAAACGGTCATAGTATAGCATGTTGAAAAAAGTCAAAACCGGTCATAGTATAACATGTCGAAAAAAGTCAAAAACGGTCATAGTATAGCATGTCGAAAAAAGTCAAAAACGGTCATAGTATAGCACGTCAATAAAAGTCAAAAACGGTCATAGTATAGCATGTCGATAAAAGTCAAAAACGGTCATAGTATAGCATGTCGAAAAAAGTAAAAAAAAACGGTCATAGTATAGCATGTCGAAAAAAGTCAAAAACGGTCATAGTATAGCATGTCGAAAAAAGTCTCAAACGGTCATAGTATAGCATGTTGAAAAAAGTCTCAAACGGTCATAGTATAGCATGTTGAAAAAAGTCAAAACCGGTCATAGTATAACATGTCGAAAAAAGTCAAAAACGGTCATAGTATAGCATGTCGAAAAAAGTCAAAAACAGTCATAGTATAGCATGTCGAAAAAAGTCTCAAACGGTCATAGTATAGCATGTTGAAAAAAATCAAAAACGGTCATAGTATAGCATGTCGGAAAAAGTCAAAAACGGTCATAGTATAGCATGTCGAAAAAAGTAAAAAACGGTCATAGTATAGCATGTCGAAAAAAGTCTCAAACGGTCATAGTATAGCACGTCAATAAAAGTCAAAAACGGTCATAGTATAGCATGTCGAAAAAAGTCAAAAAAACGGTCATAGTATAGCATGTCGAAAAAAGTCAAAAAAAACGGTCATAGTATAGCATGTCGAAAAAAGTCAAAAACGGTCATAGTATAGCATGTCGAAAAAAGTCTCAAACGGTCATAGTATAGCACGTCAATAAAAGTCAAAAACGGTCATAGTATAGCATGTTGAAAAAAGTCAAAACCGGTCATAGTATAACATGTCGAAAAAAGTCAAAAACGGTCATAGTATAGCATGTCGAAAAAAGTCAAAAACGGTCATAGTATAGCACGTCAATAAAAGTCAAAAACGGTCATAGTATAGCATGTCGATAAAAGTCAAAAACGGTCATAGTATAGCATGTCGAAAAAAGTCAAAAAAAACGGTCATAGTATAGCATGTCGAAAAAAGTAAAAAAAAACGGTCATAGTATAGCATGTCGAAAAAAGTCAAAAAAAACGGGCATAGTATAGCATGTCGAAAAAAGTCAAAAACAGTCATAGTACAGCATGTCGATAAAAGTCTCAAACGGTCATAGTATAGCATGTTGAAAAAAGTCTCAAACGGTCATAGTATAGCATGTTGAAAAAAATCAAAAACGGTCATAGTATAGCATGTCGAAAAAAGTCAAAAACGGTCATAGTATAGCATGTCGAAAAAAGTCAAAAACGGTCATAGTATAGCATGTCGAAAAAAGTCAAAAAAAACGGTCATAGTATATAGCATGTCGAAAAAAGTCAAAAACAGTCATAGTACAGCATGTCGATAAAAGTCTCAAACGGTCATAGTATAGCATGTTGAAAAAAGTCTCAAACGGTCATAGTATAGCATGTCGAAAAAAGTCAAAAACGGTCATAGTATAGCATGTCGAAAAAAGTCAAAAACGGTCATAGTATAGCATGTCGAAAAAAGTCTCAAACGGTCATAGTATAGCACGTCAATAAAAGTCAAAAACGGTCATAGTATAGCATGTTGAAAAAAGTCAAAACCGGTCATAGTATAACATGTCGAAAAAAGTCAAAAACGGTCATAGTATAGCATGTCGAAAAAAGTCAAAAACGGTCATAGTATAGCACGTCAATAAAAGTCAAAAACGGTCATAGTATAGCATGTCGATAAAAGTCAAAAACGGTCATAGTATAGCATGTCGAAAAAAGTCAAAAAAAACGGTCATAGTATAGCATGTCGAAAAAAGTCAAAAAAAACGGTCATAGTATAGCATGTCGAAAAAAGTCAAAAAAAACGGGCATAGTATAGCATGTCGAAAAAAGTCAAAAACAGTCATAGTACAGCATGTCGATAAAAGTCTCAAACGGTCATAGTATAGCATGTTGAAAAAAGTCTCAAACGGTCATAGTATAGCATGTTGAAAAAAATCAAAAACGGTCATAGTATAGCATGTCGAAAAAAGTCAAAAACGGTCATAGTATAGCATGTCGAAAAAAGTCAAAAACGGTCATAGTATAGCATGTCGAAAAAAGTCAAAAAAAACGGTCATAGTATATAGCATGTCGAAAAAAGTCAAAAACAGTCATAGTACAGCATGTTGAAAAAAGTCTCAAACGGTCATAGTATAGCATGTCGAAAAAAGTCAAAAACGGTCATAGTATAGCATGTCGAAAAAAGTCAAAAACGGTCATAGTATAGCATGTTGAAAAAAGTCTCAAACGGTCATAGTATAGCATGTCGAAAAAAGTCAAAAACGGTCATAGTATAGCATGTCGAAAAAAGTCAAAAAAAACGGTCATAGTATAGCATGTCGAAAAAAGTCAAAAACGGTCATAGTATAGCATGTCGAAAAAAGTCAAAAACGGTCATAGTATAGCATGTCGAAAAAAGTCAAAAACGGTCATAGTATAGCATGTCGAAAAAAGTAAAAAAAAACGGTCATAGTATAGCATGTCGAAAAAAGTCAAAAACGGTCATAGTATAGCATGTCGAAAAAAGTCTCAAACGGTCATAGTATAACATGTCGAAAAAGTCTCAAACGGTCATAGTATAGCATGTTGAAAAAGTCAAAACCGGTCATAGTATAACATGTCGAAAAAAGTCAAAAACGGTCATAGTATAGCATGTCGAAAAAAGTAAAAAAAAACGGTCATAGTATAGCATGTCGAAAAAAGTCAAAAACGGTCATAGTATAGCATGTCGAAAAAAGTCTCAAACGGTCATAGTATAACATGTCGAAAAAAGTCTCAAACGGTCATAGTATAGCACGTCAATAAAAGTAAAAAACGGTCATAGTATAGCATGTCGAAAAAAGTCAAAAAAACGGTCATAGTATAGCATGTCGAAAAAAGTCAAAAAAAACGGTCATAGTATAGCATGTCGAAAAAAGTCAAAAACGGTCATAGTATAGCATGTCGAAAAAAGTCTCAAACGGTCATAGTATAGCACGTCAATAAAAGTCAAAAACGGTCATAGTATAGCATGTTGAAAAAAGTCAAAACCGGTCATAGTATAACATGTCGAAAAAAGTCAAAAACGGTCATAGTATAGCATGTCGAAAAAAGTCAAAAACGGTCATAGTATAGCACGTCAATAAAAGTCAAAAACGGTCATAGTATAGCATGTTGAAAAAAGTCAAAACCGGTCATAGTATAACATGTCGAAAAAAGTCAAAAACGGTCATAGTATAGCATGTCGAAAAAAGTCAAAAACGGTCATAGTATAGCACGTCAATAAAAGTCAAAAACGGTCATAGTATAGCATGTCGATAAAAGTCAAAAACGGTCATAGTATAGCATGTCGAAAAAAGTCAAAAAAAACGGTCATAGTATAGCATGTCGAAAAAAGTAAAAAAAAAC
Source organism: Melanostigma gelatinosum (assembly GCF_949748355.1). Taxonomy (NCBI): domain Eukaryota; kingdom Metazoa; phylum Chordata; class Actinopteri; order Perciformes; family Zoarcidae; genus Melanostigma; species Melanostigma gelatinosum. The sequence continues at coordinate 12,827,015 of NC_136653.1, forward strand.
GGTCATAGTATAGCATGTCGAAAAAAGTCAAAAACAGTCATAGTACAGCATGTCGATAAAAGTCTCAAACGGTCATAGTATAGCATGTTGAAAAAAGTCTCAAACGGTCATAGTATAGCATGTTGAAAAAAATCAAAAACGGTCATAGTATAGCATGTCGAAAAAAGTCAAAAACGGTCATAGTATAGCATGTCGAAAAAAGTCAAAAAAAACGGTCATAGTATATAGCATGTCGAAAAAAGTCAAAAACAGTCATAGTACAGCATGTTGAAAAAAGTCTCAAACGGTCATAGTATAGCATGTCGAAAAAAGTCAAAAACGGTCATAGTATAGCATGTCGAAAAAAGTCAAAAACGGTCATAGTATAGCATGTTGAAAAAAGTCTCAAACGGTCATAGTATAGCATGTCGAAAAAAGTCAAAAACGGTCATAGTATAGCATGTCGAAAAAAGTCAAAAAAAACGGTCATAGTATAGCATGTCGAAAAAAGTCAAAAACGGTCATAGTATAGCATGTCGAAAAAAGTCAAAAACGGTCATAGTATAGCATGTCGAAAAAAGTCAAAAACGGTCATAGTATAGCATGTCGAAAAAAGTAAAAAAAAACGGTCATAGTATAGCATGTCGAAAAAAGTCAAAAACGGTCATAGTATAGCATGTCGAAAAAAGTCTCAAACGGTCATAGTATAACATGTCGAAAAAGTCTCAAACGGTCATAGTATAGCATGTTGAAAAAGTCAAAACCGGTCATAGTATAACATGTCGAAAAAAGTCAAAAACGGTCATAGTATAGCATGTCGAAAAAAGTCAAAAACGGTCATAGTATAGCACGTCAATAAAAGTCAAAAACGGTCATAGTATAGCATGTCGAAAAAAGTCTCAAACGGTCATAGTATAGCATGTTGAAAAAAGTCTCAAACGGTCATAGTATAGCATGTTGAAAAAAGTCAAAACCGGTCATAGTATAACATGTCGAAAAAAGTCAAAAACGGTCATAGTATAGCATGTCGAAAAAAGTCAAAAACAGTCATAGTATAGCATGTCGAAAAAAGTCAAAAAAAACGGGCATAGTATAGCATGTCGAAAAAAGTCAAAAACAGTCATAGTACAGCATGTCGATAAAAGTCTCAAACGGTCATAGTATAGCATGTTGAAAAAAGTCTCAAACGGTCATAGTATAGCATGTTGAAAAAAATCAAAAACGGTCATAGTATAGCATGTCGAAAAAAGTCAAAAACGGTCATAGTATAGCATGTCGAAAAAAGTCAAAAACGGTCATAGTATAGCATGTCGAAAAAAGTCTCAAACGGTCATAGTATAGCACGTCAATAAAAGTCAAAAACAGTCATAGTACAGCATGTCGATAAAAGTCTCAAACGGTCATAGTATAGCATGTTGAAAAAAGTCTCAAACGGTCATAGTATAGCATGTTGAAAAAAATCAAAAACGGTCATAGTATAGCATGTCGAAAAAAGTCAAAAACGGTCATAGTATAGCATGTCGAAAAAAGTCAAAAACGGTCATAGTATAGCATGTCGAAAAAAGTCTCAAACGGTCATAGTATAGCACGTCAATAAAAGTAAAAAACGGTCATAGTATAGCATGTCGAAAAAAGTCAAAAAAACGGTCATAGTATAGCATGTCGAAAAAAGTCAAAAAAAACGGTCATAGTATAGCATGTCGAAAAAAGTCAAAAACGGTCATAGTATAGCATGTCGAAAAAAGTCTCAAACGGTCATAGTATAGCACGTCAATAAAAGTCAAAAACGGTCATAGTATAGCATGTTGAAAAAAGTCAAAACCGGTCATAGTATAACATGTCGAAAAAAGTCAAAAACGGTCATAGTATAGCATGTCGAAAAAAGTCAAAAACGGTCATAGTATAGCACGTCAATAAAAGTCAAAAACGGTCATAGTATAGCATGTTGAAAAAAGTCAAAACCGGTCATAGTATAACATGTCGAAAAAAGTCAAAAACGGTCATAGTATAGCATGTCGAAAAAAGTCAAAAACGGTCATAGTATAGCACGTCAATAAAAGTCAAAAACGGTCATAGTATAGCATGTCGATAAAAGTCAAAAACGGTCATAGTATAGCATGTCGAAAAAAGTCAAAAAAAACGGTCATAGTATAGCATGTCGAAAAAAGTAAAAAAAAACGGTCATAGTATAGCATGTCGAAAAAAGTCAAAAACAGTCATAGTACAGCATGTCGATAAAAGTCTCAAACGGTCATAGTATAGCATGTTGAAAAAAGTCTCAAACGGTCATAGTATAGCATGTTGAAAAAAATCAAAAACGGTCATAGTATAGCATGTCGAAAAAAGTCAAAAACGGTCATAGTATAGCATGTCGAAAAAAGTCAAAAAAAACGGTCATAGTATATAGCATGTCGAAAAAAGTCAAAAACAGTCATAGTACAGCATGTCGATAAAAGTCTCAAACGGTCATAGTATAGCATGTTGAAAAAAGTCTCAAACGGTCATAGTATAGCATGTCGAAAAAAGTCAAAAACGGTCATAGTATAGCATGTCGAAAAAAGTCAAAAACGGTCATAGTATAGCATGTCGAAAAAAGTCTCAAACGGTCATAGTATAGCATGTTGAAAAAAGTCTCAAACGGTCATAGTATAGCATGTCGAAAAAAGTCAAAAACGGTCATAGTATAGCATGTCGAAAAAAGTCAAAAACGGTCATAGTATAGCATGTCGAAAAAAGTCAAAAACGGTCATAGTATAGCATGTCGAAAAAAGTAAAAAAAAACGGTCATAGTATAGCATGTCGAAAAAAGTCAAAAACGGTCATAGTATAGCATGTCGAAAAAAGTCTCAAACGGTCATAGTATAACATGTCGAAAAAAGTCTCAAACGGTCATAGTATAGCATGTTGAAAAAGTCAAAACCGGTCATAGTATAACATGTCGAAAAAAGTCAAAAACGGTCATAGTATAGCATGTCGAAAAAAGTCAAAAACGGTCATAGTATAGCACGTCAATAAAAGTCAAAAACGGTCATAGTATAGCATGTCGATAAAAGTCAAAAACGGTCATAGTATAGCATGTCGAAAAAAGTCAAAAAAACGGTCATAGTATAGCATGTCGAAAAAAGTCAAAAAAAACGGTCATAGTATAGCATGTCGAAAAAAGTCAAAAACGGTCATAGTATAGCATGTCGAAAAAAGTCAAAAACGGTCATAGTATAGCATGTCGGAAAAAGTCAAAAAAAAACGGGCATAGTATAGCATGTCGAAAAAAGTCAAAAACAGTCATAGTACAGCATGTCGATAAAAGTCTCAAACGGTCATAGTATAGCATGTTGAAAAAAGTGTCAAACGGTCATAGTATAGCATGTTGAAAAAAATCAAAAACGGTCATAGTATAGCATGTCGAAAAAAGTCAAAAACGGTCATAGTATAGCATGTCGAAAAAAGTCAAAAAAAACGGTCATAGTATAGCATGTCGAAAAAAGTCAAAAACAGTCATAGTACAGCATGTCGATAAAAGTCTCAAACGGTCATAGTATAGCATGTTGAAAAAAGTCAAAACCGGTCATAGTATAACATGTCGAAAAAAGTCAAAAACGGTCATAGTATAGCATGTCGAAAAAAGTCAAAAACGGTCATACTATTACATACTATATAGTATAGTATGTCAAAAAACATGGGGGAAGAACAAAAATGATGAATAGGGAAAGCAGGGGAGTATGTGTGGGGTGATGAGTAGATTGCAGGCAGGTGAGTTGAATGAGTGCAGTGTGGGGTTGGCAGAGGAAAGAGTCAGGGGCAGGTGATTGACACAAAGACACAGGAGGGAGCCGGGAGGAGACCAGGGGCGGAGCCACAGGAACACAGGGGGCAAAGCCTAAACCGTGACACTACTACTACAACTGCAGAGGACATTTTCAGCTCAGGTTCAAACTACAACATCTTTTCATTCAATAAATTTGAGAAGTTGAAAATGTTCCTCGATTTGGGTCGCGGCTTTGTCATTAAGGGGTGATGGTGGGTCCCGCAGCTAAACCAGTTGAGAACGACTGCTATAGAGTGTCGTAACAAAAGTCACATTATAATGTGCCATGAAAATATCGAAAAAAATTAATAATATAGTATGTGTCAACACCCGGGAATTGGGAGACCAGACAAGTTTAAATGTCATTAATAAGCATATTTACTCACAAAACAGCAGAGAACAGAACAAACCTGAAAGTCAAGAATCATGTACGGATTTGTGAAAATGTCTGCAGCAAACAAAAGAAAAATGCGAGGAGCGCCAGCAAGACCGTGGAAGGGTGGTGGGCTCTCATATCAGAACCACATAGAGCCCAGGTGAGGCTCATCAAGTCAACGATCCGGATCCTGCAAGACAAAGAAGAGTCAGCGAAACAAAGACGCACAGACACCTAGTGGAGTGGAGGAGTTATCACATAGTCATAAAAAAACAGTCATAGTATAGCATGTCGAAAAAAGTCAAAAACGGTCATAGTATAGCATGTCGAAAAAAGTCTCAAACGGTCATAGTATAACATGTCGAAAAAAGTCTCAAACGGTCATAGTATAGCATGTTGAAAAAGTCAAAACCGGTCATAGTATAACATGTCGAAAAAAGTCAAAAACGGTCATAGTATAGCATGTCGAAAAAAGTCAAAAACGGTCATAGTATAGCACGTCAATAAAAGTCAAAAACGGTCATAGTATAGCATGTCGATAAAAGTCAAAAACGGTCATAGTATAGCATGTCGAAAAAAGTCAAAAAAACGGTCATAGTATAGCATGTCGAAAAAAGTCAAAAAAAACGGTCATAGTATAGCATGTCGAAAAAAGTCAAAAACGGTCATAGTATAGCATGTCGAAAAAAGTCAAAAACAGTCATAGTACAGCATGTCGATAAAAGTCTCAAACGGTCATAGTATAGCATGTTGAAAAAAGTGTCAAACGGTCATAGTATAGCATGTTGAAAAAAATCAAAAACGGTCATAGTATAGCATGTCGAAAAAAGTCAAAAACGGTCATAGTATAGCATGTCGAAAAAAGTCAAAAACGGTCATAGTATAGCATGTCGAAAAAAGTCAAAAAAAACGGTCATAGTATAGCATGTTGAAAAAAGTCAAAACCGGTCATAGTATAACATGTCGAAAAAAGTCAAAAACGGTCATAGTATAGCATGTCGAAAAAAGTCAAAAACGGTCATAGTATAGCACGTCAATAAAAGTCAAAAACGGTCATAGTATAGCATGTCGATAAAAGTCAAAAACGGTCATAGTATAGCATGTCGAAAAAAGTCAAAAAAACGGTCATAGTATAGCATGTCGAAAAAAGTCAAAAAAAACGGTCATAGTATAGCATGTCGAAAAAAGTCAAAAACGGTCATAGTATAGCATGTCGAAAAAAGTCAAAAACGGTCATAGTATAGCATGTCGGAAAAAGTCAAAAAAAAACGGGCATAGTATAGCATGTCGAAAAAAGTCAAAAACAGTCATAGTACAGCATGTCGATAAAAGTCTCAAACGGTCATAGTATAGCATGTTGAAAAAAGTGTCAAACGGTCATAGTATAGCATGTTGAAAAAAATCAAAAACGGTCATAGTATAGCATGTCGAAAAAAGTCAAAAACGGTCATAGTATAGCATGTCGAAAAAAGTCAAAAACGGTCATAGTATAGCATGTCGAAAAAAGTCAAAAAAAACGGTCATAGTATAGCATGTCGAAAAAAGTCAAAAACAGTCATAGTACAGCATGTCGATAAAAGTCTCAAACGGTCATAGTATAGCATGTTGAAAAAAGTCAAAACCGGTCATAGTATAACATGTCGAAAAAAGTCAAAAACGGTCATAGTATAGCATGTCGAAAAAAGTCAAAAACGGTCATACTATTACATACTATATAGTATAGTATGTCAAAAAACATGGGGGAAGAACAAAAATGATGAATAGGGAAAGCAGGGGAGTATGTGTGGGGTGATGAGTAGATTGCAGGCAGGTGAGTTGAATGAGTGCAGTGTGGGGTTGGCAGAGGAAAGAGTCAGGGGCAGGTGATTGACACAAAGACACAGGAGGGAGCCGGGAGGAGACCAGGGGCGGAGCCACAGGAACACAGGGGGCAAAGCCTAAACCGTGACACTACTACTACAACTGCAGAGGACATTTTCAGCTCAGGTTCAAACTACAACATCTTTTCATTCAATAAATTTGAGAAGTTGAAAATGTTCCTCGATTTGGGTCGCGGCTTTGTCATTAAGGGGTGATGGTGGGTCCCGCAGCTAAACCAGTTGAGAACGACTGCTATAGAGTGTCGTAACAAAAGTCACATTATAATGTGCCATGAAAATATCGAAAAAAATTAATAATATAGTATGTGTCAACACCCGGGAATTGGGAGACCAGACAAGTTTAAATGTCATTAATAAGCATATTTACTCACAAAACAGCAGAGAACAGAACAAACCTGAAAGTCAAGAATCATGTACGGATTTGTGAAAATGTCTGCAGCAAACAAAAGAAAAATGCGAGGAGCGCCAGCAAGACCGTGGAAGGGTGGTGGGCTCTCATATCAGAACCACATAGAGCCCAGGTGAGGCTCATCAAGTCAACGATCCGGATCCTGCAAGACAAAGAAGAGTCAGCGAAACAAAGACGCACAGACACCTAGTGGAGTGGAGGAGTTATCACATAGTCATAAATTAACATAATAATATTTCTATACAATTACATGTTTTAGGACATTCTACACAATAACAAAATGCTGGTTTGTAAAATGCTTAAGGGGTTTGGTCGATACGCCACACTGTAACTCAGCCGTTAACAGTGTTTCATTTCAGGAAGTGTATCCTCTAAGCTCCCTATTAAGTGCAAATGTGATGTTGTCAAATGTCGAGGTCTGTTTGTGTTCCTCCCTCCCTCCCTGCGGACAGAGAGGTGTGCATTTCGGGGACGCACAGTGACCTAGAAACACAGAGCCATCCCCTTATTCAAGTGAAGGGGTTGCATTCACGCTCAAACGGTCAGGGTTTTCACCGTCCCTTTCAAGTGTCGTGAAACAAAGTGACCTGGAACAAACAGGTCTTTAATAAGAGCTGTACTGGGGCCTGCCCACAAGTGGTTTATCGTTTCACTGTAGTTCCAGGACTCTTAACCAGGACAGTGCAGCGCTCTGCTGGTGCAAAAATGCTGAATTGTTTTATCCGGCCTCAAATGGACATTTAAGGTTCAGGTACACCTACTTTTTTTTTTTCTTTCTTTGTGCCAGTTGACTCTATCAGCAGGGATCAGAGAATTTAGCCTGTCTGCCAAATTATAACTTTGTCGACTCCTCAAATCCAAAATGCCCTAAATATGTTTAGGTGAAACCAGTCTGGGCTCCAAAGAACCTTGTTAAAAGATCCCAAAAGATAGTTTTACACAGTGATCAGAAATAAATGACAGAGCAAACAAGCGACATGTGACAACAGCTCCTGGTCCCATAGTAACCTGTGTGTCTGTGTATTCAAGAGGGGCACTCAGAGGTAAAATATATGGCAACCGGGCTCATTGTGCCGCAAATCTGTATACACACGCCGAAATCTAGGGGCCTATAACCTTTCCACTGCTCTCTGACATTTCACAATATGATTTACGACTCCGCAGTGACAGATGCACCTCGCTCACTTGACGTCTCACAAGAGACTCACTCAGGGTCATGATTTACGTTGTACTCCTCCGGTACAGAGCAAGCACTGCCACATGACAATTCTCCGTGTTCTTCGAGGTAACTTGTAACCTGCTCAGCCTCACCTATCTGTCTCCGAGAGATGAACCTCGGCCTTAAGACTGTGTTGTGTAATGACACAAGCCAAGTCAAACATCCAACTTCAACTCTTTAAATAATGACTCATGCATGCGTGTCCTAGCCGGGTTCTCTATTCACAAGAAATAAGATAAAAGACTTTCTCACATGCCACCGCATGGATAAATGCAGTACACAAACAAAGTACTGAAACTCATAAACACATCAACAGATAATGTATGGACACTCCCTTAACGTCTCTCTCACACTCTCTCTCTCTCACACACACACACACACACACACACACACACACACACACACACACACACACACACACACACACACACACACACACACACACACACACACACACACACACACACACACACACACACACACACACACACACACACACACACACACACAGCAAATGTACAGACGTAAACATGGAGGGAGGAAGTTGAGTGAATTCAGATGATAGTGGACAAAAGCTTCCATTCATGGGACAGAAACTGACTGGACTCATCAGGAAGAAACAAACTAACTATTATTCATCTTTCCTTAAATATTTGTTTCAGGTTAAATATTTTTGAGGTCATGATACACTGTACCACCATGTACAACATAGTAGTTAAAGAGTCTTTTTGTCCTACATTGTACTATCGTGTTTAATGGCCGACACACCTCCGTGTGTGTGTGTGTGTGTGTGTGTGTGTGTGTGTGTGTAACGTACAGATACGGCGTTGGGAGGCGACTTCATCCGCGTTCCTTTACAACAGGTGGGGCGAGAGATGAAAAGGTGAACATTTGTCAACAAAAGGTTTCGAAACTATAGCAACCCAGGTCAGGGGTTACCGTGGCGACAGCCAGTTTGCATTCCCCACGTAGGCGAGATTGAGCGAGGATTCACCGTGTTCGACGCCCATCTCAAGACACTAAATACAAATACAACAAATACAACCTCTCTCTCTCTGCGCCCGTCAAATAAACTCGTCGTGTGACTTCAGCCTCTGACATGGCAGCTGGTGACAGAGTTTGAAGACCGCAAACACACACACACACTGTTCAGCATCTCAAGACACCTCGAGACAGCTACCATGGGCGTAATCTCCTTTCCTCTGTGCTCGGAGCAGGGTGCGTTACTGTAGGAAGGCTGATTGCCTTTGACAGGTGCACCGTGAGGGCAGGAGGTCCAGGGTTGGGGGCCTGTCAGATGTAAAACATACAGGCTTTGATGTGCACTTCCAACGTGCTGGAGCCACAGCACACTGATGCAGCTGGAAGAGTTGCATCAGTGGACAGATCAAATCAGCAGTGGAAATGTAATCTGTGTGTGTGTGTGTTAGCATTCGTGACATTTTAGGGGACTTAGATTTACAAAATGAAATGTCCATTTGGAAAACAGACACTTGTCAAAATAAGTTTTTACTTTGACTTCTGAGGTCAGTCTGGGTTCAACCCCCTCAAACTTCACTATACACCGATTCAGACACATGCTCCTCAGTGAAGCTGCTGCTGATGATTATGGTGAAAGATGAAGGCCATTACTGCCGCTTGACCTACCTGCTTATGGCCAGAAGAAGAATCAAAGGACCCAAACAGACCCCCCTCCGCAAGCTGTTTTTTCAAGAAGAAAAAGCATCCAGATTATTACAGATATCGGCTCCTTCTATAGCAGTCAGCATAGGGAGGCCTCGTCCCCTGCTAGTGCTCCCTGCAGAGGCCTCGTTTGTTTCCCATGAGATGAAGGAGGAACTGCTCAAATAAAAGCTGACCTTGCAGAGTTCACAACATCCTCAGACATTCAGGCTCCCTGAGCAAACAAAACATGAAAAATTCTTGCAAAAATGTCTTGCAATTTTTTCCTAAAATGAATACGCATGAAGGAAAGCTTCCTTTTGGACATTGGGTTTTGCAGTGATCTGAAAAATATCTTTTTGCACCGCATGAATAAGAGCAGGCCTGAAAATAGGATAAGTATTTTTTTTTTTCTTTCAGCTGCTTCCCACTGTCTTTATGCTAAGCTAAGCTAACGGGCTACTGGCTGTATATTCCTATTTCGTGTACAGATAGTTCAGGAAGTGAACTCACGAGAAAGCAAAATAAGCCGGAATTTCCCCAAAAATATCAAAAGAAATCTGATAACTCAATTACCTGATCACATGAAGCTACAAAGCACAACAAAGAAGTGTCTGGATATTTAGAAGATTACAGTAGCCTGAAAGAGAGAAAGAGAGAGAGGTGAGAAGCAAAGGGTGGCTTTACAATGCTCAGCGGGCCCCTTTGGCACAATTGTCTGGAGACCTGCCAACTGCTCACATTCCTGCCTTTCTTTTGGGACTCAGAGGTCTGGGGTGGCAGACTGGCTGGGCGAGACTGGCATCAGGGTCACACTAAATCTGCAGGGAGAGGGTAAGAAAGAAAATGGGTAAACAACAATAAGACAGGTGAGAAGAGGGAGAGAGAGAGAGAGAGAGAGAGAGAGAGAGAGAACAGAAGTAGGAGGCAAAACCACTCACCCCTCCCTTGCCCTCACTGTCTCCTCCTGTGTGCGATCAACTGGAGGGAGGTGCTCAGCTGGGAACAAGGAGAGAGTCACCAGCTCTGAAGGGAGAGGACGCACACACACACAATACGAGAGACACGGGAGTCTGATCAGCGCTGGAACGGGCCGTCCTGTGCTGTAGGTTTACTCTGCAGACCCGTTCCTGGAAGGAAACAAGAGGGGCTGGACGCAGGAGACGGACGCAGGAATTCCAGGTCACAAGGGCTCCTGTCTTGGCTGGGTTGGGCTGGTTATTCCCACCTCTCCCTCTCACAGCTATGAGTGTGACAGATGTGGAGTAGGACCAGGGAGGGACTAATCACTGACAAACTCAGAGGCTTTAACTTCAAGGGTCTGACCTGACCCCCTTCAGGATGGGGTCCTCTGTGGAGTTTGCATGTTTGCTGTTGGTGGTCTCCACTCTGGGAAAGAACCACTTGGTGTCCGGGGGTTGTTCGGGGAAATGCTGCCGAGGCAGAGACTTCAGCTGTCTGACCACCGACTGGAGGATGGACCGTGTGTACGGGACGTGCTACTGCGACGAGGGCTGCGCGAGGACCAACGACTGCTGCTTCGACTACTTCACAGAATGCCCAGGTGAGGGAGGACAGGAAGGGATCAGTGCGAATGAGTCACAAGTGGAGTTTTTTGTGCACACACACACACAACTATGCAAAACCAGTGGGAGATAACCTGTCGCATGAGATAACCCTCGCTAAAGGCAGAGAGAAGATTGTTTTTTTAGTACCTGGGCTGCTTATCTGATGACACAGAGCTGTGCATGTGAAGTTGTCTGAGCACATTTATCTCCACCTCCTGACTTGTGCACTAGAAACAACGACAGCTCGTGTTGTTTTTTTCTTCTGGAGCACACATCATGTCTGCTACATCACAAAAAACCTACCATAATCAGTTCAGCACATAACCCAGGCAGCTCTGTGTCCAGCCTCATTTCAGCAGACTGGCCCACATAATGGAATTAGTCAAAAAATATTTGAAGAATGTGATTCTGTCAATCAGTTGTAGCAATTACAGTTCCAGGCAAACAAGCCGAGCGTACACCTAATATGCGTTATCGGCCGATAAGAGACTAAATCGGCACGCTTAATGCAGCAAAGCTTAATCATCGAGAAAACCGGGAGCGACTGAAAAGAAATCACAGGACTTGGTGATTGAATGGGTTGCTCACTTGGCATAATCTCAAACCACTCGGAGTAGAGCAGGAAACACTAATTCTACAAGCCACAATCAATGCTTCATTGATCTGAAGTTATTTGCTGGATATTTAGCTCCATTACACGGCTTCACAGGGAGACTGTAATTATGCAGTCGGCTGCAAGCTTTTACTGTTGCTGTGACTCACCTCTGCACACACTCAACTAAACCAATCAGTGTTGGCGCTGGGGTCCAATTTCTCTGAGTTCCACTGCAGTTTTGATTGTTTGCTACCACAAAAAGGATACCCTGTAATATTCTTTCTCCCACAACATGGGCGCCAACATTCAGCTCAGGACTGCACCGTGAGCGACTGGAGCTTTTGGAGCGGCTGTGCCAAGTCCTGCCAGGCTTCAGTGCGGGTCCGTGTTCGTCACGTAGAGCAGCAGCCCAGTAACAGTGGAGAGCCCTGTCCTAGCCTGGAGCAACGAAGCGGCTGCAGGGAGTACAGAGACCAGAAGGGTGGCCACTGTGGCCTAAACTCAGGTACGCAAATACACGAGCCACACCTTGCTTTACTGTACCTGCAAACTGCTTTTGATTTGGATTGTTTTTTTCTTTTTTATATCAGGTCCTGCATTCATCACCAGCATGGAGTTTGGCAAGGGAAGGCCGAAGCATGACAACTACGGAAACCCCCTGGACCCCGGGTAGGTTTCACATCCTGCTCCGATAAAGCCCCAAGTACTCTTTCAAATTCAAAAGTTCATGAATGCTAACAGGGGTTAAACTTCATTCGAGCATTATGCTGTTGTAACCTAAACCCTTTAAAAAAAAACATGTCCCCATGTACCAGTAGGTGTTTGCTCACCTGCACGTCTGTCTACAAGCCATTAAATACAGCAAACGTTGAGAGGCTGCCGGCAAACCCTTTTGAAACGAGACCAGTCTTTAATAAAGACCGTCACATGAAAAGCACACGCACAAAAGGCCTCGATGACAGTACGTGAGGTATTGTGTGCGGTTTACTGGGTCCCCATTGGTCGAATGATCATTCCATACTCGTACATTGCCTGGTGTGGAAAATGATCCCTGTAAATGTACTTTAGTCTCTCGAGCTCGATTCACTGGTCTTAACATCCCAGCAATGACTGTGTGACCCTTGTGACCCTGCCGCCTATTCCCCGCAGGTTCTGTGTGGAATTCACGCTGGAGTCCCGGACACCCCACTGTACAGTGGAGAACCGGCCACACACACACTGGACGCGCTACATAACAGAAGGATTTAAAGTGTGTGTGGCATGTGAACCGCCTGCCATGCGCAACAATAGTGGCAGCTGCCAAGGAGACGGTCTGGAATCAGACAAGTATGAACAAAACATATATGTATGCGTGTGTGTGTGTTCTTTGAGGTTCGTACAAACCTGGTTTACTAAAGAGTTGATACAAGATCACGTTACATTTCATGTTTTGTTGTCACTATAGATGTGAATGTGTGAAATGACGCACATGGCGGTGATAAAAACATTAGTGGCTGTGACTGTGTTGCAGAGAAGCTTTGCTCCACTGGCAGGCAGTGGGGAACCATCAGTGCAGCGGGACCTGGAAGAAGGTCCAGCAAACCCAGCAGTGCAACTGTCCGCCACAACACAGCTTCGTCTTCATCTGATCTAAACGAAGCGCCGCGCAACACTCTCTGATCTGGAGTCCACGGTAACACCTCACAGCCGAGCTCCGCTCACCAGCGAGACTGAAACACTGTGTTCAGGTCAGATGCTTCAAAAAAGGCGTTCAGCTCGAAGAAGAGACTCAAGACTTGTGCGATGCAATTTTGTCTCTAATAAATAATATGCTAGTGATATTAAAAAAAAAAGTATGTTTAGCTCTGCAATCACCATGCACGTTCCCATTGCAGCACACGATGTAAAGACACGGTTGTAACCTGTACAGTATTTCACATTTTTATTACAAATTAAGCATTTATCAAAAGAAGATTTTACGTAATTTTTATTGTAACAAACTACTGTTGTATTAGTTTGTTACAGTGTTATAGCAAAAATGTTTAACTTAAAATGATAACAATATTTTACATTTGTGAACTGATCCCCCACCAAGAAAATAAAACCAAACAAACTGTTCCAGATGATGAGGCAACACTGACAGCTGAGTTCAGTGAGTTGAGTGCCCTCTAGTGGTATGAAACACAACAACATAAAGGATATATTTCAAGAGTTTAGCCAATGTGTTTAAAGGGGTTGAATGAGTGCAGTAGCTAATCCCATGTATCAATAAATTAGAGGTGACTACTTATAGATTCTGTTAACTATCTGTTAAATGTATCTCATCACAGAAGGCCATGGCTGTAGCTCAATTCATCATCATGTGCTGAGTGCCCTCTGGTGGTATATCGTCTTGGTGCAAACAGAGCAGCAGCAACACACTGATGACACCTTCAGACATTAAGCTCTGGGCTGATAAAGGGTTAGGTCAAGCCTTATTTACAGGTACATTGCTACAAAGTAAAAGGTAGAGAGTGACTCCCCCCTCTTTAGCCTACTTTGTTTGTCTTTAGTAGAACTCTCCAGCGGTCTTTGAGCATGGTGCCAGTGCGGCCGTCAAAGTCAAAATCCATTAATATGTGAGACCAATTCCCCTGGCCGTGACGTCGAACGCCAATCTTAAGGTACCGGTCCAGCTCGTATGTCCATTTCTAAACAAAGTAAAACACAAGGGATGCAATTTTCAGAAATCCGCCCCAAAGTCAGCATTTGAGCTTCATGTATTCACTTGATTTGGGATTAATATACTGGTCATGAATGAGCGGTGCGCTTCAATTTACCCGAGCTGGTTTTCTTGTTTTTTCGATCTTCGAGGTGTCCATTGACTTCACGGATGTCAGCTCTGATAACTCTGATGGTGGGAGGTTTAACTTCATCATTAGTTCTTCATTTTATAGAAAAGTATTGATACATCAGATCAAATGAAAATACAATGTTTTTAAAAGAAAAAACAGGAAAGACAAAAAAAACCTACCGTTGCGGGAGATTCTTCTGAGAGAGACAAACGGCTTCTTGCATGAATCAGTTTCCCACATGTCCGAAATCTTCGTTGACAGTAGTTTCCGTTTTGTTCTGTCATACAGTGAGACATAACTATTAGTAACCCCACAGCTTGCTGAATGTCTGCTTTTACCCAAACACTGATTTCTACTAACCTCAAACAAACAGCCTTCTTCTTCTTTTGCCTGTTAGGACGTAAATGTACAGGATATTCTTCAATACAGAACAGAAATGGACCATGTGCACATTTCAATCAATAAACCTGAGGGTGTTAAAAAAGCATTTCCTACTTTCTGTTCTCTGTTGATTTGTTGGCTTCTTCTGACAGAGAGCTGTCCTGTGTCATCACGTCCTCCAAACCCTCAGTGTTTTTTGACGACTGCACCATCTTTGTGGCTTCCTGATAGAAGAGGCAGACAAAAACACACACTAACATATTAGTTACTGAACATTATTTGATCTTCAAGATCAAGCTAACACGGGATGAGTGATTGATATACAAATGGTCATTTAGTGGGCGAAGTATTCCTTTAAGTACCGCTATAATGTGAAAGCAAAGATAACGAGGCCTGTCATTATAATAGCCTTCTACGTTTAACCTTGTTCAGCGGCTTCTATGTAAATCATTTTTGAAACTTTCTTGCATAAAGCGGGTCTGTTCAACCACGAGGAGGACTCTGAGGCATGTGGCGGTTTGTCCTTCCAACACATTCTGATGACAAATTGTCAATTAACTATGACTGATAATGTCACATCAGCACCTTCAGTTGGTCAAAGGACGAGAGTGTACCCGAGCGGCGCACAACATCAAGAAAATGTATGGACTGCTGTTTGTTAAACCTTGCCGTTAGCTGTAGCTAAATATTGGTCATCTGATGTATTGGCCAATTAAATGACGTGTATCCGAAGATATTCTCCATTTTCAGTTTCCAAATAGTCTACTGGTGTACGATATGTCGGGCCCTACAACACACTGGCTCAGGCCCTGTACCTTGAGGAGGTAGTCAGAGGGATTCTTCTCCAAGTAGGCATCTAAGTAAGATTTGATTGTCTCCAGCAGGCGGCTGAAGCTGAAGCTCATGAGGAACGGGTGGTCGGTTTCCCTCTGTGTCACTATTGTCGACAGCTTCACCATCATGTTCTGTTGAGAAATATTAGTTGTTGAGCATTAAAGTCATTCTGGGCCAGCAAATATTCCAGTATTGACCCCGTGCTTTTGAAAAGAAAAGAGACAGTAATGGACATACAGACCTGTGGAGATTCATGGTTATTCTCAAACCACTTCAGGGCAGAGGAGGCGGAAGAGCTTTTTCCTTTCTCCAAGCACACAGCCACAGACTGGGAAGATGGGCAAATGCATCAGCATCTTAATCAAAATCAAGACAAAGCATCCCTGTGTGACATCAGGACTTTAACAGCAGACTGGAGCGTTCTCCAGAATTAATTTCATTCTTTCAGTCACATTTAAAGCCATGTCTGGACATTCTTCGATCTTGTGTTAATACACCCAAAAAATAATTGATAAGATTACCTGGACAAGCAAAAGATGGGTGATGTTTTTGAACAAACTTTCATCTTCCACACTGTCCTCTAGGTCTGACCATATTTTGGAAGCAGACATCAGAGGCATCACACGGTCTTCCTCTTCAAACAGGACATCTGGGGGAAACCAGTGTATCATATGGTTAAAACAGGCCGTAGAGGGCTTGTGAGTGTGTGGACATTAGTACTTATGTGTGTATGCAGAGTAAAGAAGCATAGGATACATTTTAAAAGTTAAGTTAAGTATCCAACACATGAGTAAGAAGGTTTTTCATTAGAAAGAGTGGCTGAACACTTTTGTTTGATATATATATATATATATATATATATATATATATATATATATATATATATATATATATATATATATATATATTCATTATAGCCTAGCTTCTATGGGGATGCTTGCTGTAGGTTCTGACCTCCATGCAGTACCAACTTCAACAAGTAAATGCAGATGTAGACAGATGTTTGAGAGTAAGGCCTGAGCCAGCTGCTGACTTACCCAATTTATTTCCATGTATGACTCTTGCAAGGAAGGCACAAATAATCCTTTTCTCATGATGGCCATTTCCTTTCAGCAATGGACAAATGGCTAAAATCAAAAAGTAAACAACTATTTACAAAACTGTGTTAGCCACTAGGTTTTAAAAATCAACAAAGACATTAAGATGGTGTATCATTAACATTAATGTAACGAAATTACCATTTCATTCTTCCAATACTAATTACTAAAATAATTCCAAAGCACGTGTCAGGGGTAAAACGTATGTTACTTTCATCATTATGTTTTTTTAAAGAATTAAATAAATGTATGTTGTTGTATGGAACTCACAATTCACTGTTATAGGTTGTTGACGCTACTGGGTTTAAAAGCAGTACAATGTTACTTCTACATTGGTTCAACAGCCATTGTAAATGCTTAGGGGCTGTGAAATTGTACAACTGTACAAATTCACCGTTTGATTTTTGATTTGATTTAATTGTATAAAACAATGTAAATACATGTATAAATATAAAAATACAAATAATACAAATAAATACATTAAAAAATAGAGGGTGACACAAAAAAGCGAAAAACACTTGTTTCCATTGTGGCCCACAGTTAACGTTACCCGGTTAAGAACTTAACGTTAGCTTGTTTGTTGTCCATTTGAGTGCACGAGTTATTAACGTTGATTCGAATAAACGAATTTTAAACACTTATCGCTAAAGGTAAAAGTTACCCCTGATATCTGTACATTCGGCAGAGATGCTGCCTGTATACTTTAAATAAGCAAAGGTAATGTCAGTTAACGTTAGCTAACTAACTGTTAATGCTTTGCTAGCTTTGAAAACTTACCCTGAAAAGTCGAAAGCGTTTCATTGAATTCATCAAATTTGTCTTCCTTGAATCGCCGACACAGACTTACAAACAAAAAGTCGAAAATCCACCGATTAGCAACAGTAGTAACTTGGGAAAAACTGACACTTCCATCTGTATGATTTACAGCTGTAGCGTTTTCATCCTTAATTTCAGGTTCCATGTTTTGTTTTACATATTTCAATTCATTTCCCCTTTGCTGTGGTTGTTTGATTTACGCGCGCCATTGCCCATTTGGCGCCTCTTGATATTATGCAGCGCCCTCTGGCGTTGGGAGGAGTAACTACCACTTTTAAACAAATGAGTAACATTGACCAAAATATAATTCCTCTGTGAACTTTTCTATTTTTTTGTGGGGGTTTGGACTATGTCAGAGCAATTATTCTAAACTTTTAAGCTGCGTTATTGTTTTTGGCTGCATTGCAGTGAAATACGTGTATGTAACCACAGTCAGGGGATACATTATTTTTCAGGCAGCCAGTCCATAAAAATAAGATGCCATTTTCCAAAAATGCGACAAAAATGAAACATTTTAGGGCTTTGACGGGACAATATTGCCACATAATGAGACTTGTTCATGTTTCAAAACTCTAGAACTAATTGAACATGTTAATGACAAGGGTAAGTGATCTTGTCTGTACTCATTTTACTTTAAATGTCCCAAATGCCCCAGATGGCACCTTGTAGGCATTGTTTTCTATAGAGTGTGCATGTTTACGGTTTACAACACAACTGCGACAAACATCCCCACTGACCTATTTCGACACTTGGAACGTAATAGACACTGTTATTGTAATCCTATGTGACACAATGGATGTAATAGATACAGTCATTCTAGCCTCATGAGATACAATAAATACACCGACAATAGTCCAAAACACATGACTATAATTCATAACATCTGTACTTATTTTGAGAGTGCTCCGGTTCCTTCAGTTTTTTTCATATTAAAGACCTTACATGCCAGAGATTCTCATTTTGAGTTTTGGGAGGGCCGTTTGGCAGCAGTACACAAGAGCAATGTGGAGATCAATTAATTGCATCGAATGGAATGGAATACATTTCTCTCCAGTGATCAATCATTGCTTAGCCAGTCTCGCCAGATTGCGGAGTTGTCTGCACTTTTGGATGTAAAAAAACATGCATACCTTCTTGCTGCAAACACCAAACAGTCTTAATTAATTCTATGTATTTATAAACTGATATATTTTCATCATATGATGCAATGATCCTTATTAAGCAAAACATGCATGTGGAAAATGCTATTTAGACAACAACTCATTTGTAAAGAAGAGAACACCAGACAGACATACACATGAGTTATATACACATTTATTTGTTATTCTGCATATGCTAATAGACGTAATGGAGAACAATGCTCTACAGAAATGTTGACATACATGTTCCATAACAAAGTGTTCAGTGGTCACATAATTGTTCGGACTACTACATGCATAGGCCTACAATGATGTTGCTTCATACAGAAACAATCTGTAGCTCAGAATGTGTCTAATGATAATGCTCTCTAAAAGTTGAACAGAAAATAAATAAATAAATCAAAAACTGTCAGAGGCAGAATACACAGAGACTTAAGAAGAAACAATGAAGCTTGATGCATTTCAGGGGAGCACGGTTTGGTAAGCACGCACGAGTGACACAGACAATACCCATTCTCCCAGAGAAAATAAAGACACAGCCTTTCCACTCTTTACGCTACCACACATGATAATGCCATTGTGACACAGTATGGCAGAGCACACTCGTTTCACTGTCAGCTCACAGAATTCATTTCAGTATCCACACAAACATCATCCTAAGGGAATTTATTTGATCAATCCAAGTCCCTTGTTTCTCTACCCTACCTGTCAAAATGAAGGATTACTCGAGGCTATCACACGGAGACATGATCACTACAAACAAGGGATGGAAGGAAAAATGTTAAAGTGAACGTACAGGTACAGAAAAAAATAGCTTTAACAAGAAGGTTATCGTCAAAAAAAAGAAGAAAACCCCAAACCACAAACAACCTACGCTGACCCCGCATTTTACTTTGGAGAGTACCAAAGAATCTGTGTTTCCAATGAGGGATCAATCAAAGATAATTCCACGAGCTCTCGCGTGAATCTCTGATGACGGAGTTAAATCATGTTGGTCTGGGCATACAGTATGTACACGGACAAAAGAAAATATGGACCACAGCTGATACCTGATATGATGGAACCATTTGGGACGACTCCATTTAATCTTGGCCTTCCTTTCACCCATCGATCACTATGCCTGAGGCCATGCGATGGACTTAGAGCCCGTGGAGCTGTAGGGAGTGGAGCACTCAGTGCTGTCAGCATGGGAAATAATCAGATGTGTCATTTCAGTGACAGTAGGGATCTCTTCCCGTCTGTCTATGGTCAGTTAGACAATCTCCCTCTGGCTATTTATCTTAAAGTCTTAACAGTCAAACTTCTGTCCCTTTGTTGGGGCTCCTTTCTGCCTCACTGAAGACTGATGGGGGGGGGGGGGGGTGGATACTGAACGGTGGTGCACGGATTACCCAGGAGGAGGGAGAAATATTGCCGCTCCTTACTCCGGGAGCCAAGACATCAATGTGGATTTGACAACATCACCTTTCAAAAAGTACAGAAGTAACTACTTGACAATAGCTGTTAAAGAAAAAAAAAAAAAAAACAGAGAATCTATCCAATAGGAACATTAGAGAGTTATAGAAAACCTGAGAACTCAATAACATTACTTGTGTGTATTACATAAAGACCTGATTTCTCCTATAAAATTAGAATTTTATGTACAGTGCTATATGAACAAAGCAAAATGACTTGCTACCTTCTCATAAACAGCAGTGTTATGAAAAGGCACGCATCATTTCAACCACCATATGGCAGGAAATTGTGGTCGTGCTCCATTTTGGTTTAGAAAAAATAGAATCATTCTCAACGTTAATTCACAAAAAACATAAAATCCTTTGTGTGGCCATTGGAATTAGATTATCTTAATATCTTCCTCAGACATTTATTAGATTATGTAAATCTAACAGCAATATAAAAGGCCCAAAGTGGTCAATTTGGATCCCTGTTCCCACAGATAATCAAATTTGAGGTCCATTGATATCTGGCATTAAGATGCTCGACAGCATATGCCAGCCATATAATATGAAAAAGGAAAAGTCTAATTGTCATTTGCATTGTTTGTTGAGATTCTGGTCGTTGTAATACTGTTTTGCCTCATATTAAAGATACAACATTTGAAAAATACAAGTAATTTCTGCCTGTACACTTACAAATCCCATAGACAGAAAATAAGGTGCCACAATTCTTGGCCTGCATAGATTGCAGTATGCGATATTGCACATTCCACACCTCTCTGTGAGAACACAAAAACATGATAATAATGCGGGAAAAAGAAAGAAAACAATAAAAACAAACAACAAAGAACTCACCGACGTACTTACTGTCAGTACCAGTCTGGTTTGTGTGGCTTTCACAAACACACTGCTAGCACACTCATCCAAGTGTCATGCTGCAACAATAAACACATATTCCAGCAATACAATTGGAATCAAAGGCAACATACAACAGATGTCTTCAGTCAGTGTAAAACAAAAGCGAGAAAGAAGAACAGAGAAAAAAAAGAACTCCTTTGGGTTTAAGTTTGACTGAAAATAGTTTTGTTCACAATAAAACACAATAAATTACAGTCCAAGACACTACGGATATACAAAAAAAAAAAAGATGGCATGAACTCGTCAGCAGAATGGGATAAACTTGCAGTAGTATTAAAAAAATGACAATAACAACATCGGGGCGCTGGGGATAGGATCATGAACACGATGCAGGTAAACAAACCAGAAGGAAAACAAAACAAACCCCATAACTACTGCCATAATACATGTTATTACTGTATATGTTACTATGCAGCTGAGAGAGTTGAAAGCTTGTCAGTGTGCTTCATTTGGTCCGTTGATATCAGAAGGAATATTGTCATTTTTTGTGGTAGTCTATCCCTTTTGAATTGCCAACATAGACAATTATAGTGTAAAGCATATGTGTATTTAATGACCATATCTACTGTGCTGAATAGATAAATAGTCTTAACTCTGTTTTATGGAATCTCACTTACCTACCATAGATTTTTTTTACAACCGATCTAGACCTACGTATTTCATAATTTATTCTTCAACCTACTTTTAGATGTATATATCTGATGTCGGAGAGTAAATAAGATTTATTTTTGTTATTGGGAT
This sequence comes from Melanostigma gelatinosum, assembly GCF_949748355.1. Lineage (NCBI taxonomy): Eukaryota > Metazoa > Chordata > Actinopteri > Perciformes > Zoarcidae > Melanostigma > Melanostigma gelatinosum. Next base: position 12,848,683 of record NC_136653.1, read on the forward strand.
GGAATCAAAAGGCTTGAACAAGGAATAAAACATCTTAAACCTTGTCGTAACCTCTGACACCACGTAATAAATATCTTCAGCAGCAGTAGTATCTGCTAGTTCCTCTCCTCACTAGTTACATACGTATTATGTGTTTTTCGAAGACTGAATATCGGACGCTTAACTGAAAGTTCAACAGTCGTTATGAAAAACCAAACGCAATAATGTCAACGTTACAGTTTCATACACCATTTTTCACACGAAAAAAAAACCCCATTACAGGGTCATCATGGGAACACTTTGCATTTCCACAAAAGGTAATGATATGTTTTTTTTATAGGTCGCTACGATGCAACACCCAGTCCGAGGGCTCTCAACTCAACCCCCGCCACCCACCCCCCCCCCCACCCACCCCCCCCCCACCCCTCCCTTTCACATTACAAATATTTGTACCTTCAGTGACAGTTTTCCGACGCCATCCTGTGCATTGTCATTGCTTTAGATGTCCTAGTATTTACAGTGGGAGCGCTTTCAGCAAACTAAGCACCATAAATTATCTGTCTTTTTTTTAAATGCATGCTTTTCACAGATAAGTCCCTCTGTGCATTTCCTTCTTTCGCTAGAAAAAGGAGACTGTCACTATGTACATTGGGAGGACCAAAATGTCAACACAACTTGATGAATTCCAGCTGTTTTTCAAGAGCCTCCTCTTTCAGCGCACTGTTTTCCCCAGAGTCATTCTCAAATCTGCACGGCGCACTGCAGCAAAACACAACAACACAAGTGAAAGGGACTTGTCATGCCATGCAAAAATATCTTTCATTACAACGAAACCCTTGTCTTTTCTTTCCTGCTCTCCCACACACCAGGCTGAGGTTGCAGTGGGTCTATTGTCCCCCCCTGAGCTTCTCCTACAGTCACATGCTGGTTTCACAGGTCGGAGAGAGGCTTCCATCCCCGGGTATCAGGTGGATATCGGATGTAAACATGTGGTTCTCTACTTTGTGTCCACTTTGGTTGCTGTCAGCATTGACTTCCCCGCTTGCCCCGACCACACCTTGGGTGCAATTTTGTGCTGCTGTCTTAGGTGACAATGGTGCAACTGCAGCTCCCGCCACTTCCATCAGATGCTTCTCCCTGTGGTTCTCTGTGGCTTGATCTTCATCTCCGGGTGGGGTGTCGACCACCAGCCTCTTAGGGGACAGCGGGCAGGTCTCCTCCTCTGTGACTGGGAGCAGCTCCTCTGTACTGGGGATGAGCGGTGACATCTCTCCCTCCGGGGTCTCGTCTTCCAGGATGCTGGAGCTGATGTCTCCGGGAGAGGTAGTGCTGGGTGGTGTTGGCGGGCCTTCAGCAGAGGTCTTGGTGAAGTTAATCTTCAACTCCTTTATTTTAAGAGGGCTATTCCCTCTTGGAGAGCTCTGGATATTCTCCACAGCACTGTTAAAGCTCTCCCCTTCCTCTATGAGGAGCTCCGATCTGTCACTTGGGTCGACGGATTCATAGAGGCCATCTTTGAGTATGACGCCAGGAGAGCTGTGGTCATCAATGGCCCTCAGTAGGCTTAAATCAAGTGGGGGTGGGGCCCTGGGGTGTCTGATCTGACAGGGCCCAGCATCTTCTTCATCTGAGTTAGAGTCTTGTTCTCTAAAGTCTGGAAAGGAGGGTTGGACCTCCTTCATCTCCAGCTCTACTTCCTCTTTTAATGTAAATTCAGGGCTTTGAGATTTCTTCGGCGAGACAGGGGCGGTCATAGTTGTGCTCATAGTGCTCATGGAGCTTGTAGTGTTGAGGTTGGTGAAGGACTGTGACTTGGTCATCTGGTTGTACATCTCCTCCAGTTTTTGCACATTAAGGTGCTGTGGGGTCCTGTTTGTCAGCTGAGGACTTCCAGTGGTGTTGATGGTTACACCACGGGGAGAGCTTTGCGGCTCAGGGTTTCTTTTAACTGGAGATTTCAGGTCAGTCTCTGAGGAGGCGTGCCGGGTTGAGCTGCCCCATCGGCTAGGTGACAGGTGGTTGTCCAGGGAGGACTTTTCCTCTCCTTTCTCCACCACCACGTCCATCAGTTCCATACTGCGGGCAAAGGCATCTTTTAGGTTCATTGACACAATGCTGCCATTCCTCTTGGCTCTCTCCAAAGCCTCCCTCCTCTTGATGGCCTTCTCCTGCCTCTTCTGCTCCTTGTAGAACTCAGAGAAGTTGTTGACAATAATGGGGATGGGTAGGGCAATTACCAGCACTCCTGCAATGCAGCAGAGCCCACCCACAATTTTTCCAAGTAACGTCTGTGGGTAAATGTCACCATAACCCACTGTAGTCATTGTAATGGTTGCCCACCAGAATGAGGCGGGGATACTGGTGAATTTGGTGGCATCTTCATCTTTCTCAGCGAAGAAGACCAAGCTGGAAAATATCATGATGCCCATGGCAAGAAATAAAATGAGCAGCCCCAGTTCATTGTAGCTCCTTTTCAAAGTAAACCCGAGAGACTGGAGCCCTGTCGAGTGCCTGGCCAACTTCAGGATCCTCAATATTCTCATGATCCTGAATATCTGCACCACACGGCGCACATTTTGGAACTGCAGCACGCTCTTGTTGGACTCAGTTAGGAAGATGGTGACATAGTAGGGCAAGATGGCCAGCAAGTCAATGACATTCAGAGGGCCTTTAAAGAACTTCCACTTGTTGGGAGAGGAGAGGAAGCGAAGGACGTACTCCATGGTGAACCAGGCGATACACACGGCCTCCACGTGGGCCAGCTGGGGGTTATCGTTGGCATGGCCAAACTCGTCTGTGACCTGGAGCTCTGGTAGGGTGTTGAGAGACAGAGCGACGGTGGAGAGGATGATGAACAGGATCGAGATGATGGCTAGAATCTGCAAGAGAGAACAGAAAAGAAAAATAGGATACATATTATTGTAAATAGCCACTAGGCATGAGCTGTACAATGTTGACTTACGATATAGATCTTTTGTTCTCTTTCTCAATCATGTGATGGCTAAGTAGTTAGTTACAGATATGGGATACACTGAATAATCACAGGTGTCTGATTTGAGTTGTGGGACAGAACATTTTTTATGAATAAAGGCTGAAAGGTGTGGAGTATAATCTAGTTGATGTGGATGCATGTCACAGTATTGTTTGTATGGAGAAATGGAAGATAGCATGGCGATTTGTGAAATGACAAAAGAAGGTAGCAAATGACCTAATCTTTGAATGAATGCAGCGTTGCATAGTTATTAAATGAGGGGGGGATTTAAATAAGGGGAAATAAGTAGGCCACTAATCTATTTTGGAAGAAGAGGAGTGTGTTTTTTAGTGTGTGGACCCATCTACAATAGATAAAAGGACAAAAGGGTTTTGGCTCCACCTGTTGGCAACAGTCTAAAATCCTCTTTATCTGTCTCAGAATCGAATTGATTGTTCTGAGTGATAAAAGAAAAGTAACTGCAGACAAGTTTTTGGAAACTTCTGTTTGTACTGAAATTCATAATACTGTTTTGATGTTATTTCATGTGCCTTCTGCTCAGTAAAAAGCAATGAGAACATCCTGCATTATCCTGTGAGGTCAGCGCAGCATGAGGCTGTGTTTCAACTGCAGCTCTTTACCGTGACCAGGATTTATTGGCATTGATTGATTCAATCTGACGTTAGATGTTCTGACTGGGGTTGGGTGATTTATAAAATGAGTTTGTGTCAGCAATACGTGGGGAATGTTTGACTGTAACATCATGTTTTGTAATGAGTATGGGTGACACGTATTACATGGTTCCCTCATCATTCGTCCCTTCTTTTTCATAGTACCTCTCCATGTTTTATCTGTGCCTCTGCCTTACACCCCTGGGAAGATATATCCATACAATGCTGCAGGGATTGGCTGATGTCCTTTCCCCACAGCTTAACTCTGCTCAGCCAGGAGTCTCAACCCACGCAGGTGAAGGGTCTCTGTCCTACACACTGTAGTGCAGCGTAACCACAACAATCAACTGAAATCCAGTGCTTGGAGAAATCTGCATTCTTTTGAGTAAAGGCCTCTAAGACACAAGCGATATAAATCCTATAAAAATCAAATGAGCAAAGATTGGAAAGTCTCAGTCAAGATGAGAAAACAAGGCACCCTGAATACTAATCACAAGCCGCATCAGGTTGCAGAACACACTGAATATCTCACATAAATATACACAGTGCAGCCTGTGTGCAGTGCTTCTTGAGAGACTTTATAATTCAGCACATCTAACGTACTAGTGAATGTCATGTAGGGGTGGAGCTCAAGGATTTTTTCAAAAGTCTTCAGCCACTTCTATAGTCTATCAATTAGCCCCTAGCTAACACTGACACGCTGGGCCATAGCCATGTGACACTGCCTGAAATAGAGGTAAGAACTTCCTTCTATTAGGGGCGAAAAACAGAGGAGAAAAAAAGGATTTAGACAGATTGCAAAGTAGAGACAAAGGGGTGTCATGGCTCAGCAGAGGAAGCGTTATCACTTAATGAATGCTGCTGCTGATTAGGTTAAACCTATTAGCGGCTAAGTGAGGCAACCTGGGCCTGGCCTGGCAGCGGGTTGAAAGACTGGAGTCACAGTAAGGACGCACACAGTTTCCATAACCCTGAACTTTTTTGGCAAGCACATTTGAAGCTCACCCCCTGTTGCCAAGCCACTCAATCAGAGGACATTTCCTTGTGTTCCTGCTGCTGAACACCTTGGCACCATGTCAGCACCAAAGGTAGAAGAGTACATGAGAGCATGAGATAACGATTGATAGTTCATAGGCTTACTGGTGGTAAATTGCATTGCTTGCGCAGCTGAGTTTTACAGAAACAGGTTTAAGAATAAACCTGGTTTATGAAAACACATGCTAAAGGTCACTCATTCTTTAGAGATCAACTATTCTTTCAATAGATTCACATTACCTGGCTCAGAAGAGACATTTAATCTACACTTTGGAGCAAAGTGAACCCTCTAAAACTGCACTGTGGGCAGCTGAATGGATGGACTCCAGAACTAAGACGCTCCCGGACAGAGAGGTAAAGTGATTCATGTTTTCACTGACCCACACCCGTGCAATCTCACCTTCCTACACACCCATGCATCCCTTGCTCACGGACACCACCAAAAGGCATTTGAACATGAGGATGAGCAATCCTGAGTTGGCCTGCATTAACCTGCTGTAATTGAGTGGGAGTAGTCAAGAAGATACATTACTTGGTCTTCTTTGCCCCTGATTTGCATGTGTGGTGGCATTCAGTGTAGCATCTAATGCCCGGAGTGCTGTCTTTAAAGGAGGGAAATGAGTGCAGCCATGCCAGTTGACCTGGAAGTGACCCAGCAGAGGAAAGCTAACAGAGACAAGACAGCAGATATTTCATTGAACCGGACAATTTCAAATCTCTGGGAAAGTTCTTTGAATAACAGTTCAATGACTAAGATAACCGGGATTACAACTGGTCAATACAAAATTGCTCAATTTAAAGATAAACGGCTAAATTATATGCCAAATCATGGACCATCTGTCATAATAAGCCATGATTTATACTTTGAAATATCTGTCGATCTTCCCTGTCCCTGTCCCGGTGGAGGTTTAGACCTCAGGATGAAGGCAGGTTGAGGTCAGGCCAGTCATGAGACTGATTGGCTTAGAGAGGTTAATGTCTTCAGATGATTACGTAGGTCATGTGTGACATCTTTAGTTGTCTGTGGCTATTCAGGTGCTCTTACTGTCCCGCCACCAATCCTACTGCAAAGACTGCTCAGCATGACTGCTGAAAACGGCTTCACTTTGAGACTTACAAGACAGATGGAGAAAGAGAGAAAATTATTCAACGTCACATGACTTTTATTTTAATACAATACTCTAAGGGCGTCCCTGAATACTTTGGTCTTCAGTCCTGAGCACATTATAAAACACATCAGGGGGAAAAAAAATCACTTGACGAATGTCTTCACAAAAAAACAGCTGGCTAAATCCCTCAAGGGACAGCTTAAAAAAAAATAGTGCATGTGACAGTGTCGGCAGCAGTTTAGGAGAATATATTTTGTGCATCCAGGGTCACTCCCCACAATTTCAATTCTCCAGCTCCTTTAATGATAGATCCCCTGGGAGACCTGCAGCAGGGAGTATGAAGTTGATCCAGAGGAAAAAAGACAAAAGAGCCACTGAGTTAAGAGCCCTCTTGAGCCTCTTCGCTGGGTCTCTCTTGCGAGAATCACCTTTCCCCCTCCTTTTCAGTTCCCGCAGGAGGCAGTCAATGGGCCTGCTAAATTCTCTCTGTCCTGTCATTAGTGACAGCCCTGTGGCCGCACATTGACACTCCTACTTCTGCCTGCATCCCCATCATTCCTTAGTTTGAGGAAAAAAAAGATGCTGTGTGGAAGAAAAAAACCCACCTTCAACACCAGTGGCCCATCTGCCAGCTATGGGGAGGCTATTGATTGGGTGCACATCAGATCATGGCACCTATTGATCGCCTTGCTCAGAGCTCTTATGGACCATGATCCACCTCTGAGGTCCCCACTGATCCTCTCTACTTCCCCTGGTGTCATCAATTTGTGCTGGACAAATTGAGCCATTCGTCAGGAATGATAATTTTTTTCCTGCAGAATCAATCCAGGTGATTATGGTTATGGTAATGTGGATTGATCCCTGGACCACTATTTCATCTTCTTTTCCCGTTGGATGACCCCGCCAAAGCAAGCATGAGCATTGGTTGTCACATGGCTACACAGCTTTGTGCGTGCTCTAAAACAATGAATAATTTGTTAATTTAATGAACTATCACACTGAACCAGTGGGGAATTTCATTTCAATTTTCAGACCAATGGCTCCATATGCTGGAAAAAGGTTTAGTACGTCCCAAATGGCAAACTCTGACTCTAAGATGTGCACAGATTATGTTAACACGCCGTTACCAATTCATTATATAATTTAGTCTATATGTAATGTGGCTTCTTAGGGAACCTGGCACATCATTTAAGAGATTTATAAGGCATGGATATTGAGGGTATGACTTGAATACATGCACCTTTAGAGGGATTCATCATTAATCAAACAAGGAGCAGAGACATCTTCCCTCCCACTCTCTCATGTGTCTGCTGGTTGAGTGCCTTTTCTATATGGTTACTTGCCAAAGACTTCACAGGGAGAGAAAAGCAGAGGGGGAATGTGATATTTGGTGGTCGTCCACTGTTTTATCCCACTGCTCCTGCGAGGTTCCGATAGGTTTAGAGCAGGGGTCTCAAACTCATTTTCACTCCGGGCCACATCAGCATCATGGTCACCCACAAAGGGCCGGTTGTAAATGTAACTACTCGTAACATATTGTTGAATAACTCTCTGCATTCACAGTTTAAAGTAGTCTTCAATGTGCTCACAATACATTTCCATGTTAAATGTACAGTAACCAGCCAAAGAGCTGCTTCTAACTGTTTAAGTATCTCATAATTTGACTTTCTATTTCATAATTGTGACTGTCAACCAAATTTTTTTGACTTTCAATCTCATTTTTTTGATTTTCAATCTCATCATTTTAATTTTCAATCTCATAATTTTGACTTTCAATCTCATAAATTTGACTTTCTATCTCAGAATTATGACTTTCTATCATAGTTATGACTTTCTATCTAATAACTTCGACTTTCTATCTCATAATTTCGACTATGGGGATATTTTTATTATTATTAGTCTAACTTAAAAAAAAGATTTTTTGTTTTTGTTTTACTTTTTTTTTTTTTTTGCTGGCGGATTCGCGGGCCACATAAAATGACGTGGCGGCCGGATTCGGCCCGCGGGCCGGGAGTTTAAGACCCCTGGTTTAGAGGAATGCCACAGTTATTACAATTTGGGCCTCAATTCTAACGCCATTAGTCTATCGACAATATAATTGAGTTCACAAAGCGCTGGAGAGAAAAAATATAGCAAAACGGATTTGACTGGATCCCTTGAAACCGGTGTAATATGTGTGCAATTTAAATCATTTTTATTTCTTTGACAACTTTGCAATATCTGATAAAAACAGGCACTCCAGTATCCATCTGGCAAACTATTTTTGGCAACTCCAGTGGGAGTTTAGTGCATAATAACAAAGGCTTCGTTACAAGAAAAACTATTGAGCTTTTCATAATATCTCTGACAGCTCTCAGTGCAGTCAGTAATTGCAGTGGATATAATCCATTTGTCTTGCATAATGCAGCATCACCATACTGTGTCGCTTGCAATTGAATCTGTCATCAGTCAGTTAGACTCTATTACGTGTCCCTCTGTGCTTAGCAACCTTAATCAGGAGGATTGGCATGATCACATTTTCGATCTCAGGTGACTTTCAATCAGCGTGACAGACAAACTTTGCAAGTAAACTATTTTTCTTGTTGCACAGCACAAAGCTTTACACACTGAAATCTCTCTCACCTTCATATTGTCTGTGGTGGAGGCACGCAACAGCAGGGGGGCTGAGGGTTTCAGGCAATGTTATGTATGCTGAGAGGTTCTTTCAGCAGCACAGAATATGGGTGATTGGGCTGACAGCCTTTGGGAGGAACCTTAATCAATAACCAATTCTCTTCAGCAGCATTACAGGCCTCGCACAAACTTTGCTTCCAGAGTGCTTGAGTTAATTTTTCGCCACCATATTACAGGAGAAAACAGAGGAAGAACCAACAAATAAATTAAATAAAAATAAAAATGGCCCCTCTACATTACTAAGGAACGTCTCTCCACCATGCACGCGTTCTTCCACTGTTCCTACTGGTGGAGTGTATTCCTTCCTGGTTACTGTACTATGTTTCATTTGATCTCTTCACCAAAGTTCACTGTGTCCCCTTTTCTTCCCATTCTTGTAAACACATTTTTCGTGTGCTTTTCTCTCTCCCCCCCCCCCCCTTAAGGGCCCTTTACTCCTTTCCAGGCTTTATTTATACTGATATTTATTTGTTGTGTTACTTTTTTATTTTTTGTAGCCACAGGGAGGAAAGTGGGCTAGTGTGAAATATTTATAGAGTGCGATCACCAGGGGCGTTTCTAGGATTCAAAGAGAGGGGGGCTTAGCCCCAAGGGGAGTGGCATGTTTGCGCTGCAATTCTTTTTGGTATCCATTGTTTCAGACAGTTCATAGATTGCTTCAGCCCCCCTCAAATAGGCCTAATGACGCCCCTGGCGATCACGTCCCGCCAGTACTTGCACAAAAGCACCTGGTTAGAACAAGCAACACAGCCGTGTGGGTCAGCATGTGGCGTTCTATTACAGATGACTTTAGGTTAAACGATTATACATAAAACATTACGTATTAGTTAACACATGGCCCAAATGACCAGAATACCAAATAAGACTGCAGCTAATTTACAGGGAAATGTGTCAGTGTATGAATCCCTGTGAGTGCTGAGTGTTGGCAACAGCATCGAGAAGAATCAGACTTTGATTGTGATGCTGCAGTCACAATGCAGTGGTATGGAGGAGTTTGTTGTTATCAGGGGAGGAGTGACACTGGTAGAACATTCAGACTACCTGCAACTTTGAGTCTCTGCAGTCACATGGACCTAAATTAAATACGCATGAGAAGTTGAAAAGTTCAGCCATAATGATGTTTGTCCACTTCTTCCCTCTACTGTGTCAAATACAAACACTAACTGAATTAGGGCTGTCCACGACCAAAGAAATTCCTTGTCGATTCTGTTGACTAATCATTTAGTTGATTAAATCAACAGTAAAATATTTCTTGAAATGACGTCATTCAGCATTAAAAAGCTTTAAAAAAACGAATCGATTACAGAAATCTTACTGTCACATTGTCGGCTGAAATGACAACGGTTCACTAGCAGTTTTAATGAGCTAAAACTGAGATGTTTTAATGTGTTGTTATCCAAAATATAATGTACTTTGCTCATGATATACTGCTAGACTTTAACAGTAGGCTAATGCTAGATGACTATAGTGATAGGCTAGTTAGCTGTGCTAACATTTTCGGCTTAAGTTAAAGCAAATAAACGTTTTTAAAAATAAATTTTCCACTTGTGTTTTTTGTGAGGATAAACAAAAGACACAACCCTCCAAACTCACATGCATGTCTTAACCGTTTGCAAATAAAACATCCAATCTATGTAGGCTACTGTGATTTTTTGACCAGCGCTGCTTTTTTTAGACCCCGTTGCATCACAGCATCACAGCACTCAGGTAAACTGAAACATTTATAAACGGGCTGCCCAGCAATGTATTTCAGTCTCACATTTGCAACAGCTAAGCCTCCAGTGCTAAACGTTACATCACAAGCTAGCGAGGCCATTTCTGAGCTCAACCTTGGGATGAATTCCGTAACTCTTCATCTCAATCAAGTGTATTGATCAATGTATTTCTAGCTCCGATAGGATCCTTGAGCCATCCACTTGCTGAAAAAGATACCGAATGCTTGGTCCGTCCTATTATCAATCCTGTAACATAGCCCTCTTCCTCTGATATCAGATTACTACTCCAAGTATAGTCTTCGGCACAGATATAGCAGTTCAACACAACTTCATCAGGGTATTAAGAAAAGATTACACTCAGTGTGCTGATGCTATTTCCGTGGACGACTCAGCAGTTTTGTGAATTAAGTGCTGGACGTAAAAGTGGTTCCAGCTGAGACCAAGTCTCACAGGAAGGACGGTGAGCAAAGACATGCACACTGGGCCACAAAGCATTTAATGCAAAGAACAAACTGACATTCATGATGTCTTGATTCGTCTTCGTGAGATCATCACTTCTAACACTTTCAGCAAACCTCCAATCACGTCAATCTTTGTCGCTCTCTTTATCTGGCTCTCTCTGTCCTTCCTCTGTAATCCGTCCATCACTATTGCCCTCTAAGCCACCTTGCAGCAAATCACGGGCCGTGACTTTCACAACACAAATGGCAGAAAAAACGAAAACAGAGAGAGCGAGAATGTGCCCTCACAGGCAGACATGGGCGAAGGCTGTACTACATGTGAGGCAGACTGACGCAAAACTATATTTCGTACGACAGCGTCAAAATTACAAAGATATTGGAGCAAATTTCTTTCATGAAACAAAACTAATTCCTAATAAATTTAAAACCAGCAGTAATCTAATCCCAGTGGGCGAAAATCCAATAAAACTAATTCTGTTGTGGTGAAATATGTAAGAACTTGCCATGAGCTGTGAGACAGCCAGGGCCAAAGGTCTGCTTGTTCCTATGCCTCTGTATTCTGTTAACATTACTTTGTTGCTGTGTAATTGCTTTGGCAATGTCTTACCATCACAATAAATCTTTCTGATGATCTAGGTATATATATTTACACTGGAAAACAATTTAAACAATGTCCTTGCTGCCTGTCCTTTCCCCACCAGGAAAGATGGCGGTGGATGTGGAAAAAGCATGCGTGCGTGTGCATATGTTTCTGTGCATGTGCAGTACAAGCCTGCGGCCCTTATAGCGTGATAACGTTATTAACCTATATGCCTGTTACTCCCCCTGAGAGAAGAGAACAGCAGGCAGTCCAGAGGTACAGCCAGTTCCCTCCACACACTTATGCCCATGAGGGTTTTTCCAGTATGCATTAGTGGTGTCACGGATCACGGATCGATCCGTGATCCGTTCGGATCAGCCCTCACGGTTCGATTCACTTGTGAACCGCGGATCAATCGAGTATTTTTTTCTTTTTTTTTTACAGTGTAATCATCATAGTGTGTAATAAAGTTATACTGCTGCTGTTCCTTTTCAAGTAACAAGTCCCCGAATATCAATGCAGAGTGTCAGTGAACAGATATAAAGCAGTAGTGTGTTCACGTGACCGGAGCAGCTTAGAAGCGTTTAACGGTGACGTCATGGCGAGCGGAGGAACGTCAGAAGCCGCGGCGTCATTTAAGTCGCAAGTTTGGGAACATTTTGTCTTCCCTGTAACGTATAATGACGGATGCGGGTGGTGGACGAAACCGTTACGGTATGTAGGCGTTATTTAAAGAGAGACGCACGACAACGGCAAAACATCGGCATGTCCACACATATGAAGAGACACCATCCCGTCTGTCAGCGACGGGGACACTCCGGTGTAGAAAACAAAGGATTTCTAAATCTGGTTAAAATGCTTGAGCCACGCTACGAAGTCCACTCACGCACCCACTTCAGTGTGAAGCTGTTCCAGACCTCTATGAGAAGCAAAAGACTGTAGAGACTGCTTTCACCACGGCGGAGTGATTCTTAGTCCCGTGCTGTAGACACGCCCCCTCTGTGAGAGTCACACAGACACACACCTGGTTCAGGTGCTGACAGAAGCATCAGAGTGAAGCTAGACAGGCCCAATAATATTCCAGTCACCACAGAAAGGTCGACCCTCTCCCCAGACAATGGAGATAGTCTCATCTTTTTGAAAATAATGTCACAGTAATGTAACATTATTGTGTATTTGAATGACCTGACAGGAAGTAAACACAGACCCAAGTTGTTGCTGAGCAGTTCAGTTCAGTGTAAACACTGGCTGTTTCTTTCTTTCAGTATTGATCAAAGGACGAGGGTATCAGAATTGAGTATTCTTGAATGTTTTATTTTTATTTATGTATTTAATTTTGTTTCAAATTGGACATATTCAATATTTTTGTTTTCATGTAAGGCTATAGCCCAAAGTTCTTTGCTTTAAGTGTTCTTGAAGTTCTTTAATTAATAAATGGAAAGCAAAGTTATATTTGTCTCCTCCCCTTTTCTTTGTTGATCCGAAAAATGATCCGAACCGTGACTCCTGAACCGTGATCCGAACCGAACCGTGAGGTTTGTGATCCGTGACACCCCTAGTATGCATGTACAGCATTTGTGCAAATTATACAAACACGCGGCCATTATCCTATATATGCATGCACAAAAGATGAATTTTTCAAAGCCAAAACACCAAATGACTGCAACACAAACACAATAGATAACTTTGTTATGTCTGGAGTCATTTTTAGCTGAGCAGCTCTGTTTTCCCACAGGCGTTTGTGCCTTCATGTGTGACAGAGAGAGAGAGAGAGAGAGAGAGAGCAGTCAACATGACTACGGTAAGTGTAATTAAATGCGATCACTGTGTTAATCATCCGGCAAAGGCCACATAATCGACACTTCCTTGAGCCACATACCAGAGGAAGGAAGGAGCAACAAACACGCAGCCCGGACCCCGTAGCAGTTAATATTCATCATGATTCCTTGAGTGCTGCAAATAACTCGCTGGGCGCTCGGCTGCTCCAGAGCTTCGTCTGAACGTATGCAGATAACAACACCGAAAGGATCTCTTACAAGCCCCTCTACCCCTCAGTCTTCTGATAACATCATCCATCTGAGCTTAGAGGCTGAGGGAGGATGGGAAGGTGGTGAAGAGGCGTGTGTGTGTGTGTATGTGTGTGTGTGGTGCTTTCCAGAAATGTACTCTCCTGCCACCTCTCTGGGGTGCTTTTCCTTCGCAGACAAGTTCGGGAAAACCTCACAGGAAAAACTCTTCTCTACACCTCCCACACACACACACACACACACTCACACACACACACACACACACACACACACACGCAAACAAACCAATACATACAGCGCAAATGCTTGCACAATCCCTTTTCTCTCTTTCCAAAACACACTGTCACATTCAGCTGCTCTCAGCAGGCTCTCGGCACTACACCCTCACATGAAGAAGAGAGTTCCCACCCCCAGCTCGCGCTCTCCTCCTCCCCTCTCCACTCGTACCTCTATCTGTTATCCTCAATGACGATACGCGTCACCTTGCTGTCTGAGTCAAACTCTGTAACCACGGGCATGTCTCCCAGCACTACCAGCGCAAGTTTACTTTACCGTTCAGCTGAGTGATCCACAGAAGCTATACGTGCAGGGGGATGATGCTGACAGATTTCAGGGTGGAGAGGTTACTCAGCACATTGGAATTCAAAGCAAAAGCGGTCAGCTCCGATGAATTCCAACAACGTGAGATAACATTTGCAGTTCAGGGGAAACTTTTCTTTAACGTTTTAATTGTTGCCACATTTATTGCGCTGGCTTTAGATTCTCTTGAGTAGTCCCCTTGTGGTTTAGGTAGAGCTTGACAAAGAGTACCTATAGCCACAAGAGGGAGCTTCTCCTCCCTGTGGAGCTGAATTCAACGAGTGGAAATGCCCTTTTGTGACATAGTAATTTGATTTTCTCAACTTCTTTTGACCAAGGAGGTCAACTGACCAAGGACCAAGGAGGTCAGTTGGGGGGTGGAGAGAAAACTCCACTTTCAAGCTCCTCAGTTTTGACGCGCAAAAGAGGAGTTGAGAGCATCCCCGGGCTACTCTCTCTATCCTTCATCAGCATCCAGCATCTACCCCGACTGTTGACTATTGGCTTCAAATGTGCACATTGTGTCAATCTCAATTGTACTTCTCACAAAGTCTCTTTCAAAGTTATGTGCTTGCGTTGCAAAGCTCTCCAACGTGGCTTGGCTGATTTATTGTTGTTCCGCATCACTTCCAAGGGCAGACCTGCACCTTCATCACTATCTGTCTTGAACACTTCACTTCACTCACACAAACACACACACACACACGTCAATATCTTTTTCTGTCTTTCCTCTGGGAGACTGGGGTGAATATAAACCCAAACTATGTTTACCACGAAAAAAAACACACCGAACTGACACAGGGTTTCCTTCCTAATGAGATTCACCCTGACGATGGTTGGATGAATATATTCATGAGTGTGAGACGGACACGGGAGGAGAAACAAGACATTCACAATAGCAGCACCAAAAAAATAGCAAAGAGGAAAACTAATTCAGAAATAAACATACAACTTCCCCTTTTGATAAAACTGTCCCGCTACATGTGAATTGATATATCACGAGCCGACATGACTGTGGATGCTTCCAATCCTGCACCAACATGTTCAGTTTGGTCCTTTTCATCCCAATTACCAAGCAACACCTTGACATTGCCGTCTGCTCCTGTGGAAAGAGAGAGAGGCTTAGCGACCATGGTGTCAACAACATATTGACGCTCGTCTCCGTAACCATAGAAACTTGTGAATGGAATCCCCGGTTGTCATTTCTGAAAGGCGGCAGTCATCACAGAAACAAACTGTAACATCAGAAGAGATTTTGCGACCATCAAGGCTTTGGATATCTCATTTTGTCACTGAAACTATTTTACGGAACAAAAAAAACATGCCGTTCTCTCCCTCGCAATGTGCCATGATGCTGACTTTAGTAATGACTCATGCTGGATTAGATTCATTGGTCTTCAGCAACAAACCACAATAGAAATGTGACTTTAAAAAAAAAGAAGCGGTATGAATGACTGAGCAATTGAGCTGAGTGCTGCTTCATGTTGGATGAAAGCAGGGAGCGCTGATAAGGGAGCTGTAATAACAGACAGAAATTCACAGCCTTTGTTCCCCTGCAAATGAGAGTGATGATCACCAGGCTTGGGAGTGGCACTGGGTGACTGTTTCCATGGCGTTAGAATGAGGTAGGCCAGTGTGTGTGTGTGTGTGTACATCTGAGTGGGTGGTAGTTTCGTGTGTAGGTTGGGGTGGAGGCTCGGGTATTATTGATAGGAGGACACACTTGCAATTCTCACAGGCGCACACACACACACACACACACACACGCACACGCACACACACACACAAACAAACACAGACACACACAGATGACTGCATGCAATCAGCACCACAGAAGTGAGGGAGAGGATGAAAATGTAGGACAGCATTGCCATCCTTAGAGCCAAAAATATATATATATATGCTACAACAAACATTTACTTTTAGCTTTTTTGGCTTCCCACCATTAAATGAACATGGTCGACTGCGATATTGACATTTAAAATGAGCGATCCTCGCGAAAGTCTGCTTCATATCAAATGAAGCGCTTCCTTAACTAACAGGTGGCCACGAGGAGGTGATCGGGATGATTTGGCTTCACCTTTGAGGAGCTGTCATGCTGCCGTGGGCGTACCCAATCGCGGCAGTCTGTGAATGTTGCGGCTGCAGTAAAGCAAAAATAAATTACACAGGTGAAGACGAATCTTATTCAACGTCTTAAAAATATATTAACGTTAGAATGATTGCAGCACAACATGTAAGTGTTTATTTACATGTGGAAGTGCAATAAAAAATATTTTCTCCCTAAAATCATGAATAATCGTGATCTCAACATTGATTAAAATAATCGAGATGATCATTTTGGCCATAATAGTGCAGAACTGCAGAGTAGTAACTTTTACATTTTCACGAAACATGCTCGGCTCTGATCTGTCACTTGTGTTGGCAAACATTTCAGTGCGAATGTGAGTCGGCGTGGCCATCCGGTTTATGGCCCGGTCAAATCAGGTAATCAGCACAGCTGCTTTGGAGCAGGTATAGGATGAACAAATCTGTGTGTATCAGCCTCCGCAACGTTTCCGCAAACACCAAGAGTGTTTCCATGCAAGTGTGTGTGGCTTGTCACTGCAACACCAAATGTAAAACAAATTACAAGACGCTACAGAGCTGAATGCACAAATTAACACAGAAACAAGGGCAGAAAATAATCAGTGCTCATGCTGCTGGGAAGTGAACAATTAAACCTTTACACACTGACATTCTTGGATGTGTAATCCTATTACTGAGGGAACTCCTGTGCTACATTTGTGGACTGTGAAAAAGGATCAGCAGTGTTGACAAAGATGATGTAAACTCAGTACATATCATTTACACACTCTTTCAGAGACGGAGGGTCACTCTCAATAGAAAGGATAGAGATTATGAGAACATGAGCTCTACGCAGGCTCCTTCTAATGCTGCCAGTCACTTCCTGAGAACCTAATGCACTCAGGAATCAGTGTGAGCCTGGTGCTGAATATGGCCTTGAAGTGTACCAGGTCAGGCTGTCTGCTACTTTCAGATCATCAGGGTTACAGAGGACATCCTCTTGCTGTAGAAACTCTTGCAATCCTCTTTAAATTCAGTGGATCAGCAGTTATTTCAAGTCTGTAGCACTGCTTTTAGTTAAGATGTTCTGTTGATCAAAAGATGTCAACTAATATTCCAGTATAGGTGTCTGCTAGCTGCCTTTTCATCGTTTAAAGGTTTTTGACATCATGATATAAGCAATCACAGATCTTTTGTCAAATGATAATAATTTTGTTGGTCTAACAATGCACTGCCAGGGTCTGTAAATCATTTATATTGCATAGACTAATAAAAAGCAAACACTGCTACCCTGTAGGGAACTATCACATTTGAAAAGCCTAATAATTCCTACGTACCACGGAGAGAAAACACTATGAAACAGGCCAATGTTGGATTGAAGGTAAATTATATCTTGATGAAGAAGCAGCCGGGAGCATTTCTTCTTTTGCTTGAATGATCTCAAACAGTCGTACGAGCCAATGAGGTCAATTCATATAGAAGGTGAATTTCTGCGAAAAGTATTTCATGTTGTTACTTATTAACGTCATAAACCACTGTTTGTTTGTGATGTAACAAACAGCTTCTAGACATATTTAAATATATATATACTGTATATTTGACGCATTACATTGCTTTGAGGGAGGCAAGAGCTTTAGTCATTCTTTTCAAAGGCAAACAAGTTATGTATATTTTATACCCGTGGTTTCAACTCTTATTGCGCATGAGACAAGTTGAGGATTATTAGTAGGAGTTTTCAAACTTTCAGGCTTGCAGTAATTGGCCTGCTTCTTTAACTTTTATTTTTCACGTATTTGCCCCAGCCCTGCAAATCTGAGTAAGAGTTGTACAACACGCCGCACTGTGAGGCTGCTTCAGCTGCCTTAGCGGGAGAAACTCAAGGTGAAGATAATTGGCTGTGTCTCTTCTGGTGTCACTTATCTTGTACTTTTTTTCCGCTACGTTGAGTCAGCTGTGTAGTAGCAGGTAAACAATGTATTATAGTTCGCCCCCGAACAGCAGGGGAGCTCTTCCTCTTCATAATTTAAACGTGGCTACAATAACACACGTCCCCTCTGTATCGCCCTGCTAGTGATGCGCATCGAGCTAACGCCTCACAAAGTAATTCTTCGCTGAGCAAACAAACATAGCCACTCTACACAACACTTAACTTAACACAATTGATATGCTTGGGGCAAGTCTTAGGTAACAGCAGACTCTCTCTTGCAGAACGCACACACACACACACACACACACACACACACACACACACACACACACACACACACACACACACACACACACACACACAGAAACGGAATAATGTACAATATAATGAGTGCAAACCTCTGCCCCTGGCTTACAAGGTTGAATAGATTCACATTTTATTATGAGAAATAGCATCGCAAATTACTGAAGTCATTATAATGACAAATATTGTTACAGGATATTTGTTGTAGGATGTGAGACATTTTAAATGTGACTTTATTGCACAATGCTTACAGCAGGGGTCTTCAATGTTTTTCAGGCCGAGGACCCCCAAACTGATAGAGAGATGGAGCAGGGACCCCTGACGTCAATTGCATGATAATCATGCATACAAACTATTCAAATTATTATTTTAAACATAAATGTGGAAACGAAATATTTGTGATGGCCTATTAGTGCCACTGCCATGCATAAAGATACCTGTTATCTTTCACACAATACTGAACTATTAAAATAATGGACAGCTTCATGTTTGGAGAAAAACAAATTACTTTAAAAAATATATATAAATAAATATGAAATATTGTCTAATCAAACAAAAAATTTCACAAACCCCCTGCTGTATCTCTGTGGACCCCCTGTTGAAGACCTCTGGCTTACAGTATAGTGAGGTATGGTTCAATCTACAGTATTTTCTGTGTGAGAATATTACAAGTAAATAATACAAGTACATGTGCTATTGTGTTCGGGTATGTGTGTGAATGACAATCATAAAACTGCAGTAAATGCAGCTCTTAGCAGCTGGCCCATTACTCGGTACTAATGAGCAGCATCAGAAGCCTCTAACTTCCTGTGATCTCCCCTTACTGTTCAGCTTCAAGGTCCAGTTAAAATACAAAATGTATGCTACTAGAACGGCCCACTGAGGCAGAACGTACTCTCAGAAAATCCCACAATCAATGTCAAATATTGATTCTTTTTCATTAAGTCAAGACACATGCCCTCCCAGCGTGCCGCTTTTACTCTGAAAAGCCCATCTGAAATTTCCATCAGAATTAATGGGGATTGGTTGGTAAATGTGGTCGCATGAACGTGGAGGCGTGTGTTTGGAATCATGGCTTTAGGACAGTGGTATGAAATATCAGGTGTACCAAAGGGACCAGTAGTCCAATGTAGTCAGTTTTATTTTTGTTCCACAAATCACAGTCGAATCCCTCTTTATGATGACTTCCTTGCAAAGCAAAACAAATCTTTGCTCCTTTGTTTCTCTGCTGCTTCTTCTCCAGTGAAGAAGAAACACTGGCTGGGCTGTGACATGACAACAGTGTAACACAAATAACGTCGACAACATTTGTAGCACGAGAAGATGGTATTCCTGAAGGGATCCTGAATGCCTGTGTGCTAATGTACATGTGTGTGTGTGTGTGTGTGTGCATGTCTTTGGTTTAAAAGCTTTCCTGTGCATCTGATGGATGATGTCATTGCTGGCATCAGTGGTCCCTGCTTGACAAACAGGAACAGTGAATCCCATGGCTGCCAGTTTATGTGGCTAAATTAGGCTTGGAGACAACAGACCACACACTGATGTCACTAAGGCTCTAAGAACAGTTGCTACATGAACAACAGTGGTTTTAACCTTGGCATCCAAATAACATTACGTTCCAACACTGCATTTCCCTCGACCTATCCCCTCCTTTCTCTGTCTCATTAAACTGTCCTGCTACAACCTCTATGAGAAACAACACTCCCACTTTTCCTCTTCTCCCTCATTCATCCACTCTGTCTTTCCTCGTACTTTTCCTCACTTTGGAACTCTGTCTGTTTTGACACTTGCTGGAAACCTATTACTAAACACCACAAATGAAATAGAGGGCCACCTGCCCATCGTACACAGACTTATCAATCCCGACAGTCAGAGAGGAGCACATATCGAGTGACTTTGGACATCAAGACAATTAGAGTTGTGCTGTTTGACGCCCCTCCAAAAACCTGCATCTATCGAAGACAACTTTTCTTTCTAATTTAAGGTCAAAGTGGCATGGTGATGGCGAGGTAACAGTGTGTTGTGTTACATGATTATTTGGTAAGTTTTTTCTTTACATCCAATGGCAACGGTTTAAAAACTCTATAAAATGATCTGTAATATCTGGGAGCTACGGTCAAGGTTAGTATGAGATTGTGGTGATGACAAATAAAATACAATTTGGTGATGGTTAATGATAGGCAACTTGAAACACACAGGGAAAGATTTTAATCAATAACAAATGGAACATGAACGTGAACTGCAGTCTCCTGCAAGGAAGTCTGATGAACTATTTTTCCATCCACCTCTGCTTCCCCTCCCTTTCCTTTTTTTACCACGCTACATAAAAATAGTCTGCTTAATACAGCTACGCCATGTGATGAATGTGCCTCTCTTAATACCACCGGTAGGGTTGCCTCCTTCCCTTTCTCCTCTCAATTCATCTCTTCATTTCAGTCCAACTCCAAATAACACATCCTCACTTGTGAGTGACGGTCTGGATGAAGAATCACACAGTGTGACACTGTCTTTGTTTTCTCCAACGTCTCTGTTTCGGGAGAAAAAAAGAGACAAGCCATCTGTGGTAGGATCAAGAGCAATCGCGCCAGTCAAGCAAACCCCATTATGACTCTGTGTGTCACAGTGAAGTTTATTTACATCAACAAGGCAGATATTGATGATAGTAAGTGGCACCACTCATATGCTGCAGTGCGCCGGAGACTGTTCGGCTTCACCGTGGGCTGTTGAATAAGCGGGCGATATTCTTTCCTCTGATGTCTGTGTGATGATTTGTGAGGCTACGCTGGGAAGTGAGGCAAGCCAGAGAACTTGGAGCATGTGTACGCCTGTGGGTTAAAGGGGGTTGCAGCCTTTTAGGCACTCGAATGCTTACATACTGCATGTGCGTGCAAAAACACACACGTAAGCGTGTAAGCGTGCACGCGTGACAAACACCATAAATATGCTGAAACATGCACTTCTTCTGCTGTATGCTTTCTAATTAGGTGAATTGATTGTTTCCCACAACGCCATTGAAGTAAACCTTTAGGACCTTCAGAGAATCACAAACTGATTATCAGAGACAAATGATCAATTGAAATAGAATTAGAGAAGCTTTCATTGATCAGAAATCAATCTCTCTTAATTATTAATTTGGGATGAAAACATGAAACTTTCTCTCTCAATCTTCCAAGTGTGCAATTACTGTGGCTTAAATGGATACAGAGACATATTATGCTAATCCTCCTGTCAGGAAATGTTACAAATACCGTCAACTGGCTCTATCTTTATTTGGAGCTGCTTGTTTGGGTCAGCACTTTGGGCAGGTAGGCTATTTACAGTGTAAATGTTAAGAGACGGCTGAGACGGGTGGTGGATAGAATGAATGCTTATCTGGGACTAACAGAGACTGACCGTTTTTTGTTTGCTTGACATTTTCAATACAGACATATTTGAAAAAAGACCATGTGCACATTTGCATGTGCAAAATTTTGTATTTATCTATTTTTTCAGGGGGTGTGTGTGCAGATTTATAAATGAAGTATAAAAACAATCCCCAGAGAGAATAAACTCTTGAATGCTTCTATGAACGAGATGAGGGTGGGGGAAAAGAAATCCAGAAAGGAAGAGTGTCAACAGAGGGAATCAGAGAAAGAAGAGAAGATAAGCACAACTGTCTGAGGACATTAGGATAAATATCTTGAGCAACTCCCTCTCTCTCTGAAAAAAATAGACCCACTTACAGGCTTGGACTGACAACTTTCTAAGGAAATTTCCACAGTCTCTTAGTTCAGATTTATTGTAAATACCAGGGAGTACAGCCACGTGAGCAAATACCTGCTAATAAGAGATCTGCTGGAGGTGTGATAGACTTGCTGTAGTGGGCTTGGGCTGTTTGCATATGTGGTTGTACTCTCATACACAAATGTGTGTGTGTGTGTGAGAGTTGGTCAGGGCGAGTGGGGAGTCACAAGTGACTACAAAATACAGCAGAGGGAAGTACATGTGGGAGTACCACGGAATCTCCCCAAGAGTCTCTTGTGCCGCAACCAAGCCATATTTGGTGCTTCAAAGTATCGCTGTCAGTCAAGCCAAGTTTCAAGTACAGTGTGTACATCCAGTGGACCTTGGATAAAAGGCCTTTCCAAATCATTTCCAGTGTTTGTTTTGCCCCGCGTGGACAGTCTGAAGGTTGGCATTTACGATATCAGCACAATTCAGATGTGGCAGATGTTGTCGCTGACAGAAATGTACATTAAACAAACTGAAACATACTTTACAGGGGTCGGCTGAACTTTCTGTGACTCCAGCTGGTGCTAGGTGCCTTTGTGACAAATCCGACCCATTTGGCAGCTAAAATACAACACAGTCAGCTCAAACAAACCATAACAACCCTTGTGTGACATTATACCACCATCAGCTGTAAATAACAGACCACACCGAGCATGCTGGTCCCCTGTCCAGCTTGTGGTCCAGGCATCCTGAAGCCTGGTTTATGATCCCTGACCAGAGACAAGCACAGGCATCAAGCATCTTCTTTATGATCTATAATTCCCAGCAAACTCACTCACACAGACACACACACACACACATACACACACACACACACACAGACGCAGCCTCATCCCTCTCACTGTTTTTCTCTTAGCTGAGTGTCGGAGCACAAGTTAGCATCTGCATGTGTGTGTATACTGCAGAGTTCCTCCTGCCTGCTGCTCTCTCCACTGATCTGCAGCAGCGTTGGTGGGCCCGCCTACACACCTTCCTCATCATCAGTTGCATCCTGACGACTCTGAAGTAGTACGTCCTGTGAGTGAGCCCATTACCGATGCCAACATTTTGCCACTGTTAGCCTTCACGGTGGATGTTAGGAGGGTTGAGAGTAACTTGACACCAGGGGAACTGTTCCATTTTTAGATACTTGTATAGTCACAGGGCATCGCTGCTCCTCGGGAAGTACTGAGCGAATGATCCTTTCACATGGGGATACACCTATACGGACTGGAATGGAAACCTATAGCAGGAAACGCAGACTGTTCTGAAAAACATCCTGAGATGGTGAGCTCCTGTTACTGTTGGTTGTAAAAGCCTGTTAGAGGAAAAAACATGAAATGAAAGGGGGACTCTATATAGCAGTACAGCTGCAGCAAGGGGAGGACAGATCCTGACACAGACACATCGCCTCTCCAGTGATGCATGGAGCATTATCTCCCAGGGAACCTCCTCTTGACTTCCGCCAACCCTCTATAAAGACAAAAAGACATTCCCCCTGGATAACCTCCCCTCTGTCACCCTTCCATCCTTTACGTCTTCCTCTCCTTCCTTTGAAGAGGCCACCTTTAACCCGGCAGCCTGAATAGGATCCATTGTTTTCCTCCCTCTTCCCCCACACCTGTCACTGTTCGTGCTTACAAAAAGACCTCGGTGATGGGGAGATTGCTGCCTTTCATTTGTCTAGCCCACTGCACTGCTTACTGTGAAGCTGTAATTAGTGTCAAGAACAAATTTGTTGGTGCTAATAGGGCTGCAAGCTGTGGCGCTAGCGAGCACAACATGGCTACACACAGAGCGGAGGGACCAGCTGTAGTAATAATGCTAACCCAACTACAGAAAGTGAACCGAAATGAAGGCTGCCCGCGCCGGTATCTGTTGAGATGTATACACAGGAAAACGAGAAACATGAGTGGGAGAAGGACGGACTTGGACGTCCAATGTTTGCTTGACATCTAGGCCAAAGACAACCTACAAAATATGCAACTCAACAAATATCGTGACGTTTATCATTTGAGATTTGAAACTGGAGGAGAATGGATTTGTGCGCAGAGTTGATCAGTGACAAGTCAAATGAAAAAAACAACCCAAAAGTATCAAGAGCATAGTCGCTGTGGGTGTGTCAGCATTCTTTTATTAGCATTTAGCTCAAGTACAGCCTCACAGAGCTGCTAGCATGGCTGTAGGCTCTTTATCTTAAAGGAATTACTGTTTTCTCACATGACAAGACACTAAGTCTGCTGCAGACTGCTCACAATGGCTTGAAAGGCCTTATCGTAACATGCATGTTTTGCTAATGCAGACGGAATTGAATCTGTGGTGAAAGATTAGTCTTTCATTTGGACGTGGCAAAAACTGTACAATGATAAATTGGATACCAAACGGAGATTTCACATGAAAAGCAAGTGAGAATAAAATAAGATAACGATGCCATGTGATGAAGCGCGTATAGGAAAGCCTTGATGAAAAGATTTATGTACGCTGAGATTTCGTCGAATCCATATAATGATCCACAGTGAGAATGCAGCACACAGACCGGCTGAAACCAGACAATGTTAATGGGAAGCCCGAAAAGGAGACTTTTTTTGGGGTCACAAAAACGTAATTTTATTTCCCATGAAACATAATGGCCAAATCAATCATTTCCATTTGCAACGAGGAGGAAAAATACAGGCTTCATCTGTCTTTAGAGACAGATCTCTTTAGAGCCTCAAAGCTCTTTCTACTCGAGACACTTTTCACACCCTCAATATGGTTTACCCGCCATGAAAATAGATCTACGAATATTTCCAGTCGAAACGACATCAATGTCACACCTAGGCCGTCTCACAGACGCACGCTATCAAACGGGGTATTGCTTCAGCATATTCAGAAAGAGATAATCCATATGTGGTGAGCTCTCAGCAGATATATGCCTTCGGAAAAGCCATTTCACACACCTAACACAATTTCATTACTTATGAAAGAAGAACTCAAATCCTTCACTGCAGCCGGAGGTATAAGCTCCTGTGTGTTCAACTGAGCAGTAGCAACAGTGTTTGTGAAGCTTACTTCGCCTTGTTATTTGGGAGATGAACATTATTGGTAAAGAAAGATATCAACTGCTGGATGGAGGGTAATTCTTTAAAACAAAACTGAGCTTATTGGTTGAAATAATTACGATAATTCAAAAGCCTCATTCAAGTAAATAACAGGGCACGCAGTCCCAAGTCTATATGCTCACTGAATACACCTGATTGTCTATTATTTCTTCATCCCTTCATGCCACCCACAACTCCCAGCTGTCCTCCTCCCCTCCCTATCTGATGTCCCTGTCAGCGCTATCCACCTCAAATAAAGTTAGCCTGTTTATCAGACAGTGGAGAGCGTGTCAGGGCTGACTACAGCTCTGCTGATCTATCTCTATTCCTCAGGAAGGCATATTGATCTGTATGCTACAGGCTGACCCCCTGCCTGAGAAGAAGGGGGTTCCTAAACATGAGAGACTACCCCTGTATGTTAGATTACACTGCACGTTGAAAATAATAAGGATAAGAGTTCCCCACTCGGAAATCATGTAATATCTAATCATGTCATTTTAATAATTGTGTGCACAATTTTAGTTTCCTGTCAATGATTAAAGTCTGAGATGATCCCTGCTAGGTGAGGAAATGGACTTCTTTGTCAGTGCTATGCAGCTAATTGGAAGACAGAGTGTGCCTCAGTATCTCTCGGTTACACAGACGGAGGAAGAAAGGAAAGGGCTTTTATGTTTTTATTGTCTGCAGATACTGTAAAATCAGGCTGCCCTCTCCTATTACAATGAATGCCAAGTGTACATATGTCTTTAATAAGGAAAAATACCCATGCTATAATGAACAATGACAAGGAAGAAGAAGAAACAACAGAGCGGTGTGATAACATACTACATGGGAGGAGACCGGTGAACAGGAGCATTACATTCACAGTAGGGTTGGTCAATCAATTAATGAAATCACCTGTAAAGATACATATTATTTTATTGTGATTGAGTCCATTTAATTAAGTTTAGAAACCATTTATTGATAAAATAACCACATGTGAAATAGCACTGGGCAATCCTGAGAGAAACTCAAATATCAACGCTTTTATACAACTAATTTACAACAATAAATTCGTTTTGAAAGGATCGTTATGGCCGTGGTGACTCTTGTCTTTGCAGTGTGACCTTTGTGAACGGATGTGTGTCCACACACTGATTGAACAGCGATTGAATATTCCGTGGTCAAAGGAGAGGCTGTGCAACAAAAGCCCCCCTTATCTTTGCTGCTCGCTCTTCCTCCCGGTATCAGTAGACTTGTTTTGTTGAAGAAAGGCCAATAATAAAGCTCATCTGATTCGCATTTTGTTGGATAACAACGCATTTTACCCTGTTATTTCACATTTTTGCAGACAGCGGGTCTCAGCAGTGTTCCAGCACCTCCTATCTTCCCTTTGCTCTCGCTCGGAGTGTGCGTGGGGGGGGGGGGGGGGGGGGGAGATGATGAAAGACTTATGGTTGATAAACTGACCCAATGCGAGCACTATCCGATCTCTAAGCATACAGACTTGACAGTTAATGCATCCTGGCGTGATCGAATGACCAGTCGCACTAACGAGACAAGTGTAACAACAGCCTACGATTTCTTAACTAGGCTACATCACAAAGAAATATTTGAATACATCTTTCTGCAGAGTTGCACAATGTGACGCTAACGTACACAAACGTAGCACTTTGTTGGACTGAAATTGTTTTTGCCAGTGAACAACATACTGTAATGCACAGACCAATTATGTTTCCTTCAAAATGAATTTGGCAAAACCATGGAGTATTATCATTTCAGCAGAGAGGGTTGCAAATATTGGTATATTGGATAGTATGGGAATCATAATAGCTGCTTTAGGACGTCCACATTTATTATGACAGAATAATAACCAACCATGTGAAAATGAATGTTTTTGTATTCATATATGTATATTAATGATACAATAAATATATCGATATTACAGTCATAGCCAGACCTATAATATTAAGGGATTCGTATCAAGATTGTTTGTTTACGTATAAAAAGAGATTGTGTTTTTGATTGATTTATTGTCCAGCTCTAAAAATGATACATTTTCATGACATGATTATTTGGTAAGTCTAATGATCCAGGTTGTCTCAGTGCTCAAGCACTCGTAAGCAGTCAAGGATGAACAATTTTCGAGGGCACACAGACAGACACTCAGCATCACTGGTGGCTTATTTGTACCACACAGAACCCAGATGGTTGGTGTGGATAGAAAAAAACAAAACAGAAGAAAAGATTTTCAAGGTGGCTGGAAGGGCAGGGAAGATTATGTCTGTTCGTGGTATGTAACAACTTAGGGGCAGCGATGACGTTCTGAGTCTCCTTGTCTATTTATTTCTCTGACCTGTGCCCTGCTGCAGTCTCTCCAACATCTGCCCAGAGGGG